>NW_017728914.1:11472159-11510099 GCF_001723895.1 Crocodylus porosus
GAAATCTATGAAATTTATGAGAAGAGCACAACAAAAAGAGCAAGTCTTTTCCCATACTACACCTGGGGGGACAGAAGGATGTGTGAATCAACAAATTCTCCAGCCCTATTTCCAACTAGTCATTGCATAAAATGACACCCAGAAAGCTCCAGATCCAATGAGGGTGCATCCCTCCCATGGCTTCCCTGCAAGCAACCTCCCTACTTGACCAGGGCAATTGCAAGTATCCCAGGTTATACAGAGGGAAGAAAAAACAATCTACCCTTTCCCATACAATCTGCCTGTCAAAATACACCATAAATCAGCCACCGCCCATGTTGAAGTACACAACTCAATCTAATCTTTCAAAATGT
This sequence comes from Crocodylus porosus, assembly GCF_001723895.1. Classification (NCBI taxonomy): domain Eukaryota; kingdom Metazoa; phylum Chordata; order Crocodylia; family Crocodylidae; genus Crocodylus; species Crocodylus porosus. The sequence goes on from NW_017728914.1 coordinate 11,472,513, forward strand.
TTCTGTCTCTTACTATGACCTTTCATCTCTGCACTAAGGTGAAGTTCTGCTTATTTGCTTCTAGTGCTGACCAATGATCATTTTGTTTTGCCATCGATGGAAAACAAAGAAGGCATTTTGCAACTGCAATTCTATGATGGAAAAATATCCTTTTATGGCCTGTCTGTGGTCACCTTATTTCTTGAGGCATAACTAGTTAGCACAAGTGGCACTCTTCACTGCACAATATACCCAAGATCTACCATTCTACCAAAACTAAAATGAACAGATAACTTTTAATTCAGCTCTCTCAAGTAATACATTGGTAATGTAACAGCAGGAGAGACCTTTACTCATACATTCATTTCCTTCTTCTTTGCATCTTCACTGAAAAGAAACAAGAGCTATAAAAATGCCTTACCATTTCCTACCTACACTGCTTTCCTTTCATAAGTCAGAAAGCATAAGGAGTGAATAATTCAGAAAGGAAGGTCTGGAGATCTCAGAACTGAATGATATACTAAGGAGCAATTATCTGGCAATTCAGAAGTCAAATATAGATATGGAAAAGAGGGAGTTTCTTTTTTTTTGGTTCAGGTGCATATAATGTGCAATAGAGAATAATCTATCTTTACATTATAAAATGGTGGCTTTTGAAGAACATTATGGAAAAATGTGTTTCATTTTGGTGCTTTTCACAATGTTCATCAATACTCTATAGCAGTGACCCTGAACCCGGGTGCCAGGACAACCAAGACCCTTTGAAGGGTGCCCCAGGAAGTATGAGGAGATAAGAGAGGTGTGAGAAGATAAAAGATGAAGGCAGGCTCAGGCTTCAGGGCTGGGCACAGACATTCAGAAAGCCCAGGGTGAAATCGATCTAAGTTCTGCAGCTTTCTAAGTGGCATAATTTAGACTGAATGTGAACAGAACACACATTTGCCTTGTGTTGTGGGGTGCAAATCTTGGACTGGGTTCTGGCATTTTTTAACCAGTCTGTGTGTGACAAACTTCTCTTCTGTTACAGCTATAGACCAGTTTCTGATCACTTATACTAGTAAAAGTGAAATGCCTGTACCTGGCCCAGATGTGAGGAGATAAACAGGTAAGGCCAGGCTCAGGCTCTCCCTGGCTACCTGCTGCCTTAACTTGACCACTTGCTCCCTCACAAGGAAGTAGGATCTGTAATTAATTAATTTTTTTAATGGAGCATTGCTCAATTCGCAGAAGTTACGGAGTGGTGTCTTGAGTCCGATGAGAGGTGCGTTGAGTCTACACAAGTTGAGAGTCTTTACTAACAACATGTAATAGGACTCACACATATTACAACATCTCTAGTTAGACACAAGATGGGAAAATACAATCACAGTTGTTTGAGTTGCACTACAGATCTTGTACAGCCTACTTTCATAATATGCCTCATTTCAGTTTCCAGTATTAGGCTCCCACTTCCAGAAAGGCAAATTTCACCTTGCTGAATTCTTTAATCAATTTCTGTGGGTTTTGACAATTAGACTAGTAGATTCACTGTACTGTTGCAAAACCCAGTTGCCAAGTAGAATCAGCACACATGATTTAAAAATTGTGAACTGGAACGTCCTTTTTCTCTTCTTTTTTTGTGTGCTTGCGCTGCTATTTATCCTCTCTCTCTCTCCCCCTCTGCTAATAATAATAAATATTTAAAAACAAAATCATATATGCCATTTTGTTTGAATTATCAGGTACAACTAAGCAAAAAAAAAAAAAAAGGAAAAAAGGAAGGGGAGAATGTCAGAAGAATCAGGACCAAGCAGAAGGTCATGGGGGCTATGTTTGGGATACCTGTGAGTCAACAAAGATCACATTAGGAAGTCATTCTGGAAAAGTGGGGCTTTCAAATTTTTCCCCAAGTCAGAGCTGTTCAATTGGCAGCCCACAGGCTGCATGCAGCCCACAAGGGTTAAGCTGCACCCCCTGGACTCCCACCTGGCTGCATTTCCCCACAGCACTCTGCCTGCAGTAGCAGCACCCATTCTCTCCTCTGGTTTTCATTGCTCCTGCTCCTGCAAAATGCACTGGTGGGGGGGAGTGCAGGCCAGGTATGGTGCAGCAGTGGCTGGAGGAGAGTGGGGGACACAGTGCAGCAGTGGGGAGGAAGGGCTTATGCAGGGTGGAGCAATGGATGTGTATATTGTAGCCGGGGGGGGGGTTGTTGCTCACCCTGGTGCAGCTTGTGGTTATGTGGTCCCTGCTAATGTGGTCTGCAGGGTATTTAGCCCCCAGCCACTTAGAATTTGGTCAGCCCTGCTTTAGGTCAATGTGAAGGGCACAAGCTGGTATCCAGAGGAGAGGAGCTGAATAGGTATGGACCACTGGCAAAAAGGTACAGGAGTCTGCTAGACTGAGGTACAGTGATAGAGTCTTACTGAACTCAGAACAAGAGCATGCTAGAACTCCTGTTGCTCAGGTAAGAACAAAGCGGAAAGGAGAAACTGTACTTAAGCAGTTAAACACAATCCTTTCAGAAACTGCTGTAAATGTCTTGTGGGAGACATTAAGAGGCAAGATTTTTTTTTTTTTTTTGGCTGCAGCATACCTAGTCGCGTACAGTAACTCTCAGTGGCATAGATCGCTAAAAGACGTCAGCAGTTCTTTTCCAGACAGTGCATTATCCTAAAAATCTTTCTGTTGTTCTTTTTGGTACATATCATCCTCACTTGCTGTCACATTCCATTATTATCCCTTTCCCCCCTGTTTTCCTTAGTCCTGTCACCAAACTGTCACACAAAGGTATAACGCAGGGGAAAATAACTGGATTCTCCTTGACCTAAAAAAACCTACATATTTTGAAATCTTCCTCTGTAAAATTTGTAAACCAGGCTGGTGGAAGCTAAAGAATGTTTTAGCAATTTGACTATGAAATATCTACTTCAGCTAGAATGTTCATATTATCTAGCTTATCATATTTAGCTTGCATTCTCAGTATCCAGAGCTAAAGATTTTCATGCATCTTTGGACAGAAATCAAACCATGATCACCAGTATTATGCTCACTATCCTGTACATTTAAAGCTTTATACAAAACATGTGATTTCATATACATTATGGCTAGGGTCAGAAGTTACATATAAACCAGTTTAAGTCATCACAAAATGGTTAAAACCTGTAACAGAACAGAAGTCCAGTGCACATAAACCAGTTTCAAAATGGCTAAAATTGGTTTAAGATAAAGCTGGTTGAATGTAGCATTGCACTTAACTGATCTGGGTCAAACTGGTTTATGAAACTTGTATCCCAGAGCCCTTTTTGGTTAAAGTTAAATCACAGTCCCCCAACAGTGTGCTTTCCACTCCTGGGCTGGGCTGGGCTGGGCTGTCTGCTCCAGCAGAGAAGGGTTGGGGGAGTGGGGGTAAAAGAGAGAGAGAGAGGGAGCGAGGAAGGGAGAGGCAGGGATGCCTCCAGAGGCAAACCCTGGCTGGGGTCTGGGGTCAGGGGTCAGGGAGAAGGATTTCCCCTTCCCCTGGCTAAACTCCTCTTCCCCTGAGGACAGAGCTGCCCTGCTGCTAAACTTACTGAAAATTACTGTTGGCTGCTACTGTGGACTGCAAATCCCAGAGGCACCTGGAAGCAGGAACAGAAAGTGATAAGTAACCCTGCAGACTCCTGCTGCTGTAATACTGGACTGAAAATCCCTGGGGCAGCAGGAAGAGAAGTGCCAGAGAGCCATGCTGTAGTGCCCCTTGGCTAATGGTCTGAGCTACTGCCGGCATGTGGTGGTATTTCCTGAATCAAAAGTTAATATGTGTCTAGTGTTTCTCAGTTTAATCTTTGCAGCTTAGACTAACCTACAAAGACTGAATCAATTCAGCCTTGGGCTTTTTACCTGCCTGTACTTAGCCTATATAACCGTATACAAAATAACTAATGCATGCAGACAAACATATATACTATAGCAGGGGCAGCCAATTATTTCAGGTGGAGGGCCATTTAACAAGTTTTGGAAAGCTGTTGGGGGCTGCATAGGTAGCCCTGCACCTTGACAGTGCTCCCGTCCCCTGGTCGTGACATTGGAACCAGAAGTCCTGCCCCCTAACCTCTGACCTGTGCCACTGGAAGTCCCTCCCCTTGCTGCCCCTATCCCCCAAAACTCCTTTCAGAAGATGGGTTGCCATCTTAGAACCAGAAGAAAACCAAATCATACACTAGAAGTCAAACACCTATTAAAACATATTTTAATTTTATTACAATTTTTTTTCATGATTTGTGATTGTGTACTGTATATAGAAGGTATTTCATAATAACTCAAAAATAGTGTCACTTATATTGTGTGTATATGGTTGGGTATGGGTGATGGGTGTATAGGAGAGTTGTGAGAAGGTGTGTCTTTTTAGGGGGACATAGGATAAGTTGGGGTGCATGTATATGTCAGTGGGGGCAGGGTGGGGGTGTAATGACCTCCCACACAATCCCCCATGATATACAGCCCCCACTGCCTGGCAGCAGCAGCAACAGACAGGGAGGTCAGGATGCTCATGCCCAGCGCAGGTCCCCCAGCCAACACTGCATAGCGGGGTGGGGGGTGGGGGAAATCACAGCTTGCCCAGCTGCCTTTATCACCAGGGCTTCATGCCCCATGCCTGCAGCTCCAGCACTCACAGTGGGGGAAGTCTCGTGCTGGAGTCTCCTGCCTTCCCCACCCAATGCTGCTCAGGTCCCTGCCCTCTGCCTGGAGTGGAGGGAGCCCTGTCCCTTGCTTCCTGCAAAGTCCAGCATGGGGCTTCCCCACTGTCAGCATGGGAGCTGAGGGGGTACTGCACTGAGCCCCTGAGATAGAGGCAGCCAGCACTGTGCAGAAAGCAAGGAGTGCAGCCCTGGCACAGCCTCTATCACAGGGGCTCTGCACTGTGCAGGGGCTCTGGCGCTCCCACACTCACAGCAGAAAAGCCCCACACTGGACTTCATGGGGAAGCAGGGGACAGGGCTCCCTCCACTCCCAGCAGTATGCGGGAACCTACGCAGAAAGGGTTGGGAAGGCAGAAGGCTCCAGCATGTGGCTTCCACCACTGTGAGTGTTGCAGCTGCAAGTGCAGGGCATGGAGCCCCAGCAATAGAGGCAGCTGGACCTCCCCACTCCCATGCAGGCAGCTCTGGCTAGAGCCACACCCCATTGGGTCCTTGCTCTAAGTGCGAATGTTGTGACCTCTCCACCTGCTGCTGCTGCTGGTAGTGGGGGCTGCACACCATGGGGGGAGTGTGTGGGAGGTCCCTACATCCCCCACCTTTACACCCCAACTCTGCCCAGCTGAGCTCTGCGTTCCCATTGCTAGGGAGCAGACAGGCAAGGCCAGCCCTGCTCTCTGGAGCAGACAGCACAGCCTACCCCAGAGCTGGAAAGCATGCTGGGATGCTGGGGGACTATGATTTAACTTAAACCAGGAAGGGGTCTAGGACAGAAGTTCCATAAAGTGGTTTGAGCTCAATCAGTTAAGTCTGATACTACATTCAACCAGATTTATCTCAAACTGGCTTCAGCCATTTTGAAACTGGTTTATGGGCACTAAATATCTGTTCTGTTACAGGTTTAAACCAGTTTCTGATTGCTTAAACCAGCTTGTGTAATTTCTGTCCCTAGGTTTGAAGTCAAGGGAACTTGAATTTGTTTCTCTTTTTCACTTTCCAAAACTGAATTGGTTTTCAATGGTAGTTCCTTTGCATCCTTTTGAGTAGGTAAGTTTTACTCTCTTCTGACAGAGAAACTGAGAGCTGAATAAGATATTCCTGTGGTCACACAGCAACTCAGTTGCCAAATAAAGAATGAAACTCATAGCTCCTCACTTCTTACTGGTGCTGTATTGCTCACCAAAACCTCTTCCAGTTTTTGCAATAATATTGTTTACCAAAAGATTTTCTCTTGATTTAAGAAGAAAAAAAGTGTTGTAACCACCAAAATAAATGTTTCCCTTTAGTATTGTTGCAGAGATCGGCTTATGGGCAGATGCTCATTTACAGAGCTAAGAATTTCTGGGAAGTTTGCAGTATCAGAAAACCATGGTAAGGAATATGTATATAGGTGCTCAAGTGTTTGGTTGTCTAGAGCTCTGAAGAGCATGGCAAGAGCCTGTACCACTGGCACTCCACAGCCAGGGGGATGGTGCCTAGAGATCACCAGTGTGGAGCCCCTGCCCCAGAGGTTCACAAGGAAAAGTGAGCAAAGAGGAAAATGTTGACTCTTTGTCATCTAAGGAGCTACATCCACTAGGGATAGAGCCACAGTTCACTTCATAGTTTCTTCTGCCAAAAAGGCTCATCATTTCACTTCCAGACTGCAATGGATTTCTGCTCCACTTTTGGATGGGGGCTGCAAGGCCTTCCCTTTGTCCCAGCCATAAAAGGAACCAGTCTTTGGTACTAAGAATATGCAAACCTCCTGACTACAATACTGCCTCTCACAGATGCAGTGCTGCTTCCACTTCAGAAGAGTTGCCAAAGGTTTCCTTTGTCCCACCCATCACATTTGCTGCTCATAAAAGTAAGGACCAAGACATGAGGTCAGACATTCAGTTCCTTCTTGGTGTCCTTGGTTTCTGTAGTGCCTTATCAGTTCTGTAGCATAGTGGTTATCAGGCTGACATCACAAAAACATGCCTAGTTCAAAACCTGGCAGAAACAGGCCCCAACTCAATGTCTTTCCTGCAGCCTGGCTTGGAAGTAATGCCAGATATGCTGAGTTGGCATGAACAGATATTTCTGGCACACTGGAGGGTCTAGGAGGTGGATTACTGCCCAGTTCATTGTGGAAGAAGGACCTTGTCTTATCTGCAGAGAATGACAAAATGAGCAATCTGACTGTGGGGATCTGTGAGCCCAGCTCCACCTCCCTAGGCAGTAGAGTTTGGCACGAGTGACATGAGTTTGGCATGAGAGTCCTGAAGCTGGAAGGGGAGAAGGGAGCAAGGCACACAGCCTTCTAAGACATGTCCAGTGGCACTCCATAACATGAAAAACATTACATGTGGCACTGGAAAATGGTGCACTACTGAGAAGTTTCTGTTCTGAACAACTAATATTTCTTTGCAGAACCAACACATTTTTTTCTGCAAAAAAACCTACCTGAATGGCTGTACATAAACTTTTTTGCTGTGCTAAAAAGGCATATTTCTTGCTAGAAATGTAACGTCTGTCCAAGCCCTCTGTCTGTCATCCTGAAGCATTCATAGGATGCCTCTAATCTTGTTATCCCTGAAATGACCATCTGTGATTTAATATGAAGTACAGCCAAACAGAATCCTTTAGACATGATGCCTCATATTCAGCATTAGACTTCCAAGCAGGATTATTTACAAAGAGAAAATTATGTTCTGTGTCCTAAAAAAGAGACACACACAGTCCCAGCCCCAAGGAGCTTGCATACAAAGACAACGCAGTGTAGACACAGGGAATCAAATGCTCAGATGTGGGATTTATTCTTAAGTAATTTAGATCTATATAGATATAGATAGAGATATATATTTTATCTATATCTCTCTATATAAAATAGTATTTTTTTCTATTTTAAGAAGAAGCAGAAGAGCTGGGAGAAAGAATATAATGGCTTGAATAATAAATCTACAGAATAATTAGCATAACAGGCAAGTAAAATTATTAGAAACATGTGAAAGATAAATGGTTTTGTACTGGAAAGTTTTCCCCACAAGAAAGACCCTTTTAAGGCAATAAATTCAATGTGTACTCAAGGAGCTGTCGTAATGTTAAAGTGCCATTAGTGTCATAGAAAGGAAAAAAGGGTGAAAGGTTTTTTTTTTCCTTTTAAAATTTTTTTTATCCAGAGTATGCAGAGAATAGCTAAGAAACGTGTTTGCTTTTGGATTAGCCCTTCTTGACTACTCATGTTCAACCTTTTCACTACAAGTTGTTTGACAAGCCCTTTTTTCATCATGGCCATTTGAAGCCCATCCTCTCACAGAGCCGTCCTTAGCAAAAGGAGTAACAGATATGGGACCAAACAGACTTACCTATTTCCTTAAATGTCTTGACACACAATATCCTATTAAAATTTGTTGAATGTGCCCCTTCTCTCAAGTTCTTATATACTTAAAATGCCATTATGTTAAACAAAAAGAAGGTAAAAATGTTTTCTTACTGAAAAAAATCCCTCCCTGCCACAGTTCAGAATCCTTTCTACTTACTAAAAACATAAAGAGGGGATGAGGAGGGGGAAGCAGGAGGGTTTTTTTAAACCCATTTTCCTCTTCTATTAGCCCTGTATAGCTTAATATCGCCCCAAGAAAGTGAAGTTAGTTCTTTTTTCATTACCTAGTTTTCATCATGCTCAGTAGTTTCAAATGCTGTAGCCCAAACAATAAAGCAGCGTGTATTACGACTGTAGCATAACACAGTAGCATAACTAAGGGGGAATGAGTGGAGCAACACCCTAGGCTCTACCTTTGTGGGGTACTAAAAATAGCCACAACTGTGGCAGCAGTAGATAATGTCACTGTGACTGGCACTGTGACAGCTGGTGCTGGCTTGGATATGGCACAGCTGCCCGGATGCAGATCTGCCTGGCTATGCCTCTGCCCTAAGAGGAACTGAATGTGAAGTCACTCTTTTTCTCTGACCTTTTAAAATTTTTCTACCTGGTATGGTTACAAGTAGACCCTGCTTAAGACTGTACCAAAGAGATTAGATGCTTCATGAAATTGACAGTGCTTCATCTATGATCAATTTCATTGTTTGCTCTACACAGTTAGACCTTGATCTTGAATATTGACCACCCTGAAATCAGTGGTGCTGTAAATAGGTACAGTTTACTAAAGGAAGAAAAAAATATATCACTAGCAATTTGCTAAAAGAAAAATTCCCTGACTTGCAGAGATGCACAACTAAAAGACGATGTGCTAAACTTATGCTGCTTTACCAACAACAGAAACAAGAATGCCCAAAGTCTGATTTCTGTGCCTGGCTCCACTGAAAATACTATTTATTTCCTAACAGCTTTTTCATGCATTTTCTGGAGTATTTTTATTAACTATTGAGGAAATTAACTTTGGATGGATCACTGACAAATAAAAATTATGCAACTGGTAGTCTCATAAAACCATGAAAACTACTGTGACATTTTTGGTATGTTTCCAGCACAAAAATTTTGGTATTAGAATAAAGTGCTGTGACCTTCAACAATTTTATATGCAAGTGGAACATGTTTAAAAGATGGCAGGCAAGTGCGTGCTTTTTTCCCTTTGATATTATCATTATAGCTATCGATTCAGAAGCTACCATTATTGTTTGCTGCAAAGAAATATATTCTATACATATTGCCAAAGAGATTCCTAAAATAATCCTATTTTACCAGAGTCTAACCCTTTCTTTCCACTTCTGCAACTCAGATACATTTGGGTGACACATCTAGAATTAATAAAAGGGAAATATCTGTTGAGACTGTGTAAGCAATAACTGGGAACCAGAGAGCTGGAGAATTGGAAGGGAGATCAAGGTTCATCTAATCTAATGTCTGGACACATGCAGGATTTGCTATTTCTAACCCATCCCAGATAGATGTCTATTTACTCTGTTCTTGAAATGATGTTTTAGAAACTGAATTCACAAAGTAAATGTAATTTTACATATTAGCAATAAATCTGGGACTGAATTTTCCAAATATCCAGTAAAATAAAAATGTTCATCAATAGAAATTCTACTCTGATGTTGGGTATTCCACCGTACAGCCCCAATCTTGCTTCCCTTAAGAAAATGTAGTGCTTGTGAACTGAATAGATTTTATTTTCTGTCTTGGAGCTCCAGGTTTTGGCTAACCATTTCTAAATAGCTTTTTAGTCAGTATACGCATTAATGCTTAATTGTTTCCGGTTAGAACTGAGCTCTCATTTCTTTCATGGATCAAGCATGAACAGATACACTCCCATTTTATAAGTAGCACTGCTCTACTTATGCTGCATACATTGTTTTCTTGCCCCCAAAAGCCAAACTATAACTTCTCATGTACCTGCCTGTATTTGGAGCATGTGGGCTGCACAGAGGGAGACTACTACATCTGCTTTCTCTAAAGTGCCAATATGCTTTGGAAACTGCTGAAAAATAGAACTGATAGCTAATGAAATGCTTCCCCTCTCAGACCATTCATATGCTGATGGATCAATTTCGAAATTACCCATATACAGGGGTTGCACTGTAATGAGGGAAATTTTTTTGCAGCCTCCTTGATGACACATAAGTACCAAGGACATATGGCCCTACCTGTTTCAAAAAATACATTCAAATACATCACTTTTTATACTTAACCTTAACTAGCAACCTCAATCACAACCTTATTTACAAACAGGATCCTTAAATCAGTGATTCTTAGCCAGGGTGCCACAATTGCCAAGTGGGCCTTGAGGTCCTCTTAGGGGTGCTTAGTATTGTTATGCGTGCAAAATACCTACGCATTGAATGTGTACGTGGAATCCATAATTTCAAAAACAATATGTTTTCTGGTACTCTTTCTGGCTAGAAACAGACATTAAAAAAAGTCTGAGCCTGAACTGATAAAATCTTTTCAGGTAGTCTAACCTGGTTAGGCTATGTTGCTTTGTAACCAGACGGACATCCCCTCTGGACTGAAGAAATGCAGGCACTGAAGAAATACAGTGGCTCAGGCTGGAAGCTGAGGGGTGCTAGACCAGCCCTCCCTTCCCTTCTACAGCTGAGCTTAGGGGTGGGGCATGGCCAGGCCCTAGCAGTATACTTTGATTAGGGAGGGGTGGCCCCTTTCACCACCACCCTGCTCCTGACAAGCTCTGCAAGAAGTTGATAGCAATGTTTATCACCCTTAATTCAGTGTTTATCAGCCCATCAAGAACACAAAAGCCTCTTACCATTAGTTCAAGTTTTCTTAAACAGCTTTTTCCAAGGAAGGAATGGAGGGACATTACGAGCTACCTGTTGGTTAGCTCCAAAAAGCCCTAAGTTGACAGTGTCCTGTCTGCTTTTGCCCTGTCTCCCACAACACAGACTGTAGCCTGCATGTGGTATGCTGGCTAATGCCAACAGATGTCTGTGTAAGGCAGAGGGGAGGGGGGAATCCCTGCTTAAGCAGAAAATGGTGGTGATGGTGGTAGGGGGGAGCTGCAGCAAGTTAGGAAGATGCTGCTGTGGTTTATGTGCACTGAATCTCTTTTCTGTTACAGGTTTGAACCAGTTTCTGATCACTTAAACCAGTTTATGTGTAACGTCTGCCCCTAGACTGAGTTCTCTGCAACAGAGTAATGTTCTATTATTTCTCTGTAGTAAAAAACTGATAACTGGCACTTTTTGAGAAGCACCCATGAGTCTAAAATGGTTGAAAACTGCTACTCATATATTTCTTTGTCACATTTCTTTGTCAAATTAAAAACAGATTAAACCACTTTGTACTCATGACACAGAAGCTCGTGACCCTGCTTCTCAAGTTTTGCCACCTGCTATACCTTACTGTGTCATGTATAGGTACTATGCAAGCTCTTTGGGGCAGGGATGTATCTTTGATTTACTTGTCTGTAAATCACTCTAACTCTGTAAATCACTATACTATCTAGATATAACTAGTACTGTATAATGCAACTCAAGGGAAAATAAGTGAAAAGAAGAGTTAAGAATACAGATATAACATAAGCATGGTGCTCAGTTTCCTGATGTGAAAGAATGATAAGAAACAGACAGAGAGGTACAAGTCTTGTCATCTTTTAAAAGTAATCGTTTAATGATATAAAGAATATTCACACTAACTGATAATCAATAATTATCATGTCAGGAATTTGTGGGATGGTGGTTTATATCCTCTTTCTGGATTTCATTTGTAAACATCTTTTCTCCATTTTTGCCTCTCTCCACACAAACATCTACACATGTATCATATTTTTCTTAGCAAAAAGCATAAGTAGATGCTTATCTCCACAACTGCTATGGACCCCACTTGAATCAGCAATTGAGGAGTGTTGCAAAAGCAGTATACTTCTTCAGTTTACACAATGGAAATAAACAAGCTAAATCCAGGGATCACCTCTTCTCCATAAGCTCAGGGAATAAGATTCTTAAGGTAGTTCTAGCAGCTGGGTTGCTTTCATATGCTCTCAGTGGCAGAATGATACAATTTTAACAAGTGGAGAGAAAGTCTGCCAATAATACTCCCCTACTTTTTATCATTATAGTGGCTGGAAAAAACCCCATATAATCTAAAAGAAGCAAACAAACAAAAAACAATTGCACTCAGATAGAAAAAAATTGAGGGACTTTTAATGATCCCAACGCAGGTTGTACAGAGCTGTACCACAGCCCAAGTTCAAATATTAAGAGTTATAATGAATATTAATACTTTCATATCATTCCAGAGGTCTCTTATTTTTTCTCTCTGTTTAAAAGTCTTTCATGTACAGGTCATTTGCAAGATAGTATTAGAGATTTTATATGAAAATAACTGTCAGTTTCATTGTTGGAGAATAAAAAGCGACAGGCAGGAACCTTGTTCAGACATCATTAGTTGCACTACAGTGCACCTACACTTATTCAAACTAACACAAGTGCTTTATCACTCTCACAGAAAATTTAGAAGAGCTTTTCTGGATGACCAGCAGGTGCAGCAGAAAGACGTTCCATTCAAGACTGCCAGAGGAACAGGCTGCCCACTGAAAAACACTGGGTACAATTATCTCTAGGGATTAGGAACATTTACGCACAAGTGTCGTGTAATTCAAATCTGATCAAAGCAAGAAGAAAACATTTTCTTCTTATTTCAAGGGTTTCATGGCTGAATTAACTCACTGCAAATAAATAAATATAATATCATAATAACTTTGTGTAACATTCTGTATCTGGCAGTGTGTAATGGAAACACCAGAGGAACACTTTTTTGCCAGGGAATGACAGAATATAGAGAAGCACAACTCCTCCAAGTCTGAATGTTTTGTAGTACAGCATGAAAAGGTGAAACAAGTTAAAGTTAAAAGTGGAAAGTTAAAACAAGAATAAGCATCCACATTGTTAAAGCCTGAAGGCTGTGGAAAAGTTGCACTACTACAGCAGTAAACTGGTCAAGTATAACAATACCCGTATCGTGGTCTCTACAATGGCCTAAATCAGGATGCATAATTTATGGCCCATGCTGCATAAGTCATTCCAGGGCAATCCTAGTGACCTGTCATCATTCTTTATTAAATTACTTTATTTGTAAGGATTTGAAAACACAAAGCAACCAGTGCTGTTTACTCACTATGTGCACTTGTGTATGTGGTCCATTTGACAGGGGGGAGGAAATGGCAGCAAACCTTGCCAGAAAAAAACAGCCCACATGAAGCCGTGGGAGGCAACAGCAGGCGAGGAGCTTTCCCAGCCCACTGCAAACTATCTAGGGGTACTAGTCCTCCCCTTGCTCCTCACCACCCCCATCCTCCCTCCCTTTCTCCTGCCTGCTCTGCCACCTTCCTTTACCTAAAGCACTGCATTGCTTTCCTTCCCTGCCAGTCTGCACCCTGAGCTAAACATTAACTGGTAATGCATTACCGGTATAAATATATGTATTTTTAAAACATTTAACCTTTCACACCCCACTCAGGGGAGGTAAGTAAGTAACACTATCATCTCACTCAGTAGTTACTGATGCTTTAGGTATTAACGATCCTGAATTCTCACTCACATTTGCTTATGTGCCTGAGAACAAATTTTTCTTCAGTATCTGCTTGTTTACTTTGCTACCTGTGATACCCTATTTCTTTCTTCCCCAGACATTTCCCCTCTATGGAGGGTGTCACTGTTTAAACCAGTGTTTTTAACTGGGGCTCCAGTTAAAAACTCTGGTGCTGTAAGAGCCTTTCACGGTGCTGCAGCACAGGCACTACCATGGCTGTAATTGCTGTTACATCTGTCTGTCTTTTGTGGAGCCAGACTTGGAAGGACTGTTGCATGAGTGCATGCTGTCTTGCCACAGTCTACCTTTCTCCAACCCTGCATGCTCTTCCCAGAAACAGGCACATGCAGCAGGTGGAGCTGCCCCAGGAGGACTGTGGAGAACAAGCAGAAAGCTCCTGTCTGTTTTATCAGATCGCCCACACGCAGGTGAGTGGGTGTGCTCGTGCCACAGCCTTTCTTGTTCTAGTTGTGCATGAGGCAGTAACACAGCCTGGGTGAGAACCACTGAGGTAAACTGAGGCAGCACAACAGAGGCTCTCAATTAGGGTGCTGCAAAATTTAAAAAAAAAAAACATTTATGAAGGGGTGCCCTCATTGAAACTGGGTGATGCACAGTATTTTTCTTCATTGATCAGACCCTGGCTATGATATGGCAGCATAGGGATGAAATTATGACCTATCCAAATATACATCCATGACAATAAACCAGTTTCTATGCAATTATCATTGAATTAATGCTTCATAAGAAATAATTTTGTGTTAGACACAGTGTCTCATTAAATGGTCTTACTGGTCCATTCTTCCCTTATAATCTATTAATCTAATACTTAATTCAGTGTTGGATATCTTTATAACACTTCAAATGCTAGTATAAAATTATTACATTTTTCATAGTCTCCCCCCAACCACACATGCCAATATTTCTTCTATCTGCACTTTACTTACAGGTTACTTTGTGATGTGTACACTAATGGCCTGGGCCTTAAAAAAAAGAGGCTAAAATCCATTAACATCCACCTCTCACACTGCAAGACACAACAAAGGGGTGAGGGACTCTTTTCCATGAAGTGCTTTTTGATACACAAGATAATTAATTTCTCACTGTCTGGTATCCATTGCATGTAAACTGGTTATAATGGACCTCATTCATTAGGGACTTCAGTGTGTGGATGTTGTAAATTAGAGGTAATACAATAATTGGAAAGACAATCATGTGAAAGCAGCATATATCTATTTCTACATACAACTAACCTTGTAAAACTAAAACAAACAACAAGTACTAGCCTTCAGCAAAACCTACTGAGCTGCTACTCCTGCTCTACCAATGACAAACTGAACCGGGATCCAACTGAAATTAAAAAACTTTAATAACTGATTTTTAGAGTTTAAGAATTCAGCACAAACTTCTGTCCTAATGAACACATCGTGGCTTCAGGATGTGTTTGGTAACCACTGGCAGTATGTGCACAAGACTTTGGGTATAAGAGAAGAATGCTATTTTTTAAAAAAGCTAATTTAAGAGAACTCAACATAAACTGGAAGAAGATTATAAAGATAAACTTAATGTGTACAGGTGTAGAATTGTGCACTATGACATGACACACTCTGAGAAACTGACATTTTCTTTAAACAATATGGCTTAAGCAGGGGCATACGTTTACGTAAACAGGGGCATACCTCTACAGAAGCACAAATAGTCGCGGCACAAATTTGTGTGGCTACTTTGTGCCCCAGTGCAGGTCCTTGCCTGTGTACTTTGCAACAGGACCTGCTGCTCCATGTTCTGCAAGGGTGAGGGTAGGATGATGCCTCAGCAGGGGCTAGCCATTCCCTGCGTTGACACACCCCGTGCCCTGGCCAGCCAGATAGTGGCATGAGGAAATGGGGGAGCAGGAAACCTAGGGCTACCTGCTACTCCATCTATCCACACCGCAGAGCCCCCCACATTGGGGTTCAGTGTGCCTTGAGATGTGGGAGAAGGCAGCCTGCTTCCACACTGCAGAGCAGCTGCCTGGGGTGCAGGGTGCCTCAGCACAGAGGCTCTGCAATGGAGCTCCCACACTGAGACACACGGAGACAGGAGAGCAGCCAACCCAGGGCTGCCTCCTCCCCGGTCTCTGCATTTGTCGTGGTGCTTGCCACTTAGGCGTGGTTTGCACTGCTTTTTTTCCAGGATTTTTTTGCTACCAGGAAATCCAGGTAGCAAATTTTGTCCCGGCACTGGAAATCAGCAGGGCTGGGCACCGATTAATGTGCAACTCGTGTGTTTTGTGGCACTGAAAGACATCTGCAGAGCCACAAAGCAGAAGTGCCTGCACATCTAGATCCAGCCCACTAGTCTTATTTTTGGAAGAACAAGTAGTAAAGCAATCACACTTAAACTTTGCTTTAAGAGGTCAATATATAGATTTCACTATTCTTTACCATGGGGTTCTCAGTCATTACTTCAAAGGCTTCTTTTACCAAACTACGGGAAAGAAAAGTTTAGATAATAAGGGACATATACAATTAATTTTCTCTCTCTCTCTCATGAGGTCCTCCGATGGCAGGCTGTTCCAGAACTTGGGGGCTCAGACAGTAAAGAAATTCTTCCTTATGTCCAGCCTGAAATGGTCTTGTAGTAGTTTATGACCGTTCGACCTCTTCATCCCTTGGGGTGCTCTGGTGAACAAACGTTCCCCAGATACTGGTGGTCACCCCTGATAAACTTATAGGTGGCCATCAGATCACCCCTGAGCCTGCGCTTTTCCAGGCTAAAGAGCCCCATCGCTCTCAGCCTGTCGTTGTAAGGTCTGTTTTCCTGGCCTCTGATCATGCACGTGGCTCTTCTCTGGACTCTCTCAAGCTTCTCCACATCCTTTTTGAATTGTGGAGCCTAAAGCTGGACATAGTACTCCAGCTGCGGCCTCACCAAGGCCGAGGACAAGGGGAGAATGAAGTCCTAGGATTTGCTTGAGAAGCATCTATGGATGCAAGCCATCGTTTTGGTCACTTTACTAGCCACAGCATTGCATTGTAGGCTCATGTTCATCTTGTGGTCAATCATGACCCCCAAGTCCCTTTCATCCACAGTGCTAGCCAGCGTAGCACTGCTGAGTCTATAAGGATGCTACAGGTTTTTCCTCCCACGGTGGAGAACTTTGCATTTTTCAGTGTTAAACACCATCAGGTTCTTGTCCGCCCATTTGCTGAACCTGTCCAGGTCAACCTGGATTGCCCTCCTGTCTTCTGGCGTGGATGCTTTGCCCCAAAGTTTGGTGTCATCGGAGAACTTGGCCAGTCCGCTCCTGACTCCAATGTCCACATCATTAATGAAGATGTTGAACAATATGGGTCCAAGGACAAAGCCTTGGAGGACCCCACTGGTCACAGGGCACCATGACGATTGACTTCCATCAACCACCACCCTCTGGGTCTGACCACGGAGCCAATTTCCCAGCTAGCGGATCCCACTGGGCAGTTTTGCCCAGAGGTGATCATGGAATACCAGATCAAAGGCTTTTTTGAAGTCAAGATATATGACATCATGTCTTTTCCCTTGTCCAGGTGATAGGTCATCTGGTTGTAGAAGGAAATGAGATTGGTCAAGCAAAACCTACCTGCAACAAACCCATGCTGGCTATCCCTCAGGATGTTGGCATCAGCCAGTCCATTAAGGATGGCCTCCTTGATCATCTTTTTAAAGACCTTCCCCGGAATAGAAGTCAGGCTGATGGGCCTATAGTTTGCTGGATCCACTTTCCTCCCTTTCTTGAAGATCGGCACCACATAGGCCTTCTTCCAGTCTTCGGGCACTACACCAGAGCGCCAGGAGTTTTCAAAGATCCGTGCCAGAGACTGGGCTATGATGCTTACCAGCTCCTTGAGTACCCTGGGGTGTAGGTTGTCAGGGCTGGCTGACTTAAAGGTATCCAGCCTCTCAAGGTGTTCCTTCACAAGGTCACCATTGATGGGGGGCAGGGGATCCCCATCACCCAGACCTCCCTGTCCCCTAGTGGTCATGCTGAAGGCATTTTGTAAACCAGTGACAATACTACCCTAATTGATTAAGAAAGAACAGTACTGGTAAATAGCTCTCGACTCATTTAAGGTAATAAATAGGTCACACTGGATACAGTTATGCTGTCAGTTTTTGGTGAATTGGATGATGGTTATGTTTATCATTCTTGCTGTCAATTTATCACAATAATTCCTCCCTCTTCTTTTAAGAAATAG
This sequence comes from Crocodylus porosus, assembly GCF_001723895.1. Taxonomy (NCBI): domain Eukaryota; kingdom Metazoa; phylum Chordata; order Crocodylia; family Crocodylidae; genus Crocodylus; species Crocodylus porosus. The sequence continues at coordinate 11,490,344 of NW_017728914.1, forward strand.
TCAGTTGTGTCACATCACAGAATGTGGTAAAGAGGCAATAATTTTGAGGTAATACAAGAGTTAAATGCTATACTTAAAGTAAACAGAAGCTTCTGGTGTTGAATTGGAGATACACTAGGTAATTTAAAATGAAAATACTCCTGCTAAACTATTGGACATTTCAAAAGCAAATGCTATCTTCACTTCCTAAAACTAATGCCTAGATAATCTGTCACCTCACGAAGCTCAAAAGGGCTTTCACCCAACAAGGACACTCCTCTAGAGAGAATGATCACACTTTTGAAAGAGCCATCTGGATACCACGTGAAGAACTGCGTCTGTACAAAAAGAAAATCTCCATGGAACACACATCCTTAGTTATGACATACCATTCTTCCCTGAAACCTATACGGAAATTTCTCAAACAATTGCAACCCATAGTAGAAGAAGAACCAATTCTTAAAGAGATCTTTTTGAACCACCCATCCTAGCTTTTAAACAAGCACCAAACTTCACCAACCTCATTGCTGGAAGCAAACTTCCTATGACCCAAACCACACCAAGTGGATATAGACCATGCCAGAAATGTAAAACCTGACAGCGCATCTCCACCAGTCACACAATAACAACACCCCGCAACAGAACCATCACCATTCCTGGACTTTACTCCTGCACCTCCAGAAATGTAATCTATTTCATCCAGTGCACCAAATGCCCTGATGGAAAATATGTAGGAGAAACTAAACAAGAACTGCACTCCAGAATGAACGCACACTGCAAAGACAAAAATATCCAATTACCTGTGGGTGCACACTTCTCATAGGACAATCACTGTCTCTCTGATCTCAGTTCTAATCCTCAAAGGGAATTTACAAAACACTTCTCATAGATGAGCCTATGAACTTCACTTAGAAAATCTACTGGATACAAAAAATCATGGACTTGATTTATGACACATTACAACCTGCCTGACATCTGACACCCCAGGTAACATGCCCCCAACTGACCACTTGCATTCCTTCACTTGTTTCCCCACCCCTTTTTCCTTCTCCCCTCCTATCTCTACCTATTGTCTTCCTAACTCCGACTCATTTTCACTTTCACAGACATGCTTGTTGTAAATTTGCTTCTTTTCTACCTTGGAGAACATAGCAGAGTCTTCCTATGCCTGACAAAGGGTGTTTGTGTCCAAAAGCTTGCAAAGAACATTTTTCCAATGTTTTAGTTGGTCTAAGAAAAGATATCACATGTACCCAAAGAACCTTGTCTCCTAGATATTTCAAATGATTTCAATTATTTCATTGATGATTTGAAGTCTATTTGCTGGCTTCCAGCTATTGTATAATGGAAAACTGGATGCTCACACTGCTACTGACTTAGAGTATTTTCTAGCTGATTTTATGAGCCCCTGTCATATAATCTGTGTATGAAAATAATTTTGGACTATATTTGATTAATAATATAACTTGGGGAACCAAACTCCTACCTAAGCAAAAGTGGGCATATGACATTTTGCATGCAACTCCTTCTAGTACAAACATTTCTAAAGGACCTTGGCAGAGTTCTCCACATTTCCCACCTTAAAATAAATTCATTTACATGTTATCACAATTCTAGATTACTTATCTAATTGTACCTAGTAGTCATTGATTATAGTAAGGGTAATAGGATAGACCTACTCTAGACTGCTGTTAGCAGAGGTATTGACAAGGCACCTAGATCATGGCTATAAATTTCTAATAGAAAGCTATTACTTTTCTTCTTATGTAGATAACCACATATTCATCTAATCACGTTAGCACTAATCTGTTTTCCAATGATTGTTTTCATTGATTAGGATGACAGTTCCCACACTAAAACAGACTTTTTCCAAAAAAATTATAGTTCAGTATGTGAATGAAAACTAAATCAATATATGTTGTAATTAACATTTAACTCAGCAGTTATAGGGTTTAACACTATGGTAGGCTTCTTTTTCTTTTTTTAACTTAGTGCTGAGAAATGGTGCCAAATGGATATTTTGTCTATTTCTGTATTAAGTATAATATACACAAATTCCCTATGTGGTACTATACTTTACAATTCTTATGTACCTGTGACGTTATTCTGTAAACTGAGAGCCCTCACACATGTCTGAGGAGTTACTGCTGAGGTTGGCGAGCCCCAGGAGCCAGGCTACTAGACTTCAAGTTCTCATTTCTTAAAGGAGAAATTAGGCAAAGGAAATGCACGAAGAGGGTCTGGTCTCTTAAAGAACCCAGCCTGTGGCAGTGCCAGATCTCTGGCTTCAGGGAAGTTTAGGTACTCAAATCTAGTGAATTGGGATATAACACAGCAACCAACTGGGGGAGGGGGAGGATTAAGCCTCTGTCAAGTCTTAATCACTCTGGCCATACACAGATGTTCATTTCTGCATTCAATTTCAGTCTCCAAAATTCTTACTAATAGAAAAATAACCTGGGAACCAGAGCACACAATGTAACTGAAGAGCTTCATGTCTGACGAGCTATATAGGTGGCCTCTCCAGCCAGTGGGCACTAGAAGACCATACCTACCCTTAGGGGAGCCCATTAATCTGTCATCTTCCCCTCCTTGAAAAGAGGGCGGGATGTCAACTGGCAGTTGGCAGATGCTGAAAGAATGCCTTTCCCCACTTGCCCAAGCTCACCAATCAACTGACAGGTAGGAGGAGGTGGCCGTTCTCCTGTGTGGGTACCTTCCAGTTCCCACTGCAAAAGAACAACTTCTGAATGTTGTATTCCTCCAAGCTGATTCAGATCACTGCAGGGCAAGTGAGGGGCATTCTGCCACAGTATCAAGGCTCAGAAAGGCTTGCTGCTGTGGTACACCATCTGGCTTCGTCCCACGCTGTTCTGGGTCAACCTGCAACAGCATGAGCAAGGCAGAAGCATTCTGCTATGCCAGCAATGCTTGTGGAGCCATGCTGCCATGGCATGACAGTCCACATTGCCCTGCACTCCTCTGGGTTGGCTTGGAGCAATGGGGGCAAGGCGGGGGCATTCTGTCAAGGTGGGAATGCATTCTGGGAGGGTTCTCCACCAGTTAGCTGATTGACAGGAGGAGGGATCATTTTTCAGGGCAAGGTAGCCACAAAGCTCCCTGAAAGTTCATCCAGGAGTGAGTTACCAAGGAGCCAGTTCTCTCACCCTCTCCCTTGGAGGCTCTGCAAGGACTGGGTGTATTAGGTATCCTCCACACTTGAGAAGTGTGTATAGGCATTCAAGCTAGTTCAGGAGGAGGCCAGTCTTCCTCATAGGTATCAAATCTAATGTCTTGCAGAAGAATCAGTTCTCTTTCACAATAATTCTCTTGAATCTCCATATACCTCTCTTTTTTATACCGGGATAAAGCATAAAGTGAGACTTTTGTTCATGACACAAAGGACAGAGAGAAAGCGCAGATAAACCAGCAGAAAATTTCCATATGACGAAAAAATAAAATCCTCTTGAGCATTTGCAGGTGAAGTGGTGCAAAGGGGTTATAAGCTGATGCAAGAATCTGGCCTAGCACCCCTCATAATTTTCAAGTAGTAATTTAGTCATATGCATACAAACAACAACTTTTTGCAATTGGTTAAGCAAAGATACTTACACAAGTCTCTTTATATGTCTGAATGGTAGTGACAGGATATTAACACATTTAAGAACCTAAATAGACAGACAGATACTTCTAGTAGCATTTTTCAAACTATAGTACATGTATGTAATAGGGAATCAGTGGCTTCTGCTATTTGAGAACATAAGTATCCAGGGAACTCATAGGCAGCCCTACTCATATTGTAGGGTTAGATGCCCAGCAGTAGTACAATAGGGCTGAGTCCTCATTAAGCAGTAGGGATACCGCTAAGGCAGCAAGGGTAGCAGAAACAGGCCTGTTCAACAGGCTCAGAATGGAAACCCCTGTGGGTGGCTTGAGAGTTACCTGACAGGGAGGGGCCAGGCTTAGGAAGCACCTAAAGCTAGTGGCTGAGCACAGGCAGGCAGTGGGGCTCTGCAGGTTGTAGAGGAAAGATTTTCTGCCCAGAAATCCTGCAGAGAAGTCCCTGGCTGACAGCTGAACTACCCTGGGAAAGTGATGATTGCTTGCAGAAGAATACTACTCAGAATAGGGGGAAGTTTTGCCGTACAGCCGGTGAGATGGCTTTGATGTTTAGGCCAGGTGTGGGGCCCATCTGCATTATAGCCAGTGGGTGTACTCCTTCCATATAGCTTATACCAGCAGACTGGATAGGGACTATCAGCGGTGGAGGAGTCCCAGCAGGGCCTAAGCAGGGTGGAGACAGAGCCAGGGGCCTGTTTCCTGAGGAGGTGTGACAAGAGCCCAGATGCCAGTCAGACACAGTGGATTTGTGTTAGAAGACCCAATGAGAAGAAAGGGGCAAAGGCCAAGAAGGCTAAGGCACCAGTGAAGGGGAGTGATTGAACAGTGACACTTATGAAGCATAGGCATGGCTGTAGGCTACAATATTAACTCCTAAGGCTACAGGTGCCCGGGGTGGGGAAGGGTTAAGAGGTTGTAGGCGGGGGGCATAGATAGGACAGGAGGACCCATCTAGGGCCTGAGGTTTGGGGACCAGAGGAGTCCAGGATGGAGTGGCTGGCCAAAATCATGGATGAGCGCTTACTCGGGAACCCTAGGGCAGCCTCCCTTTTCACAAACCAACTCAGTACATCAAGGCATGGCAGAAGAGTGAAAAAGGAAGGGGGCTCAGAGAGCCAGAGTTATATCAGGAAGTGCCCAGCCACCTAAGGCATGATAGTCACCCCTGAAACCAAGCTTTGCTACAGTGTACTACTGGTGCAACAAGTGTACATGCAGACTGATAACTATCCATTCCCTTCACGCAACACATATGCATATGCACACAGAGAGAACAAAAATAAGAATGATTTACAATTACAGTGATTACAATAACACACGTGGCAAGTACTTCTGAGTTTTCCATGTAGTGTGCTAGTTCTTAATGTTTGAGAACTGCTCCTCAACATATCAATAGCCTCTTGGCTTCTATCAAGTAAAAAATCTGTTTCTCATAAAACTCAAATTATAACACAGTTCTAGACTTCAGAATATAAAATTTTCAAAGGAACAATTATATTCTACTGCATGCAAACTTAGCCCTTTGGAATAAAAGATTAACCCAACCATCTTTCAGAATTTTAGGAAAGCATTAAGGTTAGTCAGGTAAATAATATATGTTTAAAACATGGTATAAAAACTCTTTTGGAGCCATATATGACCTATTGTGTTCACTTGTACATATCTTTATAGAATGATTTTTCTTTGTTTTATATTTAACAATGGTATTTTGGGACTCATAAAGCTTAAAGCAAGCTAAGAACTTCTGTTTTAAAAAAATGATCCCCCCTCTTGTGTTTTCCTGCAAACAATAATGTTGCAACAACCTTCAGACATGGGTTAGCTTAAAGTAAATCAAATATAATATAGTCATCATTCTAGTGTTAGCTGTAGCTTAATTTTTATTCCAAATTTGATTGCTTTGTCTGAGTTAGAGCAGGATTTTTATTATTTTTATGCAATCAAATTCTGACATATGAACTGATTTATAATGTTGCTATTGTCCTTTCCAACAGTAAAATTTTACTTTGGGTATTATAACCACTGCCAATAGGTATTTCAGTTCCAAGTCCTGCTTCCTCTGTTCGTGTTGATAACCCTACCAATTTCTCTTCATCATGTACAAGTGTGGGGGCAAAATGGTGCAGGAAGGAATGCTGGGCTCCCTTTCCTAAGGCCAAATGGATTGACATCTGTCTATGCTATCTCAATTGCTTACTGGCAGAAAAAAAAAGTATATGCTTTTTACCATCTCTAAATTTTAATGTGCTAAGATTAGGCTGCCATGTAACCCAAGGCATACTATAAAGTGTATTGGTGTGCAGGGGAGGGAAGACAGAAGGAGGACTTTTTTCATCTTCTATCTTACTGAGTTTTGTAGAGCTGCACAGGTGCTGCTTTCACTGACATCAGTCCACAGTAGTGTAAAATATTCAAGGCAAAGGAAAGGAATCACGTACAGACAGCACTTGTTTGTTCACAGATAATGTGGCCAAGTTCTTTTTCATCTTGATGTTTAGATTTCTTTATCTCTGTGTTTTTTAGAAACATAGACAATAATGAGGTATGTAGATATGCAGATTTTTACACGGACCCCAAATATGCTATTCCATCAGCATATATTAGTACAAATAGCCAACCTCATGTGATCTTTCAATCTTAGAAAACTCCTGAAAACAGAAATACTTAAAGCGGTTACTCAAGAAAGAGAAGCACAGGAAATAGGAAAAGCCAGAATGTTCAGGAAAAAAAGAGAAGATACGTCAGAGAAGATAGCAGAATGCAGTACAGAGTGATCACTTTTGCAACGGGGGACCTGGACCCTAGCTATATTTTGCAGGAGTGAGTCATGCAAGTCATGACTGAAGTTGAATTCAAAATACAATCATTATATAGTTTCATAAGGTTTGTAATCTATTTAATAACACAAAAATTGTCCTTTGTTCAAGATAGATAAATACTATAATGGCCAATTGACTGTAACATCTTTTTACTTAATACAATTTTACCTGTCATCTCCTCCCTTCCTAGTTTTACCCTCATTCATACCAGATTCTGGTCTCTCCAGTGTTCAAAAACTAAACTGAAAAGGGCTAGAGGGGCTTTTAATGAGCATTAAAGATTAAATATACTTTTCTACACTTTATTGTGACTATCAGAGACAGCTACTTTAGACAAAAAGAAAAATGGAGTACAGTGTTCTATACTGTTTTGAAATGGGACAGCAGCTAAGTCATTGCACCTTTGCTGTTTCAACAAAACACATACATCACATAAAATACACCATTCTTATAATAAGCAATAGCCCTAATGAGAGAAAAGTATTTTAACTGAGATGCAGAAAACTGAATACTAATAATTCCTGGGTGAGATCAAAAAAGTACCCAAAAGGCATCTGCAGGGACTTTTGTCTCTTTAATTGCTTTCATTTCAGTCTGACTGCTCCGCTGTACCTTTTTTTCATTGTTTTTCTGTCTATAACTTGCAGTACCATAAACCTCTAGCAGTGGCTCTTATGTTAAGTAATATTAAGGATGCTGGGACTTAAATATCATGCAGAAATTGGTATAACCAAGAGGGTTGACTGAAATAATTTCACTTTGCCCAGTATGCTATATAAGTGGAGTTCCTTCAAAGGCGCATATAACAATCTATTGCTGAACCAGAAGAAAGAAGGAGCAGTAGCAGTTAAGGTGTATTTTGGTTGGCAAAAAAATGAAGAAGAAAAAAGTGCAAACCAAAAGGGCAAGGAAGGACATACTGCAGTGCCCTGATCACTCTTACAAACAACATATTCATCCCTCCACCCAGCCCGATGAAGCAGTATAAAAACAAAGTACCCAGGGAACACTGCAAATATCAAGACCAGATTGTGATATCTTATGCAAAGTGAGAAGTTTCAAAATGTGACCACTATAGCTTACATAAAGCCCAAGCTCTTAGAAAAAAATGCAACACAAAGAAAATTAATTGGAATAATTCCTCATGCAATTATATCATACTGCAGTGTACCTTCCTGCAATTTAAAAGGAAATTGATTTATTTCCCATTAGAATTAATTCTGTTTCTTAGAAGGTACAAAAATTGATAGCAATCCAACAGGATATTCAGAACATTAATTATAAGACTGCCCCGGTAGAAGTCTTTCCTTGCTCAGAATCATTAGGTTCTCTTGTGGTGCCTTTATAGTTATACAAGTCCCTTGCAAAAATGCAGAACTTTCAAACATAAGCAAAATATTTGCTCTTGCAAATTATTTTCTGTATTTTTCTGAGACTGGATTATTCAAAAAGACAGAAATGTCCATCTATACTGACTTTATATGCATATACAAACAGGTTTGGGGGGGGGAAAGGGGTGAAGAAGAGAAACATTTTTGCTTCCACTTTAAGAACTAGTTGGTCTGTTTGTGAATCTTTTCTATTAGTGACCATTACAATATTTTCTTGGTGATCTTTAAAATTACTCTTTTCTGATGGTATGTGGGTCACCTTTTTCTACTATGCCCTATATTAGTAATTTGTTAGCTTGCTTGCATCACAGTTGAAAACCCTTCAGCCTTGGTTTGCAGCAATAAATTCAACTGACAGCTGAAATTTGGAACGCTCACTTAATATTGATTCTGAATGTAATAACAAGCGACATGACCTTTTGGAGGGTGTAAAATATGGTTGCCACAACATCTGTGCCACATTTCTTGCTGTTTAGTAATATGCTGTAACAGCATGGAGCTGGCATTAAAGCTAAGCTTTATTATCAAGCAGATCACTCCATCTCTCTAGCTTCATTAAAAAAATGCTTTCAGCTTCTGGAGCCGGTAGAGACTATAATACACATCACTGTTTCCAAGACCTAATTTACCCTGCAGTAAGAAAAGAAAGAGGTATTTGACTACTTAAACACCGCCTCCCCCCCCAGAAAAATCTGTCAGACATAGTAAATTCCAGCAGGCTAAAAACCAGCATAAGTCTTCTAGACAGCAGGGAGGAGGGATTCTTCATAAAGTATTTGAACCAATGTCTATAAAGTTGATACTGTTTCCAGTATCCTTCCTGTGCATGTGAAAATGCCCTCACATCTTCCCTTCCACTCAAAAAAGAAAAGATTAACACCATTTCTATCTGCCCTGACACCAAAACACCATTTTAATTTAGCATTACCCCAGGATACCTTGAACTAATTTTGCTAGGTTGGATACATAAATGTTTGTATCCGATTTACTTGCAGTGATTTCCTTTGAAGTGTCAGTATCTTTAAAATATACTTCAAGTACGCAGAACATCAATTTCTGCAGTTTTGAAAATCCAATTTAAGCAGGTTAAAAATTGTAAAAATTGTCAAAACAGTCTAAACCACATTTCAGCAACAGGACACTCAGTCACAATATACACAAAGAAAAATCATGCTGTACTGTGAAGTTCATTTAAAGTATTTTTTTGCTCCTACTGGCTACCATAATGAGTTTATTGTAATAACAAATCCCTCTCTTCTTAAAGCCTTCCTCTGATGGGCATTAATAATATAGTAATTCTTACCAGTGCATTGTATTTCCATATTTTGTATTATATTTGACAATGCAAAAACTACAAGAGTTAAAAATGGTTTTTATCTTATCCATGGAGAGGATATTACAATCCTTGATAGTTAAATATAATGCATAAACAAAGTACTTGTCAGCACTTTTTTAAAAGAGTTATAATATATGAAACAAGAAAAATGCTTCGTTTCCTTGTTCTTAATAGGCCATTTATTGCAAGCCTTGCTCTTATGCTACACATACCCACACCTGTCCAATACTATGGAAATCTATACCAAACATTCTGAATAGTTTACTTTTACAAATTCAGAACTTCAGTTTTTTTGGTTTGAGTCTTTGTAAGCGTTTTATTCAAAGAAAGGCCAAGCTTGACAACATCATTAAACCCCCCCCCACATTTCAAAGCACTTGCACAACATATGAGGAACAAGTATTCCATGAGATAACTTCAAAGGCCACTAGGTATCAGTACTGACGCATGTGGTAAAAAATATTACATGTAAATTTGACTGACAAGAAAGACACAATGATTTTTTTTTGAAAGCATGTAAATAGAGATGCAAGAGGCAAGGATTTTTGTCGGTGATAGGTTTAGACAAATTGGTCCAATAAAAATGTATCTCAACTATCCATATTTTCTGGACCACCATGGCAACAACATCACTCCAATAGTGCCATATAAATAGATAGTTAAATATAAACTAAAGGACAAACTACAACATTAAGGCCAGTTCCCTGCCTAGCTCTGAGCCAACACAAAGGTAAAAACACCAGCACTGACAGTTTCCTGAGATAGACTTAAACAGATAAGTGACCAGAGTGAGTGACCTGAAGGGAAATAATTGTCCTTAATATAAAGGAGTTCATGGATCATTTGAACTAACTGGAGAACAAAGTAACACACCTTCTAAACTTTTTGACAAGCATTTCAGTTGCTTTCACTCTGATAATCAGCTATCATCATAAAGAAATAAGTTTTATTAAAGGTCAAAAATGAAAAAGACTTTAATTGAAGACCTCAAGGGCCCTTAGGTTTGGTCTTGTCCAAGGCTTGCATGTTACGTACAGAGTGTTTTGAAATTTTACCAATTTAATCTGAGTTTAATTTATTCCAGTTCTATACAACTTAACTGCATCATAGTTGTCTCCTTGAAGAGAGGTGTTAAAAAGTCCTACATGGTGGAATCAATTAAGGGATCAGAGGCAGCTATGTGCTCAAAGGTCAGGGAGAGGATTTGTTACTGAGCAGTGTAGGCGACTATCATGAATTTAACTGCACAATAAGGCCTTACAGTTGTAAGAGGCATAATCAGAAAACAACATGATTAGTCTTAATAGTTTGAAAAAAAGTCCTCCTTAGTGGCTTAAATCTACTCCTTTACTGAACTACTAAACAATTACCTGTCCTGTTCACTGAGATGCTGATGTAGCCTTGTTGGCTGACACCCTTTGAGGCAAGGAGAAAGGGGAAAATCATCAGAAAAAAGCAAAGGTAAACAGCCACGAATTGGATTACTCCTACATTCTCAGCTGAGGTAGGATTCAAAACTAATCTGATTATATGTATATTATGAGCCACTAAGCATCCTTCTGCAGCAATTACCAAGCTTTCACACATAAAAGAGGGCATTTTCTTTAGCACTGGGCTAATCCATCAAGTGTTTAGCTTCAAAGGGAAAGTTAAAAAAAGAGAGAGAGAGAGAGAGAATGACTGAAGTGGGTTTATAACGCAGTGATATTTCTTTTTTATTGAACTACAGAGGATTATTTTCAACTCTTAAACACACTGAAACAATTTTGACTATAATACAATTTCTTTCTTAAACTGCTTCTTTGGACTTTCAAAACTTGCTCCAGTATGATATAACTTCAGAATTCCAAAAAGTTTTACAGCAGCTGTTTGCAGTTGTCATTTTTTCTACTACAAATCCTAGCATTGGAGGCTGACTGTTTTTGGGGACATTAAATCAGCAGTAGGTTGACAGCTGCCATAGAAATTCCAGCCAAGATGACATGATAATTATCTTTTTCTTTTTTTAATAATGATGACTGAAGTTGGTTCAACACAAATTAAATTATACATAAAACCTGAAATGTTTATTTTTTCAAAATATTGAACAAACAGAACTGAAAATGGAGAACTGAGGTAACAATAGGAGTTAATACCTAAGAATATGTACATACACACATATGCACACAGTTGTACATGCTTAGGGCTGGATTTTACAAAAGCTGTGAACTCACATAATAATGTAACTGTAGGGAGTGCATGTGAGCAAAACTGGTCTGCCCCATGAGTAGGTTCCTTTTGGCTCTCTGTGCGAAAAGCTGGCACAGTTCCTCTTCATGGGTTGCTCCCATTCACAGACAGATTAACACATGGGGCCCAGGGGCACCTGCCAATTAGGCCCCTGCTCCCTCCCCACCTGGACACCTGTGTTCCCTCAAGAAACAGTGGGTTTCCCCTTGCAGGTGGGAAGCATTCTACCCTGCAAGAGGGGCTGCTTGGAGCAAGACGCAGGGGGCACCATGTACATGTGCATGGCCGCATGCATGTATGTGGCCAGGAATATAGCTGGGCAGCATGGAGAGCAGCTCCCTGTATGTAAGTGAGGAAGGGGCATGACAGGGGGGATTGAGGCCACCATGGTGAGGGAGGGAGTGGGGCAGGGGCTGAGGGCGCTGCCCATCCTCCTGCAGTGCATGGGATCTGGGGCTAGAGCAGGGAGCAGGGTGGAGACACAGGTGGTTCATCCAGGGGTCATGGTGGGGAGAGAGGGAAGATGGGTGGCTCTCCACCACTGTGCACATGCCCTGGGGGAGCAATGGGGGGTGGGGAGCATGTGCCCCTTCAGATTTGTGCACAACAGGGCAGATGCAGGCTGCTCACTGAAGAGTCAGGGCTCTCTGCTCTGCTTCTATTCCCTTGGGAGCCTTGCACTGGCTGCACACCCCCAGCCTGCCCAGCAGCAGTGGGGATGGCAAGTTATGCCTCCCCTGCCGGGTGGGCAGGGATGTGAAGCTGGAGCAGGGCCCCCAGGGCAAACACAGCACAGCAGAGAGCCCCAAGCCCGCAGCAGGCAGCAAGGAGAGGTGGCTCACTGCCTGCTCTGCTACCCCACACCCAGCCCAGCTGGGTCCACCCAGCTTCCCCCATGGGACATGAAGACCCACCCTGACCTTGGCAGCACAGTACCAGGAGGAGAAGGGGTCCCTTCCCCTACTGGAGTCCATGCATTCATGTTTATAATGACGTATGGGGGCCTGCAATTTTCTATTTGCCCTGGGCTCTAATGAATCTTAATTTGCTACTGCCCCCATTCAGTTATGCACTAGAATGAACTAGAATACAGTGGAGTGTATTGACATGCCAGTTGTTCCATATTCTGAAGCCAAAATGGGTTTGTTTACTTTCCTTTTCAAAGGTGTTTTTACTTTGTCAGAGAGCCTTACTCTGATTCTCATTAAGCTCCCCCATCTCTTCTTGCTTTCAATACCATTTAATCTGAGAGTCTCAACTTCAACTCTGTCTGCTAGTAACCACTTGCAAATTGACTAAAAAATATTCAACAAACTGGATGGTTAGCTACACAGGGCCAAATCCAATAACAGACTTTATAAGTGAGATACCACCATGCCTCAGCTTCCAGATGTCTGGTCTCTTAGTTACAATGCAAAATGTTAGGAACCTAGGCCTTCTAAACTCTTCATGGGGAGACTTAGACCTTGTTTGTCCATGGCAACAGCAGATCCCAGGGAGGATCAAGTTGAGCATGCCTCACCAACACTTGTCTGCAGGCACACTCCAGACCCAGAATTTCCCCAGTGCATTTGCACTGAGCTCATCCCAAGTGCCTATTTTCAGTTCTACTAGACACCAAGGACTTGAGAGCAAGTGCTGCAGATGAGCCCAGGCCAGATGCACTGGTACAGTTGTGGATGAGGAGTATGTCAGCAGGGATGGATGGAAGGGGAGTGCTCAGCCCCATGTCCCTGGGATCTATTGCTGCAGTAGTATGGGCAAACATTCAGGCACCTCAGAAGCAATCCAAGCCACTCAAGGTATAGGATGAGCAACACTTCACACACCATGATAATAGGATTGTTTTAACAGAACAGCCACAAGAAATGTGTTTTGGTTAATTAAAAAAAAAAGATTATATAAACTTTCACACATATTTTGAAAACAATGGATATTTTCATTAAAATAATAATATTGAAAAGACACAATAATTTTAAAAAGAAAACTGAAATATAACACTAAGAATTTCCCCTTCATCCATATGTGTAACGTGCATGGCTCCATCTTAAGACAAGTACAAAGATGAGTAAGCAAGCTTAAATTCCATGAATGAATCCTAGCTGAAGTAGGTTGCACTCTAGACTGTCTGTTACAGAATAGGTACTGTTATTCAGAGAAGGGGAATAGGTGGTAAAGTAGCATAAATGGTACCAATATGACATTTAGTAATTGTGCATGCTGAGAGCAGTATAAATACCAAGGAAAGTGTCATGCATAATATCAGGACATCATTAGAAACAGAGTTTAAGAAAAAGCAGACCCCATTGTTTTAACTTATATTAGTCTCACCATCTTATAAATCACAAGCACAAGCACTTAACACTTTTGGCCCAATTGAAAACCAAACCAGGGCAGTATATGGTACTAGCCACTTCTACATGAGATGCTGACTGTGCAGTAGCCCGAGACTGCTGCACAGTAGCATCATGTGGCAGCAACTGGGATGCAATGCTACTGCGCAGTAGTCTTGGGCTAATGCACAGTTAGTATCACAAAAAAGCCATTCATCAATGCTACTGCGCAGTAACTCAGGTTACTGCACATCATTTAGTATATGTTTATACAAGTACTAAATGGCTGCGCAGTAATGACTGCATAGTCAGTGTCTCGTGTAGACACGGCCACTGTGCCATTCATGCCTACTTACATCATTTTCCAACATAGGGCCATAAATGACCATCTTCATGCCACTTTGCAATGTGGATTCAGGTATAATAGGTGATACATGCAATATATGTAAGATCAAAGTTGCCAACATTAGTGACTTTCTTTTGAGTCTCCCAGTATTTGATAGTTCACTTAAAAACCGCAGCTCCTAAAGATAAGTGATTACCTGAGAAAATCTGCTTTCATAGAAGAAAAATATGTACAATCCTAGAGCTCTTGGTTCCAAGGAAAATTTAAAATGTACTAAGTACATTCTCAAAACCAAAAAGGAATATAAAAATAACCTGATTTGTTTTTATTTTTGAATTTCATGATAACAGATAAGATCTGAACAGTTGAGGTATGAACAGTTGAGGTAGTAGTATTAACTCTGAAATTTCCCTCATTAGTAAGCCTTGGGTGCATCTACATATGCACTTTACTGAAAACTAAGCTAATTTGCGGTGGTATAGTGTCACCGTTTACACATGTGATACTATTAAACCACAGCAAACTAATTTTTGCCACTGTAAGATAGTACTGTCTGAGACAAAGTACCATAGTACTGTCTGAGGCAAAAATAATTGCGCCTAAATGCACATGTAAATGCTGACCCAAGTGTGCATTGTGCCCAGTCAGCCCAGGCACCAAGGAGTCGGATCTCTGCTTGCTGCCTAACCAAAGGGGTCTGCATCGTGGGACACGCTCAGGCCCCTGCCAGCTCCTACACTGCCCAATGCTGCCTCCCAGAGCCCAGTAGACCCCCTAGACCTCCTGCTCACCTGGGCTGTTTCACCCCAGCTCATACTGCTCTGGTGCCAGGTGCAGCATCTGCACATCCACCCTAGACCGCAGCAGCTTGAACATATACATGTGCCATTAAGACACTGTGATAAACTCCAGTGCAAACTGCACCAGAGTTTATCATGGCATCTTAATGGCATATGTAGATACACCCATTTGATAGTGTCTTAGTATCTATATAGACCTTACCATTTATTGACATCAGAGAAGGTGGTGGCTTAAGAATAACCTAGGTAAAAAACAGCATTTCTATTGTCTAAATGTGTACAGTTATTTTGTGTACCCACAACCGATTCTAACAGTTCGTAAAAGTGGAGGGCTCTTTCAGAAACATTACCATTGATATCTATATAGTGTCAGCAAGTTCTTTGCATATTTTAGGATATCTAATTTGGGGTGTTATTAAAAATCACAGTTGCATCTAGGCCATAAAAGATCCATTTGAATACATTAGTGGTAGAATAGAAGAAGTATTCCAACTACTCAGTGGGTTATATGCAGAGACTGCTGAAAGCACAGATATAAAACTAATGCCTTTCATCTATTTTAGATGTTGAGCATCCAACATGACTTAGTATGGAAATGCCAAGATATTCACCTCAGGTATTGGATTAATTTATCTCCAAACACGTTATCATGCTATGTATGCACCAGCTAGACCTATGCACTGGAAACTTTGCTCAGAGAGCTAAAGAGTTCATCTGCATACATATTTACATGTGCATATCCATCAGTCCTAGGGAAAAGAGTGCCATAAATACTAGGCTGGCTAGAATTTTCCAGTGGTACATTGAGAATGAACATTTATCTAGAGATCGTAAATATGTACTCTGACAATGTACACTCCAGTATGGGGGTAACAGGTTGGATATGGCCAAAACTAATCAAATTCAATACTCACAGACTCATAGTTACCAGACACCTTCTAATAACTAAAAAATCACTAAGAATATCAGGCAGAAGCAATATATTCCTTAGAGTTCATATCACTGTTTCTTAGACAGCTAAATATGTACCCATGTAGCAAAAGCAAAAAGATAATATTCCAATTGGTTTATCATTTGTTTGTTCACAGCAGACACATCATTACAACTGAAAACTGGCAATGTTGGTACACAAAACAACTCTGATCAAAAAAATACTCCAAAATGACTGTACACATAAGCATGCCTGATTTTTAGAATTTTATTCTTTCTATAACTGACAGCCCACACCTATGTATGGACTCTGATATATCAGAGTAAGAAGCAGCAGTGGAATATTGAGCACCGCATTTTAGCTTCATCTGACCTCAATTGATTTGGACACTTTTCTAGTAGAAAAACTAGGATTAGCAATATATTGTTTGTCAGTAACTCCAAAGAGCACAGCAGAGATGAAAGAGATGGTGAAAAACTCCTCTCTTTAAATTAAAGCTTCCCAATCCCAAAAAAGTTTGTGAGCCTGGGGAAGGCTTAATTAAAGTAAATAGACAATTTAAGGGAGACAGAAAATGAAGGCAGCTAGGGGAAAAAGTACTAAGTCTTGAACTGAGCTCAAGAAAAAAACACTAGTCATTTATCGTTAATTCGAGGGATGGGATATATTAAGAATAGCAAATGTCTTCCTATTCTTCTTGTGCTTGCTTGGTATGTAACCAAAACCGGGCATTTCAGTATGCTGCATCAACATCTTTTTTTTTATTTTAGGATACATTTTCAGGCATCTTCTCAACTTAAGGGTGACCCCAGGAGAATTGCAGGTGTGCATCATAAAAGTAAAAATATTCCAAGGGTGTTTATATATGTGAGCACAACCAGGTATTAACACCTGCATGTACTAATGGACAAGTCAGGACATGTACAAGTGGAGGCTAAGGGGCTAAAACTCTGGTTCTAAGACCATAATATCCAGGTCAAAGAAGTTTCCACTCACTATCACCCAATTAAAAACATATATCACATTCAGAAAGCCTTGTTTCAAAAGCTCTGCTGGCACTGGCTTTGATTTGCTTGACATTTACTGATTAATTGATTGGATCAATGGTTCAAATTGTAGCTTTCAAAAGCACCAACATAATGAGGGAACAAAGAAGCAGTCACATCATTAATATGGTGGGGCTTGCTGGCTAGGCTGCAGTTTTTTAATCAATGACTAGAAGTAATATGAAGAGCTACAGAGGGACAATTTTTTCAGACTAAAGTATTTTACCTCAACCCCTCAGAAAAGGGTCACCTATTTTAAAAAAAAATATTCTTTCCCATCATGACTGACCACCAAAATATGTGACAAGGTCATCATTTCTTTGCTAATTAGACCTCTCCTCCAGCTTTGCTGACTCATTAAATTTACACTACTCTAGTGTCATTAATGGAATGGATTAATTGTCCAAAAATTGGGATTAAAATCATTAGAATACCACAGACCCACATCTTCTCTTAGTAATTCATTATCATGGGAAAAGAAATAAAGGAAAACTGTGTGGTAGTTTAATTGAGATTTAATGAAATATATTTTTTAAAGATTACCTGAATATTGCAGGGATTCTTCAAATAGAATAATATTGGCTTTAAAATGCTTTGATGCAAAGTTATGAGTGGCAAATCTTTTGGAAAAATTTGTAGTGAGATTCTGATTGCCCTGAAACTACTGTATAGATATAATGAAGAATCTTTTAGTTGTATGCTTTAAAACTGGGTCAAAGTGAAAACTGAATGCAAGTTCTACTTTATAATAGATTAAATAACTTGTGGTAACTTGTGGTGGCATTTCCATATAAAGGAAGTGTACAAACACAGAACTGAGCCCAGTATTTCATAATATTTCTGATGAATGGAGATCAATACAAGTAACAAGGGTATGTGTTTCTTCATTGTTAACTACTACACCAGGTGTCAGGGTTAAAAATTCACCTCCCAAACCACCCTGTTCACAAATTGGCATGTCTCAAGTATTCCAGTGGGATGACTATGGCTAAAAATAAAAATAATGCTGCACTATAGTGCAGCAAAAGCTAGCTACCTATATTCCCACAGTCTTCTCCATCTTCCCTACTTAACAAAGCCTCTTGTGTTACAACAGCTAGTAAGCTTTACATAATTGATATTTTTAATACCAAAAATAAATGAAAGGGAACAGGGTGGTATTGTTGACATTGTTCACAGCAGTTTAGGGGGGGAAAAAACATCTCTGTCCCTAAGATATCAAATAACGCATTTTTCCCTTCTGAATTTAGAAATTAGGTGGTCACAGTGACTTTGATTTCTCAACCCAACAGGCAATGTGGGACTCAAACTGTAGTTCAGAAGAACAGTAGGATCCTCAGGCTAGCCCCAAGCATGTTTAAACACTACAGCTGTTAATTTTTTTTCAATACGTACCCAAGGTACTGTTGTAGTTGCAATTTATTAGTGAAAAATTAAAATATGAGCTGAACTACACAGAAAAAAAATTTCAATAATTTTTAAACTAAACAAACAAACCCGACAAATGCTAGTACATAATCCTAGCTTTAGAAGTAAAATGTAGTTAGTACGTTTCTTTCCTACACCCCAAAATATCAGTACATGTCATTTTTAAATATGCATATACAGTTTTAAAAATATACAAAGAACCATTAATGCTCGTAGTATGGGAACCAAGCAGGAGGAACTTACCTTCCTGCTAGCTGACACCAACACAGACATAGTGGGGCTCACTGAAACGTGATGGGACCCAACACATGACTGGGAGGTGAATATCAAGGGCTAAACCCTGTACAGGAGGGAAAGGACAGGGAGAAATATTGGGGGTGTGGCACTCTACATTACGGAGGAATACACATCCTTGTCAGGTAGCACAGAATCATGGAAGTGCTCTGGGTTACAATACAAGGCAGTTGAGGGAAAAGAGACTTAATGGTAGGGGTCAACTACAGACCACCCAACCAGGGGAAGAGCTAGATCAGGAATTCTTAAGTCAGCTCACAGAGGTAGTTAGGTCAAAGGACGTGGTCATCATGGGTGACCTGAACTTTCCAGACATTTGCTGGGAAAAGCAGTCAGCCAGGTCTGACCACTCACGTAGGTTCGTAGCCAGGATGTAGGACCTCCATCTAACCCAGGAGGTGCACAGCCCCACCAGGGGAGATGCCTTGTTGGAGCTGGTGTTGGCCATGGGTGATGACCTGGTGAGGGGCTGGTGGTGCTTGACCACCTGGGTGACAGTGATCATCGCCTGCTGGAATTCACCATCCAGTGCAAGGTGGCAAAGGCCTGCAGCAAGGCAGCAGCCCTAGATTTCAGGAGGGCGGACTTCAATGACCTAAGGAGAATAGTTGGGGAAGTGCTGAGGTCCCGGAGGGGAGGGGAGGCAGGTGTCCAAGAGTGGTCACTCTTTAAGGAGACGAACCTCCAAGCCCAAAGGGAGGTAATCCCCACACAGATCAAAGGGAGCAGGAGGGCACACAAGCCTCCATGGCTCACCAAAAGCATCCGGGAATGTTTTCTAGCTAAAAGGGAGGCATACACCCAGTGGAAAGGAGGGGCCATCACCAGGGAGGATTGTACTGTGGTTGCTCAGGGATGCAGCGGGGCACTCAGGAAGGCCAAGTCAGAGATGGAACTGAGACTAGCTTCGCGGATTAAGGACAACAAGAAGTCTTTTTTTTAAATACCCAGGGGGTAAAAAGAAGGCACCAGGTAACGTGGGGCCCCTGCAAGATGCACTAGAAAATTTGGTCATCACACCAGACGACAAAGCTAACCTATTTAATGATTTCGTTGCCTCCATTTTCCTGAGCAGGGACCAGATCAGCCTCCCACTGGGCCCCCCCCCCAGCGGAGGCACACCTAGGCCAAGGGTCAGGGAGGATCTAGTCAGGGAACTTCTGGAGGGACTGGATGTATTTAAATCAGCTGGTCCAGACAATC
>NW_017728914.1:11511110-11531214 GCF_001723895.1 Crocodylus porosus
TACCAGGAGTGACTAGAAATAACAGTCACAAGCTGGCAGAGAGTAGATTCTGATTAGATATCAGGAGGCGCTACTTCACTGTCAGGGGAGCTAGGATCTGGAACCAACTTCCAAGTGAAGTGGTGCTGGCTCCTACCCTGGGGGTCTTTAAGACAAGGACCTTGCTGGGGTCATTTGACCCCAGTACTCTTTCCTGCCGGACTTGATGATCTGCTCAGGTCCCTTCTGACCCTACTAACTATGAAACTATGAATTAACTATGCCAAACATGGCAAAACAAAATGAATCCATTAACATCCAACAGTTGATAATAGACCCACGGAAAGTGGGTTGGTGGTCTTAAATCAAGTTTCTACCAGATGAGTTTTTCCACCTACACCCCCAATATGTGGTACTTGTATTGGCTCTTCCATCAGAGAGGCCTTGGAATGAATGGGTGATGGAGACTGAACTCTGCACTTTGCAATATGGTTGACATGCTGGCACAACGACCAGTGTCTAATTTATCCAGTGCCCTTGATAATGTTTTAATGCCCCTGAATTCAGTGGGCATCAAACTGGGCTCAGGACATATGTGCTGTTTGAAGCCTTCCATGTAACTCTGAAACGCTGCAAATAGCAAACGTACAGACATGCACAACAAAAGTGCTTCAAAACTGACCTTTGAAAAAAAGATACGCACTTCTTCAATAACTGTCCCTTTGTCTAGTTTAACTTAATTAATTAAATTAAATCACACACTGCATTGCATTCTTAGGTTATGGACACTATTACCCTTTAAACACTTAAAAAGGGTAAGTGTTTAACTTACTCCCACACATGGCAGTGTGCATCAGTCGATATGATGCAACTTTTACACAGGCATGCTCCAAGTAAATTAGTTAAATCATTGCATGAAACAGGGTTTAAGCTGTAATGGGTTTGTTATAGCTGCATCACTGTAGAAGCATGCAGCTGTAACAGTTTTATTATAACAGCTTGGATCAAGAAGGTTGTGATATCGATACAATTGTTACACCTGTATATACCTTTTGGGTGCATCTACAGATGTGATTTACTGTGGATTTACCACTGACTAATTAGCTCCACAGTACAGTGTCACAGTCTATGCATGTGCCTGTATTAGGGTGCAGTAAATCTATTAACTCTGCCGTAGGATACTACTGGCTGACACAAGTACTAGCTTACGGCAGAGTATTTAAGTGCACTCAAATGCATGTGTAGACTGTGACCAGGGCTGGCTGAGGCACAAGGGTGTTACAGTGCGGGGGCTGCCTGCTGCTGTCACCCAGCCTAATGCTGAATGATGCTGACCCTGATGCCTCAGCCAGCCCCTCCGCCACCTGATGCTGTCACCCAGAGCCCAGGGCTGACTCCTGAGCCCCTTGCTCTGGGTCAGTTACTTCTTGGTGCAGCATTTTTACGTGCTCCCAGATCTGCCTTGGCTTGAATTGCTGTGGTCCTAGGCACACATGAAGATGCTGCACCTGAGAGCAGTTTATTCAGGCACATTATAATATCTCATGTTGTTGAACCCTGTGTGTGCAAATAAGGAGTTGAGGCAGAATAGCTATTGTGAGCCACTACCTACCTCATGTAAGCAGGGACCTTACATGGTCCTGATTGTCTATAAAAAGATGTAATTCTTCATGATTAGCAATCAAGATAGAATATGAAGGATAATTATTGTTCAAAAAGGCAATACAATCTGAATTATAGTTTGATATTATATTTTCACATTCAAAGAGGAAAGATGGCTAAGTCATGTGTTTTATTTAGTCTCTGGGATTTCTGTCCACATTAAGAAAACCCAAAACATGCCATACTGGAAAACAATTTACTATGCTGGTCTTTGACTTTGTCAGATAAGAAAAGGTAAGCACCAACAATAATAGTTAACATATTTAAATGTTCAGTAAGAAAAAAATATTAAATATCATTGAAATGCCACACAAAAAAAGTTAGATTCATTAAGAAATGACTAATCAGTAATATTTTCCCATTGTAAAATCTATATAAACCAAGCGTATCACCACATCTTTCTTTATCTCCTTTTGTATTTCAATAAGTAGGTCTACTCATAGCTACTTTGCTTCTATTGACAGAAAATCTGGCTCCCATGCATCAAAGACTGACAAATATTTTAAAGAATATGTAAAGGGAAGAGACGGTCACCAGAATTATATAAATATGTCTTTGAAAAAGTGAAGCACATCACAGTATGCCAGTCTTTTAATTAAATCAGCCCAATGCAATTTGGTTTTTTTTGCTTCACATTTCTGAAAGAAATACTATTTGATGCAGATATTGTAATTGCCTGTATAAACTACATATTATTTCATTACCTAGGATTTATAAGTATCAAGCTATGAAAGATTTCTTTACAAAACAGTACACAAACTATAACTATTTGCTAAAGAGCTTCACTAATGAACTAAATCTCACAACAGCAAGTGAATATAGGCTCTGAACTTCCATGTTATCTATATGGGCCCCTCTACATGTGCAGGTAAAGGCACAATGGGATTTAATGTGCAGTCTACATAATTGCATCTCCTGCCATACTACATGTGCATAGCAGGAAGTATGACTGTGGGATTGTACATTACCCTTTGCACCTTACTGCTAGTTGCCCTTGCACGGGGAAGAAGCTAACTCCGAGAGCTGGGATCCCACTCAGCTGAGAGGCTCCCAGCCATGGGGATGTCCAACGCACCCCTGGGGTCTGGGAGATGCAGCTGCCATGATCTCTCAGCCTCGGGGGTACATGGAACTTAGCAAGTTGTCTTTTTTCCTCAACTCTTTGTGCATCCCACTTACAATGACCATTTTGCACTTCTCAAAATAAAAGCCGAGTCTGATGAGTCACAGCTACAGCTAGTATTACATAACAATTCAGTTGTAGCATCTGGTTTATTCATCAAATCCTGGATGTATTGCTTGGTAAAAATAAATCCTAAAATCTAAGTGGTACTTCTGCTGAGTTCTTATATAGGAATTTTTCTTAGGCATACCCAGAAGGTCAAATTGCCCCCAGTCTCTAAGAGAAGTGGCCTCTCTGCTACCTGGTTAAAAAAAAAAGTAATATACTGAGTGGACTGCTTGTATAGCTTCTGGACTTCTGACATCACTAGGAAGATATGTAGGCTTTTCACAGCCTTTCCTAATGTCACAAAATACACAAGAGGAATCACTAAATTGTTGTTCTGAATAAATAATAAAGCAGGGCTCTAGAAACATTTTTTGTTTCTTCTCAGTTTGAGGAAGACAAATGAGAAGTTGATATTTTGGTTATAAGAGAAATTGGACTTTGGCAAGGAATTGTGTGGTATTTTAGAACTATCTTAATTCTATAAAAGATAATGTAATAAATAGCTTGTCAATAGTTATTTCATCTCCTTTTGTCCCACCATGTAAACTGGGCAGAATGATGTGGGCTTCCTTTATACAGAGCTTAGAGATATATAGATAAAAAATGCTATGTAAAAGCTATGGTAATTCTGGAGAATGTCACAGCCACGATGGTCCAGGAAATCCATGAAAGGCAAGAATGAGACCTGAAAAAGAATGCACTGTATTCAAATGATTGTCTATTTATTCAGTTCTTCCAAAAAAAGCTGTCATCTACAAAAATATCTCCCTCTTTCTATAAAAGCTAAATATTATTTTTAATCATTACTCAATTTTTGCGACTCCCGCTGAAGTGAAAACTACCAGAAGTCAGTTTGGAATTGGTAAAATAGTTCTTGGAGGAGTGGGGTGCTTATGTATTTTGAACTAAAAAGTCACTGGATGAATAGCACTGGGAGCACGAAGCAGAACCCAGGACTACAGAGGAATGTCCCTCTTGTTCACACTTCCTCCATCTGGCTGTATAAATCTTATAATCTTAACTGCACAGTATCCCAGCATAGCCTAGAGTCTGGTGTTTTGGGTATCCTCACAACAAAGGGTAAATGTGGCTCTGACCCCTCAGGTTGAGGTGGGCAGCAAAACTGGTCCCCACTTTCAGAGCAAATGCTTCAACTACTTGGCTATTACATCAAAGGTAAGCATTGTTATCATTTCTACCTCCTCCAGCTATACTTTCTAATGGAAGTAGCCGCTGTGCTAACCACAGTGCTGGCAAGTCAACTTAGACATGGTGAGAGCTCATCTACTTGGGTTGGTTCCCTTAGGGGAGTCAGACATGGACGTGTCTGGTTTTTAAATCCCAAATGGACTTCAATGTGAGATGTGTGCTTTCCCACTCAGCTCAGTCAAGATGTCAGCAGTTCCAGGCACTTATAGTGGGAGAGCATTAGGTACCTATAACTTAGGTATCTATAAGTTATAGGTCCCTGAGTGATTAAGTGGGGTTTTGCAGACTGCTCACCTAGATTTAGACAGCTAAAATCATTTTAAGTATTCAACTCTCTTTTTCAGATCTGGTACTTAAACACTTTTAAATATGCTGAAGTAAGGCTATGGGTTTGTAACAGGGCTTCCTTTGGTGTATTAGTGATGAGGTTTTTTCAAGAAAATGGGGACACTTCATTTTTGACACCTGTCTCCCTCTTTTGCTTTATATGTCATTTCTGGCCTACCACAGCTAAAGTCATATAAATTGCTGTCAATACAGTTGTGCTGCACAACATTCATACTAAATAATGCAAACTCAGTAGTAATACTTTAGATGAGGCTTAGGATTTATGCTGCTAGTGAAATTGCAATGGATATTAATATGAAAGCTGGCCCTAATCCTGCAGAATGATTTAACACAAGTAAAGTTATACTCAGGTTTAAGGCTATGCAGGATCCAGGAAAAAAAAATCACCCCCCACTCTTATGGAAAATATGATTATAGAAAGAGTCATTTGCAAAGGGTTATACAACCATGTTGTGACCTTTTCCTAAAGGAGTAATAAAGAGAATGCATTCTAAATACTTACATTTTGGAGGAACTAAAAGGTCATGTGAGTCTTCCATTTCTATCTTCTATGACATTAGAGCAACAAGCTGCAATTAATTACTGCAGTAATTAGTTACTGCACTTAATTACTCCAGTATTTTGGCCTATGCAAAACTGGGCATAACTCAAAAATGGACCCATGTTATAACAGGAAAAGGATAGTTTTTTGTGATTATTCTTGAATGTCTATATAACATGGGATTGTTGAATGCCTTGCACTTTATAATGCATTGTATCCAATCTCAACAGTAAGATTAATAGGGGAACAACACTGTGAAGAAAGTCAGGTTCACGAAATTAATCATTTTCCACCTTCATCTCATATCATTTATTATTCTTAGAATGCTTTAATATTAGTGTTCAGGAGGTTAAAACCCGTAACTCATTCTCAATAATGGTGTATTCATGAGGTAGTCTCAGGGGGAACAGTGTGATAAGCAAAGGTAGATTGACTAACCTTAAATAATACCTACATAAAAGATAAGATTTGTACATTTATTGGTGAACTGATTTTACATGCCATTATCCAGGGTGAGGAGTTGTTTACAATCTATAGTAATTTTTTGTTTCCATTTCTCCAGGCTGCTTTTCACAGCTGCATGCCAACCGATGGTACCAAGTTAAATAACCATGACTGGAATTAATAATTATAGAGGTAAAATGGAGCTGATGGATATTATGCATGATGGGGGTTAGTAGATCCCTTTAAGAGCTGAACATTTTATTAAACAAAAAGCATAAAGCTGTGCTTCTCTGCCCTAACAGCAATCACAGGTTAAGCAAACCATCATGGTATTTTTTTTATTTTCATTCTTTTTCATGTTTGAAAAGAAAACCTAATAAAATAAGTCTTTCTATGTCCACATATCTGTTATAATATACCAAGATATCACAATTTATAAATATATAAAACATACAAAAGGGAAAGATTTTAAACCTTCTGAATAGGAATCAGACTAGTATTTACTCAATTGTGCCCACAGTAATAACAAACAGCATAGTTTGTCTCACTCCTAATGAAAAGCAGGGATTCTCTCTCTCTTTCTCTTAAAAAAATCAGCAGCACACCCTGTTTGGCACAACTGAGATCTTCTCTAGCCAGGAAAAAAACCCACAACCCACCATATAAGCAATATATGCTTCCCTACTCCCCACCCCCTTTTTCCTCCCTACAGACAGACTCAGCATGCAGTTCCTAAGGAATTAGTTGTAGAAGAACTCCCCTGCTGACAGCAAAATGCCAACTTCACGTCCTGCACATGTAATGTGTCTGACATTTCCACATCTCACCAGGTTAACATTTTTTGACAAGTGCTTAAAAATATATATCTATATCTCTCTCTATATATATTACACACACACACACAAACGTATGCTTTATTGCTGCTTTCAAATTTCCATTTTTATAATGTTTAATTTAAAAAGCTATTTTACCTAGGAAACCACCTCCACATTGTGTTTTGATTTCAGTGGAAGTAATTGGTTTCTGAGGGTTGAAACCGTTTTTGAATCAATGGATACATTTCAGTTGATGGATGATATAAAATGTTCAAACATTATCTTCCTCATGCACAACAGAATTGTTAAAAACTGAAAGGACAAGAGTATAATGGACAGGGTAGCAAGTTCTGTCTTGAGTAAATGTTAACCCTCTACATTTTTTTAACTTGCACCTCCTATACATTTGTTGAGCTGGGAGAACTCCACAACACTTTAAAGTAAAAAAAAATGTTGTTCTCCTCACTCCACCTTTAAGCTACACAAGGAGAAATTACCAACCGGGACTTTTCATATTCCCTAGGAGTCACGAACAATGCATCTTTGAAAAGAAAAATGAGACCATTTTCATTATATTTTCATAGGGGAAAAAAGTTAAGAGTCGTTCTGGCAGCTAGAAAATGGGATCAGATTGGAGACGTTTGGCAATCCCTCACAGTTCAGGATGTTTGTCTTATCTGTGGGTTGGAAGATGGCTGAATGAGGCTGATCCAGGATTGATAGACTCTGTTGCAACACAGGCATGTGTTTCCATATGGAGTGGGTGGCTTTGGATTCTTGATTTGGTTAATGACACACTTTCTGCCACTCCCAGTTTTCCACCTCTTTTTGTCATCATGAGGTTTCAGAGTACTGAGAACCTTGCAACAGGCTCTTCCTCTATTTGGGGTCATTCTGGGTGATAGTCTCTGATGTCAACATTGCATTTTTTCAAGTTGACCTTCAGGATGTCCTTAAAGTGCTTTCATTGCTCTCCTCTTGAGCGTACACCTTGACTGAGCTGGGAGAATAAAACTGCCTTTGTGATTCTGAAGACACCTGATCCAATGCTTCCCTGAGCCTGTTTGGGCTTCCAGCATCCCATGCACCATCCCTGCCACCTTCTCTGCCTGCCAGCACACCCAACTTGCCCCTGGGGCAGCATGGGAAGGTGGCAGGAGGGCTGCTGGGTATGCTGGAGGCTAGAGAAGGTGGTGGGGATGGTGCACAGGGCACTGAAGGCCTGGGTAGGCTTAGGAGGGTATTTGATTGGGTACCTCCAAGCTGGGGAAGCACCTGGCCAGCTAGCAGCCTGTCCAGGCATCCAGCATCCTATGCGCTTTCCTTGCTGCCTTCTCTGGCTGCCAACAAACCCAGCCACACTCCTGCTGCTTTCCCATGCTGCCCCAGGGGCAAGCCAGCCTGTTCCTCGGTGGTCCTAAGTGTCCTACCAGCTGCAGGAGCCTGCTGAAGGCAGAAGTGGTGAGGGACCCAATCTTTTTCTTCTTTTTTTTTTTCCGACGGAGCTTGCCCACCTCTCCCCCAGCCTGGGAGTGAGCTGACAGCTGCATCACTGCAATTTACAACATTGCAAAGTAAATAACCTAAGGATGTAGTTTAGTTTGCAATGATGCAAACTCATTTTAAACCCCCAAAAGTCTTGCATGTGTACATTAAGCCACACAAAGTGACATTTTCATCATGTATACATGGTAATGGTGTCACCTGTAGAAGCACCCCCTCATTATATTGGAGAGGGAGAGGAGGGAAACAAGGGGTTGCCAATGAAACAACCAGCCAACTCCACTGATATACTGTTACCAGTCAACTCTGCTGATACATCCTTATACCAGTATTTGAAGCCACTATATACCACGTACAATCTCACAACTTTCTTTTCTTAATATACAAACAGAATGCAGTCTTTTAAGAAATGTGGAGTTGCAGTGGACTTTTTAATACATTTTCTTTTTGGAGGGAGTTTAGGTGGAGGGGAACAGTTGCAGTCTTTCAGATTTATTTGCATTTAAGTCAGTGAGAGGCCCCTAAATCACAATGTAATTTTTTAAAATTAGATTTAGGGCCTTGCATCCTGAATGGAGTTATATATAAATGCCATTAAAAAGCGGGACCTACTATTATGTGCCAGGAGTTTGGAAAGCCATAAACGCTCCAAATAACTTTTGCATTTCAAGCTGCAAGGAATTTTACTGAATCTAGCCGACTCAAAAATAAAGTACTATGCTGTGCCCCAGGTCAAGACATAATTTAATGGCAAAATATATATTTTTATTGATTTACAGATCTAATTTATAGACACTTTCAAATTACTATTTGAAATATCAGATTTTTCATTAACTATACATTATGTCTCAATGGTAATGTGAATAATAGGTCACTCATGTTAATTAAAAGTATGAATTAAGGAAATGATTTAGAAAAATAAATTACTACAAGCTCTTTTAGAAATATTTTTCCAGTGAATAATCAAATAGATCTTAATAATATATTGCACTATATATAAAAGGATCATTCCAAAAGGCAGATGCAGTTCCAGCTCAGTCACAGAATATTTGCATCTTTCAGTTTTGCCTGCTCATGATCACAATACAAACTATGTTCCTTGGAATCTGTAGGTTTCCCTGAATACTCAGTTTCCAAAAACAAAATGATGTCTCTGTGGATTCAGAACTGGTGCTTGTTCCTGGGTATGGTATTTCCCTTACGTGGAATATGATATTCTGCTTTTCAAAGATATATACTGTATGCACAAAAACAATTTAATTTAGCTGACAAAAGGAATTAAAAGTTATGGAGGGGTGTCTTGAATCTAAAAAGTTCAAGAACCACTGCTGTAGAGACACTTGTACAGGAGACCCTGTTTTACTCCATTAGAAATGTACAACAGAATGCAGAGATATGATGTATTTGTATGTGATACTATGGGTTCATATCTGCCCTAGCATATGCAAAAGGTTGTATTGTTTATAATACATGTTCCATCTACTATATTTTTTTCAGCTGGTCTGACTAACTATAGGAAAGTTCTATTAATAAAATACCTGTCTATTGTCTAAGTTGATTATAGTAATTTTGCATTAAGAAAAAAGATTCCTAGG
This sequence comes from Crocodylus porosus, assembly GCF_001723895.1. NCBI lineage: Eukaryota > Metazoa > Chordata > Crocodylia > Crocodylidae > Crocodylus > Crocodylus porosus. The sequence continues at coordinate 11,520,438 of NW_017728914.1, forward strand.
GGTTCTAAATCATCACAAAGAACCACGTCACTGGGTGCAATGTGCAATGTTTTCTTGACTTTCAAATGTGGAAACTTTCATTCCAACATTTACTAATAATGTGAATTACTGTTTTGTTAGTGAGGCTACTATAACAAAAGTTTGTGTAGACATAAGGTGAGCTGAAAATTATGGAAGTTTGCATACTCACCAAACTATCATTTGTCATTTTGAAATTATGCCATAAAAGTTAATTATTGACTCTTCTGCTCAAATTATCCTCCAAAAGGGTGGAGATGTAGCTCTATATGTAAATGAGCAGTATACCTCCTTGGAAGTTGAAATCAGTACTAAGGAAGGGCAACTTGAGACCCTCTGTGTCAAGTTACAGGGGTGGGAGGGGGAGCATGGCAAAAGGGATCTAACTGTAGGAATATATTACAGACCTCTGAAACAAGATGAGGAGCTAGATTTGACATTGGTGATGTGTAGGGTGTGCACATGAGTGTATGTGCACTCCCTAAGCTTGGCGGTGCACCCCTACAAAAAGGCACCACAAACACTGCCGGTGGCACTGGCGGATGGTCACCACTTGCCATGCCCTCCCCACCACCGCCACTGCTGGTGGTATCTGTGGGCAGTCCACAATCACTGCTGGCTGCTGCTGACACTGCCAGTGGCGTCTGTGGGTGGTTGCCAACAAGTGGTCAGCGCTCACCACTCCCTTCCCCACCCCTCCACTGACAGCGCTGCAGCTGCTTGCAGCAGCTCCACACTTACCACCAGCATGCTCCTGCCACCAACCTCACCGTCGCCTACTGGAGCTCACTGTGCACCTGCAGCCACCAGGGGCACATGGCATTCATGAGATCTATATTCTCCAGAAAACTGGAAGAAGTTGTGAGAGCATGGGATATGGTCATTACAGGTTACTTTAACTACCCAGAGATCTTCTGGGAAGAGCACTTGGCCAGATCTGACCATTCACATAGATTCCTGACTTGTATTGATGAGCTCTACCTCTTGTAAGAAATATATGGGCTAAACAGAGGAAATGTCCTCCTAGATTTAGTTTTGGCCAACAGGAACGACCTGGTGAGTGATTTGAAGTTAGAGGATAACCTAGGCAACAGTGACCATGACACTATCACTTTCACCGTCCATCAAAGATCTGGGAAATCTGCCAGTAAGATACAAATTCTTGACTTTAAAAAAGCTGAATTGAGTATGCTAAGGGCTTTAGTGAGTACTGCCCTACAGGATCATGGACCGCAGGGAAGAGTGTGGATGAACAGTGGTCATTCCTCAAGGGTATGATCCTTGGTGTACAGAATCTGTTCATACATGTATGCAAAAAAGGTGGCAAAAGGGCCAGGAGGTCATCTTGGCTCAATAAGGAAGTTGCAGATCTTCTGAAAAAGAAAAGGGAGTCTTACCAACAATGGAAGCTAGGAATAAGCCCCATGGAGAATGACGTAAGATTGGCCCACTCCTGTAGGGGGCAGATTAGAAAAGCAAAGGTCGTGACCAAATTCAGGTTAGCAACTGAAATCAAGGACAAGAAGAAGCCCTTCTATACGTATGTAGGTAACAGGAGGAAAATCAGTGGAAATATGGGACCACTGCTCAATGTATCTGGACATCTGGTCACTGACACCAACGAGAAAACAACTCCTGAATGAGTACTCTGCATCTGTATTTCACCAGTCTAAGAGCACTAGCCTGCTGAATGCAAATATGTCACAGAACAGTCACATGAGGGATGATCACTTACCAACAGTCAATGTAGAGTGAGTAAAAGAACAGCTAGAGAGGCTGGATATCTATAAAGCAGCAAGATCAGATGAACTCCATTTGAGAGTGCTGAACAAACTATCCAAAGTCATTGCAGGACCACTGGCCAACCTCTTTGAGAATTTGCATTGTTCAGGAGAGGTCCCAGAAAACTGGAAGAGGGCCAATGTTGTGCTCATCTTTAAGAATGTGAAAAGAGAGGACCCAGGGAGCTACAGGCCAATCAGCCTGATCTCAACCCCAGGAAAAATTTCTCAAGGAGTCCACATGAGATAAGTTAGTAGAAGGCAAAATTCTGAATGACAGACAGCACAGTTTTGTCATGGGTAGGTCATGTCTGACTAACCTCATCTCCTTCCATGATCAGGTTACTCACCACCTGGATAAGGGAAATGAGGTCGATGTCATTTACTTGGACTTTAGGAAGGCCTTTGACCTAATGAATATGAGCCGCCAGTGTGATGCTGCAGTTAGCAGAGCAAAGGATACGCTGGCATGCATCAACCAATGCATCTCAAGCAAAACTAAGGAAGTTATTCTTCCACTGTACTTGGCATTGGTGAGGCTGCCACTGGAGTACTGTGTCCAGTTCTGGGTGCCACAATTCAAGGAGAAAAAGCTTGAGAGCGTCCAGAGAAGAGCAAGCCATATGAGGAAAGGCTGGCAGATATGGGACTGTTCAGCCTAGAAAAGAGAAAACTTTGGGAGGGGTTTGGTGGCAGCTTACAAATATATCAGGGGAGACCATCAGGGGTATGCGAATAACTATTCACCAAAGCACCCCATGGGAAAACCAGGAGCAATGGTCACAAACTCCTAGAAGAAGGTTTCAGGCTGGATATAAGGAAAAACTTCTCCATGGTTTGTGTTACCAGACTCTGGAATGGACTCCCCATGGGGGTGGTGCAGGCACCTACCCTGGAGATCTTCAAAAGGAGACTGAACACACACTTTACTGGGGTTATTTGACCCCAGCAGTCTTTCATGCCCAGAGCGGGGGGTGGGGATTCAATGATCTTACGATGTCCCTTCAAGTAGTAACTTCTGTGAATCTGTGAGACATTTCTGTATTGTTTTAGCACAGTACTTCATAGCTCACATCTCTTTCATGGTCTTTTAGTTTTTGTCCAGTGTTCACTGAATATAGGCCTTGAATGTGACTCATGAAACACTGACAAACAAGACCAAGCAAGAGGGATTCTTATCTCATTTGGAATGATGTGTATGATACTACTGATTACATTAAAAACCAGATGAAAAAGAGACACAGAAAATAACAGTAAAACAAAAGAAATGTGTTGCATATTGCAGCTGAATTCTTTGTGGTGCCCTGTGAAGTAAATTTAGCTTCAGTCTAGTTACAAAGAAAAACATCTTGAGAAATCAAGTACCATTTTGACTTTGCCTATCTCATTAACCCTCAAACTGCTTTTCAGGTCCTAGTTGTTAGTGGTCATAGACATATTGGAGTGAGGTTACATTAAACACAAAGGAGTGCTTGATCAGTCCTGTACAGAACAAATGCTATGGGTTTATTTCTTCCATGCAAGGATTATTGCCTTTGCCTTACTGGGTCTTCACAGCTAATTCAGACTTTGGCCCAGGCAGGAATATAGGGTAGAACTTGGAGGCTGTCTACATTAGGTAGACTAGCCACTGAAGTTGCAGGCTTAATTATTCAAGTGACAGTAGTACTCCAGTAGTTTCCTCAGTTTCCCCTATGTGTTTAGTAACCCAGACAAACTTTACCACAATTTACTGGAAAACTATCAGAATGGCAACACATACCTATAGCGCAAAGAAGTCTGAATATAGCCCACAGAGTACCAGTGACACACAGAGGTAAATGCAATACCAACAACAACACAATTATTTTGTGTGGCAGCTCAAACTCTAGGTTAGATTACCCCAGGTGTTGATGACCTGCATTAACTTAGCAGTGAAGTTATATCCTGGAAAGACCCTATTTTTCTGTCCCCTAATCCAACACATCATATTTTGACCTTTCCTCCAAGGAAACTCCTCAGCAATGGGATGTGACTGTTATAATTTTTTTTTTTTCTCTTTGGGATGTATGTGTTATAATTATATCTTCCTGGGGCACATCCCCATGTGTAGGGGCATGTGCTTGCAGTGGCAAAAAAAGTACTTTTTGCTGCTGCATGCATCCCATTCAGGTGAGCTTTGCTGCAATGCAAAATGCCTCACTTCAGGGAAATTACTGTTTCCCCACTCCTCCCTGTTCCCAGCATACTGGAAGTGTAGGGGTGCAATTAGAGGAGGGGAGATGCTCTGGCCAGCAACTAGAGCATCTCATATCACATGGGGGGGCGGGGGGCATGAGCCTCTGTATCTGCCAGTGCACACTCCTGTGGTGTGTGCTGCACCACATTTTTCATGGAGTTGTTTTTTTGTTTTTGTTTTTTGCTACCAGGATTTCCTAGTAGCAAATGTTGTCCCCACACTGCAAATTTGTAGCTCGGAACACATTTTATCGTGCCAGGCATGCAGTTTGTGGCAACACAAATTGCATATGCCTGCAAGTCTGGATCCGGCCCTAGTGGATATCCTCTGCTTCTATTTTAGATGGTCACAGTAGTATCATGGATTTACCTTGTTTTCTAAGAATATGTTACCATTTTTTCTTCCCATGAAATATAAATTATTGACAGATCTCAGGACCACTGTAAACCATCCTGCCATCTGTACAAGGGAAATGGGATTTCCTAACAACCTTCTTCACCCACTTGTCTCTTGTGTACTTGTACTAATGCCAGGGACAACATGGACACCTGAATTTTAAGTGAATAAGACAGATCAGACCTTCGTCTTTTTTCATTTACTTCTAGGCATCCAACTCCCACCGCTGAAGTTCAAGTCTCATGGTTTATATTTGCAGGAGCAGTAGAAGCATTATTTTAGTGTCACCTACTTGCTACAGTGATAGATCAGATGAAAAGTGATATAGTTTCTGAAAAAATTTATCTCGATTAGCTTCACTTGCACACTGGATATTTCTATTAACCTTCAGTTCTTTGAAAACATGGATGTCATCATTCCCAGCGCTCACTGTTTGATTTCAGGTCAGGCAGGGGAGAAAAGCCTGATGACTGAATTGCTACTGGAAAAAATCAATTAATCCACATACAGTCATCAATTCAACTCAATTTGCATAGTACAAACTTATCAAGTGAAATGTTGATAACTTCAGTGTCATTGGCATAATGATACAAAGTCTGTGATAAGTTTTTTAAATGATTTTTAAAAGTATCACTTGACAACTTAGAACAAACAAGAGTCATGATGTTGACCATCACAGTTCCTAACTTCTTAAAGAGGCCTAAATGATCAAATTAATTCTGAAAATTTAGGCCAGAAACATCAGGCACAACTTCAAAACCTGACTTTTTGCTAGTTAGCAGTTTTATTTTTGCCTTCTTGATAGTATTAATTCAGGTTGAATGATTATTTTTCCTGAAAATATAACTGTATATTATTAAAACAATAAGGTTGCAGCATATTTTAAGTAAGAAGGAAAAAATCCTGAAATTATTTTTGTTCTTGGAAAGATCCTTTAGTTTTATGACAAAGTTGTCAGCAAAAACAGCTGATCTATTCATACTGTGGTCTATTATTACCCCCAGGTCCCTTTCATTTGTGGAGCTAGTCAGTTTGGTGCCCCTAAGCCTGTAGGTGTGTTGGGGGTTGCTCGTCCTGAGGTGGAGCACTTTACATTTCTCGATGTGGAACTTCATCAGATTACGATCTGCCCAACTTGCTAACCTGCCTAGGTCTGCCTGTAATTGTAGCCTATCTTCAAGCATGGCCATGCTTCCCCATAACTTGGTGTAATCTGCAAACTTCGCCAGCGAGCTCTTCACCCCCACATCCAAATCATTGATAAAGATGCTGAAAAGTACCAGACTGAGCACCGGTCCCTGTGGGACACTGCTGCCCAGAATCAATCATTCTAATTACTGACTAGGATCCAGGTAACCAATTAGTACAGAATTTAGCATCAGGAGAAATTCAGATGCTAATCTATAAAAGGGTTATTGATTATTTTCTGCCTTATGTTAGGCAGACTATTTAAAGCAAGAGATGGACACTCATGTTTCCTATACACTGTCACACACAGTAATATAAAAAATGCACTTGAAATATCATCAGTCTTCCACAAAAATACTGGTTTCAATAAAAAGGGAATAATTCACACATTAAAATCCATAGGTCCCAAATGCCTTTTAACTCATCAGTTAGAAAGATGGACATAATTTATCACTTAAAACCTCACAAGCTGTGAATAGCAGAGGCACTGCTACAAGCCCTTTACCTCTAGAGTTGGCTGAAAATGAACACCTTGAGTATCCAGTGCTATTAACAGATAAAGCAAACCAAATAAAATGTCAGGATCTACCCTCAAAATAAAAATGTCTGCTGGCTTCTTCAAAAGAGATGCAAAAGTAAAAAATTGCTTCATGTGCTTAAAATCATTACTTTGTTTTTCCACTCTACAGCTCAAAGTATTTTATATAAATAACTGCCACTTTCAAGATAGTGGGTTTTTCTCACTTTATTGGTGAATAAATCCAATATCACTCATTCTTAGGAAAGCCCTGGCTAGCAGGGCTTTGTTTTGTTTTGTTTTGTTTTTTAAAAGTAGAAACAGCACGTTTTTTTATACTAACTTCAAAGAGACTTTTGTGCTTAATGTTAAGCACAAGTCTAAGTGCTTTCCCAGATCACAGTCCACTGCACTGGAAAAAGTATTCTAGTGAATAACTGATAAAAGGATATTTGAGATTAGTTCATACCAAAAGCCCTAATACAGGAACATCTTTGAGTACATATACTAAGTATGGAAGTAATTCCACTCCTATTGGTGACATTTTTCAGATGCTTAAAATTAGGCAAATGCTTTAAGCACCTTGATGGATCAGGAACGAGGGTATTGATAACAGATGTTTAAAATCGTGCAGTAATTCATGTGGGTTAATGTCATTAGGAATGATTTGTTTTTATAACTCTTCATTAGAGCACTGTTTACCTGTGAAGCTAGCATTAAGCAAACTTTTTTCTGAATCATATGCACCCAAAATGAAATATTTCCTATTGCTGAAAAATAGGAAGAACAGATTATTAAATACATGTTACTTAACAGACTTGCTATTTTTATTTTCACACTGAAGTGAGCTTGGCTGTTATGCTGTGTTTCAAACTCTGCCTAAACCAATAGTTGCTCTAATGTAACTCCATTACTCTTTTGTCTTGACAACAAGAGTGTAATCCTTTCCTGAAGTAAAAAGCCACCTTGCCTCTTCCCTCATTAAGGTATATTTCAAACAATTTTCTTTTTTTTTAATGAGACTGATCCGTATGTTTGCTGTTGAATATTGTGTTTAGCTAATGGGAAGATTTTCAAACATATGAGAAAAGCTCTTTCATGTCCCCATCAGCTTTGTGTCTCTTTGAATAACTGCTTTAACTATTAGGTTAGATGCAATGTCCTGCATGCTTTATTTTTGAATAGCAATCCCCTCCAGGCTTCCAATCTATGCTGGTCAGTATGGCTATAAAAGTTCTACCCACCATTTCTTCAGTCTGCTTTTTATTTACTTAAAATCATATGAAATGAAGTTTGTCTATTTGTTTAAATCCCTTGTGATCAGGCAGCCTCCAATGAAATACTGTGTCTCTACTGATGCACTGGAACTACCACTGAGGTGCTACAGAATTATACTTTTAAACTTTTATTGATACTATTTCCCATTAAGTCAACATATGATCATTATCTGAGGGAAGGAAATGCATCCACTGGGTTCTTCTTTAGTGGTAAATGAATTATGTGCCTTTTGGCTGTGAATTAACAAATGACTAAGGACAAAACCCTACATCTAAATTGACAAGATAGGTTTTAATAAAAAATCAAGAGTATCTATGGCCTGAATTCAGAAACTGCTGCAACTGCACACCTAACTAACAGTAAGGCAATGTTGAATTTGATTAAAATTGCTCATTTTTTGCCTTCAATTTGTAGTACATATCATATTACTACATTACGGATTGACATGGGCACCCTGCAATGAGAGACAATCATAGGATCAGCCAGGGGCATCAGCTACAGCACTTCAAAGACTTCATATCCCATCTCTCTCTTCAACCGTGGACTGTCACATATCCTAGGCAAAGTGGGTGTAAAACTGTCTAAGTATGAAATGCATGTTGCTCAGTTATAAATGAGGTGCCATGAGGCAGAGAATCAGACCTCCATTTTTCTGGTTTGCAAATGATGGCACAGATTAAAGGAAGAATAGCTAATTAGTGACCAACTAGCTGCACATCAGTTTCAAGCATAATTTAAAGCAGCTTCATGGCAACTATATTTTATGCCTAGACTCCTGTGGCTCAAAGAGATTGATTAGCAGCCAGGCATAACCATGAGGTAGATGCATCCTTGTCAATCTTTTTTCCCCCCAAGAAATACACCCCTATACCAAGATTCACAAGTAGAAGTGGCACAGGAGCTACTCTATTGGTCCTACATCACAAGAAGATTTTTCCTTGAAGGAAAGCTCTCCAGTGACAAATATAAGAAGTTTTTCAAGAGTTTCAGTCTTCTTTCCAGAAGCACTGAAAAGCTGTCTTTGTGAACCAGAGAATTTTTCTCACAATATTTTTCAATCAAAATACTAGCGACTCAAATCATTAGTGAAAATACAAGTTGGGACATGGGTGCCCACACAAATATATCAGAATGATTGTATATGGCAGGATGCATTATGGAGACTGAATATTTTTGTTTTAAAATTAGGGTCATATAACTGAAACAGTAAGCTGGTATCTAGTTCAACCTTATTATACATGTAGAAATCTTACCTAACATATTGAGTGTACTGAATCATATGTTTGTGACCTGCACCATTTGAACGTGCAGCTTCTCCCTGACTTACTAATATTTCCCTACTGTATTTGCCCATTGCAGCCTGAGAGCTACGTGCCTGATAGAGGACAAATAATCCTAATTTCCAAAGCCACTTTTTCCAGTCACCTACACACACAATACTGGTTAAGTAAAACACTTTCAACTCCACTCTAGAAGGTAGACCCCTGGAAAAAAATAAGAGCCCTTAAGTATAATTAATGGCTGCCTAGATTTTTAAAGGCTTAATAACCTGACTCCAATTCTGCCTTTCAGTGAGCACTCTACTTGACTGTCTGGCTTTGATCTGTTTTTTTTTCTTAAAATATGCAATAATTTTTTGTAAAGGAACAGGAGTTATGGGACGGCTTTGAGGTCCTCCACTACAATGCTAAGAATCCCTTATTCAAACTGAAAAGGCATGTGCCTCCTAAGAAGCTGTCTTAACATTTTGCTTTAAGGCATTGAAGTAGGGTTATCAAACTGGTCTGACTCACAGGCCAGAACCAGACTGTGGAGCTCTTCATGGGCTGCATCTAGACAGTGGGAGTCCTTGCAGGCCAGTTTTGGACCCACTTCCAGTGGTGGGGTGAGCTGCAGCAATGTTAACCCTCATGGTTGCCTGAGCCATTGTGTCAGGTCAGCTCAGGGAGCTGTGGGTGGGGAGGGGTAAACACCATCAGTGTTTGCTCCACCACTGCTGAAATAAGTCCCCATTATGCCTCTGTACCCAGGAACTGTGTAGCATGGAGAGAAATGGCAACATTAACCCCCACTCTTTTCCCTAGCACTGAATTCTTAGCCCTTGCAGGAGTCCTGCAGGTTGAACAACACAGCTGGGCCATTATGTTTCGTAATGAGAGAACATGTTAGAATAATGAAACTGTAAAGTAGCAGATATATCCAAAGGCATAACCAATTCAGAGATCTTCCAGGCATACTTCTAGTAAGTGTGAAAATAATTTCTAAATGGCAAGAGTTGGGTACCCTTCTGTTGATACACACAACTGATAAATGTGTGAATTTTATCACTGATATTCACAAAAAGTCTAAAACTTTCCACTTTCACTAATTACGATATTTTGGTAGCATCTGTAACTTGATCATAAACTGATACTCAAATTCCATTAACTTTAAATGACAGCAATTTTTTCAGCATAGGATATACATAATCATAAGCTCTTATAAGCATAAGAACTTATAAGTACATGTTAGCTGATGAAAAATACCTGAAAAATATACATATCTATTCTTGTTGCATTCACTTACTGAAAACGGTAACATTTCAGTTATGGAACTAGAAATAAAAAAGATGAAGAAGCCAGTTAACTGAAGTGGAAGACAGTAGTATATGAAATCTAGGTCACCTGTAATACATCCTGGAATAAAATAGGTGTCTTCTAGGCCTGTGCGAAGCAGCTAGTATTCACTTTGGATTCAGATGTGGCCGATTCAGGGGAGAGCGATTCAATTTGGTGGTTCAAATCACTATCCTGAATTGATTTGGCCAAATCTGATTTAGAGATTCGGCTGAATTTCCAAATCAGACAGGCCCCATCCCCCACCCGCTCTCTCAGCCCTATCAATGGCTGCCCTGCATGGCTTTAGCTCCCTGCTCTTTAAAAAACAAAAAAAAAGGTCACCAGCTCCTGTCTGGTGGGAGGTGATCCCCACTGCTCTCCGCTGTCTCCCACTACATGGGGGGCTCTGTCACAAGCCCCCATCTCCCTCCCCAGCTCCTGGCTCTTCAAAAAAAGCTCCTATTCACCAGCTGCTGCTAGGCCGGGGGGTGATCCCTTTGCCATGAGCCCCCAGAAGCCCCATGAGCCCCCAGAAGCTGCTGTAGCAGCTGGTGAGTCTGGCTTTTTTTTTTTTCTTTTCAAAAGAGCAGGGAGTTGGGGCCAGGCAGGGCAGCCATGGGGAGCCTGGGAGAATGGGCAGGGGATGGGGGCATGACAGAGCCCCTGACACAGTGCAGGAAAGCAGGGGGGGCAGTGATGCCTGGTAGCAGCTGGTGAGTGGGGGCTTTTTTTTTTTTAAGAGCTGGAAACTGGGACTAGGCAGCCATTGGGGGTGGGGGCTGAG
>NW_017728914.1:11531349-11578629 GCF_001723895.1 Crocodylus porosus
CCCTCCTTCAGCTCCCCTTCCCCCACCCCCTATTTATCAGCATGGAGTCCAGGTCCAGCTCCCTGCAGCAGCGAGCATGGACTGCCTGAATCTCCAAAGCTCTCTGATTTTTTTCTAAATTGATTCAAAGAGCTTCAAATTGATTCAGACCTTTTTACTGGTCTCCTGATTCAATTCGGATTTGGAGATTCAGCTGCCAAATCAGGCTGAATTTCCTCCAAATCAAATCAGCACCCAAAGCTTTGCATAGCCCTAGTGTCTTTTGCTCTGATTTGGGTGTAATAATTAGAAGTAATCAAGTGAACAAGTGGCTGATAAATGGCTACAGGTCAGATTCTTGAATTAAGTTCTACAAGGGATAAAAGTCTCATTCACCAAAGGGTCTACGTCTGTAATGAGAATATTATGATCTGAGGGAACTTTCCCCAATGTTTCCCCAAGGTTCATATAACCAAAGGACACTTGTTCCTAGTATTTTACTGCAGCATTAAGTAGTTTCCTTCTATGCTATAGAAGCAGGCAGCATTAAGAGCAAAAAGGACAGTATTTTCATTTTATATTGGAAGGTCAATTAATACAATTATTAATATACAAAACACTAACTTATTTTTATATTCAAAACTTTCTCTTAACCTATAAGCATACAGGCATAAGGAGCAAGTCTTTTTTAACTCTATTGCTAATAAAACTTACTCAACATGTACTTCTGTGTTAAATCACAAATACATTTTAGGGCTCCAAAACACATGTTAACTGTAACCTAGAAAAAACAGGTATCAGAATAACAATCATCAGAAAACTCCATTGTGTATGGTCTACTGTTTAGAATAAATGTCATTGTTTGTCAGATTTGGCACATTCATAACCTGTTTGTAAATCAGGAAGATTGTTTCAAAGCTTCCCATTCAATGATTGAATCACGTTTTCTTGGAAATTCCAGGTATGTCATCTGTCTCTGTCACAATATCTTCCGTGAACAAAAAAGTTATGTGTTACTACATATCATTAATGAGAAATCTTTTAGTCATCCTGAATCTTCCAGTCGAGACATGAAATGGTGGTGTTAGAAATAGATGCATCAAAAAAAAAAAAAAAAAGTAAAACGTTCAAAAAAATCAGTGATGTTCTGGCATAAACACATTTGGAAAATTAAAATTTAAAGATAAAGAGCTGTCTCCCTCGTATCTTTTCCATATTGGGAACTACAATATAGTCTGTGATATTTTGTTTGCCTTTGACACTTAGTCTTAGAAATATTTACTGGAATATAAAGGTAAGTCTTTCATGTATTCAAGATGATGCAAAACTTTGAATAAGTAACACATGAAAATTCTGAGATTTCTTTTGGAACAAAATATTTCTCTGTCTGAAAAAAATTTATGCAGTGCCATATGATATAGTTGATCACATTACTAATGGCAACATGTGCCTTGCTCATTAGAAAACATCAGGTAAACTTAGGGTTGCATGGTCTATCCCATCCTCCAATTACCCACATTGGGTGACAAAATAAGTGGTATCAAGATCTCATTAAAGACAAATATAATAGAGAGTGGGTATTCCTAGAGACTGCAGGTTTTTAATCTTCCATTGTCTGGCAGAAGATAAAAATTACATCTACATGAAACCTGCACTCACACAGTAAAAATTGATGGGACTAGATCCTAACAAATCTGTACACAACAATGTCCTTCAAATTCTGCTAAAACCTCCCAAGCAGCAAAATAAATAAAGTCTTAAAAACTGGCAAAAATATCTAACAATTATGAATATTACTATCTTACTGTCTATGAACAATAATTCCACATGATAGTTGATCAACAGAAATGAAGATGATTAGAACTCTTCCTACTTAATGGCAAGATTTTAGCAACTCCCAAACCCACATTCAGTTAAGTATACAGTCCACCCACGCAAACCGAGATACTTGGGGGAGGAGGAGTGGGTTCAGGAGACCCACAGGGGTTAGTTATGCCATAGAATTGAAGACCCTTCAAGATAGGCTGTAAAAAAAAAGATATACCATATTACATCAAGGAGCCATATGTTTTTATAGATCTGGGGAAATTCTGTATGACCAATGGCCCTTTTTTAGATTTATCTGTTATGACATTAAACAACTGAATAGCCAATGGCTCAAGACTAAAGGAATGGTTGGCAGCTCAGTATTTTTTTTTAATCATGCTGTTGGAGATAGGATGCTGACTAGTGTTAAAATGAAAAATAAAACCTCAGTAAATCTACAGAATAAATCATCCTCTCAGTCGAGAATTGTTGGGATGAAATTCAGGAGCTCTGCTATTTTTGATCAAGCAAATACTGTACGGAGTCTTCTCATTTCAGTACATAAACAGCATAGAGTATGATGCTCACATTTTAATGAGGCATTTCCTTTATAGTTTTAAACATTATTATATACAGTTTCCATAGCTTAAAAAAATTTCTTAAAACCTCTTTTTCAAAGAGGTCTCCAACTGTCAAGTTTTGGTTTCAAAAGCTAATAATGCTTAACTTAACTAAGCTTTCCCCCTCCTTTTAAGCAGATGCTTGAGAAATTACGCCTGCCCTCATAATGCTTAGCAACCACTGAAAAGAGTGTCTGTTAAATGTAAGGATAATATCAATTTCCATAGCTAGTCTCTTTGGCATGCCAGTGATCCCCCAAAATTGTATTTATCCCAATTAAACAAAAGAGGTTTGCAGTTAGATAACCCTTTCCTATGCAAAAAGGCTCAAAAACTAAGAATCCAACCTGACTGCTACTGAATGGGTAACACTTGCTCTTCAAGAGCCCACCAGATCTCAACATTTCAAAGTCCACAAGGATCTGTGGTGGCATGATTCTATTGAGGATATCCTGTAAGGACTTTCTTTACCACCACTTCTGTCTTTGGGACCCAGCACCTGTACCTGCCTAACATGCAGATGGAGATTACATCAACTTTTTGCAAAACTTGTTTTTCTTTGCTGGTGCCTGCATTACATATGAGGAGCTGATGTCATCTCATACTTTGTACCTCAGAGTGGTTTTCAGAAAAATGTACATAGAGGCAGTAGCGTTACTAGGGTGGGGTGAGTGGAATGACAGTCCCAGGCATTGATTAAAGGAGGCATCAGTAACACCCCAGCTCAGTACGTGCCTCTACTCCAGTCTCCAGTTCTCAAAAGCATCTCAGTCCAGGGTACCATAGTTACACCTCTATGCAGAGATATGTCAACTGTTCTCTGAAAATAGGATGAGGGGTAACTTTATGAAGAGGTAGGACTCTCATGACTAAAAACATTAGAGAGACAATTAGGTGTTTATAGATCATAAAAATAAATGACGTATTTGCCAAAAGGGATTCACTGAAAGATTAAACATTTTTATGTTAATGTTCAGGCATGTAATGCTGTGTATTAAGAATTTTGAGCAATACCAAAGTGTACCAGAGTGTACTCTATCCCCTAAAAACTCTTCCGTGACGGGGTTACTCCTCAGTCTCTTGAGTAGTATAATATGTCAAACAATAATTATATCCTCTTACAGAACATAAATAATGGTACTAAGAGCCTTGTTGGCTGCTTAAGCATTATCATCAGTTGCCTTTAAAATAGTAACAGCGATACTGAAATATACAAGAGGTGACATGTGAAATCAGTTATACCTTGCCCATTCTGTCAAGGACAAACAAGTCTAGACCCAAGTTGCAATAAAGAAATACCTTGCGAAAACATGCACTCCAGAAGACAGGTAATACTCCCAGGAACCAAATATCAGATGCTTTAGAGATTTCTGGGACAACAAAAAGTCTACATAAAAACAAGGATGAGAAGCACAATGTAAGACAGGCAGGGGTTGTTCTCAAGTCACCTGCCAAACTCTTACTGTCAGATGTGCTTTGCGTCTACATTTACCAAAAGACAATAGAAAGAACAGTGTATATACGGCAAAAATGAAAGAAAAAACCCCCCAAAATCCCAGAGGAAGTCTTTTGGAGAAATAAGTAAACTGCTTTGTGTATTTGACTAGTTTTCACCTCTAGTCTTATAATTATTGGGTCCCTTCATGGGCAACTAGTGCTTCCTGGCTCAGGGGATGGGGGGGGTCCCCTCCAGCAGCTGATTGCCAACTGGGAAGAGGGGTGGTCCTCCAGTGGCCGATTGCCAACCCTGGAAGCACTAGCAACAAACCAGAAGTGCCACCGATGCTTCTCGGGGGGAACCTGCTCCCTACTCCCCAGTGAGGGCCAATTTCAACGAGGGGGGGGGATTACGTTCCCCCCCATACACATTGCCTATGGGTCCTGTAATTTGCTGATTAGAGGTCAATGCAGAGTCTACACTAGACTCTCTGTATATAAATACTCCATAACATCTTGAAAAAGATGTTATGTTGAAACAGATGCTTGAGTATGTTTAATGTTTAGTTTACACATCTACATTTTATGTTGTGTATATTTAATTTAGAATAAATATATCCTCTGCCACTTAACTTGGTCACCTAGGAAATGAAGACTGATCCTATGGTCAAGATTTACCATCTTTGGCCATTACTTGCATGTGCATTTTGGAAGAAACATCTGCTTATATGTTAACCTTCAGATTCTTTCCCCATCTAAAGCCCACTTGCATGCAAAAGACTTAGCATTCAGAAATTACATATAAACTGATATAAGTGATTGGGAACCAGTTCTAATATGTAACACAACAGAAGTTCAGTGCACATAAGCCACTTTACAAATGGCCAAAACAAGTTAGAGATAAACCTGGATGGATATAGTTATTAGACTTAACTAATTTCAGTTAAATCAATTTATTGGACTTCTGTCTCATATCCCCTCCAGATTCAACTTAGCTAACAGTTTCCCAGGATCCCAAGATGCTTTGCACTTCTCCCACAACCCTCCCCCCCACAGGGTGGGTGGATTAGCCTTGGCAGAAGCTGTCTGCTCCAGCCAAGCAGAAAGTCATGCTCTAGTGCCCCCTAGCTTCTGGCCCGGACCGCTGTAGGCATGTGGTTGCATTTCTAGAATCAAAAGTGAATGTCTGTTCACCTGCTTACTGGGTCAATCTATGTAGCTTAGGGTAACCTGTGAAGACTGAACTGATTCAGCCTCAGGCTTTTTGACTATCTGTACTTAGCCCAAGGGACGACTGTAACTAAGGAACACTCTGGGTGAAAATGTTAAGTTTTTTGCATATGTATATTTTGATAAGTATGCAAGTGGACCTGGGTCTGTACCTACAAACTTCACACAAATATTACATGTTAAAGATACAATAGGTTTAAATTGGTGCAAGTGCTAATTTTAATTCTGTTTTATTCTTATGAGAAAGAGCTTGCACCCTTTTGGGTGTTAAACTGGTAAGAATAACCATATTATCAAGCATTTGGGGCATGCCCAGAAGCAACCAGAGGCTGGGTCCTCCAGAAAGATAATTTAGCACACGGCCAGAGCACCGCTATGCCTGCCACATGCCACTTACTGCTCCAGCATGCTGCCTCAGTGTGCTGGGACGAATAGAAGTGGGGCAAGCTTGGCAGCAGTGGCTTAGACCCAGACTGTCCCTGGTAAGTAGGGATGTGAGGGTGGGTGGGAGGGACTGGGTGTGGGTAGGAGGCACATGGAGGTAGTGTACAGGGCACATGGAGGCTGGACCCAGCTTGGCCTGAGGGCACATGACCCCTGTGTGCAGTGCTAGAAGCCCAGGTAACAGCAAGAGCTGGTCTGGTTATGCCCAGGGTAAGTGTCAGTGGCTGGGCCCACCTCATGTAGCATGTGCAGTGGCTGCATCTGAGGCAGCACTGGGTCATGAGCTCCCCAACAGTCTGATGCCACTGCTGCTGGGGTGGGGGGAGGCAGCTGTGAGCCATGCAGGGGGGGTATCCACTCCTCCTGAACAGTCCTCCCACCCCAACAGTCTCCATCCACCCACAGCCCACCCACCCACATGTCTCTACTTACTGGGAACAGAGCCTGGGTCCGATCCACTGCTGCCAGTCTTGCCCCACTTCTGTTTGCTCCAGCATTCTGAGACAGCATGTTGGAGCAGCAGAGGTATGCAGCAAACACAGAGATGCTTTGGCCACATCACACCCACAACCACCCCCTCACACACAATCTATCCACAAACCTCACACCCTCATCCCCCCACAGCCCCCACAACACCGTTTCCCCCATAACTGCCCAACAATCCATCCACAACCCTCACCCCACATAAACCTCATTCCCACAGACCCTACACCCACCCACAAACTCCCCCAAACCCCACACCCCTTTCCCCTCAAACACCAGATCCCCCTCAAAATCTCACACCCTGTATGCCCAGCCCCCACATAGGATGGGACAGGACCTGCTGGCAGGAACCATGGCTGCAGGGGCAACTGTTACACTGCAGCCCTGCCCCATGCCCACAGTGGTGCTGGGACATTAAGCCCAGAAACCACTTTGGTGTGTTATGGGCTGGGGCAGGGGTGTTCAACGTGCAGCTCTGGAGCCACAGGTGGCTCTTCAGAAGTTAATATGCATCTCCTTGAATCTTTGTGCAAGCACACAGTGACCTGAGGGCAAGTAGCCCTGAGCTGCTTGCCAGGGCAGCTTTTTATACTGCTGGGGCCAGCACAGGTTCTGGCCCCAGCCTCTAGGTCCCTCTGGCTAAAGATCCAGGAGCTGGTCAAGGTCATTTTGTCCCAAGTGATACAATTTGCCCCTCACCAAAGTGTATGTTCAGGCACATGTGCTGAGGCACAAAACTCTGGCACAAATTTGTGCCGCTGCTATTTGAGCTTCTGCAAGTGCACATGCTTGCATATGTGGATGCACTCAAAGTGTGGAATCCCAGGGAAAGTCTTGTGAGGCAGATGGCAGGAGCTTCCTGTTGTGGTGGACTGTTTCCTGGAATGCCATACTTCCTGGCCACTCTGTTTCCAGGAGGACTTACTCTATGTTACATAACGGTAGACTATCAACCCCTGCAGGGGCAATAGCAAGACTGTTAGTTCTTAACTGTAAGTAGTTCTTCATATTAGGTCCTGTAAATAGTGTGCTGTTCCAAATCACATCAAGACACTACTAAAAACTTACTTTCTGCTTCAGGCACAAACTACATTGCTATCCTCACTATGTTTGGTCTGAGCATGCCTTCTATTTTCAACAGAACTTACTGACCAGAAATTCCAAACTCATCCTTTTCCTGGAATAACAGTGGCAATAACAGTAGGATTGTAGTACTGTGTATGGATTCAAATCAAAATCAAGTCACCACTATGATTTGTGCTGATGATTTCTATTGGGCTAAAATAAATCTCATGAGGCTCAGTAGGGACAAATGCAAAGTTAGGCTCTGCTGCCACCTTGACCAGCACTTAGGACACAATAGTCTTATGCACTGGTACAGGCTGGGGATCAACTGGCTAAGCAGCAGCTCTGCAGAAAAAGAGCTGGGGGTTACAGTGGACAATAAGCTGAATATGGGCCAACAGGGTGCCTTGTTACCAAGAAGGCTAATGGCACAATGGGCTACATTGGTAGGTGTGTTGGTAACAGATTGAGGGAAGTGATTCTTTCCTCTGTTCAGCACTGTTAAGGCCACATCTACAGAACTGTGTCCAGTTTTGGGCCTCCCACTACACGAAGGATGTAGATAAATTAGAGAGAGTTGAGTGGAGGGAAATGAAAGTAGTTAGGAAATGGGGCACATGACTTATGAGGAAAGGCTGAGGGAACTGGGCTTATTTAGTCTAGAGAAGAGATTTATAACAGCCTTCAACTACCTGAAGGGTGGTTCCAAAGAGGATGCAGCTAAACTGCTCTCACTGGTGGCAGATGACAGATCAAGGAGCAATGATTTTACATTGCAGGAAAAGAATATAGGTTAGATATTAGGAAAAAAATTCTCACTAGGAGGGTAGTAAAATGCTGGAACAGATTACCTAGAGAGGTTGTGGAATCTCCATCTTTGCGGGGGGTTCAGATCTGGCTAGACAAAGTCTTGGCTGGGAAGATCAAGTTGGCAATGGTTCTGCTTTGAACACGCAGTTGAACTAAATGACCTCCTAAGGTCCTTTCCAACCCTAATTTTCTATGATTCTATGAAGAATGACATAGAATATCGTTCTCTCTCTCACCTTAATTTTGCCATCTGATTAGTTTTATTGCTAATAAATGAAAAAATCTTTCTTCCTTGACCTTGATTATCTCTATTATTGCCCTCCATGATTTTCTGTCTCAGCTTTATCTTTCTCCCACTTTTTGTATATGCTAGTGTTGGTTTAGAAATGGTATTTAAAGGCCCGTTTTTTGGGAATTGGCTTATACATATAAATATATGCATTATAAGGGGTTAAGATGGGCAGCAGGGGTTAAATGGATTTCTAAAGAGCTTGGGAGACACATACACAGCTTCTCATGACCCTGGAAGTAGACGGGCTCCAATGGATGAACACAGCCTGAGAATTGAAGGGGCGGCATCCCATAACAAAAAATCAGAGCCTTCAAGGCAGATACATTGTCTAAAGTAACAAGGACACATACCCTGGGAACCAAAGAAGTATGTACCGTACTGTCTCATAACACAAGATAAGTGACACCAGCAACAAGGCCGCAGAGGGGGCCTACGTCCTGGTTTTGGGGGAACAGACCAAATTAGGAGAAGGCCTGGAAGGCTATGTGGGTGTTTGACCACAGAGAGACAGCCAAACAGAGATAGCCATGGATGAAGAGTCATTAGGAGTCATCAAGGGGAAAGCAGAATATAAAAGAGAGAGTAACAAAGGGTCCCTCCCATCCAGCCCTGTCTCTCCTTCTGTTCCTTGAGAGAGGTCCCCATCCCTATCCCTATCCCTATCCCTCAGGAACGGTCCCTGAGGCCACCATGGACTGAGGGTATACCAGTAGCCCATCTCATGCAACCCACTGGAGGGGAGTGGGGGGCTGTGGGCCTCCGCATCCCACCTCCAGACTGCTGACACCTAAGAGAAAGAGCCTCAGAGCGGAGCCTGCATCCTGACCAGTACTTTGACTCTGATGAGAGCTTTAGGATTGGTAGATATTTGAATGTTTGTATTGTTGTTTTTTTGTTCTTTGTTTTGTTCTACGACAACTTAAAAAATCTACACTCATCACAAAAAACTCAGCAGTTTCAGAAACTATAAACAAGAGCCCTAATGCCTAAAAAAAAGATATTTTATTTTTTATACTTTATCTTCCTGTTTTTATCCTATTTCTATCTATGCCAATTTCAAACTCCTTGACTTTACTCCTAAAATTCTGCACAGCTCTGTTCTGTATGTGTATATATATGTTCCTTGGTATGTTTTCCATAATGCTGTTCAGATGCTGTTTTGATTTCACTACTTCCAAACTCTATACTTCTCCATAAATTTAGAATGTCTCTCTGATCCTGCATAACACAGAAACTATTCATTCCTGGCTCAAAAGCCAGTCACCCCTACACATCTCAAACAGCTACCATTTAATTAAGCCTCTTTGAACAATCAAATAAGATTTGAAAAGTACTATTGGTAATACAAAAATAAGACCATATTAATAAGAACTGTAACAACATCATTCTGTATATTCTTTGCTCTCGTCTACTTACCTGTTTTCCCTCCTGAAGTCAACTATTTTGGTGAGCTGCTTGGACTTTACAGCCATATCCAGATGGTTAAGGGTATGTGCCTACAGTAGCACAAATAGTAGCAAATTTGTGCCTCTACTTTGTGCCACAGTACAAGCCTCTGCACGTGCAATTTGTTGCAGGACACTTGTGTCCTGCTTTTCACAAACTGCCCTTGCCCAGCTTCTCACAGCTCCTGGAGTGCTGAAGCAGCCAGGATACAAATTGAGGAGTAGAGATGCTCTAGTCAGAAGCCAGAGTATTCTCCCTGGTGGACCAAGCCTCCTTTGTTTTGTTGGACACTATTGTAGTGTGCACCGTGCTACCTTTTTTCCAGGTTTTTTGTTTTTGCTATTGCCCGCATGCTGAAAATTTGCACTGTGGGCATGACAATTGCATTCAGGGCATGTTTTTTTCATTCCACGCATGTGGTTTGTGGTGCCACAAACTGCAAGTGTCACATGTGGGGATAAGGCCTTAATGCATATACCTTATGATAACAATTAGCACTGTAATCAGATACAGATTTTGTGCAAAACTAGTCAGAAAGTAGATTGGGAAGTGCCCTCCTTGATAACAATTTATTTGGGTTTTCCAACAGAATAGATAACTTCATAGGAAACCTATTGCAAATTACTTTGCTTATGGGTATGTCACCTTGTAAGGTAAGGTTTCTAGCTACCTTTGAGCTGACAATCATATAGTTGTCTCTTTTTCTTTTCCTTCTTGTTTTACAGACCATTGCAGCTGACTCTCTATGACCCCAATCTAGCTGTGCTTTGTATCCGATTCTTATAACAATAAAACCATATTTTGTGAGATCAAAAGTCTAAAAAACCCTGAACAGATGGCAGCAGAAATATCAGTGTAGGTAGTCTCCAAAGAAAACAGAAGCATATTCATTCTTCCCCACCTCTGTTATTTTGAAAATAAACCTTGCTGAAACTTTGATAAAATATAGCTTTGTATCCTTTTGTTTTCTCACTCACCTTTTATACACAGTTTTATAATTTAGCCAGATGACAGTTCAAGTATTATCATTCTAAATAATCTCTAATTAACATTTGCAGTATTCCAACTGTTTTCACTATATCCATTTTCAAAAGCCCTTCTGCATATAGCTGGCTAGGAAAAGCTAGAATTGCCTGTGCCTTTTTTCCACAGCTATCCATAGTTATCCATAGGATAACTATCTGCTCCCAGTGTAACCGATCACTGCATTAAGGTCCATCTCTTCTTGGGTGTCTCCAGTCTACGTTCCCTCATCTTATAGGCAGTCCTTGTTGTCAATTCCAAAAAGGCATGACTTTTCACTTCATACTGCTAAACTCCATTCCATTTTGCGTGGTCCATTCCACAAGAGTTTCTGGTATAATGATCTCATCCTCTTCCATATTGGTAATATCCCCTAAACTAGGTGTCATTTGCACATTTCAAGAGGATGCATCATAAACAAGTTCTGAGAATGCTGATAAACATGTCAAACATGACAGGTCCCAAGACAGATCCCCGATCCCTGAAAAGCACCACTTGTATAACGTTCTAATCAGGTAACTCAGCCTACAACATAATCCATTGCAACCTCACACTAAGCCACCTCCACAAGGAGCTTCATGACTCTAGCCCATTCTTTCTAATATGGCCAACAATTACCTATGAAGCAGAGTATCAAAACTATGCTGAAATCTATATAAAGTAGGTCTTATGCATTACCCGATGGATAGAAAATGATATTTAGAGATTTGCTTTTAGGAATTGGCTTGTAGATAAAGTAGATATTGCACTAGAACAATGGTTGAGGGGAACAGCAAGGATAAATTGGTTTTAAAAAGCCTGTTTGTGACAGTTTCCTTCAAGGCCCACTGTGTCTGGAGCCAGCAGACAAATAGGCTGAGAAATTGAAGACTTTTACCACACTGTTCCATAACATGAGATAAGGTGGCTAGGTATCAGCTCTAGAGCCCTTGGGATTTCCGGTTTTGGTGGATGGACCAAATTAGGCATCCTACCAAACACTTCCTATTAGTAAGTGCTTTTCCAAATCAGGTTCTCATCGGCTACAATGTCTCACCTAGAGCCAAATCCTATGGTCTTTACTCAAGCAAAACTTCCAAACTCTGCATGATTTGGCTGCAGAGACAGACGCCCTAGCTTCAGGTGGGGGGGGTGGGAGGGGGCAGGAGGAATAGATAATAGATTGTACAATCAACCTACAATTGTTGCAGATTTATCATGTTAACATGGAGTTTTCAGATTATTCATGTTACCATGAAAACTCATGTTATCATGTTACTTCTTTTGCATCTCTCTCAGAAAACTTATACTTTTATAATTCTGACTAATTTCAATAATACAGAAAGTATAGGAATGTTCAGTTGATATTATCTCCTTTATGTTATTGAGAATGTTTTTTTATTATGGAAAACAGAAACAAATTTGCCATAATGCAACAAAATAGGAAAATCCAAGTACACATTATTGAATTGATGTGGTTCTCTAGTTCAATACCAGTTGTATAATGTTGGTAAAACAGCTTTAATTAAGCAAATTAAAGTAATATGGGCCCCAATTTTCTATTAATTCTAAAACAGCACTGTTGCTTTCTACACTTCTACGGTTTTACTTATGACAAGAATTCTGTCATAATACAAAATAGAATAGTCCATAAGTTAAATATAAAGTACAGATGTATAATTACAAATATTCATTCAAGCAAAGAAGACACAATAGGGAAATCTGTAACAATATGCATACTAGAATGAATATAGCAATGGTATAAAAATAGAAAAGCGTGAAAGAATTACATGATATGAAACCACTTCCTATATGTGTGAAGACCAACAGATGCTCCCAATTTTAAGAAAGTTATAAATAATACAACAAAAAAGAAAAATGCAATTACAAAAGTTTAATTATTCAACAAAAATAACAGAAAATCCATCACTCGCATGCTTTTTATGCTTCTATAACTACAAAGGTCAACAGTATACTAAACAAGATTTTTTGCCATGGCAGAGACAGAAATAAGCAGGAAGAAAATGAAAACAAAGTTTGGATTTCTAAGTCTCTTATAAAAAAAAAACGCTTAATAATTTAAAATCTTGGTAATACAGTAATGATTACTGCACCTGCTTTAAATTAGTTGTAAGAAAATAAAATCTCATGTGTATTTAACATCCCAATGATTACTCAAATAAACTCCTAAGGGGAGGGGTAAGATCTAATGCTATCTCTAGAGTTCCAAATATGCTTATTGCAGTTGGCTGAGGTATCTAATGATTACTGCAAGTAAATTATCTCATTGGTCTAATAAGGCACATATTGGAAAGCAAAACTTTCTAGCAGCAAAAGTTTTATTTTCATGTTCAATGATCAATAGTTTAGAAGTTTTTCAGTGGATAAGCTACTTAACATGCATACATTTTAAAGGGTCATGTTCTACAATGCCAAACTCAAAATGCCCCAAGCCTGGAAATAATTATGCGCATGGGTAACTTCACACATAAGTAGCTACTGCTCAATGGTCTATGTGCTTAAAATTGTGTGTTTAAGTGCTTGCAGAATCAGAGTCCAGAAATATGCAATCTAGACCATTTGTAGATGAGCTAGATAAACCTCTAGTATTATACCTAACACAACTCACAGAAATCAATGAATTAAAGTCAGTGGAGTTGCTCTGTATTTATACCAGGAAATCTTTATCTCTGTTTCTTTTATTTAAAGAAAAAATAAGTAAAAAAGAATGTTTCTGCCACCTCCTTAATCTGGACAGTCTAGTGGGACACACTTGAAAAGCGAGTTATCTCCAATCATACTGATGGGTTCAAATTATTCCTTTAGCAAAATATTAAGAACTAATCATGCAGTGAACCACAGCCACATGTTTGCTGACACCGGTAATTGTCTGCTTGTAAGAATCACTGCCTGGAGGAAGGTAGAAATTACACAGCTGAGCTTCACTAAGAGAGGCACATGGGCTATATGGAATTTCAAGATACAAGGGGAAATAGAATAGATTCCACCCTGAATCTCAGTAATTTATGCTTTCCAGGTGTGGTTTATGGCATTAGTGTGTTTTACCCAAATGTTCCCCAAAATGAAACAGTTTCATGCATGCAGGTACATAGGTGTCTACTGTATGGTGCCTGGAAAAGGACCATATGGTCTTTGGGTGACCTTCACTTGCTTTGACTGGATAAAAATAGAAATGTGAAATCACACCTAAATAGGTAATGGTGGCTATGTCAATTAGTTACAGACAGTGTCAATTTATTTTTATGAAATGACAGTATAGAAACAATTTCTAAACTGTAGATTTTTCTAGCTTGCCTTGTCAGAACATAGGGAAATATACATTATTTTTCATGTGATCACATAATAATGCAATATACATACCATATACACAGAACTGGCACTATTTGCATAATCATAAAAGATTTGGATGTATAGAACCTCATTTTCTCACTCTCACACTAAGTAGTTCCACTGATTTCAGCAGGTACTACATGTTAATTATTTACTAATCAGATGGAGTGACAATAGCAGGACTATTCCCATAATTACTTCCCATAGTATACACTTGAGCTCAAGTCAAACTATTCTTCAGTGAAAAAGTTTAATATGCAGTACATGTTATATGGCTATTATAGTCTGGCTTTCCTGGAAATGTGAAAAAAGGAACAGATAGAGTTGTGCCATGTCATTAATGGATGATAGATGGATACTAATGTCATAGCATAAGGCTATCAAAGTCCTATACATTACATTAAGTAGGATAAAAAGATTTGCTATATATGCTACTTCAAAAATTACATGATTGAGAAACTATTAAGCAAGGATTTATTGTATTAAATACAAATTATTATTTCCTAATAAATGTTCCTTTTCAGGAAGCAAATGACCGGTAAACCTTCAGCTGCATAAAATGTTTATTACTTATTTGTCTTTTCCATAAATAACTGTATTTTGACCTAAAGAAACGTGGAAATAAGAACTTAAAGAAATAATGTTGCATATAACACTAAACCGGGCATCCCCTCATAAACCTCTTTACTGTGCTTTAAATTTTCATTATCAGGTGAACACATTTAATTGAATTATTACCTTGTAGTCAACAAAGGAATATACTGTATCATATTTTCTTTCCTCCTCACACATACAGTGGGTGAAATCCTGGTCCATTTAAATCATTCAGAGTTCTGCCACTGAATTCAAGGACACCAGAATTTCAACTCCAGGATGTATGTACATACCATGAGACAAGTGACTCACATGCATATAATAATCCCACATCCTCCCTCCCATTACATACCACTTATCTCACTTCATGTAATAGTACGTCTACACTGACACGAACACAATAAACTACTCTACCTTGGATAGTATTAAAAAAAAATCCACAAATCAAAAGGGAAAAATGCAAAAGAAAAATGAAAAAAAGAGAAAACTGGGAGTGAAAAAAGCAACCCATACTTTCAGCATTCTTCCAAATGACCATTAGATTTAGAATAATGTAGTTAAAATACATGGTACTGCACCTTCTTGTTTTGCCTGGCAACAGAACCACAAAATGAGGAACAATAATAACAACATCAGGTCTCTGGTAAAGTCAAAAAGCCAGTCTATAGCAGTTCAAAACCATTTTTCTTAAACAGGTGCAACTTTCTGTAGTCACAGCTTGACAGTAAGGCCCCTCTACATATTACGCAGTTAACTGGATAATTGGACAATAACCTTAAAACCAGCTATATGTGCAGAGTAACTATCCCATGTTAAAAAGCTCCAACCAGCTATAAATCTAGACCTTGAAAATATGTACTAACTGTATAGCTGCTTGCTATCGAGCTTTAACTTGTAGGTGCAGCAGGTTCTCCCCAGAGACTGAGAGCCCCACCAGCTGCACTTTGGCCAGCATGAAACCCCTGAGCCCTGGGGATCACAGCTGCTGTAATCCCCAAGGCTCAGGAGTGAGTGCAACCCCCAGCCCATACGGGGCTCTCAGTCCTGGCTATGCCTCACACAACTGGGAGCAAGATTCCCCCAGCTGGTGGGGCTCTTGGCCCCTGCTGAGCCTCACACATAGCTGGGACCAAAAGCCCTGCACCTGACAGGTCTGAGGTACATCCAGGACTGAGTCCCTCAATTGATAGGGCTGCCAGTGCTGGCTGTGCCTCATGCACAGCCAGGGCCAGGGGTGCTACAACTGACAGGGTTCTTGATCCCAGTTGCTTGTGAGGCACAGGTGGGGCCAAGAGCCCTATCAGTTGTGGGGCTCTTGGTCCCCAGGGCCAGATTAACCCTTTAGTGGGTCCTAGGCAAACAAACTTATGGCCTTGGGCCAGTCTGGACCTGCTCCACTCCCCTGCTGCCAGTGTGGAGCAAGGCTTGGAATTGCAGCTAAGAAGCAGCAGCCATGGCAGAAAGGCTGGTGGAGGAGAGGGGAAGGGAAGGGAAGGGAGGTGGACAGGGCCATTCATGCTAAGGACCCTGGAGACCCATGAAGCTCAGGGCCCTTGGCATGTGCCTAGTTTGTCTATGCGTTAACCCAGTCCTGCTGGTCCCAGCTGCACTTGAGGTACAGGCAGGGCTGAGAGTTCCCTCAGTTGCAGGGGCTCTTGGTCCTGGGCTGCACTAGTATCGGGTTCCCCTGCACCAGCAATAAGGCACATTTGGATCTAACATGCAGTCCCACAATTACACCCCCTGCTGTGTACATGTAGCATGGCAGGAGGCATGATTGTGTGGATCATGCATTACATCTAATCACACTTTTTCCTGCACATGTAGAGTGGGCCTAACTGACAGTAGAGAGCTCAAGAAATCTCACAGTCTGTTCCAGATTTCCAGTTCAGTTTTACAGACTAGAGAGAATTCAGAAAAAGGCAGGTAAGCATACAAACTCTTTGATAGTCTCTGATGTGAGTGCATCACTTTTGAGATCTGGCTACGAAAATAGTTTCAGAGGGCCAAATTTATAAATAGAGATGTTTGCTGATAGTTGGAGTAAAGTTCTCATGATTTTTCCTTGCAGGCATAGCACATGAACTACAACTGTGATTCATATACATTTCTGTTAACATCAGGAGAAAGAAAAGAACACTGAGGCTAGGGACAGACATTCAAAAAGCCTGAGCCTGAATTGATTCAATCTCTGCAGGTTAGTTTAACCTGCACAAAGTGAACTGGTGTGCAAGTAGATAGAAATTTGGCACATGCCTGCTGTGGCTCAAGCCAGAAGCCCAGGGGTGCTAGAGCAGCCCTCCCTTCCACAAGAAAGCTGAGCTGAGGAAGGGGCACATGGCCAGATCCCGGCAGGCGCACCCCAGCAGCTCCCTGACAGCAAGGAGCAACCCATGCACACAGGGCTGCCTGGTCCCAGAGGGGAACTCTTCACCCTCCTCCCTCTCCACAGCCGCAGGTCCAGGAGGTGGGGGGCAGTTCAGCATTGAAGGGGCACTTCTCTCTCCTCCTCCCCTGCCACCACCATGGGGTGGGGTGGGATGGGGGTTATGTGAAGCTGCCTGGCCCCAGAGGGGGACTCTCCCCCCAGCCTCTCCCCCATCGCTGCAGGGTGGGGAGAGGGGCTCTATGGGATGCTGCCCAGCACCAGAGCGGGACTCTTCCCCCCACTCCTTCCCCCACAGGGCAGGGGGATGCTGTGTACCTGCAGCTCCACTCACACAGGGGAAGCCCCGTGTCGGACTCTGTGGGGAAGCAGGAGCAGGGCTCCCTCCACTCTGCCGGGAGTGCTGCTGGCAGCGGGGGAGACAGCAGACTCCAGGGCAGGGCTTCCCCGGCTGCCAGGACTGGAGCTACATGCACAGGGAGCACAGTCTCAGGGATAAGGCAAGCTTTGCTCTTTCCCTCCATGCAGCGCTGGCTGGAACTGCACCTGCATCAGACACAAGTGCCCTGACATCCCCACCTGCTGCTGCTGCCAGGCAATGGGGGCTGCACACCATGGGGGGAGTGCATGGGGGTCCTTACATCCCCCACCCACACCCTGCCCAGCTGAGCACCGTGCTCCTGCTGCCCCTCTGGGGGGAGGAAGTGGAGGAGGAAGAGTTCCCCTCAGCATGGAACAGTGCCTCCTCCTGCCCCCCACCCCTGCTCTGGGGCCAGGAACCATCACATGGAGCCCCCTCCTTGCATCCCCAGGGTGGCAGAGGGGAGGGGAGAAGGAGGAAGAGTCTCTATCCAGCACCTCACAGAGTCTCCCTCCTCACTCTGGGAGGAGGAGGAGGGGGAAGAGTCCCCCCCACAGTATGGAACAAAGTCCCCTCCCAACCCTGTGGGACAACCAACCCAGCATGGCCCTGTTAAGGTGAAGTGGGCAGGGAGAAGGGTTAATTCCTCCCTCTGGCCCTTCCCTGCAGCTGGGACCTGTCAGGTCCAGGGGCCACTGCTGCAGTCCCCTCCCCTCTGAAAACAGGCAGACCCCAGCTGTGGTGGGGGACGGAGGGAAGAATTAACCCCCTCTCTGCCCACTTTGCCTTAATGGGGCCATACCCACCAGTGATTCTGCTAAGGCTGGGCCCTGCTCCAGATAGAGAGCAGAGGGGAATGGCCAGCTCTGCTGTGGAGCTGAGAGCCCTGCTTAACCCTGAAACCTTGCCAGGATGCTGGGGGTGTCTGGTTTATCTTAAACCATCAAGGGGTCTGGGACAGACATTGCATAAACTGGTTTGACCCAAGTCAGTTAAGTCTGATACTACATGCAAGTTGGTTTATCTCAAACTGGTTTCACCCATTTTGAAACTGGTTTATATGCACTGAATGTCTATTCTTTTACAGGTTTAAACCAGTTTCTGATCACTTAATGTGTAATGGTTTATGTGCAATGTCTGCCCCTAGCTTGATTGTGTATATCTGGGGTGACCAACTTGCAGAAATGCCCTACCTAAGTGGCATGGGCAACCTACCTCTGTGAGTGGCACACAGAAGATCAGGGAGGTGTCAAGCAGCACAGTAGTACATAGTTCAAGAAGTAGAATCAGACCAGGAAACTAGACACGAAACACCGGGCAGGAAGAAGGAAACAGGAAATAGAGAAGGAGACTGGCCATGGAACACAGAGTAGGGAGCAGAAAATAGAGCAACAGATCAGGTAAGGGAAAGAGATCAGAGACACACCTGGAGAGACTGGGGATAATCTAACGTGTCTGCCCAAAAGGTTGGTCCCCACTGACCTAGTACAAACTACATATGTTCAGCTATTCATACTATTTCAAGAAGGTCAAACTATGTCTAATCTGCTTCTAACAGTAATGCATGGGGAGTTAAAATGCAGGCAAGATAATTTTTTTGCAGATGCAGGGATAATAAAAGGAGAGCAGGTCACTCACTTAAAAGAAGAAGCAAGTCAGTCTAACCAGAATTATCCTCTTGGGAGAGCCCCCATATATTGTGCTGGGCACTCCTAAAATGTACCAACAGCTTAATGATGACAGTTTCACAGACGTCTTTCTAACTCAAGAAAACAGCTATCCTCAAAGGATTTGAAAACAGGAAGAGAAACAGAACATGTTTCTCAGATCTACAGGTTATATACAAAATAAAAGCTTTCCTTAGAACTCTGTTTACATTCCTCCTAAGCAGGACCACTTAATACCCATTCATGGCAACAGGCCTTACAAAGTGCAAGGCTTTCTTCTTCTTTTTTTTTTTTTTTTGCAGTTCTACTGGAAGTCATTTTACTTGTTTTATTTATTAAAAGCATAAATAATTAAAGCACAGCAAGAGTTTCTAGAAGTTGAACTCATTCTGCCTTCCATTGGCTAGGTAGGCTAGTGGAATGTAGAATGAATTCAACTTCTAGAACTCATTTTTTTAAAGTTATGTAAACATTTAACAATAAAAGTATATGACCAGAACTTACACCAATCCCAACTGACATTAACTACTAATGAAAAGTTGAATATATTCAATATACTCTTAGATGAAGGAAAAGAAAAAACAAAAGAGTACATTTCAGAAATGAGAAACTATCAGGATCCAATAATACCGTAGGAAATTAGACAGGGAAATTAGGCTGGAATTTTCAAAGAGAGCTAAGAGTGGTGAGGTGCCTAACTCCATTATATTCCTTTAGCCATGTTTTATAATAGCAGGTATTTCAAAGGTTTTTCAGTTGGACAACTTGTTCACTGGAGGAGTATTTACATGAGTGCTGCAAATCCAAGCTATAGTTTAGGAGAAAGAGACAAACTCTGAAGTGGATACTGAGAAGCAGAAGCTATGCAGATGGAAAAGGTGGACTTTTTGAATGATAATTCAATGGTTATGTAAGAGCACTCTCAAATGCATGGCCTTGGGAGGAATTACGTTTAGGAAGGCTGAACAATTGTATTTGAGCATGCTGTGTATTATTAACACTTTTGACATGCATGTGACTCACCGGCTGAATGTATTGGGACTTGATGGACAAAAGATTTGATATGGCAAGGTGAATCCTATATCATTAGTCCATGTGAGGTTGTTTGGAGGGCAAAGGGTGGAAGGGAGAGGAATGGTGAAAAAGAGGGGTTGTAACACATAACTCATCAGTTTAATACAGATTTAAATTGAAGAGAATTTAGGAGATGGGAGAGAGGGTCTTACTACTGACAGCCTGACTAGAAGAACTGTATTGAATTTCAATGTCTTTCATTCCCAGAATTGAGTTGAGAAGCCTTGACAATGGGTCCCTGAAGCAGAACCAGTGCAAGTATGTCAAGAATACATCAGTAACTCGACTCCTGCAGTTCTGGGCTAGGTAGTATCAAAAGGACTAAGAAGTATTAAAGGACACTAAAAAAGGGTTGTCCTTAATTAAGAGCAGTTTAAACAATTCAGTTTAGAAAGCCTATTCCCCCTCTGGAATAGCATAGGCCTGTGTCTTTTATGTTCTATGTTCTTCCCTGATGGGTTGAAGGCAAAATACACCTTAGACAGAAGTGACATTAATTAATGGATGAATATTCTACCAGAAAAAATGCTCTCCTATACAGTTTGACAAAGTTCAGCAGCATCATAATGGGTCTATATTTCATAATGTAGCAAATAATTACAGTGCAAGACAGAAAATCATGGATTCTTAAAGTGAAGTGATTTGGATAATTTGCCATCATCACTTAATCTATCTGTATAAGCAGATAGGAAATAACATAGATGCTGTTTAATCCAATAACAGCTGGTATGAAAATACTTTTGAATAATTAAGAATTCCAATTTGTCCCCAAATTAAATTATGAGAACAAAAGCATGTCTGTGCATGCATGTGTGTACATGCTGAGAGGAATTCAAAAGGTAACCTTCACAATGCTCTTTTGAATACAATTCAAATATTTATCATGACAATGCTGTATGTAGATTACCAATGACACTTCTTAAAATACCAAGGACATAGTAGTTTGGGAGACTGTCCATGCTAAAACAATACCTTTCAGCTCTAGATCACCAGTTCAAATAAAACTGGCTCCCAATGACCAAAAGCATAAACCATGTGATAGTCATTTAGTGGCTTTCTGTGGAATAAATTTGATGTTTTTAACCTGGTTATTAGTGAAGTCAAGTGTCTACAGTGTAAAATCACCACCACGATGGCTATTAATCAACATCCCATTGACAGCCTCAGCAAAAATCACAAAAATGAATGGATATGGAAGCTAAGTAATCAAGTCACCTACAGAAGTAGCCACTCCAAAAATAAGAATAATAATGGTCCACAGAACTGAAGCATGTTGACAAGAAGGAGCAGAAAAGCTGGGACTGCTGCTTATGTTGTACCTGCTCCTTGGCTTAATAAAGGGCTTCATTATCTAGGGCTGTCAATCCAGCAACTTTCACAAGCTACAGTATATAAAAATGGCTACAGTATATTTTGAAGAGAGAGAAAAAAAAAGAAACGGACAGACAGACAAGCTCAGAGAGAATATAAACATAACTTTCTGTCTGCTGGAAATATGTCAAAGATTGACAATTTGCATAAAGAACTGAAACAATATGATTTGATTTTAAAATGTCTATTAAAACCATAATTTAAAAAGTCACTTTTCTCTCCCTATGAATGCAAGAATCTATTAAGGAGAGAAATATTTTTATCTGGCACAGGTTCTGATTTGAGCACACTGATCAGATGCCTCCAGCAGGAACAAACTAAAATCTGAAGCTTTTATCATTTTGTAATGGAAATTCATATAAACTTGCAGAGGTGTTTGCAGAAAGATATATAGTGTCAATTAAGACTAGTAAACAGCTTTTTTTTTCCTGCTGAACTTCTAGGCTAAGGACAGACATTACACATAAACCAGTTTAAGTGATCAGAAACTGGTTCAAACCTGAAATAACAGATGTTCAGTGCACATAAACAGTTTGAAACTGGCTGAAACTGTTTTGAGATAAACCTGGTTGAATGTAGTATCAAACTTAACTGATTTGGGTCAAACCAGTTTACGCAATATCTGTCCTAGACCTCTTGCTGCTTTAAATTAAACCAGACTCCTTCAGCATCCCAGCATGCTTTCTGGGCTGGGTGGGGCTCTTTGCTCCACAGCAAGACTGGCCCCTCACCTCTGCTCCCTGGCTGGAGCTCAGCAAAGACTGCAGGTATCTGCCTGGCCTCCTCCCTGCTCCTCTCCCCGCACTTTTTTCCGCACTCCTTGCAGGGATTCCCCCATCCCCTCTGCTTTACAAGAACACCTTAATGGGATGATAAACACTGAATTATCAGTTCCCTGATGGGCTGGTCAGGATGGGGGGGAACTCCTCCCTAATCGAAATGTCCTGCTGAGGCCAGGTCATGCCCCACCCCTTATCAGCTCAGCACTGTGAAAGGGAGTGAGGGCTACTCTAGTGTCCCCAGCTTCTAGCCTGAGCCACTGCAGGCATGTGCCTGCAGTTCTGGGATGTCTGTACAGTTACAACCTTATTCAGTCTACCAGGTTAGACTAACTGCAAAGACTGAATCAATTCAGGGTCAGGTTTTTTGAATGTCTGTCCCTAGCCCTGGTGGGAAGAACACTGTTTTTTATTTCTATTTTACTGAGCCTAGATTTATACTTCATATACAAACACCTTTTGTATCCTGTTGTGTTGTTTTATACAATATTTACTTATACTTTGCTTATAAAATTTACTAGGCAGAAATGGGGGTGAGAGGGAAACGAAAATAAACCAACAAACCACCAATTCTCATGGGTGTGCAAATTTCCTTCAACACTGAAAGACAAAATTGTATTTAAAAAAAAGATTTTACCATCTTAATTTAACAGAACCGTAAAGGAAAAGCTTTTCACTTTTGGTAGAAGCAATATGTAGCTAGTAAACCAAACAGGCTGCCTGAATTCTTGAAACACAGGTTGACTAATACAAAAGCTGAACAGTCTGTTGCAAGTATTCATATTTTACATGGCTGCATATATTTGTACCATTTTTTATAACAGAAAAGCTTAATCATAGAAAAAAATCATGTCAGAAAAGGCGGAGCTATAACAAAGCCTCTTTCCAACACTCTCATGAAACAGATCATGGGTCCAGTCCAATTCCCATATGAGTCAAGTGCCCATCTGATTCACACATCTGTTCAATACTAAAAGCTCCAAAGAAGGATAAACCTCCCAACTCTATATATGTACATGTATACATATATATCTCTCATATATGTATATATATATGATGTATGACATTCATATGTAAATACATTTGACACATGAAATTATATATATTAGGTTGGGAAGTTTATCCTTCTTTGGAGCTTTTAGCATTGAACAGATGTCTTAATCAAGTGGGCACTTGACTCATATATGTATAAATCTTCCCAGCATACTAATGAAAATGGTTCAAGTGGGAGGGTTATTTCTGTTCTTTACTTGATCAATTAATTGATTTGGAATCTTGAATGTGAATAAAATTATTCAAAGTTAGAATTTGTATAAAACTATGCAGTGATGTAAAACAGCTTCAAAGAAAGGTGGCATATATATTGTCCACTAAAAGAAAAATACATTCCCCTCTGACAAGCATCTCATTTGTTTAAATTTTTTGGGTTTAGGAAAGCCCCAAGAATGGTTTTATACATAATTATCACACACATTGGAACAAATACTTGGTTTTTTGCATTATATAACATTTATCTTTCATTCCCACTAGTTTGTAATAGGGCTAATATTTTAAAGTACATATCTTAACAAACAAAAACAGGATTAGTAAATGTCCTTTCAATAACTCTTCTTAAGAGAAGTTACATTTTAACCTCTTTTCACATTATTCTGGGATTATAAACTTTGACCAAAAGTAATTATTTTTTTTTGAGTACTGTGCATGCTTGAAACAGCATAGAGTTTTCTGACACTATGAATGTTACCAACTTTGAGCCATCTCAACAGCAACATCAATAATACATGGCATAAAACTGACTAAAATAAAATAAAAATCAACACATGTCTATCTTTCTTTAACTGCTGAAAATACCTGAAGCCAATTGTCCTTGTTCTTAAGGAGCTATATTTTGGCTACAAACAAGAAAGAAAAAAATCTCTCTTTTTGTTTTCAAATACTGTTATTGCTTAGCCTTACCTTTACTCTGTGTAGTAGTTTGAATAAACCCTTGGTCTAAGTTATGATGAAAAATATACCTAGAATGAAAAACTACTGAATAAGTGCTTTAAATCACAAACAAAGCTTAATATTTTAAGTGAAAGAAAAACTATTTCTCATCAACCATTAGAATCATCAAATCATAGAAAATTAGGGCTGAAAGGGACCTCAAGAGGTCATCTAGTCCAATCCCGTGCTCAGAACAGGAGCATCCCCAAGTAGATCATTCCAACCAAGGCTTTGTCTAGCCAGGTTTTAAAAACCTCCAACGATGGAGATGCCACAATCTGTCTCAGCAATCTGTTCCAGTGTTTAACTACACTTCTAGTGAGAAACTTTTTCCTAATATCTAACTTAAATTTCCTTTGCTGCAACTTGAGATCATTGCTCCTTGTTCTGTCATTTGCCACCACTGAGAACAGTCTAGCTTTATCCTCCTTCAAGCCCCACTTCAGATACTTGAAGGCTGCTATTAAATCCCCTTTCAGTCTTCTCTTCTCCAGACTCAATAAGCCCAGTTCTGTCAGGCTCTCCTCATAAGTCATGTGTCCCAACCCCTTCACCGTTTTTCTTGCCTTCTGCTGGACTCTCTCCAATTTGTCCACATCTTTTCTGTAGTGGGGTGCCCAAAACTGAACACAGTACTCCAGATGTGGCCTCACTAGTGCTCACCTTGACTTGCTGGCAACACTGTTTTACTATCTTCCTAGTGAGAATTTTTTTCCTAATATCTAACCTAGATTTCCCTTGCTGCAACTTCAGACCATGTTCTGCTCCTTGTTCTGTGATCTGCCACCACCGAGCACAATCCAGCTCCATCCTCTTGGAAGTAGTTGAAGTCTGCTATTTAATCCTCTCTCAGTCTTCTCTTCTCTAGCCAGTGGTTCAGTGGGTTTTTTTTTTGCGGACCAACTGAAAATTGCGGAGGGTCTCGGCAGACCACTTAATAAACTTTTGTTTGTTTTACAAATCAAAGCACACAACTCATATTTTAATATCAGTAGTCTTACCTTTCTAATGCGATGGATGTGCCTGTTTTTTGAGCAAGGTTCTGGGAAGTTCAGTGTAATGCAGGTGTCAGCAACCCCTGCTGTGCATACTGAGCATGGCACGTGAAGCCATTTTGCTTGGGATGCCATGGCCAGTTGTAGCTCTGGGTAGCTGCTGCCAGCAATGGAGCCTGGGCTGCTCCCAGCAGGGCTTGCAGCATCCCAGCAGCCCAGGCTCCCTGCTGGCAGTAGGTACCCAGAGCCAGGGCTGGCTGCAACCAGGAGGCTCCAAACAGCTGTGCCGGGCTCCTGGTGCCAGCACCAGCTCCCTACCAGTGCATGCACCCGCACGTTGGAGCGGGCAGTGGGGGGGGCCTGAGGCAGCTCAGCCCCGGTCTCTCCCCCGCTCCCAGCACAGAGCTGGTGACTGGGTTCCAGGGTCCGGCGCAGCTGTTTGCAGCTAGCCTGGGCTCTGGACAGCTGCACCAGGCTCCACAGCTCCAGCATCAGCTCCATGCTGGTGGCGACTGCATGGGCACCCTGGGGCAGGCTGCGCTGACCCGCTGTCCACTCTGAGGTGCCCACACAGTTGTTGTCAGCGTGGAGCTGATGCCAGAGCTGTGGAGTCCAGCGCAGCTGTTTGCAGTCTGCCCGCTGCTTGCTGCAGCTGTCCAGAGCCCAGGCTGACTGCAAGCAGCTGTGGCGGGCTCCGGAACACTGCTGTCACCTCCCTGCCCGGAGTGGGGGAGAGACCGGGGCTGCACTGCCTCAGTAGGGCTGGGGGGCAGGGGCAGCAGGACAGCAGGGCTGGGGAGGGGGCAGGGGCTTTGTTATTTTTCACATCCCTTGGTAGCTGCAACTCCAACTATGCTTTGGCTTTCCTGACTACATCCCTACATGCCCAAGCAACTCCTCCTCCTCCATAGTTTTTTGTCCAAGTTTCCACTTCTTATAAGCTTCCTTTTTGTGAATTTAGCTTACTGAAGCATTCCCTGATAAGCTAAGATGGTCTTCTGCCATACTTGCTAGTCTTCCTGCACATCAGTATTGTTTGTTCCTGCAGTCTCAGTAAGGTTTCTTTAAAGTATAGCCAGCTCTCCTGGACTCCTCTCCCCCTGAGACTGGCTTTTCAGGGGATCCTGCCTTTGAGTTCCCTGAGTGAGTCAAAGTCTGCTTTTCTGAAGTCTGAGCCCCTTACTCTGGTGCTCTCCTCCTTTTCTTTCCTCCAGATATTCAAGTCAATTAATCTCATGGTCACTGCTACCCACGTTGCCATCTAGTTCTACACCCCCCACCAATTCTTCCCTGTTTGTGAGCAGCAGGTCAAGAAGAGCATGGCCCCTTGTTGGCTGCTCTAGTACTTGCACCAGGAAGTTGTCTCCAACACTCTCCAAAAACTTCCTGGATTACCTGCGCACTGCATTTTCCTCCCAGAAGAATTCAGGATGATTGAAGTCTCCCATGAGAACCCGGGCCTGTGATTGGGAAACTTCTGCTAGCTGTTTGAAGAGGCTTCATCCACCACTTCCTCCTGGTCTGGTGATGTATAGCAGACCCCCACCATGACGTGACTGTTGTTGCTCTCCCGTCTGACCCTAACCCAGAAACTTTCAACAGACCTATCTCCAGTTTCATATTGGAGCTCTGAGCAATCGTAGATTCACAGATTCATAGATGTAAGGTTGGAGGGAACCTGAGCAAATCATCAAGTACAACCCTCTGCCCTGGGCAGGAATGAATATTGGGCTCATATGACCCTCACTAAGTTAAGCTCATATGACCCCAGATAGGTAGTTATCAAGCCTCTTTTTAAGGTAGGAGCCAGCACCTCAGAAGCTGGTTCCAGATCCTAGCTACTGTGACTGTGAAGTAGTGCCTCCTCATGTCTAGTCTGAACCTACTCTCAGTTATTCCTTGTTACTCTGGGAGGTGCTCAGGAGAACAGGAGAATCATTCAGTTCTTTAACATAAAGTACAAATCATCCTCCTCTTCTCCCCTGCCTGTCTTTCATATATTGATTCATATTATTCAAAAGCCTACTGACATTGTTACTAGCTGCCTATGACTGAATTGTGTAGACGTAAAGAATCAAATACTGACACTGCTGATAGCAAAGCGAATGAAGCAGCCATAATGTTCAACAGAGATTTGGCTAAAATAAATTTGCAAAGCTAGTGGATTAAATTGAACTAGGTATCATCTAAGGGGAACAGAAGCTAATAGTGGTTGAAATGGGGAGTGCTTAAGAAGGGCACTTTGTAAGAAGGACACAGCAGTGCTTGGTATGTACTATGAAGCAAAATGAAGGACAGGGTCAGTCCTTAGTTCCTGTCCCAGCCATTTAGTGCTGGCTTTCAATAGCTAGCATTTATATATATATATTTCCCAAGAAGGTACAGTATTTTTATTTTTACCTAATGTCCATCTACAGACATAATTTCAGAATCCAAATCCACTGCTTAATCCCTTAAGGTGCTGAATATCTCTTGGGCTGAGAGAGTAAGGACCAAAGGTGCCAAGTACATGGAGGCCTGAGGTCTCTGCCCCCACTCTCAGGAAGAGGGATTTCACCTGAAGTGCATAAGACTTTCCACATGTCCATCATCTTAGCACCACCCCCAAGCAAAAATAAAAGTCAGCACCTTTGCCGAGGACAGCAGTAGGATTCTGAATTGACAATGAGTAACTGCATTGCAGAAACTGTCTGAGTAAAATGGAAGATTTTACCAGATGGGTATGTAGCAACGAGGCTTTCTGGTACCTGAGAAAAACAGAATCTATTTGGATTTTTGGCAGCTAGCAGACAAGTGAGGCTTTCAAGCTGTAAAATCATTAAATAGAAAAGTAGTGGGAATAAGCAGAAAAAATATTCTAAAACTAACATTTGAAGAATATTCACTTTCAAAAGGAATAATGGAAATACTGCACCAGTATTATTTATTTTCCTATTAGTTGCCAAATTTTCTCAATTTCATAACTATTTCTACTTCATTTGACTTAACTGGGCCACAGAACTCAAGACGTTTTCCACAAAACTTAGGTTCGGTTTGCTGTAGAACACATTATTTATAAGGTATTTCCAATAGCTGTCACAGCAAAAGAAAAATCCCTCAGTGCAGGTATTCTAGAAAGTTAGCAGACATCTCCAAAGAAAAGTCCCTAACACTAGGATGATTTTGCAAACACTGCTTTCCCCTTGAATGCATATGCTCAAACTCAAGGTAGGGATGATCATCATTCTATCACAGTTATATGAGTCAGAGTAAGACAAAAAACATAGTTCATTCTTTTCTCTTTTCTTATTCAAGTTTAATAAAGTACATAATGGATATGAAAAAAGCAATTCTCTATCCTAATTCCATGCAAAGCAATTTGAAAAGTGTTTCAAATTAACATAAAAATGATAATACACATAAAACATGAGGCTATCTTTCAAAGAGGTTTAGATAATTCATAAATTCAATGTTTATACAGGTTAGGCCAAGTCAAAAAGATATTTGATATAACTATTAAACTTATGCAAAACAGCATATCATGCTCATTGCTCAGGAATATGGGATGAACTCAAAGTGATTAACATCCACTATATACATTATGCATAAACTTATGATACAGGTGCATTCCAAGACCAACTGTTATCTTGAATATCCTCTCAGTTGCAAAGATAAAAATCCAGTGAGGTTAGTCAGTCTGATCTATTAGGAGTCTTCTCTTATCTGAATAATTAAGACTATTAGCACCACACAGTAAACATATTCTTGTATCCTACTAAGTCTTGTCTTTTTCTCCAACTTTGGCCTAAAAGGAAAAAAATCTTGATAATCAAACTGGATAAAGATATTTAAAACCAAAACCATGTGTACAGAAGTTTCATTTGAAAAAAAATGTTTCTATCAATACTCCCCCTACTCATAAGGGCTTGAACCAATTGGAGTCAGTGGAAAACCTTCCATTTATTTCAATAAGCTTCAGGTTAGGCCATATACAAATTGGAAACATTAGAGCTATAGTGCTGCAACTAACACTAGACTTTCCAGAGTAAGGACTCCGACTATGGCTGGCCTCCAGACAAGCTACTGAAGGTTGAGAAGGCAAATCCTATACAGGGCTAGCTATCATGTTGCTTCTTGTTGTAGACTAGAATAAAGATTTCTTTTCCATTTTGCAACAGCAATAATACCTTTCAATATGTTGCCTTCAATAGTTCCAAAGGTAAAGTCCTACAGATAGTCTTCAGTTCCCATAAAAAAAATCATACAATCCTTGACAAAACTTAACTATCATAGCTGCAAAAGAAAGGACCACATACTTTGTGTAGAAAGCACCATTTTGTAAAGAAAGTTGCTTCTGATGAAACTAAAGACCCACTGTGAGCTTTTGTAAGATAACTAATGATAATGAAATTTAGGGTAAAATAATATTGTGAAGTGCAACATGAAAGAAACGTCAAATACTTCCTGAATTCAGGAATGCAAAATCTAAGTAACAAACTACCTTTTTTAAAGTTCCTACTCATACACAGTCAAATGAATTATCAAATTAATTCATTATTTCTTCTCTGAGTAAACCCTAGAAGCTCCTCACTTAAAAAAAACAGTCCAATATATAATCTATCTACAAAAACTCATTAAGGCCTGATAAGTGTTGACAGTCATCTGTGTTCATGGTACTTATAAATGTTACATTACATAGTCAATGGCTAAAAATAAGAAATTATCCTGGTAATAGAGGCTGGAACCCAGAATTTTCCCCTCTCTGGGAAGTTTCCTTTTCATTGTCAGGCTCCTCTTTGGTAGGATCACCCATGGCAGTAAGGACAAAGGTGGGGTATCAGACAAAAAGTAGTCCAACACAACACAAACATCTCAATGGTAGAGCAAGTGGATATAGAAGTCAAACTTCTCAATTGCTGCAAAGGCAGATGAAGGTTGCAGTGGAAGAGTGACCACATTTGTCTTAGATCTCCTTGCCACTAGACACAGGTTTATCTTTTACCAAATCCATATGGTTGCGAATGCTACAATGGCCTCCTCACATAAAACAAATCACATGCAGGCTTCTCCTACTGGTCCAACATCTACTACAATAACCAATACCAATGCCCATAACGTCTACAAAGTCCTGTGGTGATGGATGAGTGGTGACGGGGACAGATGATCACCAGAAGTCCCCAGTCATGGATCCACATGCAGGCAGCAGTTGCATGATGGTTGCTTTACCCTTGATATGGGGCAAGAGAGTGACTCGGCAGCTGCGGTTGTGACTGAGCAGTGTATTTTTTAAGATTTCCTCTGCTCACCCCACATGGGAAGGAGATTAGAAAAGATGCCCCAAACATATGCTGTCCCACTCTACCTTACTTGACTGGATAGCCAGTTTCAGGGGGATCACTCAAACTGCAGTTGAAATACAAAACTGTCTTTTGCATTCTGGAATGTATAAACCCTACTAGATGCCCTGACCAGGGACACACCTCAATATAGAACAGCTATTCTAACCCAAAACCTCTTGTGATACAACATCAATATCACTGCTTTCAGCAAGACTAGATATGCAGACTCAGGCCAACTGAGGGAGGACAGGGATGGCTACTCTTTCTTCTAGAAAGGGAAATTTGCAAAAGACAGGTGAATACATGGTATTGGTTTTGCCATTAAAAACCAGATTGCTAGCTGAACGATTTAATTCCTTGTTGGTATTAACAAGCACCTCACGACTCTCTGCCTCCAAATGACAAAGAATTTGTTCACTAACGTTATCAGTGCATAAGCCTCAACACTTGATGCCGAGGAAAAAAAAAGAAAGAACAGTTTTATGCTGACCTTGATGAAATCTTGATTCCAAAAGAGGACAAGATCATCTTCCTTGGAGGCTTCAATGCAAGAATTGGCTGGGACTTTAACATGTGGAGCAGCAACATTGGGAAGGATGGAGTGGTAAAGGCCAACTCCAATGGCATCCTTTCACTCAGTAAATGTGCGGAGCATGATCTTGTCATTACTAACACTATCTTCAGACAACATGACATGTACAAAACAACATGGCAACATCCCTGCTCGAAACAATGGCACCTTCTTGACTACATCATCATAACAGAGCATAATCTAAAAGACGTCCATACATGCGTGTCATGAAATGAGCCAATGAGTATTGGAGCGATCATCATTTAGTGAGATCAATCATATCCCTCAGGGTTGTATTAAAACATTAAAAGCAGCCCAAATCAGTCCAAAGACAGTACATGAAATGCCTTCAGACCCCTAGGCACCAAAAAACCCTCCAAACACATCTCAGCAAAAAACTCTCCAATCTTAAAATTGAAAATAATAAAAGACTGGTGTTGAGGAAGATTTGCAAGCACTAAAAAAGTCCATCCATGAGGCTTGCACACAATCAATTGGCTTTATTACCCAATGCCATCAGGATTGGCTGATGAAAAACAATGCTAAGATCAAAGCCCTTCTCAATTGGAAGAGAAAAGCTTCCTGGGTTTATAGACATGTTCCAGGAGCAGGGCGGGGGTGAAAGGTTTTAATTAGAGTGGCTCCGAGAGTTGCTCTAATTCAAGCACCTGAAGCATCAAGTTCATCAGTGTTCTAGTGCTGAAGAGTGGCAGTGGTGGTGCTTTAACTAATGCTCATTGAATGAGCTTATGTTAAAGTGCCCCCACGACCACTTTTCAGTGTGTGGACACTGATACATATGGCACTGAAGTCTGCTGGAGTGCAATAATGACCATCCTCTAGCAGAATCACACAGTGTGCTCCAACACACTGTAATTACAGCACATCAGAGTAGCCCTGTTGCACATGTATAGGCACACTCTGTGCTGGCAAAAGCATCTTACATCCAGTCAGAAGCATGGACCTTTTTGAGAGCTTAAAGTTGAAGCCCAGGGGAAAATTCAAGAAACCAAGAACAAAAGGTGGGAAGAGAAGATAAAAAAAAATCCAACAATTTGTTGACAGTCATGACATTTGGAGCTTCTTCAGTGCAATCAGGGCTGTGTATGGACCAATTTCTTGCAGACTTGTCATACTTAGTGTTGAAGACAGCAGTACACTCCTCAAAGATGAGTCCATCAAAAACCGATGAAGGAGCACTACCAAAAGCTCCTGAACTGAAAATCAACAGTGACTCGATAAAACTACTGAATATATCCCATGGCATCCAGTAAGAGAAGCATTTTCCAGTGCACCAACCTCTGAAGAAGTCTACCAGGTGGTAAGACAAATGAAGAACAACAAAGCATCTGACCCTCATGGCATATTGTCCCCATTTTTAAAAAAGGAGATAAGTCTGTGTGGAAACTATCAAGATATCATCCTCTTCTCCATTACTGGGAAGATTCTCATATAAATTCTGCTGCATTGACTGCTCCCTCTTACTGAAGAAATCCTTCTTGAGTTTCAGGAAGGGCTTCATACCATTGAGAGGCACCATTGACATGATTTTTGCAGTTCAGCAGATGCAGGAAAAATGCCAAGAACAACACTAGGAACTGTATAAGGCCTTTATCAATTTGACCAAAGCCTCTGACTCTGTTAACCATAAGGCTCTATGGAAGATCTATGGAAGTTTGGCTGCCCAGGGAAATTTAACACAATCCTAAGACTTCTTCATGACCAAATGACTGCCCCCATCCCATGCAGTGGCTCCACTATGGAGCCCTTTGCCATTCGAACTGGCATCAAGCAGGACTGCATGATTGCACCAATTCTGTTTTCCATCTTTCTTATGGTCATCAAGATGCTCATTCATGACTGTCTGCCACATGGCATTGGCACTGAGTACAAGATGGATGGCAACCTTGTCAATCTTTCCCACCTCCATGTCAAAACCAAAGTTACATCA
This sequence comes from Crocodylus porosus, assembly GCF_001723895.1. NCBI lineage: Eukaryota > Metazoa > Chordata > Crocodylia > Crocodylidae > Crocodylus > Crocodylus porosus. The sequence goes on from NW_017728914.1 coordinate 11,564,368, forward strand.
GCCTCAACAGTGGAAGTTCAGTATGCTGATGATCAGGGATCCTGGTTTTCTTTGATTAAAAAAACCCTTCAATCTTCAGTTTAAAAAAAGTAACCCCAAATCCCCGTTTTATGTGATTAAAATGAAACACTATATATATATATAAATAACAGTGATGTTTCATTTTAATCATGGAAAAATGTGGATTTTGGGTTTCTTTTTTAATCCAAAAATTGGGGATTTCTTTTTTCCCCAGAGAAAACCAGGATCCCTATTGTGGAGGACATATAAATGGCCCTTAACTGCTTATCCCAAGCATACCAGTGCCTGGGACTGATCTTTAACATTGGAAAAAAAAAAGGTACTTCACAAGTCTGCTCCAGGCTAATTAACTCCCCTGGAAAAGATCCTCATTGATAGACAGGAGCTGGAGAATATTGAAGACTTTGTGTATCTTGGCAGCCACCTCTCAAGGGTGGCCAACATTGACGAGGAAACCCAGTACAGGATCTGATGGCTAGCTGTGTCTTCACATCATCATGTGTTCATGATGACTGCATCATCATGTGTTCAATGATCATGACATCAGGACTTAAACAAAACTCCTATTATACAAGCCTGTGATAATGCCAACTCTTCCCTATGGTTGTGAAGCTTTGGTGACCTACAGGGACCACCTGAAAAGCCTGGAATGCCATCCCCAGAGCTACCTCTGGAAGATCTTCAGCATAAAATGGGAGGATCATCACACAAATGTCAGTGTCTTTCCCAATGCTAACGCCACCAGTTTGGAAGCATTGGTTATTCAATATCAGCTGCAGTGGACAGGGCATTGTGTGTACATGCCTGACACACATTTACCAAAACAACTGCTATATTTCAGCCAAGGACAAAGGACATGTGGGGACCAGAGAAAACACGTCAAGCACATCTTCAAGGAGAATGTTAAGAAGTGTGGTATTAACATAAAAAATTAGGAAAAACTAGCCTGGGACAGGGCTACATGGTGATGTAGTGCATGTTACTTTAAGGAAAACTATCTTGCCCTAGAAGCATACTATAAGAGAAACAGAAGGAAAGGAAACTAGACCAAGAAATCTGCAATTCAACCCTTCCTTTAACCACCACCTGTGGTGTCAGTCAGAGAGTCTGTGTCTCAAGGATCAGCCTTCTTAGCCATTAATGGACTCATTTGGCTGGGAGCGATTATGCTCTACTGTGAGAGATCACTGCCACTGTCAGCAACCCTAAGTCAGACATTTGAGCTCTGAGAAGGAGTGGAAGTTGTGACACATCCCTACATCTAGTATTTCCTATTGCCCAGTCCTCTGCACCTTCCTCCTTTGAACCTAAGCTCTTTGGATCATTCTTTGGATACACCTGGGTCTTCCCATTCATGATATAGGGATCAGGACACCTAATTCTGTCAATTTGCATCAGTCTCCTATGGCATAACATCTAAATGGTAAAGCCTACAAGGTAAATTTGGACTGGGTTCAGAATCTTCTAGAGGGAAGCCCTTGAAATACAAACCCCAATCTTCTGAGGTAGAATTAATTCATCCAAACTACCTCATTCATCTCCATGTTATCTAGCCCTCAAATAAAGTTGGGAAAATGAGAAAAAGTTCTAAAGCCAATCCTCTCTCCTCCCAAAGAAATAAATGACTTTAAAAAAGGGAGCGTCTGAAACACCTAGCAGTATACTCTAGGACAGGGTGGGCCCATAAAGCCACATCTCCTGCTACTACACAGACAGCTAGATCATAGATCACAGAAGCAGCTGCATGGGGCCCATGCAGCTTGGGGTGGGGGGAGTCCCAGTGTGTGGACTGCATGACAGCATGCTAGCACCATGTGCAGTTCACATTTGCACTGAAGTTGGCCAGCTCTACTTGACGTAAATATTTTCCCCTCTTTACACCCCTGTTAATGCTCACCCTTAAAAAAAATCATCAGCATAATCAAACAATGTCTTCCTTTCTCTTCCCAGATACCTTATTTTTCATCCCTTATACTCAAACCCAGGTGTCCTTTATCCATTATACTTCTCTTATCTCTCTATATCGATGACTTTCAAATTTCCTAAACTGACATAACCTTTTCATATCACTATTTCTGTCATATAATCCCTAGCTTTATCCTGTTAGCTGACGCAGAGCCAGGCAACCTGCCCTGGCAATGGGGACGCACCGTCTTCCAGCCCCCTCTGCCATTATCACCAATCTCTTTGCAGAGCCCATGATGACCTATCACCAAACCCCAGGGTTCCATGGAACACCGTTTGAAAACCACTGTTCTACCTTACCATGGCTTAACTATAGCTTTGCCTACAATACAGACATAGGAACAGGAAGGTGAGTAATCCAGCCACCTTCTTCTATATGTTGGCAAAACATGGGGAGGCTGAGAAGGTGCCACCATTATTTTGCAACATACACCTAATGAAAACAGTCTGGGGGTACAAAGGAGGGAGATTCTGCTGCATTAGCTACTATAAGTACATCAACAACCTGCTATACTCAGAACAGGCTAAAATGTTAGGCAAGCCAAGCCTACTTCAACATTTTTGGGATGTGTTGTAGAAAAATATTTTCCCAAATTTCATCTGATTTCTGTCTGTAAGTGCCATATGATCCTGCACAAAGCCAGCTTGAGAATTAGAGAAGGTTCAGTGAGACTTCTGAGGCAGGGTATATCTCAAAAGTGTGCGTGTTTGTGTGGGTGGATGTGTATGAGAAGGAGTGGAAGAGGGAGTAGAAGACGAGGGAGAGAGAGGGGGAGAATTAAAGAAAAGGAGATCATCAGGATCTATCAAGAAGTAGAAACTGGCTACACATTCCTTCCGACTTCATCTCACAGTCAATAACAGTATCATGTTCTAGGATATCATCAGAAGTCAGAGGGCTACTTTTTCACTGACTTCCAAATGTAACCCTAGATTCCTTGCCATGGCTCAGAACTTGCCTCTGACGATAAGGAGGTCATACAAGTTATAAGCAACTTGGTGAAATTCATGAAAAAGCTAGGGTTTTTTTTTTTTTTTTTTATAGATAAATCACTCAGGTACAAAATTATTTAAAATAATAGATTTGTCATCGTGTGTATGCTTCATAGTCATCATGTTTAATAAAGATTAATTTGCTAATATGTGGATATTACAGTAACTCTGTAGATAGTCTACTACAATTTAGTCATTGTGTGTCCCATTATCTTAAAGCATTAAGATAATTTCAATAAGAATGCTGTTTCTCTACCTCTCTCTCTCTTTCCCTCTTCAGTTGGCAGCTTGCTGCCTTACCATTAGTTCTTTATGATACATGTTCTACCATCTCACTTGTCTGGTCCCTGTACTGTGGTCTTGCTAAGTCCCAGTATTCTCAGTGAAGAGTTATACAAATAAAGAGATGCTGTCTGTGCTGTATGAATGTAAAGATTCCATTTCTTAGAATATTTATTTTTATACAGAATGCTTGACACGGTTTAGCTCATTATTTACTTATACTGCAGAAAAGATGTTATTGGAACTGTGAAGACAAGTGATCTTGGTATTTCCTGAAAAGATTGCATAGCTTAGCATATAAATGACAAGTATAGATGACCTACTCTGAAGATCAAAGATAAGACTGTATTATCAAATGTGGCACAGGAAGATATAGAGGAGAGAAAGGGACAGGATCTACTGTAAATATTTAATCTATTCTTTGTCTTAATAATTCACACTATATAATAAAAAGGAAATTAGCAAAGGCATATTTTTAAGCTTCCCCTTTCAGTTGGTTAGTATTTCTTCCATGTCTTGAAAAACAGTTTTCATTACTACTTTCTCTAAACTTATGTCCACATTTAATCACCCAAAGTGCACCTTCACTACATACCAGATGTGTCATTAACTATTTCTGAAAAAAGTGAAATAAAATCACCCGGAATGAGAATAGTGTGGAAAAAGTCAACACTAACAGATGGTGTTTAGTTTGTGACTGCTTCTGTTAAAAATTACCACTTATTCTATCAAATTAGTTTGCTTTAAGGTAGAAGCTTTATGTATAAAGTGCCACAGAAAATGCTATATTTTTATCATCTGTCACCCAGTTCCTTAAAATATGAGCACTTGTTTTCATGGTTTCCAGTTTTCTAGGACATGGTGCAATACACAGGAGATAGGTTTGTAGAAATCTGACGCGATACAGTATTTTGCCAGCAGCTCTGTCTTGCAACATGCAATCTGTTTTGTTTCTCAAACAAATTTTGCAAATTAGTTCCAATGCTGGTGTTTCCAAGACAAAAATATCATCCAAATACTATGTCTGCCCCTATGATTTACACCACCTGATATATTGTAAATTCACTTTCTTATAACATTGAATTAAAAGATGAGAATGTTTTTAGAATTTATTCCATTCTCACAATTTTTTGTAATCATACAGATTCTGTTATACAGTTTGTGTGTTCCAGTGGATGGTTTCTGAGCAAAATGGCATGCTGTAAGAAAAGTCAATCTGAAACTGGATACTATAAAAATCAATAATGAAGCCTCAGGACATAACACATTTTTGCTTATCTACTTCATAAGAGAATTTCCATTAAAAGCAAACCCCAAAACCTATACTAGGTCAAGGCAAGTGAAACATTTCAAATCCACAGTGAAATAGCAGAGTGGATGAAATCCACTGATGGTGTTACTCCACTGACATCAATGAGATCACTATACACATGAACTGTGTCCAGTATGTTTAAATATAATTTTCAATAAAGGTGAAAGAAAATACTTGCATCTGAAGATTACTAGAAAAAAACTTGTTATTTTCATGGGTTTTTTTACATTTTGTGTGAGAGAGATTAGAAAGCTATGCCACAACAAATCCCCAAAACCCGAATTACCCATATTTTTGCAGTTTGCATACGTGTGTGTGTGTGTGTGTGTACATATATTTACACAGCAGGAAAAAATCCACTGTTCTTTCTTCCCTTAGAGAAAGACAGTAACTAGATAAAGTGTTATTAATTTGTGAATATGACAGGACCAGGCCCCATGAGTGGTTGTGACACCACCTGGTGGCCACGCGATTGCTGCCTAACTGGCTTCTTGTGCACCCTCCCTTTCCTATCGCCATGCCTTGATGGAATGAATTGACTGAAAAAAAGGGAGGCTGCCCCAGGGCCCCACAGTCAGCCCTCAACTATTCTTTGGCAGCAAGTTCTTCCTGGACCCCACTGATCCCAGTCCTGCCCCATAAGCACTAAGTGGGACCCTCCTGGCTGCATTTGTTCCCACTATACCAGGTGCCTTAAGGGCTATTTATGGCCACCTTCTATCCCTACAGCTACGCACAGGCCTGACAGCTAGCCTGCCTTCTTCCCCTTGCACTTAGTTTATCTGTTGGTGCCACCCAGCAAGGTCAGCCTGCTATAGCCCCCACTGTGAGTAACAGGAGCCTCCAGCTCTCTGTTATAGTAAGTCACCAAATACATCTGAGTCTGCATATATTTATGTAGAAAATATACATATGTACTTACAAATACACATACATACACCACACACTTAATCATAACTATTAAAAATAATCTTTAATACTGGAATGGTACCACACAGTTTCAGAGATCACTGGATGCATTCCATGACCTTGATTTATATATTTGCAATATATACACACAGAGGCTGCTTATATATGTGTGTGTGTGTGTGTATATATATATATATATATATATATATATATAAAATGGTGCTTTACTTTAAACTCCATGTGCCCCTGAATAAAAAATATCACCCAAATACTATGTCTGCCCCGATGATTTACACCACCTGATATATTGTAAATTCACTTTCTTATAATATTGAATTAAAGCCAAGCCCAGCGCATGCCCAGAAGAGGCATCACATTAGTTTGACCCGGCTCATCCAACATCTGTATAGATCGGGTGCTTCAGTGAGGCTTTTTTGGTGCTATTATCTAATAGATGATTGAATCAACTTTAGTTAAAAGCACCAAAAAGTGCTGCTGAAGCACGTGATCTATACAGACTCTGCAGAGCCAGGTCAAACTAACTCGCTGCTGCTTCCAGTAAAGCACTCCCCCACCCCACCCCCGTCTGTCAGCAGCCAGAATACAAACACACACCCACAAACACACAACACATTAAATAAACAACATGATGATTGCAAAAAGAAGTGCACATAAATTAAGAGACAGACATACCACCTTAATTCTGCCACCTTCTGTACATGTATTACAACACATTCTTTAATTACCTGGTCTCAGACTGTTTTTCCCTAAGGATCTCTGCCACATTTAGTGCATGGAACAGAAGATACTCCCTTAATGAACAGCTATCTGTTTTGTATTATCGTTACTTTTCAATGCGTAGCCCATACTTTTTATTTATGATCCATTGTTCAAACCATGCTCTTGATTTCCTGTGGTGCTTATCTCTACATAATCTGGGAGCTCTGCAAACACTGATTCATCTTTACAACACCCTACTTTATTAGAGGTGAATTAAGGTATATTGTTTTACATTTAATATTATATATAACTTTATATTTTCAAGACTCAGCTACCAATTGTAGTTATAGTTGTGAAAGCCAAACATTTCAGTAAATCAGAACCCATTCTCTTCAGGTATTGACTTGCATAGCCAGAAAGCAAGACGTACAGAATTAATGATCACCTCTGAAAAGTTTAGTCTGAGTAACTTGTCTAGAACTACTCTCCAGACCAGAGATCAAATTAAATTCTCCAGGGCAATATTCATCTACCTATACTGGGAGAATATAATACCTTGCCTCTTTTACAATGTACTTCTCAGCATCTGCCACAAATGAGGCAAGGGTTGTATAGACAACAGTCTTCTTTATTATACAACCCTGATTCATTTTTAGTGGAGGACCATCCTGTATACTGGGAAAGGCAGGGATCCTGCAGAAAACGCACTATCAAGTAAACAAAACTGCATCATAACGCACATTTACCAGGTGACCAAGCTGCAGTTGAGTAGACACTGTTTCTTCAAGCCACAATTTGCTCTTGCTTGGTAAGTTGCTCAGAAATAACTACAGCAAAAGGAAATAGTAAGAATATATTGGCCAGCCTGAAAACTAATGGTCAAACGAGTTATAAAGACAAGCAACAAGTTTTGTCACTACACAACGGAATAGGAATGGAGTAGAGGTGATATGAATCTTCAACACAGGCTATCCTGACACTCCAGTCAAAGCAGTGACTGAACAACTTAAGAACCAACAAGAAGCAAGTGACAACTGATAAAAATCATAAAAATTATTAGGTCTATAAAAGCAAAAAAAAAAGGCATGTCAATAGATTTAAAAAGAGATCGAAGGTGGATTGAAGGAGGCCTAGAAGCAACTGGAGGAGAGGACCTCCAACTAGCAGTTGCAGCTATCAAGTCAGTGAACTAAGAAATGAATGCAAGTAGAAAATGGTGTGGTAGGTTGAAGGGCCAAAGGTATTTATTTTAGGATGAGAAACATTCAAACAAGCTTATATTGCGTGAAGAAAATTTGAGTCGACAGAAAGGGACTGAGAACTTGAGAATGTATGAAAGTAGGGACCAAAACATATCAGGAGATGGGAGGCAGAGGGTCACTGAAGAATGTGCAGAGGTTAAAGGAGGACATTCTGTCAGTGATGAGAGAAAATGAGAGTGGTAGGTAAATGAAGAAAAGTCACAACAGATTTTGCTACTGCTTTCTTTAATCTGGTATAACAGGGTAGTCTGCCTTTTTAAAGGAGCTAGACAGCCCTGCAATTAGAGCCCAGCTGTGGGTGATTACCTGACATTTAAAAGCCCAAGGGGAGAAACAGTCAGGAGCTCAAGCTGGAAAGGAGCAGTTTGCAGGCAGGAAGCAGGCTGAAATCCAGTAGATCTCACCTCTAAGAAGGCCCAGAGATAAAGGGGACTTTCCTGTCACCTGGAGAAAGGCTAAAGGCTTTGTTTGTTTGTTTGGACCAAGTTATATTCTTATCTATACATTATTTTCTAATAGTGCTAGTGCTTGGATCGCATGCCACAAATGTTGAAGAGATATTTAAATTTTTTGACAACTTTCAACAGTAATAAATAGAAAGCTCATCTCAGCTTGTTTTTTTAAAAAATATTCATAGTCTCCTACTGGGCATTACCTAAAGAAGAAAGGAAGATCCTGTGCAAGTTTTATCACCAGTTTCTTGTTTTCAGGGTTCCTTCCTGACTTTCTAAAACAAAGTTGTGCCAGTAGCTTTCCAATTGCATGTATGATTTAACAACAATAAACAGAATCAGTTAAGCAGCAAAGAACAGAATATATTAAAAACAAAAGGCAGTACCATACTAAAACAAAGAAGTATTTTTAAAGTATGGCTGGACAGACTGAATTTAAGTACCTAAAATAGATAACTTCTCTGAGTAAGAAGTGGCTTTACCAATTTCTTTAAAAATACAGTAGGGTGGGCTGAAAAATGTTATCAAAGGGCAGCAATGGCCATCCTATAAGCAACACCGCCATCAACAAGATCCACAAGCAGCATCCTCAAGAAGTCTCCATGATTTAGACTTAAACTCCATCTGCTGTTTGATAAATTGAAACTTACTTCATGGGTTCAGTTCTGCAAAGAATTATGCATAGTTTGTGTAGTACCGTCACTGACATCAAAGGTTATCGAGAATACTGTATGAACATTGCTGCCCGCACATGAAACTTACTTGCCCTGGTTTTGCAGGGAGATGGACAAGAATGCAATTTTCTTAACCAATCTGAGCACTACCAACAATCACTCATAATGCAGGGCATGACTCCTATGTTAGCCATTTCTACTTGGTAGACTACTGGCAACGCCCTCTACACTCGTTGCTAGCCTGCTACTGAAACCCTATCACCCTCATTTTGTAAAAGGGTTAAAAAGCTGGGGTAAAGGGGCTTTCTAGTTGCTGTCTAAGGCATTATGGTCCAAATTCAGCTCTACATGCCTTCTTTTGTATCTACTTTCAATTCCACATGATCAGGGAACCAGATCACTAATACCTTCACTAGATACCTACTGACCTACCTCATCAGGTTACTAACTAGTTGTTAGGAAGAGAAAAAACCCAAGTCCCCGGAAGGCAACTAACACAAGACCCAAAGCAGTTCAAAACATGCAGCTGTATATACTCTACTCCAGTGCACAGGGGTTTACCTAAGCCCCATTAGACAGCCCACCTACACAACCTCCCTCCCAACCCCTAAAGGGAGGACCCTTGAGCAGCCACTACCCTCTTTTCCCCAGTAGAAACCATGTGTTTGAGACTGTATAGGTTACAGTCTACTCAGGTCTATCTTCAAGATATATCTTGCTGTTTGCATATCTGAAGTGATCATCACTATAGTACCTAGAGAGGAAGGTTCAGCATTTAGCTGAGCTTCCTCTGATTACCACCTCCTGAAAATGTATTTGTTTTTTGATGATATCTTACTCCTTGGCACTTACTGAATGCATCAGAGGATTGCACATTTGATCAGTGCACAATACACAATCCACATGCTAAACCAGCGCAGGTGTGCACTGAGCACTTGTAAAATGAAGAACCCGAGGATTTTACTTATGACAAAGCAAAGCTTCCTGCTCGGCTAATACAGTGGCATGTGCAGTGAAGGAACCATTTCACTATTTGGAGCTATCCTCTTCCTGTAAACTGAAGTTGATGCCATTTGTCTGGTTTCAGCAGTAAAACCCTTTGGCCGCATCCAGATGGCCATGTGGCACATGGCGCTGCAGAGAGGTCAGTGGTGCCACATAGTACACATTCAGCTGTTCTCCATGCTACAAAACAAAAGCAAAGCAACGCATGCGAGGACAGCACATACCTCTCAAAACCAGAGCCTGGTCAGCCAGAACCACACTCTGGCTGCTGGCCAGGCTCTCAGCAGTAGGATAGCTGCTGCTGCAGCCCCAGGATGCCCTCAGGACCCCAAGGAAGGCTGTGCTGGCTCCAGCTTCCCCTCCCCTACCCAGGGTAATGTCCTGTGTGCCAAGTGGTGCATGGCGTAGGTGTTCCCTGGGGACAATTAGCAGTGGCATAAAGTGGGCCACTGCCAGCTGTCCCCAGGGAAACAAACATCTGTTCTCATGTGGCTGTGTTTTTGGGTTTTTTGTCTTGTTTGTTTTTAGTAGAGCTAAAGCTGGGCTTTAGTCACATTTCCCTCTGAATTAATAACATAAGAGCCTAACACTGTGTTAGCAATCTTTACTTCTGAACTTAGAGGCTCACTGTTTCTGTACTTGTTACCTTGTTACAATAAGAATTCATTCTTCTACTAATCTATGTCATATCCAGGGACCTACTGAATTCGAGGTGGCTGCCAGCTGATTTTATGGGCAGACTGCAGGCCTGGGAGCCATTTTTGTGGGCCAAGTGTGCATAGCCCCCCCGCCCACACCTCTGAATGGCGGAGGGACCCTGGTAGTCCAGCCCCTTGTCACAGATTGCCACATAGCCTAAACTGGGACTTAGTTACCCTGATTAAACCCAGGGAAGCCATTAATCCATGCATTAAGTGTGGATTAATGGCTTTCCCGGGCTTAATCAGGGTGATCAAGCCAGAGTTTCAGGCCACCACCAAGCAGCTAACTGCAAAAAATAAAAATAAACTAACCAGCAAGCAGAGAAAAGCCCTGTAGTCTTGGGTCATGGGGGTGGGGAGAGAGGGGAGGAAGGTGGAAGCGGGAGGGAAGAGGGGGAAGGGGGGAGGAGGGGTTAGAGAGGAATGGGGTGGGGCTGTCTGTACAGAGGGCAAGGTTATAGAAATAATGGAATAAGGACACAGGGTGGTGGAGTGATTTTCAAAGAGAGAAAGGGGGAGGTGGAATGTAGGCAGCGTTATGTAAATGATGGAAGGAGAGGCAGGGAAAGGAGTGGGAGGGTGGGGCTGGAGGTGGGGTTATGCAAATAAAGGATTGGGGCTCTAGAAGTGTGGTTGGATTATGGAAACTGGCAGGGAATGGGATGGAGGCAGGGAGGTGTGGGGTGGAGTGGGGTGAGGCTTCATTTCCTTGACCAAGCCTACATCAGGGGATCAGCCTCTGATTTGCGCCCTTTCTCCCCACCTGTGCTTCAGGATGCAATAGCTTCCAGCCCTTTTCTGTTCTTGCAGCTATCTTTTGTTTTTTTCCCCCTGCTTAGTGATTCCCCATGCTTTTTTGCGGGCACAGACTTTTGCACAGAGAGTGCTTGAAATTGTGGTTTCTATGAAAATTGCGAAATTGCAATTTCAGTAGATCCCTAGTCATACCCTATGTCAAAATGATTGTATATGCAGAAATTGCATCTTGCGTTTTTATGCCATTTTGTCATGTTTATAAAGAATTCTTTCCAGTTACTGTGGAGTCATGAATAAAAATGAAAACTGCTGTAAAATCTAGTGCTGACTATATATTCATTATTACTATCTCCACTACATATTAATGTTCTATTTCATTAATTTCTACAGCAACAAATTCATGGAATGTTGCACAATTTAAAATAATATATAAATCAAACTATCATCAATGGGACCGGGGTTCATGTTCTTGGGAAAGCTAAACAAACAGGCAAAGAGAAATAATTTAATTTGAAAAATGATCCAAATGGCAGGAAGTGATCTCAAGAGAGGGGCTTTTAAAGTCAGCCCTGTGGACAGACTTCAAGGAATTCTGACAGACACACTCAAATACTGCTATCAGTTCAGTTATTAAGTGATAAATTATTTTTAGCCAAAATTCAACTCACTAGTAGCTACATCACTAACCTAGACACTATGGTCACAGTCACTTCTCAGAAACACAAAGAAATACAGAAGATCAATTTTAATCTTCATATAATTTTATTTTGGTAGCTATCAACATCATGTTTGGGCTGAATTAATGAAATATAAACTAATATAAAGGAATATAATTCCTGTGGATAACAGTTCTCTCTTTACCCTCTACCTCTCTCTCAGGAAACCTGAACTAATTCTGAAGGACCGAACCCCGCATGCTGACAGTAGTTAAAGACTTTTTGAACATCCCAATTTCCACTGATTTCAAAGAGAGTTGAGATTCCTCAGTGATTTTTAGTTGTCATTTTATGTGAGCATCACTAAACTGGTACAGTGCTTGTTCAGGCAGTTCTGTGCAGATCTGCCTCCGTAACAAACCCTAAGTAGAGATAACGTTCACAAGATACCACTGGTAATCAAGCATGTTAAAAGAAAGAGTATATTAGAATTTTAAAAAGGAAGTACATTTGAAAATCAAAAGGGGAAAAAAAATCTCACAACATGGTTAATGTTTAATAAACATTAGAATTAAGAATATTATTTTCATTTAAGGCCATGAACATTTACATCAGGTATTTAAATGCTCAGCTGAATGGGGGAAAAGTGTCACCTACATTTTGCAGGTGATTGTTGCAAAACAGAGGAAGAGAAAAGTTCTAGGAAGCATATTTCATCTGCTCATCCAGTCAAATAAAGCAGAAATTGAAGCCTTGAGAGCATAAGACCTTATCAGAAATGGCTCTTGGGAAATTAGGCTGGGAACAATGGAACATATTGACTAAGATCTAAGGTTAATATAAATGGATCTATCCAACGAATGAAAACAATGCTTTGCATTTAAGAGATGCCAAGTGGAGGGGCTGAGTGAATGGGTGTTATTAATCATTACTTCATAGATACTATCATATTAAAAAGCTTTTGGATCCAGGTATTTCATTCTTTTGAGGAGTGGGATTGCAGAGGGTGAACTCCATAGGTGAGTTCAAGCCTGGACCGGGACTCATGCCAAAGCTGTAAATGGGTACCTGGGTCAGATGGAAAGCCAGATGTGATGCTAGCCACATTACTCCTTCTTTATGCCTTTAGCTATAGAAATTGGTATGCCTTAAATGCATCAGGTCATTGGACAGTTAGGTTTGCATAGACAATTGATACTGACCTTGACTTTCATATGCTAAATAATACAAAGAACACTTTTTAAAAACACTATCCCTTTCTTTTTTTCATGTGATTTTACCTGTTTTGCTGTTCTTCTGTCAGTACGGTAACTCCTCATAAAAATTCTGACTGTATTATAAGGTGTCTTTAAGAAAAAATTGTAATAGTATACTGAAAGGTACTGTTCTGTTTGAAAACTCGTTTTGATCAAAATTCAAATCACAACAAAAATAAACACAGCTATTGTGAAATTTGCCATTAAAAGACTTCAACAATCTCTGAAGGAGTATATATATTACATGCAAACTTAACTGGCAGTTTAAAATGTATGCATCTTTGTAAATATACTACTAGTATAGATTGTAGAGTTGTCATTATTATATCTAAGTAAGTAGGTCTGTCATTCATATCATCATTCAGTTCTCCTTGTGCCCACACTGACATACACCAGCTTTCCTGAAGTAATGTTGGCACAGGGGAATTGTGACTCTTCCATCACCTAATCTTCTGGTAGGAGTCTCAATGACAAATTCCCCAGATTACACCCCAACAGCTAGTACCCCAAAACAACTGTCTGTACTTGTCTGAATAAAAATCAGGTTTATTTACTCTGAAGGAGAAACAACACTGCAGGAGAAGAAAAACACAACAAACCACAAATAAAGTGAGTGATAAGCACAATATAAACACAGATAAACTAATCACTGCTGAAAGCATTTCTAGCTAGGCTCCAAGTTTACAGAGAATATGGGTTAAGCAAGATGAAAACCTTACGTATCAGAGAGTTCTTTGTCTCAGCCAGCTGCTGCCAGCCTGTCTTTCTGTCTTTCAATGTCTCAGAAAGGTGTGTATGAAAATCTAAATAAAATAAAATAAGTACGTTTTAGATGCAGCTCTTTTTTCCATCTACCATCCCCCACACATCTTTGGTGTAAAATATATCAACAAGATAGCTCACCCTCTCATACTGACAGTAATAAAATATTTTAATAATAAAATGTTATTCATATAGAAATTGCAAAGCTAGCTGGAATCTATCACTTAATCAAATTTAAAAGGCAAAAGTGCAGTGCTATATAACTCCTATAAGAACCTGCTCATGCAAGGTGTTGAAAACCTTGATTTCTCACTGTTGTTTATGGAAATAGACAGTATTCAGCATCTCTCCAATGGGATCCAAAATATTACTGAGACTTGTGTAAGTATATTGGACTGAAGACTGCCTTCGAATAGAACACATTGGTTTTCCCCTGAAACCAGTGAAAATTGCACATGCATACTAAACGGTGAAATAGACATTTACGATCGTAAGAAAAAAACCCAATTTTTTAGCAAGTGACCTGAGCTCATGTA
>NW_017728914.1:11578640-11622913 GCF_001723895.1 Crocodylus porosus
GGACTCATGCCAAAGCTGTAAATGGGTACCTGGGTCAGATGGAAAGCCAGATGTGATGCTAGCCACATTACTCCTTCTTTATGCCTTTAGCTATAGAAATTGGTATGCCTTAAATGCATCAGGTCATTGGACAGTTAGGTTTGCATAGACAATTGATACTGACCTTGACTTTCATATGCTAAATAATACAAAGAACACTTTTTAAAAACACTATCCCTTTCTTTTTTTCATGTGATTTTACCTGTTTTGCTGTTCTTCTGTCAGTACGGTAACTCCTCATAAAAATTCTGACTGTATTATAAGGTGTCTTTAAGAAAAAATTGTAATAGTATACTGAAAGGTACTGTTCTGTTTCAAAACTCGTTTTGATCAAAATTCAAATCACAACAAAAATAAACACAGCTATTGTGAAATTTGCCATTAAAAGACTTCAACAATCTCTGAAGGAGTATATATATTACATGCAAACTTAACTGGCAGTTTAAAATGTATGCATCTTTGTAAATATACTACTAGTATAGATTGTAGAGTTGTCATTATTATATCTAAGTAAGTAGGTCTGTCATTCATATCATCATTCAGTTCTCCTTGTGCCCACACTGACATACACCAGCTTTCCTGAAGTAATGTTGGCACAGGGGAATTGTGACTCTTCCATCACCTAATCTTCTGGTAGGAGTCTCAATGACAAATTCCCCAGATTACACCCCAACAGCTAGTACCCCAAAACAACTGTCTGTACTTGTCTGAATAAAAATCAGGTTTATTTACTCTGAAGGAGAAACAACACTGCAGGAGAAGAAAAACACAACAAACCACAAATAAAGTGAGTGATAAGCACAATATAAACACAGATAAACTAATCACTGCTGAAAGCATTTCTAGCTAGGCTCCAAGTTTACAGAGAATATGGGTTAAGCAAGATGAAAACCTTACGTATCAGAGAGTTCTTTGTCTCAGCCAGCTGCTGCCAGCCTGTCTTTCTGTCTTTCAATGTCTCAGAAAGGTGTGTATGAAAATCTAAATAAAATAAAATAAGTACGTTTTAGATGCAGCTCTTTTTTCCATCTACCATCCCCCACACATCTTTGGTGTAAAATAGATCAACAAGATAGCTCACCCTCTCATACTGACAGTAATAAAATATTTTAATAATAAAATGTTATTCATATAGAAATTGCAAAGCTAGCTGGAATCTATCACTTAATCAAATTTAAAAGGCAAAAGTGCAGTGCTATATAACTCCTATAAGAACCTGCTCATGCAAGGTGTTGAAAACCTTGATTTCTCACTGTTGTTTATGGAAATAGACAGTATTCAGCATCTCTCCAATGGGATCCAAAATATTACTGAGACTTGTGTAAGTATATTGGACTGAAGACTGCCTTCGAATAGAACACATTGGTTTTCCCCTGAAACCAGTGAAAATTGCACATGCATACTAAACGGTGAAATAGACATTTACGATCGTAAGAAAAAAACCCAATTTTTTAGCAAGTGACCTGAGCTCATGTAGTTCAATAACGTAAGTTACATGTTATGACCCTTAAGAAGACAATTTTAACCATCTTAAACAGTTTCTTAATTAAATATACTTAGACAACAGTCACTTTCCATTTTTATATATTACTTTTTGTTACATATTTACTAGAGTTCCATCAACAGATTTAAATTCAGAAACAATATATTCATGTTCATTTCTGCTGAACTAGATGTGAAAACACTGGTTCAGAATAAAAATCTCAATTGTTTCAAATGTTACTTTATCAATTTTAGTAGAACTAGCTGAAAAACTGATATCTAAAGACCAAAACTTGTATGGTAAATTATCATTTAAAAATAATCAGCTTTTCACCATAGAGTAGTTAGACAGAAACTAATCAAATGCCTTTCTTTCGGTTGTGTATAACTATTTTGAATCTAAATACACATATTTGACAAGCAGCAGGAATGTTTATTGTTTTGCTAAGATTTGAACAGCATGAAATATCTTCAAGAATTTGTTAGACTAGAGAAGTTAAATATGGTAACAGCAATAGTGTTGAAAGATGCTTAACGAAAAGACACATCCTTTAAAGTCTCTGAGGAGACAATAAGCCTGAAAACTCATTTCAGGTCTGGTGTTTAGAAGTTTAAATTGTTGAAAACTTGACAAGCTCCATTGGGAGATCCAGTTATTTGGTCCTTCTCAGTCAGCACTCAGCATCTTTCAGATTCAAACACAAACTAACTGATGAACCAAGGTGTCAGATTCAGAACAGAATCTATGTCAGTCTTGCTTTTCATTGGTAATGCTGAAGTGATACTGTAGCTGTGACAGTCCAGGAAATATGCCATAGGCAAGGATTTTTGTGGGTGATATTTTTATTGGACCATAGCTGGGATAGACTTAGACAAGTGTTTGGGTAGCATGGAACTCTTCCTCAGGGAACAGGAGTCCAATAAAAGATATCACCCACAAAAATCCCTGCTTTTCATTGTCACTTCATGGTTGGCAAAAAGTCCACAGTTCAGTTTGAGCTGAACGTCTATTGCTATCGTACTGAAAAAGGAATTTTTTGCCCACTTGTACTGAATGCATTAAAAGAAATGCAGTACAGCTGCAGGAGCAGTAGGGGTGAGATCCATTTTAAATGGTGTGTATATTTCTGAACTGAAACACTTGTTACTGAATTCACCAACAGAACAAAATCTTCCAAAATTAAACGTGATGACGTTGGAGGAAAAAATTACTGAAGAGCATGCAGTATCTTAAAAAAACATAAAACAAAAAAGACACGTGTGATTCAACAGACTGGCCACTAAGTGCCCTTGTTGCACTGCACACATCCAGACAAGGTACGATGTGCTATAAAAACTGAACACCTACCAACACTGATTCAAAATAAGTCATTTTCAGGTACTGTGGCCCAGGTCTAATCAGTTCAGCTTTATCTTTGATGAGACAGACTTTTGATTTAAAAGCAAGAAGGAAAATATTGTAGATTTTCAAGAGCACTCCACTGCAAATAAAAAGCTATGAATAATATGAAGAAAAATGAAGTCCAGCTAAGAAGACATTAAGAAACATAGAAAGTGAGGTGCTTATCAAATATTAATACTAAAAATAGCTGATTTTTTAAGTCAAATCGCAGATAAACAAACAATAATTCACTGCAGATTTGTTCATTTCAGTGGCACCAATAATTTCTCCAAAGATGCAGGATTAAAATTAGAGAGGAAAAAAGAGATCTTAAATACTCTGTTTTGTTGGTATTGGATGTTTCTTTTTTATATAAACTCATTGGACATTATATATCATCTGTAATCTATTATCTTGACAGAGATATGAATACAAATACATAGGAAATGACAAAATGATGATAAATGATAGGCTATACATATCCTCACTACTCAACAGACCAAGTGGGGACAGTCTTCCTTGTATTATTTATGATACTTGTACCTTCAGAAGTGGACACTGAAGACAAATATCCAGTCCCACTGTATCCACTCCGCATGCTATATACAAGCACACCATTTTAAAGGGTTAATTATATTGCATAGAATTTTTATTTTGTTTTTAATGTTCTTACACTTTTCATTTTATTGACTGAGAACCAATATGGTATATGTAGTAATTCACATGAAGGTTGATTTTCAAATATGCTTCCTATATAGGTAGACAGAGTTCTTTGGGTAAGTCTGATATCTTTTATTAGACCAACTGATTAGTTGGAAAATGTTATTTGGTCTAATAGAAGATATCAGATTTACCCAAAGAACCTTGCCTGCCTATGTCCTTAGACAAACATGGCTACAACCTACCCCTTCTTATATAGTGAATTTTGCACAGCAAAACACAAAGAAGCCTATGACGTTATGGAAAACAAACAGTACAAGCAATATTTTTGCTTCTGAAATTTAAAACCCTGTATCTGGTAATAGGGCTAGGGGACAAAATGTCTGTTTGTATGAAAAAAATAGAATTATACGAAAACCAGTACTTTTTTCATATATGTATGTCTTTACCCAACTTATTGCCCAGATACACCCCTTAATGTACTTTCAAGATGTAAATACTTCATGGAAACTTGTTTGTGAGGTCAAAGGTGTTCAAAGTTGCATGTGAAAATATCTGCAGCTGCATATGCAATTTATTTATAAATATATAATAGTATGACATGAATATTTAGTCTATATAAATACATATTTTGTTTATTTACTAGAGAGAGAAAATCCTGCATACTTTACAAAGTGACATAACATTTTAACAGCATAGATTAGACATGGACAGATTACTTAATCAGCAGTGGCATGAACGAATTGTGTTGATCAAGCAAATGCCAGGAGAACCTTTACACTACATAATAACACATACAGTTTTTGCATATGCCACATTTGAAGAGTTGATTTACAAATATTTCGGAATTTGGATTTCCTATTATATTATATTTTGCACGCCTAAACCCATACATCTAGACTTCTTTATTGTTACAAGATAAACCATTAAAATATTTTTTGCATAAAATGTCACAGCTAGATGCAAATGCTGCGTCTTTCACTGCAAAGCCATCAGTCTTTCTTTTTTCAGTGGAATAAATTAGATATTTCTTGTCTAATGGCTGAAAATTAATAAACCTTAAAGCTTTCATTGGCCCAAGACTTAATATTACACATCCTGTGCCTCTAATACATTTAAAGATACAAAGACAAAAATACAGCTCTGACAAACCAATGGGTGAGCAGAAAAGGGAAGAGTGATTCATGGGAAGAGGTAGGTAAGGCAGTCAAAGATTTTAATATATTTTACAGATACATGTCATCAACCACATAGGAACACCCTCAAAAACAGACATGTATAGGCACTCTCCCCCTCCCTCCAAAGGTTATTAAACTAGGGAGTTCTACTATATTTCCTATAGCAAAAATCTCCATTACAACATAGTAGTTTTGTAGTACAGACAATTAAATTAAGCATTTTAGGGGGTTGTAATTTAATAGTGCATGCTACATTATATAGTATTATATATTCCACTTTTATTTTAGAAATAAGGAGAGAGAGAGAGTGAGTGAGAATTAAATTGACATTGGATCACATTGCCCTTTATAAACTTGTATATGTTTAGTGAAATGACTATTTCCTCTTTGTCCTTATCTGTAGCCACCTTGGGAGTTTTGATCCTTACAATTACAAAGAGTACAGATGAGGACAACAAACTGTTCCCCCATGGAAGCTGAGCCATCCATCTTTTTGATGTACGACATCTAAAACAAATTTCTCAAAAATAATTTTCCACTGTGCGGTATCCATGGTTCTGTTTCTCCAACAATTCTTAACAAAGGTTTTGTTGCCGATGCCCAGAGGAAAGAGTATTTTAAATGCTGAGACACTTTAAAAATAATGTCATCTGTTGGGAAGTCTCTGAGGGTATTACCTTCCTTTGACACATTCAGGGAGTTAAACCTAATTGCATTTAGGGTTATCTCTAGCAGCTATGCTCAGAATCAAACATCCTCATGAGGACTATTGTTCTAACTAATCTACTTATTAAGCTTTTATTCAGATTTAATACAGTCTTTTATAAAAAAAATCTCAAAGGGACAGTAATGGATTTTGCAATTATCTGACAGGATAAAGTAGACTATGACCTACAATCACTGGTCTCGCAAAGAAACTGTTTTGTAAGTAAACCCCTACATCATTATATTTCATTTTAGTCCCAGTCCCACATGCCTCACTCCTGGCCTGTATAAAATGCAGCATACATGAACTGGCTTCCTTTTATACTTCCCTGTCATTCACAAGGACTTTAAAGTCCCTCCCTCCTCCCATTTTGCCCAGCCATCCCTATTCATCTCTCAAATCTCCTTAAGCACTCATGAAGTGACGGTACTAGAGACCCATGCCTGCCTGCCCCACCCTTCCCCCCCTCCTGCAGGCAGCACAGCTGGAGCAGAGCTGAGCAGAGTCCATGGGGCTGGGGGATGATGCGGGCTGCCTGCTGTGCAGCTCAGGGCTCCCTGGCCTGCTGCCTTCCCCCCAGGGCTTTCATGGACCAGCAGACAGGACTTAAAATAGGAGAGCAGAGCAAGATGGGGAGTATCAGTGTCACTGACACCAGGCCCCTGCACTACCTGTGCCATGGCAAGCCCCAAGTGCAGAGGAACTCTGCCAGCCTGCAAGGGGAATCCCACGGTTTCCTGCATTTTCCTCTATCAAAGGAGAAAATTTGCATTTTTCCATGGTGAACAGAAAACCCAGGATCCCTGAACATGATACTGGGATAATAATTGAGTATATCGAGGGGAATCTGGGACAAATGCTGTCCCAGAGTCATTCTGCTCAGGACTGGGACTTGATGTTTACATTTCAGTACTGTCCCACCCAATTAGAGACCCTAGATGGGACCTGGTTTTAAAATTAGAAGCTGTGCCCTACCGAGAGTACCAAACTGGACTCCTAAGTCTTCCTCTTTCAACCCATGCCCAAAGTCCATACTCTGAAACTTGATTTTACATAATCTCAAACCTTTCGTTATATAACAATACAAAATACTAATTTACTGTGTAGCTCTTGCTTTGTGCATCTTAAAATTTCCCATCATTTTCCTATTTCTAACTAATTATTCAAGTTCTACTCTAGTCTCTGCCTTCTCCCCTATGGTTGATACCATTTCCCTGCTCCCCTAGTCATGCCCAAAGTACTGACCCTGTCTCCTCTCCTATGTCCCATTAATGATTGTGCATAGTTTACTTTTGCAGTACAGAGGGTGAAGGGGGAGTTCCCCACCTGTGATTATTCCTTGACTGCTTTGGAGAGGAAGAGAGTGATCCTGTGGCTCGGTACTCCCCTGCACTTGTATCCAGCTGGAGTCACGAAGAACCAATCTGCAGCCTGCCTGGGCATCTCACTGCCTAGTAGAGAGGCTGCCCTGGAGCAGCTTAGAATCACTGCTCTCTTTCCCTTTCAGTTTCCAACTTCACCATGCTGCAAGGTGATCAGCAGCTCATAGAAGCACTGCTGAACAGTTGAAACAGCTCAGAGACGAGGCAGCCATTCAACAACATGGTCCTAACATATGTAGCAATGCACAGCTGACTCTGCTCAGGACTGCGTGTGAGGCTGAGGCCCCTGACAAGTTATACTTTAAGGAAGCAGCATCCATGTAGCAAATGTACCCGACATATTCTTCATCCATTTTTAACTTGTATTTTGCTGCCTCTTTCCTGAAACAGATCAACTGTAGTAACTAATGTCTTGCTTGCAGCTGACTCCAAAAGTCTGTGGCACATTCTTGTCCCTTTTGATTTAGGTGCTTTCATCACTGAGCATCACTGTCTTCTGCTTCATCACCCTGGCATGCATGACTGCTTTTGAATGTCCTTCATGTGTTTTCTTCCTTACTGATCTGGTTAGAGTATTCTGGAAACATTCTTCCAACATCACCTTGTGGAGGAGGGGGTGGTTAAGGGCTTGGATTTCATCACCTGCTCTTAAATCTGTATCTGTGCACTGACAACACAAAGTTGCAGCCATTCTTTAATTTCTTCCTTTTCTTCTTCCTACATTCCTATTACTTTCCTACCTATCTTTTCCCTTGTTCTTTCCTGGATAAAAGCCAGTCACTGTGCCTTACATGAATATGACCAAGGTGTACATTTCTCTCCCCTTCACCTCTGTTATGACTGCTCACTTTTCCTCAGTGCTGAAAAAGACCCACCCAACATTCCCATTTTCACTACTACATAAGGGGGTGCTAATTTTCCTTTCTAAGCAGTTCAAATTACTTCTTTTCCTCTTAGGCCAAACATTTTCATCTATATTTTAATTACTTAATTTTATTACCATAGTTGTGGGATATTAAGCCACAACATTTGATCCTAGTACAGCATAGGGTTGGATTTTAGCTTCAAGCTCATCTTGTTCATTTTCGGCCAAATATACAAAGGGACAAATATACAAAGAGCAAATTTTTAACTTAATATAAATGCCCTCTCCATGCAACTGGTCACTACAAAAAACCAAAACTAAATGAACAACAACAACAACAAAAAAACCCAGAGGAAAATCAGATTATGATGAACAGAAATGAAAAGCATCTAAAAACCAGCATATGAACTGTTCTGCTTTGTTGTAAAGCCTGCTATTTCTGCATCTAACCTGATTTTACAATAAAAAGGCCTATGCAATTGTTCTTTTCTTCTATTCTTCTTTAGGTGATAAAATTACCTATTCTGCTGTATATTCTCTACTCTGTTCTTTTTTACATTTTCCTTATGATGTGTTGCTTGATCTTTTCTTGTCCTTGGAGTCAGAGTCACAGTTATTCACTTTTCTCATTCTCTGAACTACAGTCACCAAGCCAATTAAACTGAAAAAAGCCTGCATCTTCATATTTATGTGCAGTATTGTTTCAGTTACTCACAAATGCCATTCTCTTCAGCACAGCGTTCTCTTCCTTTCTACCTTCAATGCAACCCATTTTTTTCTTAAAAGATATACACTACAATATTTTAAGACACTTTCCAAAACATGCAATTATGAAAAATTCCATAGAAAACAGAGCACTAATACTAGCATGAATACAACTGGTAGCTCATTATAGCTCATTGAAGTCACCTGTAGATATGCTACATTTTCCCCTCTCCTTATTCACAAAGAACACATTAGAAAATCACAAGTGAACGACTATGATCTATGACTGCATCAGTCTGACACCTGAAACTTCTACCACTTCATGTGGCAGTTCATACTGTCCTATATGGTAGTAAATATTATTGGCATTAATCATTGAACCAGGAATCAGATTTTGCTAGCTGTGATTCTATAGAACAAAGTAGGAAATCAACTATGTCCGAAAACTATGCAGCAGAAAATGACATTATCATCTATTTTCCAAAGGCTAGTAAAAATAATAATTCAAAAGTGAGGGCAAATGCAACATTTACAATACTGTAATGTTAATTGGTGTTCATCTCTTTGAAGGAATGAGGGCTTGTCTACAAACAGACACTCAAAAAAGTTAATCCAGGTGTAGTAAAACTGTGAATTTAAAGTAGATTAGTTAGCTCAAGTTAATCCCTTTATAGACTCTCGCATTCAGAAAAAAAAGGTCTTAATTCAGTTTATCTTAAACTAAGCCAAATTAAAGCTACTTTAATTCAATAGGAGTAGTTACATAGGGTTTTAATGTGGTTTAACTAATCCACTTTAAATCCACACTTTAAATTAATTTGGATTATATTTTCCTGAAAGTCCACGGGTAGGTAAGCATTGATATACCCATAAGTACCTCGTCATACAACAGAAATTTTGGCCACGTCAAAAGAAACACGTGGAGACTGTTTATTTTGCTAGATCTACAACAAACCCCAGTCATTTTGCTAGATACCCTCCACAAACAGATCTTGCTAGTCTTATATGAAAAGGAAAGTCAGGAACACTTTCCAGGCATTATTCCCCGCATGAGGTCACATTAACACTAGGGTAACTTCACTAACACATTAGACATGGTTTACATGCAACATTGTCCATTCAATGTAAATTTAAGCACATATGCTCACTTCAGCCTTGACCTAATATAGTACAGATTCAAACATAGAGGACTCAGAGGAAGCAAACTAGTGCACTGACCTGGCACTAGTAGAGACTAGTGCTTTAGTGCATTAACCTTTTGTAACCCACATACAGCATTCACAAACACAAGGTAATGCGCTACAACACCCATAAGAAAGAAAGAGTCCTTTAAAATCAACTGTATTTTCCAACTGAAATGATGAGTACTGTCCATTTTCCACAAATAGATCCAGCTTCATCCCAATGGAACTATACACAGAGCATTTCAACTAGGAAACATCATCAGGCACTGAAGTGGAAATTATCTACCAAATGCTATTCTGCTCTTTCCTTTGTCAGTACAGGAATAAAAGTGATGTTAACCAGTCTTGGTTGGATTGTATTAGTTTTAATTTAAGAGAGAATGCAAGCAAAAATGGTGCATTGTGACAGTCCTAACGTAAGTATCAAGGCATTCATAGAAAAGTAGAGAAGATGTTCTCCACTGAAGACACACTGTTCTATTAGCACTAAAACTATTATACAAAATAATGTGAGAGGCAAAGATTTATTAGGGTGATATCTTTTATTGGACCAGCTATGTAGCTGGGATAGAGTTAGATGAGCTTTTGAATGCAAGGCATACTTTGTCAGGTCTGACCAGAACGAGCCAGGCACAGCACAGAAGGTAACATTTTAGAGATGACTGATCCAATGTGCTAAGTACTCTCATGGTAACTATGTGGGTGAAAGTAAACAGCAACTACACAGCAGAATGAACTCTCACAGAAAAAAAGTATAAAGGACACATACTCACACCCACACACATACCCCCACACACTATTAGGAGCGCACTTCTTACAGAATACCCACTCCCTCTCTGACCTCAGTATTCTTGGGGTCAAAGAAAGAATGTATACCTAACATCTTTAAAAGGCAAACTTGGGAACAAAAACTCAGAAGCTGGCTGGACACTAAGAACCAAGGACTAAACAATGACATTGGTTTTATGGCACATTATATTTTACCTGACTCCTAAATTCTTTCCACACATCAAAGGTGGGAACAACCCTCCTCTGTTTTGGTAAGCCTTGATCTCCCAGTAATTAGCTTCTTTTCTTCTACTGTGCATCTGTTACCCCTGGGAATCTCTGTCACTGCCTCCAACAACAGTTCTTTCCTGTGCTGTGCCTGACTCGTTCTCATAAGACCTGACCAAGAAGGCCTAGCAGTTGAAAGCTTGCCTAACTTTATTGCAACAACATACCTGGTCCAATAAAAGATATCAATCATCCTAAGAAATCCTTGCCTCTGGCATAGTTTCTGGACCATCATGGCTACAACATCACTCTTATATTACCATACCAAATAATATTTTTTAAAACACTGATAAAATAAAAATAATGAAAGTGACCCTCAGAACACCTGAAAATACATATTACTTGAAAAGGCTTCTGTTACTAATTCTGTCCCCACTACTGGGATAGGGAAGGTGTTCTTATCCACAGCAGGTGTCATATGGAACTTATTATCCCTCTCATAAGGTGTAAGAATGGGCAGTCACTGCACAATGATTCCCAAGTTGCTAGTTTCACCCTATACTTGGAATTGAAAGCACTATAATCATGACATGCAGACAGACATTTGCCTCAGATTAGCAGGGGGTAAACGAGATGACCTCATGAAGTCCTTTATAGCACTACTTTCCTATGGTTCTATGGCATGATTTACAGGCATGAAACTTAGATTCCAGGTGCTGGAAACTCTTGACATTTACTTATAGCTGTCATCTTATATTTGGTTTGGAGGTACTACAACCACAAGAAAAGGGAACGTGTTGAGTCTGTTACTGGCTTCCTTCTTTGAAGTTTACTGAATTATGCTTCTGTCTGATTCTCTGACAGACATGTGAAAGATAACATAAAGCCCACAAGGAGGGATTGAAGGAGCTAGTTATGTTCTGCTCTGATCAAGCAGCAAAAAAAGATATTGCTATAAAAGATGGTAGACCAGGCATAGAGGAGATGTTGGAAGATATGTTGGACTTTTAGAGCTAAAAGCTGGGAGGCTACAGAAGGAAGAAAAATTATGAGAAATTTCCACTCCTAGAACACTTTCCAGGGGAGGGAGCAAAACAGGCATTCAGGGCCAGGGGAGAAGGAGGAGCAGGGATCCCCCGTCTGAGCAGGAAAGGAGCTTAGGGGGCTGCTCCAGTTACCTACCAGACTTGGGTCCCCAGACTGGTTCCCCCAGTTTAGAAAGGAAGCAGGGGGCAGGGAACAATAGTTCCTCTACTCAGATCCTGACACTGGGAGCAAAATAAGGAGATAATGGGCATTACCCCTTCCTGCTTCCTAGCCCAGGGGGCTCCCTAGTGACCCTTGTCTGGGGTGCAGGTAGGATGTGGCAAGGAGCAGCTCCTCGAGTTTAGTCTGGGAGAGGACTGCAGCAGCCAACCAAACTTCCCACCTGCTCCCAAAACCAGGTATCCTTGGTTTGGGGAATGGGCATGGGGTTTTGACCCACTATTTTACTCCCTTCCCATATCAGACCAGGAGGGGAATATACAACCTTTTTTTTTTTTTTTTTTGGCAAGAGAATCTCTCTCAAAAGGGAGATTTTTCAGGTTAACAACTGGGATATCTTTCTCCTGGAAGAGACATGTTTCTCCCAGAAGAAATGGAGTGAATAGTTATAAGCTTGTGTCTACCAAGAAAGTGGCAATTATCCTGGTAGAAATAATGTAACACCTTTACATGGCCTATGTCAGTACCAGCTACAAGGGTGCACTAGACACTGGTACAATTCTCTGACAAGGGTTCTTCTGTTTGTCACACTCATTTTCTCCCTAAATCATCTGTATCATTTTTGTCACCGTCACCAAATAGCCAGCTTAATTAAAAGGCAGTTCCCAACTCTCCTCTTAATAGGATTTGATTAGAAACCCCACAAAAATCTGCTAACAAAATGTTAATTTGTATTGAAATGATTCAGCTTTGACTTTTAAATTCTGAGGATGTTTCATTATTTTCTATTAAGAATTAACTTATTTTTAAAGTATTTAGGTAAGTTATTAGGTGATTAATGAGTTGGTGGGTCTGTCACAAAAAAATCTGATAAAAAAGTCATAGATGACTCACAGTATCTTTAATAAAGACGATTTTTTATGATATTGTCATTCTCTTCCAGCCCTACACCTACTGTTGCTTACCCATTCCCTTATTCAGCAGCCTCCCCCTCTCATCAGAATGCTCCATGGATGGGAATTTAGGGACAGATTTTTAAAAGGTATTTAGACATCTAGACTATAGATTCTGTTCTGTGACTACAAGAGCTAACAAAGAGTACACTGGATTTCTTTTCTGAGGTTCTCCCTCTCTTGAAAACATACTTAAAATTGGAGTTCAGTTGAGCCACAAATAAGCATCGTTTGTTTTCCTCTTTTATCTTATCTTTGTTCCACAGGAATTTAAATGCAAATGTAAAATGGAATGAACACCAGCAAATGCATCACCTGATACTACAGGATGATTGCAATCTATAAAATAATAATAAAAAAAATCCCTTGTGTCACAACTTTCTGCCGTTAGAAATGATATAAGAACTTTCAGTGGATGTTATTTTTGCAACCAAATTTAAACAGAAACAATTTGAAAAGTGCTTGATTATCTATAAATCAGTACTGTAATGCACTTTCACGTTTGTTGAGTTGTAAACATTATCTTCTCTAAACAATTAAAGAAAAAAATTGCATGAATCAAAAGACAAGGAAACTTTCTTTGCATGCCCTTTTTCTTGGGTTCTAAAATTAAAATGCTTCAAAGAGGCATCTTATTTCAAAATTTTGGAGCACCCACCTTCCAAAAATCAAATGTTTTAATGGAGCCACAAACTAAGAACATATACTATACAGTCACTTTTGAAAACAATGTCTAATCACTTTTGGAAAATGTGGCTACTGCATATAATTATTAATGATTAAGAAGTGGGAAACTTAAGGTTTAAATGTATTCATTTCTAAATCCTCTTTCCTAGCCACAAAAATTTGTGTGCTGGGCCCCACTTCATCCCTCATACTTCTTTCAGTTGCCAGGACAGGCATCTTATCATCCAACTGCATAATACACCTATCATCCCACTCATATCTACATCCCGTGCAAGCAGTACCAATCCGATTCCTAGCTGCATAATCCATCCAGCATCTCTTTCCTAATTTCAAGTTACTTGGTAGAAATTGATAAGTAGGTAGAGTGCATCAATTATGCTGTACAACCTGCAGTCACATAACCTTAGAACTTATTATAAAACTATAATTTAGCTGCTATAGAGTTTAAGTCACCCTTATCATGATCAAATGTGTGATCTATGAGGCAAGGATGGCTCTGTGGAGAAATAAAAAAGTTTTGCCTCTCACAGACTCCACTTGTATTTTCACCATTAGGTCTATATTGCATAAATATTTTCAGATATATTTATTTGCTGTAATTCTTTACTTAAGATTGGTCAGATTTATACTTCTGGTATGAATTAAGATATAACAATGAAATTGACTGGTGCACATTTTATTAGAGATGACCGCACAAACATCAGAACTACAAAAGTGCAAAGATATTAAGAGGGAAGGTTATCATCTTAGACATTCTCTGTCTTTAGCATTGAATTAACTGCTACGTTAAATTTGATAAACAAACAAAATGTTGCACAATACCCCTAGTGATGAGCCTTCCAATGGAGACTCAATTAAAGC
The DNA here is from genome assembly GCF_001723895.1 of Crocodylus porosus. NCBI lineage: Eukaryota > Metazoa > Chordata > Crocodylia > Crocodylidae > Crocodylus > Crocodylus porosus. Next base: position 11,592,926 of record NW_017728914.1, read on the forward strand.
AATAATCTTGATGACAATTACAACAGGACCATCTAGGTTTCCCCAGAGTTACACATTTTTCAATTTAAAAATGGTTATGCAATCCACAACGAGTCTGCTTTCTTATAAGTCTATTCTAACTTCATCTTATATACTTCCTCATACACCTTGATTTCAGCTTCAAGGTACAGCTTTCAGATATTTTGTCAATCATAGTTTATCAAATGCATTCTGTTAAGGCAGCTGTCAGGACAAGGCTCACCACTGACAAGCCATCTTAGCTGCTGCTTATTCCATCCTTAAGTCACCCACTCTTATTTTATCTTGAAGAAGGGCAACTGCTCTGGCTAGCTCATACACTTGCTGTTCACTAAGCAGGAAAAACAGAGGCAATGTGCTTGCAGAGCTTTTGATCAGCAGAACCAGAAGTATCTATAAATTCTTAGCAGCCTATTCATGTTTGCTTTTCCCTTATCATAAGTGCTATTTTGAAAATACTAGTAGCGCTCTGTGTATAGAGGTGATTGAGTAAAAAGATACACCGCAGCCTGTCAACTTATCCTGAAATAGCTTCTAGTGGAAGGATAAAAAGCCCTTCCAGACCATGCCAGAAGACAGTGCTTGTGTACAGAATCACTAAATCTCTTAGAAGGCTAAAAATATTTTGGGCTAAAGATGCTTCCATTAAAGCCGAGGTTCCTAAACTTTTTCTTATTGCATATCCCCTTCCAGATTTACTAGCTGCCCATGTACACCTACCAGCATATGTTTTATATTTTAAACCCTTAAATACCGATTATTACTGTATTGAAAATTAAATCCCTAGTGGTATACATACCGCAGTTTGGGAACCCCTGAATCAAAGCACATACATGTACCACAAAAAGATGGTATGCATTTTCATTCTCATCCCAGCAGAAAAAGCAGCAGAAAAAGATGAAAAAGGGATGTTTTTTCATAGAAATATTATAAATTATATTGTAGTGCATGGCAAATACCGGGAGTAAGTGCCACATGAAGTACATAGCACTGACCTAACTCAGCTTTCATTGACTTTATCAAACCTGCTTTTGCTATTATTTCATTCCACAAAAGAACCTGTGCTTGCATTACCAAATGTTGGTTCACATTGGGAAAAAAGTTAAACACCTTGGATTTTGGTGACCAAAACCATGAAGACTGACCTATGCATGAGAGAGATATTGTTGAGAAAGTATGCATATCTGATCACCAGAATTTCCAGTTCATCAAAATGTGTAGGTTTTGTCCTGTGCACCAATATGCATTCTGCTGTGGAATATGGGTGGCAATTTCAAAAGCCCTGAACACACAATGGCCTAACAAGTTTTTTGATTTCCTGGGATTAGAGTAACCCAGTGCTCTCATTACTTAAAATCTCACCCTTTATATACAACAGAGTGGGGGTGAAATTCTGGCCTGAGATTTGGAAGTGCTGCAAAATTTATACTTTGTGAAAACATGGTAATAAGAATATCATGTCTGTAAATACACCTGCTACATCTTCCCTTTGCCAGATAAAAGGACCAGAGGAGTATCAACATGTATTTGATAAAAACCCTATTTAATTAATACTACCGGGTTTGTCTTCCTCTGGTGTAGAAACTGAGGATCTCCTTGCAAAACCTAAAATGAGCCATGGCTAGAGGCATAACAGGGTAGGGTCAAAGAATACAGCATATTTACTTGAATCTAAGATGACCTCAAATTTAAGACAATCCCCCTAATAATTATATTCTAGATATGGAAAATGTATACATTTGTTTGTACTTTTGTTCTAATTTTCTAGGTATAGATACGATAATTATCAGAGATTTTTCTTGAATCCATCCCCCCCTCCCGCTGTTAAAGCAGGGAAAACAGTGGCTGAGGGGCCAGGTGACCACCTTGCCCTCTGCTGCCTGTAACTTCTTTCCCCCACCTTACTGTCAGGCACTGCTCAGGCTCTGCTCCCTCCCCAAGCACGTGTAAGTAAGAAGGGGGATAGGGCAGAGGCTAATCTGAAACACAACGGGCTAAAAACCATCGACTTTGAAATAAACATACCTGTAATAATTTGCACATATGCAAACTACTATGGATACTTACAGACTTAGTTAATCCAAAATTCATGTAGTTTACCTTTTTTGCAAACTGCTACAAGTTTCAACACAGGTACTCCATACACACACTTTTTGGCAGCACTTTTGTACATACTCCTACATAATACACACTGGGCGTGTCAACACTAATTAATGCTCAGTGATTATAGCACATTAAATTTAGTACTTGTGTAATCATGTACTAAATTAATATGCAGTAACTGCAGTTACTGCACAGTACTGCTGGCACACACTTTTTTGGTGATGCTATTGCACAGTAGCCTAATAATCAGGGAACCTGGTTTTCTCTGATTTTAAAAAATCCCCAATTTTTGGTTTAAAAAAAAGAAATTCTAAGTACACATTTTTCACATTTGGGGTTACTTCTTTAACTGAAAAGTGGGGATTTTCAGTTAAACCACGATCCCTGCTAATAATACTGCACAGTGGTGTATTAGCACTGTTTGTGATGTGAAGTGCTACTCCACAGTACTATTAGGCTACTGTACAGTTAGCATCTTATGTAAATGCACCCATTATGCATGAGGTTAGTTCAGAGACAAAAGGCTCATGGATTTAGCACATAGGTCATTGGGCTGGGCACCAGCAGAGTCAACAGAGTTTCAAACCATGGTTACTCCATGGTCCAGCACTATTTAGCATGTGCTTAATTTAGATATCCCTCACAAAGGATCTATGTGCTAATTAGCCCCCACTCACAAGTGGAACTAAATGTTCTTGCCATGAGAACTGGGACCCTCCAAAAATATGTATGTATATTAGGTGCAGGGCCGCCTGGCTCCATCCCATGGAGGGCAGGGCCATACGAGTTATATGTAACAAGTTGACAGAAAGGGTGGCAGAGGCTCTCACCTACAAAGATGTTTGGTGATGTTTGCCAGGCATTTAAGGATGGTGAAGAAACAGGAATCATAGGAAATGGGAAAGAAAGGCACTACTCAGCTGTAGGAGTAAAGTTGTTGTCAAATGTATTCAATGTAGTGGCTCACCACACCGAGGGGGACTGTGCACAATGGACACTGCTACATTTCTTATTCAGATAGACTGCACCAGCCTAACCTTATGGTAGGTTTACATTAGCGTTTTTGGCACCTGGGGTGGGTGTCAGAGCTTGCTTCAGGTTTTCCAAGTGCCGGCCTGGTATTGTACTATCTCCAGGCCCAGTGCTCATTTCCTCCTGGGGGACCAACTGCCCAGTTGTTTTAAGGGCCACACACACACAAAAAAATGGTGCCCATCACTATGTTTGCCCAATATGGGCCATATGCTTTGCTGGTATGTTCAGTGTGGCTGCATTCAATCAACTTCATAGTTGGTTTTCAGTACTGAGCACATGCTGTTTCTGGCAGCAGGTTAATAACAGTGTATTTAGTGAGGAGGTTTTTCCATATGTGAATATAAAATGAGGCATCATTTTCCGCATGTTGTCTGGGGGGGCGGGGGAACCTTCGTCTTATATTTGAGTAAATATGGTAGTACTGTGAGCATTCTGTGTCCCCACAAGCAAAGCGAAACTCGCCATCCTAGGATTAAATTACAATAGCATGTCACTTTTTCCTAAAAGCAATCTAGAATCAAGATTATGTAAAGGGAGATTAAAAGCCATATTTGTAACCTTTTCCTCCAGCCCCTCCTAATCATTGAGTCCTCTGCTGTACATCCTAGAGGAGTAGTCCACAGCCCCAAACATACTGGGTAAATTTGGAAAAACTGTTGCCAGTAGGCAAATAAAATAATAATTTTGGCTTTTCAGGACCCATTTTCCTCTACTGCTTTGAAAAATTCATGACTAAAATAGGAATAGGTATTAGGACAATTTTTCTTGTTTTAATGGGCACTTTAAATATCTACCCTTCTATCTGTCCTTCACACTTATATATTGGAACTCTCCACTGGAACACGGATGTCTATGTTAAGAATCTCTAACTTGGATAACACAGACTATGTTCCAAAATACTTGAATGTAGCTCTCATCTGAAGTTTGAAATTCTGAAGTAAATGTTAGTCTGGAGGCTCATTCTAATGATGACATATCAAATGACAGCAAACAACATTCACACACACTGAGCAACTGAGTAAAATTACTTGGATTTTAATTGCACTAAATAGCAGAACAAGTAGAACACCAGATTAGCCTTGTTTTAAGACTCACACCTACTGAAGTTATTATACTGGCTATACTATATATAGCCAGTTCTCTTGTTTAGTATATATTTTCATTAGTTGAATCATTTCTACCATTTATTTATTTATTTAACACCCTTTATTAATAATATATACCAGATTGGAAGCAACTCTTCCACTGGGAATACTTGAGTAAAACTAACACATCTGTGCTACTAAGAGTGTTCACTACAATGACCTAGATATTGAGTTATATAATTCAATATCCACAAAGGATATTGAAATAAAAGCATGAAAAGAGAAGTGCAGAAAAATGGTACAATTCATTTTTCTTCTGTTAGAGATGCCTATATACTGAACAGAGAAGAACTACTGTTTGCTTTCTAATTTGTTTAGCTCTATTGTGTAAGCTTCACCAGATTACTTCTTTTTATTTTTTTGAGCAGGGTAGGGGGCAAAAGAGAGGTTTTTGTTTCTCTGTATTTTTTTCCCAAAAAACTAAGCCACACTATTGTAGTTACTGGCAGCATAAATTATATTCAGAAACCTGATGTTTTAAGGAACACCTTATTCTTCGCTTCTTTTTTTAGTTTTGTCCCAGAGCTCAGTTCTGCTGGCTGGTAGCTGAGGAATATGTCTCATATGTATCTGTCTCACTGGAAACCTGATGTACCTTTATCACTGCCCGATATTATGGTCCACAAAAGTCCAATGTTCATACCAGTAATTTCCTCAGCATCTTAAATGCTCCACAGTGGATCCTAAATACAACTGTATGACTTCTGATAGGGATATCCCAAGGTGTTAATTACAGTATTAACATACAGCTTTTATCTATTCCAATCAAGTAATTTGCATCATGGATGGAAATTTTTAAATTTGATATATGTACCACTTTAGGAAAAAAAGAACATTAATAATATGTTTAAATATAATTTTTATAACTAGAATTAGTTATAATAATAATGTATAGCTTAAAGAAATCCTTGAGAACTAAGAAGGATCTTTAACTTACAGAGGGGAAATTTAGGAATACATACCTGCCCAAGATCAATGAATCAATGTTACAGATAACAGACTCTGATACTCCACAAACAACTTAAACTTGATTAGGCGACAAATGATACATACTACATGATACAAAAGTTTTTAATAGGTCCCTTCAATTAACTAACTGGTTAACTGAGTAATTATCTTAAGACCAGCTACACATGCAAAGTACTTATCACATGATAAAAAGTTCCAACCAGGTATGAAGTTAGCCCTTGAAAATGTGTACTAACTTTATAGCTGGTTGCTGCTGAGCTTTAATTTACATGTGTAGCCGGATCCCCACTGTGGCTGGAAGCCTCATCAGCAGACATGGCTCCAAGCAGCAGGGCTGAACCATGACTAGCATGAAACTCCTGAGCCTGGGGAAATCACATCTGTTATGATGTGATCCCTTCAAGACTCAAGGGCATAAAACAACTGGGCCTAGGGCAGTGGTGCCCAGCCTTTTTTTGCCACAACCCTGAATCTGGGTTGAAACCCCCACTTCTGACTCACTCATCCCTGGCATCACCAGCAGAGCACGGGCTGAGCTTGGATCATGGGGGGTGGTGGTGGTGAGAGCTGTGCAGACCCAGCAGGCGGGAGGGGCGGAGCAAGGGGCGGATCTCCTGCAACTCTGATTTGGGTCACGACCCGAGGTTGGGAGCCACTGGCCTAGGGGATTGTGGCTGCCATGGGGCATTCCTGTGACTGGGAGCCCCCCAAATGGGGTGCATGGGGTTCTCAGGCACAGGAGCTTGCTACTTGCCAGTGCAGGGGGAGCTCAGGATTGGCAATTAGGTGTGACAAGATCTAATACAGGATCCCACAATGTGTCTCCTGCCATGCCTGATCACACGTTAGATCCCATTGCATCTTTATCTGCAGAAGTAGAGGGAGTCTTTTAAACATCAAGGAGAGAGCCAGTTTATTTTGCCAAATGAGCAAACTGCAGAAAGTCTGGGAATATTGTAGTCAAGAATATATCTGTATTTTATTATACTACAAAGTGGGGGAATGGTCTTAAAATCAAAAAGATTTTTTTTTAAAGAGTAGTGTATAAAATGAATGCAGAAATACAAAAGGGGGAATACCTGGCTAGGCAGCAGCACTGCAGAAACGGATCCTGCTGTTATAGAGAACCACAAATTGAGTGAGAATTAACAATATGATGCTGCTAGATAAAAAAGCAGATGTAGGACTGTCCAACATAAGACATGGAAAATAATTATTCTACTACACTTAGTAGAATAATTCTACTACACTTAGTAGCGTTAGCAAGCTCTCAAGCTGCAGGACTACATCTGTTTTTGAGCACCACCTGTCATGAATGATGTGAACATGTAAGACCCCAAAAGAAAGCAACAGGAATGATAACAAGTTTAGAAAACAGGGCCTAAGAGGAAAGGCTGAAATAGATTTTTTTTTTTAGTTTAGAAAAGAGAAGACTAAGCAGGGAACATGGTAAATCTTCAAACATGTACAAAATTATTATAATGAGGATGATCAATTGTTCTTCAAGGTTACTAAGTAGAAGCATCATAATTTCATAGTCTCATAGGAGCTAGGATCAGGAGGGACCTGAACAGATCATCTAGCCTGACCCCTTGCCACAGGCAGGAATGAATGCTGGGTTCACAAGACCCCAGACAGGTGATCAGCCAACCTCCTCTTGAATTTGCAGGGGCGAGGACCACTTCCCTGGGAAGTTGGTTCCAGATTTTGGCCACCCAAACTGTAAAAAATTGCCTTCTGATCTCTGACCTAAACCTATTCTCCATCAGCTTACTACCATTGTTCCTCATCACCCCAGGTGGTGCTGGGGAGACAAGGGCTCTACCTATTTGCTGTTGATCTCCCCTGATGAGTTTGTAGGCAGCCACCAGGTCCCCCCTCACCCTCCTCCTGCTGAGGCTGAACAGGTTCAGGTCCCTCAGCCTCTCCTCAGAGGGCCTGTCCTACTGCCCTCTCACCAAGCAAGTTAAGTATTAGAAAAAGTTTTCTGACCACTCGGATAGATAAGAATTTGAGCAGATTATCTAGATAGTTGTGGAATCCTTTCCACTGACACATTTTAAGAACCGCTTAGACAAGCAGATGTTGTAGATAGGCCAGGTGGAGTAGTTCTTGGGTTAAAAAAAAAATCTAGGTCCACAGAAGGACTTAGGCAACTAAAATGAGATGTAAGTGGAATTTAGGTAGCTAAATCCAAGACTACAAAATCAAACTTGCACCTAACAACTGAAATACCTGTTTTAAATGCCAAAGGTAGTGAAGCTTTCACCAAGAAGCAAGGGGTTTTTGGAGGTATCTTTTACTGGACCAACATTATAGTCAGATGTTAAAACAAACTTTCAGCACAAATTGCCCTTCCTTAAGTCAGGAAAGGCATTTCATGACCCAGAGTTTGTATAACATCTCTCTACACTATACTTTTGGTCCACTAAAAGATATCCCTCACCCCCCACCCCCAAAAAAACCCCTTACTTCTTACATATGTCCTTGTCAGAGCAAAATTTTGATTAGATGCTGCCAACACAGAAGATTGAGACTGACATGCATATTGGACTCTGTGAGTGGAAAGTCCCAAGGCTCACCCAGCCCTTGCCCCCTGGGTGACCTGCGGACCTGTCAATCATTGTTGACCTACTTTCCCCACAGACGCATGCTCAGACTGTGTCAGCTTCTGACTGAGAGCATGCTCAGTCAGAACCTGACATGAGGTAATCTGACTAGAAATTTCTCTGCGGAGAGCGTTCTGATTGGCCACTAAATTCAGATGAAAGTTCAGTGAGCCCCGCCCTCAGGGGGAGATCGCGTTAGCTGGAGACAGAGGCTGGTGCTCCAGGGACTGGCTCTCAGTCAGGCCCTTAGGCCTATTGATCTCCTCCCTCGATTTGGCACTCTGTGTCCTTAACTGACAGTGACTGCGGCTTTGATTATTCGGCTTTCGATTGACTTCTCGCCATCCTTGACTACGATTTGGATTCTCCTTATACTGACGATTCTCCGGTTACTGGACTGTTTTCACTTTGGCCTTGACTTCACCTCCGAATCACCCTCGGTACCTCGACGTGACTCTACTTACCTGGCTTTCGACTTTGGTTTTCATCATCAACTATGCGTTTGTCCATTGGACTGGTGTCACGACCCTGGTTATTGACCTACGTGTTACAGTTCTGTTTGTCTGTTTACCCCATTTATGAGCTGTTGACCAGCCCTGGGACTTATCCGACAGGCTTGCCCTGTCAGGGAACCTCGTGGGCCAACAGACCCCTTCGTTGTTCTCTGTTGTTAATACTGTAACTGAAGACATCACTGCCTATGCCTAAAGCGTAAGTTAAATAAATTCATCTTTGTTCAAATCCACATTAACAGCTGGGATACATTAGTCCAGACAAGACTCTGTGTTATTGTGCTTATACTGCTTCTAGTATATTTGAACTAGGCTTGAACAAGCTAGTTCAGGTTTCTTTACCTGACAGTACATTGTGCCAGACAGATATCTTGCTACTGACTATGAATTCCACTCTGGGAACTGGGCACATAAATAAATTGACAAAGCATTGTTAGACCTGCCATACCAACATCTCTTTTGGAATCTGGACCAAGACAGTGTCTTAAGGCCCCTTGCAGCTCAGCATTTCTAGGAGTTTATGAAAAAGCTTAGGCCTTTCTTTTTAGTTACCTGATAGCTTCATTCTCTAAATAACTGTCATGGTAACTCATAAAAGTTCAAAAAAATGCTAACACAATTCTCTCTCCACCCTCACCATCTTTTATGCTGAATAAGTCTAGTACAAAAACTGTACTGCATCACCACTGTTAGTTTTCTAATTGAAAAACTGTCAAAACTAGAAAATACACAGATATTAGACTGCCAGTCCCCCTACACACTCCATATTGTCTATAATTAAGCTATTTTCAGATATGCTACAAAGAAGAACAGCAAGGTTAAAGTGCACAGAATGATTGAGTAAAAATTGTTTAAAGAAAAAAATTTTAAAACAAAATTATGAGGTACAATACTTGAATTCTTTCATAGAGGATGGACTTAAACACTGTCAGAAAGCTAAACCAATCATTATTACTATTAAAGGTTATATGTATCTGCAACACAAGGATGGTTAACAGGAGCTTTTTCTATTCTTACTAAAAATAGATAGGGAAGATCAAGAATATGGGTTGTTATACCAAAAATGCTAATAATGAAATTGAGAATCAGTGCAGATAAACTTATTACAAAGGCTATCCTAAAAATGAGTCTGGGTTGGTTGATAGAAGATATTTAGAGTCCATAAAATGTACAGTGATGATAACTATAAACAGTGAAACACATAAAGTAGTGATTTTCGTGGTACGAAGGGACCAAATTTTAGCAACTGTGTTAAAAGTGGGGCCATTGGTATGTAAGAGACTGCAACTGTGCTAATTCATTTCTGGAAGCAAGGATCACCCACTTTCAGGATATGCATTGCTCTCTTCTAAAGCTGTAGTTCCACAGATCAAAGAACATATAGCATCAGCATGAGAACTGAATCTTCAAAATGATTTCTGGTCCCCAAACCAATTTTATCTAATAATTAACTGATCCCCAACATGAAAAGGTGGAAGAATTCCATGGGGAGTCAAGCAAGATCAAAGCCTGTGATGTGTGCGTTTTCCCCCCTCTCCCTCTTTCTGGACAGCCATCCATCTGACTTCAGTGAGTGAAGTCGTGCACAGTTAGCCACTAGAGACTGACATCAAACAGACTTTCAAATAACTTGCTAGAGATTCCAAGTTCTGCTGGGGGGAAAATAGGGAGGGGGAAGACAAGGAGGCACAAAAGCAGTCGAAATACCAATTTTGGGACAGAGGTGAAGTGGTAGTGGTGGTTCTGAGCATCCTGCTGGATTTGTGGGTTTTCTAACATGCAACCATTCAGTGAATCATTATTGCAGCAAAGCAGAACATGACAAATCATTGCATATATGTTTCAGAATGGCTTCTATTTTTTTTTCAGTTGATATTTGTATTTTCAAGATCTATGTGCATTGCTCTCCTGGGCAATGACTTAACATCACCATCTCCATCATCATCACAGCTACAGATACTAATCTAAAAATGTGTTACATAGTAACCAAAATAAAATTCTTGTAAACCTTTGCAAAGGGGAAATGCTATGTGATTTCATAGCACAATAAGCACAGAGGTTTGGCTTCAGCTCCCATTTGCCTTGTTTTTACTGGGCTAACAGGCAAACATAAATATACCCATACCCTCTGTTCCCCTCAGCAAAAGACATGATCAAGAGTTATAGAAACCAAACTGTGTGGGTGGAGTAAGAGTGGGGATGAGGAGTAAATGAGCTTCAGCAGAGCTAAATATAAGCATATGACAACCTTAATAACACAGATAACATAATAAATTGCCTTATTTGGATATAGCAGTGTCAAAATTTTGGACCTTGTATTTGTGTTCTGCACATATCAAAAATATATCAGGTAGTTCTGGGTCTTGGGCAGGGGTGGTAGTCCAATCTGTTGACAGGTATGGCAGCTGCTATTTTTGCTCCCTCCTCCCTTCCCCAAGTCAGTGAAAGCGGCTACTACCCCAGGCACCCTTCCCTTAGATATGCTACTGGTGTGTATATCTACACACACATTTTTACGTACTGTAAAATCTTAATGTTTTAATTTTCATGCCCTCAGTTTCAACTGAAGTCAGTAGGGAATACATATATACATTCAAGGGCACAGTTTGTCCCTTATGATACAACTAGAACCTTGTAAATCAGCACATTGAGTTATAATTCATGCCTACTAAATAGTGAAAAGTTACCACTAGGCATGCAGACATCTTTAACCAACCTATCTCAATTATCACACCTTTTATGGCCTTGGCCATCCAGTTTGTTCTAGTTACCGCACAAGTTTTTGCGACTCCCCCCCACAACTTTTTGTTTCTTTTTTTTTTAACCTCAGCACATTTAACTATATCTTTTAGAAACATGTTACACTCCAGGTAATGGCTCAGGTCATAGATACCATCAGAAAATAATACCTAAGGATAATAATACACACCTCTCTCAGAAAGGCATAGCTACAAGGTGAAACCTATTAGTCTGAATGGTGCAAGAAGGAAAGATGCAGCTTCTGCAGTAACCTTTTCAAAAAAAAAGATATCAAAGTTTAACTTTGTGACCTTTCTTTCTGAAAGCTGACACTGATAAAACCCTTTGAAACAATAATTTACTAGACAGCATCTGCAGAATGTATAAGAGAATTAAAAGATTCATTTTTTCTTTTCATTTTATCCCTAACATCTATTGCAAAGACATCTTTGCTGTACTGACATTTTCAAGAAGTAAAATAATATAAGCAAGCAAATAAGAGTAAGTTTTTGCTAAACTTAACTTTCACTAAACATATGGGACTCAGCCTCACAGAGACATGAATCATTCAACTCAGGGTAGTGATTTACCTTAAAATGAAACTGAGCCATATGTTCTGTGTGCCCAATGATTCTGGATACTCTCTGCTTACAGATTCATATTTAACCATCTTTCACTAAAACAACGTGCTGATTTTCTATTGCATTTTGGCTGCTCCAGGAATTTTCACAGAAACCCCATTCAACCTCACTTTCAGAAAATGCATACTAGATATAAGCAGTCGATGAACAGGAGGGCATAGGGCCACAGGCAGATTAACCATCGTAAACCCCTGTTCAAAAACATGATTTTGTTTTTTCCTTTCCTCTACCTTCATGTTCATCAAATGGAGAAGTGGAATCTTGTAGGTTTTGCAAGAACTAGGATTCAAGAGCAAGAGTTGTGACTAGTGGTTCCTCTTGTGATTATATATTTGTGGCAACTTTCAGCAACTATATCACAGACTGCAGAATGTGAACAGAGAGCACTTAGCACAATTTAGTTGCTATATTTATAAATAACAGCAACAAGAAAATTCACATGCCAGTACATCTATACAGATGAAGGGATTCAATGCTAATCACATATTATCATACAAGTTTAATTTGTTTAGTTAATATTCCTTTCACAGCCTAATTTTTATTTAAAACATATACAGTAAGTTTTTAATGTAATTTCCAAAACCCACAGAGATATACTTTTCCCTGAACATTTATGATGTTCCACAAGTATACATCCAAAAAAACTATTATGAGATTAAATGGATCCAGGTGGGAAATTTAAGACAGTAACTATATTGCACACCATGCAAAGACAATATGTAAATAGTGCTGCAATCTCCCTGACATGAAATTAGAATACAAAAGAAAATGAAATCAACAGAACTATGAGATACTGAATTAATTTACCTTCACATATTAAAAGTAATGAATCTTCTGCTCATTTCCAGCTTTCTAGAAGACATCCTAATACTAAATATATTAATGTAACTGCATTAGTTTACTTAATGCATTTCTATACTACAATGATCTTCATAGGACCTCACAGTTAATAAATACCATGTATATTATGTTTCTCCTTTTTTAATTTTAATTATCTAAAACTACAAAGGAAAGAACCCTTCCCAGTTTCAATGAAAAAATCATCTAAAAGTGAGGTAGGTGAGGAAGAAGGTAAAGCAGTGATGTAATATCTCCTTCTATTTTGCTTTAATTTGATTAATTTAAAACAGATTAAAAAAAACACAAAATGGGCAAGCATAGAGAATTCACTGCTCTCTCTTAAAAGGGACTCAGAGCAAAAAATGCTTCACTATGAAACTGGATTAAAGCTGTCCTAAAGCTGCAACTGTCCCACTTGTTTCCTTCATCATCACTGTCTTGATCCTGAAGATGTGTGTAGAATTGAAAAAAGGGAAGAATGAAATATGGGAAGATTTGAATGTCACAGCAATATCAGGTGAACTAATTTTTCTACCAGATTTTTTGCTTCCCCATCCAAACACACATTCTTCTTAACGTGGCAGAGGAGAATGATATACAACTTTTCAATCCCTCTCTCTCCAACTGTGATTCTCACTGTGAAAATTGCATAGGTAGCCAAAATTAGTTTCCTACTTACATTTATTCGCTAATTAGAACAAAATACCATTTCGCTAATCTACCTTTGGCATTTGTTTCTCTACTTGCAGACTAAGTGAACTGTTCTTCTATATTTGAGTTACTCTTCTTTGTCTTGTGTGCTCACACCAGGTGGATTTACTATTTTAGACTACAATATGCACAATCAAACCATAGTAGGGAGATCGGTACTTCATCTGTTTACTGATCTAACTGAGTATTAAGCATATTTCTCAGTTATAATGTCTCCTTATTGAGAAGAACCTCTGTATGTCCAAATGATATATATTTGTTATTCCTTTTTATCCCTTTGTACCAGACACTATTCTTTTATTTAAAATAAATAAATAAAAGGATGTGGCTCACAGGATAGCTACAAGTCTACATACATCTCATACCACTGGGATATTAAAAGCAATCAATTCCATAAACATACAAGCAGTCCACCAGCCATCTTAGTACTCCAATGAGAGGATACTTTGCCTGCTTTAATATGTCTATTCTACATTTAGGGTTTCCTCTACAAACAGCAGCATCTTCTTTTGTAGGTAATGCCAATACTGTCTGACAATTCATTCAATGTTTGTCTCTGTAGATCAAGTGTTTAATGGCTTTGGCATTCCCCTGATCTCTGCTGGTTTGGAGAGCAAGGATTCAGCAAGAAAGGACGATTTGAGGTGACTGGGTAAATGAATTTCCCTGTTCATTAACACTATGAAGTGCAAGGATTCAGTGTGTTACTTCAGCTTCATAGGATATAATTACATGTTTTGATTAACGGATACATTTTCCCATCCTCAGGATGTCAACAAGGGTTCAAGTGTATAACATGTATAAATGGGTGCTAATTTCACTAGTCATGAAAATGTGGTTGCCTAATTACATTTATATCCTCTTAGCCAATTTTCATCCAATATTGCTTCTCTGTGGTAGGCAGTCTTGCCTCCCCCTTTCCCACCTAACACATGCACAATGATGGATGACAAGTAAGCTCTCATGAATGACACAGTGATTTTAAATTCAGTAGACTTGACAAGTTACCCTCCTGTTAAGCTAAGTTGTTTCAGACTGAAGCAGTATGATTTATGCAGATCCATACAATTCTGTGATGATTTCTGTAACATCATTAATTGCAAACCTTTTATGATTTTATCATTTGATATTAAGTTACCAAAACATTATGGCAGAAGTGCTACTGATCTCCCACCCAACCAATTCCTATTTAAGAGGTTAAACATTTCTACTGGATGATTATTGACACTAAAAACACTTAGGGAGAAAGTGAACATGCACCTAAGTCAGCAAAGTACTCATCTTTAGTTCAATGACACATATTGCCAAAAACTGAGAAGTAGAATTGCCAGAATAGGAGTACTGTAACTAAAAGGCTACCTTTTTCCAGGAATTTTGAATATGCATGGTCTTGCACAGGAAGCAATAAGATAGAGAAAGTATCTTTATATAGAGCTTTCCTCCATCTTTTGCATGCACTCATTTGCAGGCCAATTTATCCAACCAGATACAAAAAACTATGAAACAAGGTGTTTATTACATGTTTAGACCATTTATCTGCCTTATCCTTTTAATTTAATTTAATTTTGCTTATTTAATAAATTAGTGAATGCATGGGATAAAGTGTACCTTAAACTCACCAAGATGCTATTCTTGCCATTGATACTTTAAGGCTGTTACTAATTATTATAAACATGGGTAACTCCAAATAATAATTAATGGGGAAAATCATATGAAAATTACTAACTAATCCATCAGAGTGTGTTTAATTATTGCAGCAGAGGGTTAGCAGGGGGATTGAAGCTTGCTGTATAAATCTGTTTGCACATGGATTGATATGCTTGTATCATAATTACTCACAGCTGTTGGACTTTTTAAAACTATATTAAGAACTTAATGCAGAAACTTTTACAGTGAAGGGATTTGAAAAAAAACAGAACACACTGCCAAGAATGAGCATAGGCTACAAAATGATAGAAGCTTGCATTTCCCTTGCAAATATTCCATAAGGTTATTTACAGATTGACTGCTGCAGATTCTCCTGATGAGACAGAAGGACACTTTTTCTTATACTTACATAGCATGCAATGGGAATACTGCACCAGTGTCTAAATTGTATTAACACACAGTGAAGCACATTGTTTCTATATTAAGATTAGAAAGTATGTCTTCAATAATACATATTACCTGGAACTCACCAATTTACAGACAATAAACAATTCCGATTTGGGCTGTCATTTTGCAATGAGCTCTCCCTTAGCAGACTCTTAAAAGTCCACATAAAACTCTCCTAAAATCATATGTATGATGTTACAAAATGGAAGGCTAAATCATTAGTCTTCATTCATGTTTTTATGAATATACAGTAAATGATACAGTAGACTAAACATGTCATTTTTAGCTTCATGAGACTATTCTGTGGAGATATATTATCCTCCTGGCTCTTTATCTTCTATTGCATTGTATGATCTCTGTTAGCCAGTTATAGGGACAGAAATATGTAACTGGAACTAGCCAGATTAAGGTAACATCCTTCTTTCCTTCTGCTTTGTTCATAGGTTAATTGTTGAGACAGCTGTGCCTCTTCTTTTTGCATAATGTGAAAAATGGAACAATCTGCCAGTAAAGTCATAGATACCAAAGATACTTATTTTATTGGAGATACCAAAAGTATTTAGGAATCAGTAAAAACCTTTCCTTCTCTTGTGAGTCTCTGATACAGCACACCCCTGTTCCATATGAGTGAAAATAAACACTCATATGCTTAAAATTAAGCACTTTGGTGGATGGGTTTCTATGGCTAGGGACAGACATTCAAGAAGCCTAAGCCTGAATTGTTTCAATCCTTGCAGGATCTGGTTTGAAACTGGAAAGACATTATCTCTGGACTGAGGAAATTCAGTTATATGCCTGCAGTGGCTCAGGCAAGAAACTAGTGGCTCAGGCAAGAACCTGGGGGAGGGGGGGTGCTAGAGCATCCCTCCCTTCCCTTCTTAAGGGAGCTGAGCTGAGGGGGGCATGGCCAGGCCCCAGCAGGATGCTTTGATTAGGGAGGTCTGCCTGCACAGTCCCAGGATTTTCCCTGCTGGCTGCTCAAGGGGTGGGAGTGTTGCCAACCCCAGTCTAGTACTCTGAGGCAAGGTGAGGATGGGGGGAACGTGCAGTGCATGCATCTGCTGATAATATGGAGCTTTTCAAGCTCCCTCCCTGCTTTGTCACAGTGTCTGCAGTGAACTGACAGGTAAGCAAGTCAGCTGGGGGGCTGATAACAGTCTTTATTACCTGATTAGCAAAACAACAGCCTCTCTCCACATTACTTTAAACTTCTTAAACAGCTTACTGGCTGACCTGTTGATTAGCTCTGAAAGCCCTAAGGGCTTCACTGCTTTGTCTCCTTATCCCAGTGAATTTGGAGAGAGACACACACAGACACCTCTTGACATTAGCTAGCATACCACATACTGGCTACAGTCCCTGCTGTGGCAAATAGGAGGAAGGGATCTCTGCTTAAGCAGTGAGTGGGGGGTCAGGGGGAGGGAGATTAGGGCACAGGGAAGCCAGCAGACCCTGCTGTGCTTGCAAGCCTGTGCCGGAGCTCCAACCAGGGAGCAGAGGGGAGGAGAGGGGAGGGGCCAATCCCTGCTGTGGAGCAGAGAGCCCCACCCAGCCCAGAGAGGATGGTGGGATGCTGGGGGACTCTGATTTAACTTAAATCAGCAAGGGGTCTGGAACAGACATTGCATATACCAGCTTGAGCCATATCAGTTAAGTCTGATACTACATCCAACCTGGTTTATCTCAAACCAGCTTCAGCCATTTTCAAACTAGTTTATGTGCACTGATCTTCTGTTCTGTTACAGGTTTAAACCACTTTCTGATCACTTAAACCAGTTTATGTGTAATGTCTGTCCCTAGCCTATATGCACACATATTGCTTTCTGTTTAAGACATAAAAAGAGTATATATTTTAAACTTCCCAGGTTGTACTCCGTTACTTGAAAGTTATGCTAGCCAAGCTAAAAAAAAAACAACAACAGAATTTTAATAACCAGCAAAAACATTTTGGCAGCATTTTTTGTCCTATGTGGGACAAAATATGGGAGAAATATTTAAAACGTACTTTTCAGAGGTTTAACCAGCTATCAGGGCAGCCGACATTAAGAAAAACAACATTGTGGGTTAAGAACATTATTTAGAGGAACTGTTTTTAGCCATAAATATTTACATGTAGAAATAATTTGTACATAATGTTTTTGTATGACCTTTTATGGCATCTGATGAAGTGAGCTTTAGCCCATGAAATGTTATGTTTTATTTTATATATATATATACATACATATAATATATATATTATATATGTAATCTGATTTAGTTAGTTTATAAGGTGCAAATCTACCTGCCTTCTGCCTGGCTTTAGCTAACTACCTCTCTCTTTATTTTTGGCATGTTATAAATTAATAATAGATTAAGGTACTTTCTATGTTTTAATTACTAATCATCTGAAAGTCTAAGGCACAAAATGAGTCACAACTAGCAAGTGACATAATAGACAATAAGAGATCACTTCTATAAATACATTAGAAGTAAGAACAAAGACCAAGGAATCATAGGCCCATGAAACAGAAAAGCCTAAATGAATCAATACCTTTTTTACTTCGTTTTTTAAATTGCATTTTATCTTCCCAAAATACAATTAAAATTAGAAGAAGAGAAGAACCCAGATCAGAACTGAGAAAAAAACAAGGTTAAAAATACTTAGGTACACCTTTCTTTCATTGTTAGTGGGAGGAAGACATGTTGTCAAAGTCTCAGGTTAAGACAAAATAGAGAAAAGAGCAAGCGATGCCACGAGCGGTGTTTACTAAAGAGTGAAAATCAAGAAGTGGTGATGGACAAGAATCATCCAAAGGAAACATCCAAATCACAGGATGTGGTGGTCATGGGGAGCTTAAATATCACAACATCTAATGGGAAGGTAACAAAGCTAGCACAAACTATACAGTTGGTTCTTAGATTGTATTGGGACCAACATTTTGATAGAGAGGGTGGAGAATCCAAATAAATGTACTGTTTTCCTAATTTGTTTTGTACTAATGGGAAAGAACTAGCTGAGAAGCTGAAAGTGGAAGGTAATCTGGGCAGCACTAATCATGAAATGATAGAGTTTGTTATTTTAAGGAGATGAAGAAAGGAGAACTGAATAAGAACACAACTTCAGAAAGCAGGCTTCAACAAACACAGAGTATTGATAGATAGGATCTCAGGAGAGGCAAGTGTAGGAGTGCAAGAAAATTGGTTGTTCCTTAAGGAAACAATATTAAGGGCACAAGAACATTGTATTCTAATAATAAGATTGGCTACAGAATGTAGCAAGAGACTTACTTAGTTGAACTATGAGCTCTTCAATGACTCAAAGTTAAAAAGCAATCTTCCAAAAATGTATAAACTTGATCTAAGGATGAGTATAGGAACACTATAAGGACAAAGAGGACAAGCCATAAATGGAGAAACAGCTAGCAAGGAACATATAGAATCCTTTTTGTTACTTTTTAAGTACTTCGTAAGAAAGAGGAAGGCCAAGAAAAGTGCAGGTCCCTTGCTGAATGGGGAGACGGATGCATGGAGATGGAGGAAGATGCGGAGAAGACTGAAGTGTTTAATGCTATTTTTACTTTAGACTTCACAGATCACTGGCAATATTAATACTAAGAACAGAAATAGGTACTCAGCCAAAAGAACAAGATAGGGATTACTTAAGCAAGCTAGATGTTCTCTAATCAGCAAGGATGAGATTCACTATAGACAATTCAAGCGATTGTCTGCAATAACTGCAGAACAACTGGCTGTTCTCTTTGAAGATTCATGGAGATCAAGTGAGGTCCCAGAAGACTGAAGGAGGGTAAATATAATATTAGTTAAAAAAAGGAAGGCCCAGGAAATTACAGCCCTGTGAGTCTACTATCGATACACAGAAAGATACATAATCAATTTGTAAATTGAGAGAATAATAATATGATAGATTACACTCAACAGTTTTCAAGAGTAAATCATGCCTAACCAACTTGATGTCCTGGTTTGACAGGGTGATTGACCTTGTAGATATCAGGAGTGGGGATGGAGCAACAAATAAGACATACCTGGAGAAACAGTGAGAAAAGTCAACCAACAGATCCTTACCCATAGGTAATGGGGCAACAAAGAGGAAAATATGGTTCTGTTCAATTCTATTATTTGTTGATTGGAACATGCACCAGCAAAAAGGGTATTTTACTTTCAGGAGGCAAGTGGATATCCACCATGCCAGTATAACTGCCAGTAAGATAGTTCCTTATATATATATATCTATGTATATCAAAGATCTACATTACATAAGAATTATGTTTGTGTTGGTACTGTAGAAATGCAATAGTAAACTTAGTTGTGATCTTAAATTGAAATATACGGTTACAGGGTAAGACTGAGCCAGTTTGATTTTTGACATCTGCCACATTTTGTACTTTTGGGGGCACTGGATGATGTTCCAGTTCAAAGCACAACAATTAAGAAAGATAAAGGACTGTAGAAAATAGACCATATTCCCTAAGGCCTAGTAATTTATAATCCTTGGGACTATACATGAAGTAACAATGATACAACAACTAATCTGGCTGTTTATCTATGTAATCTAATATCACAAAAAGCTACAGCCTGTTTCTTTTCCAATTTCAAACTCATTTTTCATTCACAAAATAACCATGGAAAAACTGAAAAGATTACCTACCATGTAGTTTTTGTTTGCTATTTGATCATGGACCACAGAAAACAAATTCTTTGTCATACTCATTTTCCACCTGTTTATCCCTGAGGTCAGTGGTCATGGACACAGCAATGCAAGCAATGACAGACTGCATTTCCTTTGAGGGCTGAAGTCTCTATTGCTTTATCAGATGGAACAGTGATTGACAGCAGAGGCAACACCCCTTTCTCACTCAAGGCTAAACCCTTCAAGCACTCCCAAGAAATATACACAACTCTAACATGGTGGAGATGAGGAAAAGAAAAAAAAAGGTGTCAGTCCAGTGAACTATTACTAGGCCTGCTTTATTTATAGAACGGACTACCGGTATCCATGCTTAATACTATACAACCTAGACAATGCACTTATTCTGACTAAACTTGTAAAAATCCTAGATTCTATTTTCACCAAGCTGTTTCCACCAGCTGAACAGTAAGATCTTTACTATGTTGCAAGAATGACCTATTACACTTTGCTACATACAATAAGCTACAAAAGTAGGCCACATTATAATCTTGAAGCTTTTAAGGAAGAACTGTGATTTGAAGAGGGGATCATCTGAATTAGCAAAGCAGAAAATTACCGAGTTTCAGTAAAAGTGTGTCCTAAAGAAGAAATCAAACACTCCCTGGATCTCCATGCATCCGTGGTATGTTTGTTCATAAAGTGACACACAGTGTTCCTAGGAGTGTCCCCTCTACTGTAAGTTTTAAAGTATAGTAGAGTAAACACTCTTACCTTTTATGGCTTGCTAGTATGAAGCAGCAGGACATAGTGGGAAGAGTATTTCTATATCATGCCTTGAGTGGTGGTATATGGCATAGAAGTTGAAATCATCACCCTGAAATGCACTGCCTGCAGCAGAGCTGTAGCTTTAAGGAAATGCACTCTATATTTAAAACTAGGTGAAAAGAAATACATGTCAGAATATGCATATACAGAACACTATTTATAGAAAGCTTTGGTTGTGGCCCATATCTCAAAGATGTTATGTTACAGTGATAATTTAATTTGTGTGATGTTCTAGTATAGAATTTTTCCATGTTTTTTGAGAAAGAATTGTAAGAAAATAATTGAAGGTTTTACATTTTTTAAAATCCTTTCTAATGATCTACATATTTTTAGGATTTTTGTCATGGGAAATCTTTTCTGAACACCTATTAGTACACTATTTAGTTTGTCCAATGGGAAAAAAAATCCTCAATTTAAATTCTCAAGACTCTAATGTATTTAACTAGTATCCATGGCACAAATCTTTGGAAGTTGCATAGCCTCATAGGAACCAATACACTGCATGTATTTGCTTCATCACCTGTAAAATGTAAAAGGTATTAAATAGAAAGAGAAAATGAATTGGATAGAAATGGCACTGTTCGTTCTTCCTGCCTACATTTATTTCAGAGCAAAGGTATATATATTTCTCAGAAAACTGTTTGGTTATTTTTTTTTACTGTGAGATGAATGTACACAGAGTAAAATGCAGGAGCACAAATATTTTAGATAATTAATTCACACAGTTACATCGTGTTTACTGTTTAGCTATTGATCAAAACATTTAATGTAATAAAATTCAGCCTTTTCCTCTGCATTCTCCACTCCATGTTTCATTGCTAATTACAGAATCTTCCCTCTCTCGCAGGGAAAGCTGCCAAACAACTCCCTATGGAGACAATGTCATGGCTACTCTTCAGATTAGCTGGGAGGGGTTTTGTAAATCGCACTGCCAGTACCCTATCCCCAGGGACCGAGCATGTCACTTTAGAACTATATTAGCAGTTGAACCAGCTTCAGATCCTAATGCCTCACTCTGATTCCTCAGTCAGGTCATCCTAGCTGGCAGCCAGTTTCCCCTGACCCACGCACTACCAAGGCTCATCTGTGAATGTTTTATATTCAAATCAGAACTCATCACTTGTAAAGAAAAAAATAAAATATCTAATAAAGAAACCTGAGCTTTCATCAAGCTTTTAAACACTCAGTTCTGGATATGAATACGACACTGTCTACCTTTTTATTTTTATAAAACCATTTTTATAGTTGCAGCTTATTCATTATCCTGTTTTCATACAGTTTATTAGGCACTTTTTTGTTCATTTTCAGATAATTTCTTCATTAGACGTAACAAATGTTATTCAAATGAACAAAACCAAACAATTCCGATTAGTTTCATAAGAAGACATTTAAAAGCAGGTCTCCATTATATGTAATTAGTTCCAAAGTTGTGAGAGAAAAATCAAGACATTTCTTTTTAAGATCCTTTAAGTCATTGCTATGCTCGCCCAGTTGCACTTGAAGCCTTTGGTTCATCAGGGATGTTTCTAGTCAGAGTGAAATTTGTTATACCTGTAAAGCATGAACGGTGCTTTTCTCGGTCAGTGCCATACACAGGAGTACTCTCTAGAACAGACATCTCTAGGGAAGTATCTCACTGAGCAGTAAGCTTATAATCAAAGAAAGGCTATGGAGAGTCTAGCTAACATAGCAAGATTTTCTGTATTAAAGACGACATTTGCACACAGCTGGGCAATGCCATGTAAAAGTTACATGGACAGGGAGAAAAGACTCCTCGTCTGCTCTGACTGTGTAGTTGATGTCAAGTCACCCCATGGCTCTTACTTCATTGCCATGGCTCAGATAAGTATAGCGGTACCTTTATTACTTTCTTATATGGCCTATGGATCTTGTAGTCATCCTCTCTAGTCATAGAAGACTTTTTGTTCCTGCCACTCTGCTTTAGCATATTTCTAGAAATCCTGCTTGCATGGCCTCATCTTAGTTTTGTCTTTTTCTTTCCTTCAAGATTTTCTCTCTCTCTCTCTCTCCCCACCCCCCAGCCCCGCACACAGACATTTCCACAATCTTTCATTAAAAAAGCATATGAGGAACATGAAAAAATGCAGAATCAGTGACAGGCTGTAGACATAAAAAAATTCCTGGTAAGAATTTGTAGAAGGCATAGAAACAAATAAAAGTTTAGTAGAGTGTGAAATCTCAATTCAAATGGGCTTTTCTCCTATTTGGATTTGTATATACTTAGAAGAACATTACTGTACAACTTTTCATCCTCTTTGGGGAGCAACTGTCATCCCTATCACGGCAACTGGCATGCCTGGACATCTTCCTCATTTTTAATAAACTTTATGACCACAAGTACAAGGGCTAGATGAGCTACAAGGGCTGGATGTGTTCAAGGTTTGTCAATAAACCTTTAATTAAAATGCATACATTGAAAGGAAAAAAAATAGTCGCTCTTTTTGCTGAATAAAAATAAAATCCTTCACAATTATTAGATCAGGTAATTTAAATAAGACACAAATATAAACATTATTAATTTCCCAATTTCACCCAATTTTCTTATATTCATAAAGATAAACTATGACTGCTGTAAAAATGGTATAAAAACATAATCTTATTAAGATCCAGTATATAAAACAGTTTATAGTATGCAGTTGTCAGCAGGAATCTCTTATGAATATGCAGATCTATCAGCTCTAATAGGTTTTCCTTGGAGATTTTGTAACATAATATGAACTTCTGCAGATAAATGGAAAGTATTGTTTCATCAAGACCTAAAAGAAAGAGAAGCTCATATGGAAATGGCTTATTAACGTGCCAGTATGAAGAAGCCTATTAAAAGGTGAACACTATACACCAGATCTAAAAGACAACTGAATAACCCAGAATGAAAATCTTCCAAGGAAACATCTAAGTCATGCAGAACAGTGATTTTTTAAAGATGTTAACATTATTTATTCAGTTCATGGAATTTTGTGCTAATTCTTGGCCTTCATAAAATATTGAACTTCTGATGGCAAAAATCTGAAAAGTTCCATTATGTTACTGTCTTTCAAAAATTTTATCAGGTGTACAAAAATTGAGAGAAATAGATATGAATATATAAATCAGAAAGCAAGATCTGCACCCCAACTTTGGGGGAAAAGATATAGGTATATCTATAGATTTATAGATATAGATGTATGTTTGTGTGCCTGTAATTGTTAATAGGGAAGTAAGTGTGAAGCATGCACAAGCCCTTGCAAAAGCTAAGATGAATTGTGCAAGCAATAAAGTACAGAAAAACAATTTTATGTGGGGAATCTTTTCAAATGAATATTCTACAGTAATTAAAGTACATAAGAATGAGTTTTTAGTGTTCCAATAAGGTTTAGTTAGAATTTCATTAAGTCAGAATTCCCTTTTTTTAGTTAGCTTTTGTGCCAAAATGCTTACAGACCTTCTTTCAAAGTAGTCTTGCTTTTTCATGAAGTATTGCCACCATAAGAATGTTATTGTTACTCTGAAAACTGTTTGGCATGCAACATCCATTATACAGTTCCATGTACACCTACAGGACTACACAAATAATTAAAGTACTCACACAGGAAACATCTATTGTCACCTTTCCTATAGAATTTTCATTAAAAGTCTTCCAATGACTTAGGGATTCAGTAGTGTTGAGGGGAGGGTGTGTGATTCAAGGATTCAGACTGAGGGATGACTGGGGGAATCAGACAATGCCTTGCTGACTTCTGAGTTCTAAGCAGGGCAAAGCCTACATGTAGCAACATAAGACTTTAGGGATTCTTAAGAAAATAATAAAATCCACATTCACTTATCTGAGTCTATCCCAACCATGCATTTGGTCCAATTAAACATATCATCCACTGAAGTCCTTGCCTCTCATATATTTCTAGAACATAATGGCTGCAACATCACTTCAAAACTACTAAATTCAGGAAACAATTTTTAGACTTCTCAGTCTTTACAGTTGCTAGGTGCCCTACTCGGCAGCTTGCAGGCTGGCTTCTATTAGAGATGAGAAGTCTAACAAGCCAGCTGATCTGATCCACCTAAGCTGGTCAGATTCATAGCTGCTACTCAGTGATCAACAGCAATGAAACAGATAACAATCATGTTAATTGCAGTCAAAAGAAGCCAACATCCCAGGGAGGTTATTTCATTTCAGATATAGCACGTGTTGGTGTCTCTAATAGAAAGATTTTACCAAATTTTCATTCTGCAGGAAATTAAAAAAAAATTAGCTTCTATTCTGAATTTGAACAAAACCAAATCTCGATAGATCTGAATTTCTTGTGACCAGGGAATTTCCAATTCTGATGTGGTCTAGTAAAGTAGCTTGCTCTTAGCGTCACACAAGCCTCAATTAAAAAAAAAGAAAATGAAATGATATTGGACATGAATTTTGGTTCACTCATTGTCAACTGTATTTTTCACAGGTGCCAACAGAAAAGACTAGATGCAGCAGAAAGTACAGATGTATGCATAGCAGTATGCCCAAGAATAATGCCATGATGATGGAAAGGGGTGCTTATATTCTGAATGTACCTTTTATACTTTTATCAATGTGATGGACAGATAGACAGATAGAAGATTTGTCATACCTATGAAAAAAAAAATATAAATATTATGTATATGGAGATATATATTGAAAGACTATGTGTATGTGCAAGCATTGATGAAAGAATAATACATGTGTATGTATGTCCATACACACACACACAAAACAACTGATGGTTTTTCCAGGGGGTTGTTTTGTTTTTGCTTTTTTTTATTGGTTTTGTTGAGATTTTTTGGTTCAGAATTAATGTCACACATTCACAGCTATAAATAAGGCTTGTAATAGTGTTTCAGTGGAATGTGAGTAATTAAAAACAGAATTAGAATTACATTTTGCAACTTACAGTGGAATTGCCTTTTAAATAATAAATTTGGTTCCTCTAATCCATTTCTAATCTAATTAAAACAATGAAAAGCACCATGCTGACACATCTGAAAGTAGGAAGAATATTATAAATATAATTTGCCAATGCACACCCTAACATATTTACTGATATCCCAAAATATTTCTTGTGGTTTTTCTTTAAACAAAGAATGTCAAGCCAATCTTCATCATTTTAACTTGATGGTAAACCCTGCACTCTGACACGTTCTGGAATCATCTAAAGTTATTTGAACAACAGTGAATTCTTCACCCAATTTCTTTTGGCTTATCAGAATTTGATAGTCTCTATTTAGCAAGAATGAAAGTAAGGAGCAGTACATAGAGTGTGAACCACTTAAGCCACTAATGAATTCATGGAACCTTATTTAGGCCTATCCTATCCATAGCCTATAGACCGAATCGAAAGCTCAAAGTCAACAGCACTGCTATATAGCAGTTGTTCAATCAGGACCTGTAATATTTTCTAGGCTTTTATGCACTCAGATTAATTTTACCAGGAGAGAAAGTACATAACTTCACTGACTTTTGGTGCTTTATTTCAGTAACTGAAGAAAAAAAATCCTAGTATAGAGGTCCCATATCAGCATCTATGCATCATTTCAGGACCAAGATTAAATCTTTACTCAAGTCAACTCCTACCAATGTCAAAGACAGTTTGGCCTGAGGGATTTTTTAGTTAAGATAAAACTGAACAATAGGTGAAAGAGCTAAGAAGGGTAGATACCAAAATCAGAAAAGAACAAACAAAAGTAAATGTTGACCCCTAATGGTTCTACATTAAAAGATATCAAATTATTTTCACACTGCTAGCAGAATGCCCTGTTTTTCCTTGTATGCTCATTTAATTTTGAAAACCAAGATGAAAGCCTTGTTGTTTAAAACAAACATTTTTAAAAAGTCAAACATTTTTGAGGAAAAAGCTAAATTTGCTCCTTTCAAAATAGTATCGACTTTTTCAAAAAATACTAAACTGTGAGTTTCAGCTATAAATCTTCTACAGTAAATATTTCTAAGTTTACAGTTTTTTCCCCCTACAAATAAGTATGTGTAAAACTATTCCCCTCTTCCTGTGAAGAAAAATGATCAAAGTATGGTGTTCCATAAAACATGAAAAGAAACTTTCTTGTTCCTCCATCACCAATGCAGATGCTGTCAAAGGATTATGGTTACTGAACATGGGAATTATATAGAGTGCAGGGACATAGGAATTCTCCCATGTTAATAGTCTTCTTTAAAAAGCTGTACCTTTAATGTGGTAGGAGGGGCAAATACACTTCATATTTATGGTCTTATTTATGGTTGAAAGGCACAATGTAGAGGATAAATCATTCTTATGCTCAAAAAATATCAGTTAATCCATATCTACTAAAAAATCATTAAATTTTTTTTTCAGTGGGTTCCTCTGACCTATTATCTTGTAGTATAGAATGCACTTAAATCATTTGGATGAATTTTAGAAACATGGATTATGAATGTTTTGCTACCATAAGCACACTATATAATAGAATACCTTGAGTATATTTCTGGTAGGCAAGGGAGCTTCCGCAGCTTTGTGATTGCCATGTCTGAAGTCAGGTGTGAGTTCTCCCCATTTAAGGGAAGCTGTGCTGCTGTGCCTTGCACATAGCAACAGCATTTTTCTGGAAACTCTGGCTAAGCCATAAAAAGTATGCTTTGCTTTTTTGCAAATTTGCTGGCTCCTGCAAGTCACCAAGCAACAAGCCTTAGTCCATTAGTATGACAGGTAGTGCTCTTACTAACAACTGCTTTTTACTCCCTCTGACAAATGTGCTCTGTGCCATGGTTGACGTTTGTGTAGTAATCAGGACTGATGGATAGGGACGCCAGTGCTGCCGAAAGTGCCCCCCGATTTAATGTGAGCGATTTGTCAAACGTGCTGCGATCGCACTGCTGTCAGGCACAGCCAGGAAAGCACTCTGTCATCTTTCCACCGACCAAGGTCACTTTGGCAAGGATAGGAGGGCTCTCCAATGAAATTTTCATGGCCTAGTTTCTAAACTGGTTTATTTTCTTTTAAACAGGCATTACAAGTTCTAGGAAAACTCCCTTTATTAGCAACTAAAAATAAAGGTATGTCAAAACAAAAACAATGTGTCTAACTATTGAAACCAAGGGATTTATACATTGTTATTTTCCTTTAAAAAGTTATTAATGTTTAACACACAATTCAAATGAGATATATAAAGTCTAATTTTCAGGAACATTAAGCTAACAAGTGCAGCAGAAGTCAATGGAAGCTGTGTGAAATTAACCCACTGCTCTTTAATCCCTTAACATCATTATTGTATGATGTTGTGTATTATTCTTGCAGTTACCTTAGTTATTTTAAGAAAATCAAAATTAAAATTTCAGTTGTGTGGTTCTGAATGCCAGAGTGTACAATGACTTCCAATAAATCTCTGTTCCTATCATGGGAGAGACGAGCCACAAAAATCAGCAAGGATGAACATGACGTTTCAGAAATACAATCCCATGCAAAGCCCGCTTGTCAGACTGTGCCAGGACAAGCCTACGCTAAAAATAATTTACAAACACTAAAGAGTTTAGTCCTCAGAAAGCTGTCTTCGAACATTACAAATATAGAGAGATCCCCAGAAGATTTAGTAGGTAACAATGACAAACCTAAGTTATAAGATATGGTAAATTTATAACATTTATCTGAAGTCTTTAGCAGCATGACAGAAGGGAAGATTAAGAGAAACTGGAACCTCTGTAACTGCATTTGGGGTGACTCCTAAAGACTAGTGCTGATTGTTATCTATGAGAATATATCCATAAGGTTTTTTTTATAGGAAGAGGACTCTGATTTTTAAGTATGGGCTTTCTATGCTTGTCCTGGAATTGGACAATTATGGGAATTATGTGCAGAAGGAATTCTGAAATTCCTATGAGATTAATATCTTCTTCCTTAGGCACTTCAATACCTTTAAAACTATTAGACAGCAGTGACCTAAGAAATCTAGAATGGGCCAAGGCAATCTTTAAAAGGACAAGAGTAAAAAAAAAAAAAAAGTGACAGCAGAAACAACGTGCTTATTTTTTCTCAATGATTTTCAAAGTAAGTATCCTCCAGTTACAAATGAGATGAATTTCCTAACTGCCAGCACTACAAATCAACCTGGTGTTTGATAACAAAATTCTGTTATTCTTGTCTGTAAATCAATACCAGTAGTAAACATTTCACAATCAGGACTTAGCTGACAATTTTGCTAATAAGCAGGACACAATTCAACTTGCACACTAACATTTAGTAGTCAGACTGGATCTTCAGAGTTTATAAGCACTTTACTGACAAAGTAAGAAGGTATCACTCAAGCGAGAGAGGGTGCAGATAGAGATAGAAAAAGGTTGTCATAATCACACAATCTGACAATCAAATAACACTAATTTTTCTAATACTTTTTCATTCTTGGTTCCTTCAATATTGTAGGCCTTACCCCGCATGAGTAGGAACCTACTGAATTTGTGATTTGTGGATTTTGTGAAACTTGGCATTGTTCACCAAAGCCATGGAATAAACACCTCCCTCCCAAAAAAGAGACCCTACAAATGAAATGCTGGCTCTCCAGTAGGAGCCAGTGGTCCTCATGGCTGCTGTGGTCTGGCCTTGCAGCCTTCCAGGGAGCAGGGGTGGGGAGCTGCTTGCACAAAGATGAGCAGCCAAGATGGCACAGCCAAGAAGCACTGATTGGCTGAGAGTACTGCCTGTCACATGGAGAGCAGTGGGACTGCACAACAGGCAGCCCTCTCAGTCATGCAACAGTAAGGGGTGGGGGTGCATGGTAGACAGACCTCTCAGCCAATCAGCAGTGAGGGGAAAGGCCCCTGGAGCCCCTTCAGCTTGCCATGAAAAGGCTGTTAAATGAGCTCTGTGTATTGCAAGCTGCCCACAAAAATCCCTTTCAGTCACTGTATCTTAGGAAGCTCCATATGCATGAGTGCTCTAGCAGCTCTCCCTATTGTCCTGTCTTCTGTGCTGGAAATAGTCATAATGCCGTCTCTGTAATCCCCAAATGCAAAGAGAGATTCTTTAATGGATCTAAACTCTCTAAGGAAGCAAGCAAGGAAGACATGAAGTACCCGGAGGACAACCAGGTGATTCATAGATTTTCATAGATTTCATAGACATTAGGGCTGGAAGGGACCTC
>NW_017728914.1:11622924-11650815 GCF_001723895.1 Crocodylus porosus
GCAGTCCCTGATGGCACGCAGTCTCTGGACTGTGGCCTGGAGCTCCTCCAGCTGGCGCGCCA
The DNA here is from genome assembly GCF_001723895.1 of Crocodylus porosus. Classification (NCBI taxonomy): domain Eukaryota; kingdom Metazoa; phylum Chordata; order Crocodylia; family Crocodylidae; genus Crocodylus; species Crocodylus porosus. Next base: position 11,622,987 of record NW_017728914.1, read on the forward strand.
GAGACCCCAGTAGGGAGCAGAGCCTGCAAGGGGAGGTGGCCATGCTCCCGGGCCCCAGAGCCTGAAAAAGGGACAGGCAGCCCCCGCAGCTGTGCTGATTTAGAACAAGCAGCACAGATTCACCGAGACCAAGCCATGCCTGACCAATCTTATTTCCTTCTATGATAAAATGACAAGCTCTGTGCGTGAGGGGAAAAGAGTGGACATGGTCTACCTTGACTTTAGCAAAGCTTTTGATGCTGTCTCCCACAATATCATCATTAACAAGCCAAGAAGACGCAGATTAAATTAATGTAGTATAAGGCGGGTATTGTACTAGTTGGATCATTGTACTCAGAGGGAGCATCTACATGTGTCGCTATGGTGACATTGTTCCTGCACCGTGATTTAGTACTTCCTTTTGGAAGTACTAAATCATGGCACAGTAACAGCTTGTATTGTGTCATACACATGGCACATGGTTATTTTTAACAGCTACTTCATTGTAGCAGCTCGCTATACCAGGGGAGTGTGTCACTACAGCAAAGTAGCTGCTGGTCATGTGTAGATGCCTACAGATGTTATGTTGCCATAGCATGGTGCTACGGTGATGTGTAGCATCATGTGTAGACATGCCCAGAGGGTAGTACTCAATGGTTCAATGTTTAGTATGGAGGAGGTATCAAATGGGGTTCCCCAGGGGTCTGTCCTGGGTCCAGTTCAACATCTTCAAAGATTTCCATGATGAGATCGAATGTACACTTAGCAATTTGGTGGATAACATCAAGGGAAGTGATCCTTGCAAATCAAAGGAAGTTAATCTTCTCTATTCAGCACTGCTGAAGCCTTACCTGAAGTACTGAGTCTAGTTTTGGGCCCCATACTTTAGGAAAGATGTGGGCAGTTTGTAAAGAGTCCAGCACAGGCCAACAAAAATAATTAGGGGCCTTAGAGACAAGACATATCAAGCAAGCCTAAAAGAGTTTAGGGGTTGTTTAGCTTGGAAAAGAGAAGAATGAGGGGGGATTTGATAACAGTCATCAAATACCTGAAGAGTGATCATAGAGAGATGGGATTTTTTCTATCTGGCAGTAGAGCTCAGAACTAGGAGAAATGGCTTGAAGATGCAACAGGGCAAATTGAGAATGGAAATTAGAAGAACTTTTCTGACTTAAAATGGTCATGCATAGGGACAGGCTATCTAGAGAAGTTCTGGAATTTCCATGCTTGGAAACTTTCAAAAGCAGGTTAGACAGAGACACTTGTCTGGGATGGTTTAGTCAGGGATGCTTCTGCCTTGAGCAGGGGGCTGGACTAGATGACCTTGTGAGTTCCCTTCCAGCTCTACTCTCCTATGATCCTATGCCAGCTCTCTGCTCTTCCATGCTTATCAGTGGAGTTGAACCTGTAGATAAGGCAATGTATGAGGTATACTTTTAAATATGTAAACCATAGGTGTTTTTCTATATTCTTCTCTCCCAGAAAAACTAAGCCACATGCATATGGGGAAATTCCAGCATGTGCAGAATCTTTTTTTTTTTCTTCTTTAAGCAACACTGAAAGCAAGAAGTATGGAGAGATCTTTAAAATAATCTTTCTCACATTTCAAGGACATTATCCCTGTATGAGGTGGGTATTCATTGATTGATTTGGGAAGCAAATTTATCTTGGAAGTTTCAGACACCACTAGCTGCAGCAGTATTACTGTGTGTGGATGCCCCTTGTCTGACACCCCTTCCCTTCCAATGAGGAAGTCCTCCAAGTAGGCCAGAGGAAGGATACTGGAAGGGTGTTCTTTTCGAAATCACTTCTTACCCTTGATTTACCAACACCTAGACACATTGCAAAGACCTCTCTGTCTCTTTGTTATGCTATGGGAGGAAAGTAGGCATTGATAGGTCAGTTATATTTATAGACAGTCCACTTGTTTTGTTTTTGTGCAGTTCTAACTGATGCAACTAATGCATGGCTATATTTAAAAAAAAAAATCAGATAATATATAAATAAATAATAATATGCTTTTATAATGAACCTGATGACAATGTGTGCTTTATGGCCATTGATCATTATGACACTACCCAATGCCTAATGCATCCAGCGCAGTGAGAAAGAGGGAAAATCAAACTTTTGTAGCCATTTAATTGGAAAGCTGGAAAACTTTAGTGATCCCTTGCTTTGGAGCAGGGACTTGCTGATAGGAACAATTTGTGAAAAATCAGCTCCAAAAGACCAGATTATAAACTTCTGAAAAGCACTATTTGCAGAAAGCACTAAAGCAGAAATTTGTAACAGGGTGACAGCAAAATTCCTAGAACCATTCTGTCTTCGCGATGAAATTCACAAGTACCGCAGAACTCCCAGTCAAGCAGTCTTCTTGATATTGCTCCCACCAGCTCCTGAGGACCCATATGGCACTAGATATGAACCAAAGCTTTCTCCTGTGCCTTCAGTAATCTCAAGCACCAAAGAGAAGGAAAAAACAGCTTGACTCTGAATGCACTGAAGTGAGGAGCAGAATGGCAATGGAGCAATGACAAGAAAAGGGAAAGAAGGATAAGGTGAAGGCCATATGAGAGAAGGCTGGAAACAAGAGAAGTGGTATAAGGCAAGAAGGGCAAGAAGGAACACAATAACAGGGAAAGAAAGATTATACATTCTCCCCTTGAACCTGGAATAGGATTGAGGTTCCCATAGTGTAAATATTCTTCTGCTGTCAGTCTTCTGCTGGGAAATTAATTTGGAAAATCTCTCAGCCCGCACAAGTACTTGCTCCACTTAGAAAATAAACAGTCTTCTACGTTATTCCTTTAGAAAAAGTGATAAAAGACAATATTGAGGAGCTAAAGATTCAAACACCACTTACAACTTTTATGAAAGTTAGAAATGTTCCAAGAGAGGGAATTTTTTTCCCATCAGTTTGCTATTGTAAAAATGGATCAACGCCAGAATGGTGGAGTTTTCAATGGGGTTCCACAGGAGACCTGGAACTGCATAACATGTTTATAATTATTTGGATTTCAGAATAGAGAGTTTCCTTAACAAGTCTGCAGATGTATGAAACTGGGAACACTATGGAGGAAAAGAAATAGAATATAAGAGAATCTTGATAGACAGAGAGGGGCTAGAAGCAACAGAATGAAGTTCAACACAGAAAAATGTATAGTGATACACATAGGACAGAATAAATAAATGCACAAATATGGAACAGGAGATTCTGGAAGGATAGTGGCATTGCTGAGAAGGATCTGAGGGTTTTGGTGGATTTCACCAAGAGCATGGTGTACAGTTCTGGGCTCCATACTTTAAGAAGGTTGCAGAGATGATGGAGAGGGTTCAGAGACAGGGACAAAAATGATAAAGGTGCTGAAGTTGGAAGAAAAGCCATTCAAGGAAAGGTTGACAAAACTAGGTACAAATGTACATAGCTTGGAGAAAAGGAAATGAAGGAGGCCATGATAACAGATTTAAAAAAATGTGAAAGCCTGTCATAAAGAAGAGGGAGAAAAATTGCTTTCCTTTGCCCAGAGGGAAGGACATGAAGCAATAGTTTTAAATTGCAGCCAAGAAGGCCTAGATTAGATCTCAGGAAAAAATCCCTTATGGTTAAAACTGTAAGATAGTTTAATAGACTACCCAGGTAAACTATAGAAGCTTTTCTGTTAGACATTTTCAAAAAGGAGGATGAATACATGTTTGTCAGGGATGATTTAGAGGAAGCATTCCTGTAGAGGTTTGGACCAGATGACCATTGAGGTAGGTGCCTTCCACCCCTATCCTCCTTGTGGCAAGGTATTTAGCAGAATTTGTAGATTTGTTGGAATCTGGTAGGGCTGTACTATGAACACTTCTGCTAAAGCCTTCAAACTTGTGACCTTTGGGCCGTCAACCATGCACCTTAGCACCTGTGCCACCCTAGCTCCTTCCAGCCCTATGATTCTATGACATGTAGCAAACTATAAATAAAGAGATCACACTGCAAGAAGGTTAAGGCACTCAAAGTCAGGCACCCTTTTCAGCCTCAATATGGTCCCCTTGTCCATATGCCTCATGACAGTTTTTAATTTACACTATCACATAGTACTTTTTTTCTTAGGTTTTTTACCCAAGTCAGTGCATAGAATTGACACTACTCTGTGAATGAATTGAGACTGTGCAGAGAAAGCTGTAAGATCCTTTTTGGAAGACATGCAACGACTAAACTGGGAATGCAGAATGACAAAAGATACTTTTACATTAAAGTTGAATGCTACCCTGTATTCCATCCCTGCCTTGTGCCATCAAATTTCTATGATGATGCATAAGTCAAGCTAAACTGTTCACAGGTGGTCACCAGATAGTTCTTATTCTTATGTACCAAATTCAACAACTGATTTATGGAAGCGCTAAGCACTTCTAATGCATAACAACACCAAGAACTCTAAGAAACTGTGTGTTTAGATGGGCATTCAAATCTAATGGGCTTTTGGCAATATTAACTTTAAATATCTCCATAACTGAGGCCCCTGGCAGATGTTAATTTAAAGATGCTATGGGATCTGATGCATAATCCCAACATTCACACCTCCTGCCATGTATATGTAAGTGCAATTGTGGGATCGAGTAGCAGATCCCAATTGCACCATATAGCTGGAACACAGGGAGCTGAGGATCATGGTTATTAATACATACAACTACACACAGACAGTGTATAGGTTGTGTGCATCTGTCATAACATGTGCATGTATACTACTAATTTCTCAACACATATGAGAAAAGGCACTGTAGTGTTGCATTTTGCATTTCATGATCTTGGGCTCTCCCTGCAATGGCAAGTATCAAGCCAGTCACCTGTTTGGAGCTCCCAGCCTCCAGAGTGCCTCTGAGTCAAGGGCTCTGATGTGCCCCTGAGGCTGGGAGTGCTGATCAACTGACTGCTGCTCCCAACCTCAAAGATGCACTGAAACCCTTGCCTCCAATGTGCCCCTGAGGTTGGGAGCAGCAGCTAATTGGGGCTTCTGGCCTCAGGGGTGCATCAGAATCAAGAGTTTTGATGGAAGGTTGGAAGTGACAGCTCATCGCAGCTCTCTACTCAGGGATGGATTGAAGCCTTTGACTCTGGTGCATCCCTAAAGCTGGGAGCCCCCGATAAGTTGCCACTCCCAGTCTTGAGAGTGCAGGGGAGTGAAGAGTTCCCATATGCTTCCAAGGCTGGAAGCCCCACTCGGCTAATGCCTGACAACACGTACAATTTAAGGTGTGATGAAAACCCGTCACAAAGTTAGTACACATATTTTGTGTAATCATAAGGGGCCTTAGTTTCTGATCTGCAAAATGAAGATAACACTACAATTTCTTTTCTCATAAATACTGAGACATTATTAATATGACACACATTATGACAGATGCACACACGCATATACTCTGTGTAGTTATATGTAGATATATAACAAAATACACTATATACTGTATTACTAAATTTAAAATGCATTGTTATGCACAATATTAACCAACCCAATTAAAACCTAACTATATATTTTGAGAAGCACTGAACAAGCTTTAAAGAATGTTTCAATAATCCAGGCCCCTCAGCTCGAAACCCAAAAGCTGGTTCATAATCTACCCATGCACTGAGATTAAGGATATTGTTACAATATTCCTTGTAAAAAATTCAAGATTTATAGTCATACTCTTATAGATTCCTTCTTTACACCTTTTGCTGTACAGGAAATGATAAACTGAACCTCTATATACATCACAGATTTCTTAACAAATTGTCCTGTACTGCTCACTAAATGTTGAAAAGCAATTCAGGAATTTCCAAATGGACCCAAACTTTGTCATACTTTATGCTGTAAGTCAAACAAATGTTAATCCGCCTAGTGTTGTTAGGCTTTGTGGAACCAAACATTAAGGTGAAAAACCATCTTTGGCTATCCTTCACCTGCACAGCTGTGACTAGCCACTAGACGTCTGGTGACCAGGGACAGGACTAGGTACTAGGGGAAGGACCCAGAAGAACCTTTTTTCCCTGGAGCCCACCCCACTGCATGACCCTCACCTGGGCTACAGAGGACTCCAGGAAACTCAGCAAACAACCAAATTAAGATGTGTGTATGTGATGGGGTTTCTTGGAACATAGAAACATGCTGACAGAAAGGAACGTGAACAGTATGGTGACCAGAGGGAAACCAATCAACAATGCCTAGGAATAAAGAGTCATAAGAGGGAAGAAAGGATACAAAAGGAGGGATTTCAGAGCAGCAAAGGGTCCCCAAGAGGGGAACTCAAGGCCACCATGGACAGAGGGCACACCATTAGCCCACCTTTCCAACCCCATTATGGAGAGGGCAGGGACCTTTGGCCTCCAAACTCCAGGCCTGCTGACATCTGACAGTCACGACATGCAAAAAAGAACCCCAGGGTGAAGCACGCATACTGGCCAGACATACCTTCCCTCTGTGACAGCTCTAAGACTGGTAGGTATAGAATTGTTTGCATTATTTTAATCTGCTATCACTGTGTATCACTAATGTTTCCCTATAACCAAATGGAAATGTCGTGGTCAATTTGAGGGTTTGAGTCCATTTGGAACAAGGTATCTGTGTCATAAATCCAGTGCTAACAGACACTGCCCATCTGGGCTGAGACTATACAGAGCAGGCAGGGAGGCTCTGCTGCTCACGGTCACCTCTCAAGCCTGGCAGGGCTAGGAAGTCCTGCCCTTGTCCCCTCCCCAGAGGGTTCAGAAGACTCAGGCACCTGACAGCTTTGGCCACTGCTGTGCAAGCCAGGCAGGGGGAGCTGGTGGCTGGACCCTGTACAACACAGTTGAGAGCAGGGTCAGTGGGAACTAGCCTTGGACTGCAGCTCCAGCTGCCCAGCCCTGACAGGGTCCATGTTCTGGGAGCACAGGTACCAGGTGGGGGATGTGCTGCAGTGGAATGTGAGCCTGGGCACAGGTTCAATCATGAGTCAGCAGGAGAGAAAAGCACCAGCCTGCTGCCCTCTGCAGGCACCATCACCTGAATCCAGCCCAGGCATTCAGAGCAGTGTGCCAGTCTAGGAGGCACTAAGGTCACTGGGTGCTTCAGGGCTGCAGTGCTGGCTCTGCCTGGTAAGAGCAGTGGGGCAAAGGTGCACTCTGGTGTCCCCAGCCTGACTCAGGAGGGGCCACTGCATCCTGGAATACTGGAGGACTTCATCTTGGGTGGAATGGCTGTGAAGAGTGGCCCCACCTTAATAGAACAGGAGCAAAATTAGGTGGACTAGAGATAATCCTGCCCTGGAGTGGTGTAACTTTAAACCAAATAATGAGGCTTTAAGCCCCTTAAAAAGTGTTAACATGCTGCCAATCCAGAGGTTAAGAACTCAAGAAGCTGCCTAAAATTACCATGTATGTAACAAGGCCCTTATATGAATGAACTCTATCTGAACATACAAATATTTATTTTTAAAATGTGAAAAAATTAAGAACACTAAAAACCCCCAAAACAAATAACCAGATACAGAACATAGTCTATATAAAATGTATCCCTAAGATACATTTATGCTTCAGAGTAATTCAGGAACACACCATATTTCTGATGGAAATGGGAAACATTTGAAACAGTTAAACACAAAGCAAAAAAATAAAAACATTCAGCATGCTAAATAACAGTAAGATGGTAATTGCACTGTAAATTTGTCTTAATAAATTAAATGTGAAGCAGTTTTAATTGCCCATCGATGTGCATATGGGATTTAAGCAGTTATTGCCCATAAATGCTAATGGGAGTGTTGCCAGTCAATTTTCTCCATGCCAGTGAAGATGCATACACTCAAAAACACCATAAATGAAAGCTGAAGAAACACACTTTATTGAGATTCACTTGGGCAGAAAACAGTTAACCCAACATGGCAGTATGGAGACTAGGAATTCCTCAGAGAGACTAAGGAAAGAGATGTTTTCATCTCATTATGTCTACCTTCATAATTATAACAAACTCATCAGCCTCTAGATGAATACCACATATAATCATTTTCCTGCATATTTTCTGAAGCAGGAAACTTAACAAGATATAAATGGTACAGACTAATTTAGGTTATTTGCAGTGCTCATCTTGTCTTGAGCTGAAGTAATACAGAAAAAGAGAAGATGCAAGCTAAAAATATCGTTATAGATAAATGAATTTATTTATTTATTTAGCTAGAAACCAGTATTAAAATAAATAAGACTTTTCTTCTCTGCAAGGAATGGTAAAGGGAATTATATAAATACCTTTAAAAAAAAAGAGTATGAGCTTTATATTTTTAATTTTTTTTAAATTTAAATCTAATGGGGAATTTCACTTAAACTAAGACCTCAAAATAAACCAGACTAAGTTTGTTTTTAATTTAGTTATCAATATGTCCTAAATTGAAAAGTACAGTAATTACGTATAAGCCAATTTTGACCCACATGCTCAGAGAGAATCTGGTCAAGGATTCATGTCCCTGCCCCACTCAGAAGACAATCAGACCTATGGAGAAAAATATCTCTTTGCCCCAGAAATACTTTGGAGTTGTGTGACTATGGTACTATTTGTAATATTTCTGGATTAAATGTGTTTACATTAGAATAATGTTGTGTGCCTTAGTTTCCCTAACTGGCTGGTAAACTTGGAAAGAATGGGTTAATGGTATTTTCAAGCAAACTTGGGAGAATCTTCCTTAAGGGTCTCAGCTACAAGTGAATGGGCAAAAGAACAAATAGTTTTATATGGAAGACACACTGAAACTGAAACAATGGGTTTTTAAAAACCCACCATTTCCACCATTTCAATTTAGAGAGAACTAAACTGAACTAAATCCCCATTGCATGTACACAAGCGGTAGGGGGCCCGATCCTTAGAGCCTAGCTACCTCTCCCACGGCTGGGGAGGGGCAAGCTGCTGGCAGGAGGAGCAGTCCCTGAGCTGTGGGGGACCATGGTGTTTTCCTACGCAGTTGCGGCGCACTCAGGTGGCCCCAGCCTGCTAGCACCGAGCCCAGGCAATCCCAGGGGATGCTGCAGCCACGGAGAGAAGCAGCTCAGGGGCAAGGACCCTGATCTTTTTTTTTTTTCTCTTTTGGAGATTGCCTGCTTGCCTGAGCTGCGTGGGGGCCTGATGCTTCCCTCTGTGGCTGTGACACCCTCCAGGCAGCTCCTGGGTGGGTGCTATTGGGCAGGAGCTGCCCGGGGGGTGCTGCAGCTGCAGAGGGAAGCATCAGGCCCCTGCACAGCTCAGACAGGCAGGCAGGATCTGGGAGAAAGAAAAAAACAAAAAAACAAAACAGGCTCCTTGCTGCTTTTTTTTTCTTTAATCAAGCCTGCCTGCACCAGCTGACACTGGGTCGCACAGCCCCTGAGCTGTGTGGAGCCCAGTGCTTCCCTCTGCAGCTGTGATGCCCCCTGGGACTGCCCAGGCAGGGTGCCAGTGGGTGGGTACCGCCTGGAGGGTGCCACCACCGGGGAGAGAAGCACTGGGGTTCCCCACAGCTCACGGGCCATTCCATCCACTGACAGCTCACCCCCCCATCCCCACTGCAGGAGAGTCAGGTAAGCTCCAGTGCCCCATGCACCATCCCCACTACCTTGGGCCACCTGGAAACACCTAGCTTGCCCCTGGGGCAGAGTGGCAAGGCAGCAGGTGAGCAGCTGGCTCTGCTGGAGGGAGGAGAAGGCAGCAGGGATGCTGCATGGTGCACTGGAGGCCCACAAAGCCTGAGCTTTCCCAAGCACATCAGCTTCCAGTGCCCCATGCAGTGTTGGTTGCACATTGTTATGTAGCAAACTAAAACACCTCGGACGGGTTTAACCTTGCTACGTAACAAAGTCATTTAAAGTGGAATATGACACAGAGTGTGTAAATAGCAACGCCATTCAAGCATAGTACGCTGCTGAATGTATAAATAGCAACACCATTAAAGTGGTGCAAAAGGGCAATTAAGCTGCTTTAAAGGCCACTTTTATTGCATGTACAAAGGCCCACTGGAACCCCACTGAACTTAGGCTCCAGCCCTTGCTGTTTCTGGTATGTAACAAGGATTTTAAAGAAGCCCAAGTGCAAAAAGGCTGTCTTGAAAGGGAGAATCCCAGAGACAAGGGGAGAAAGAAAGGAAGGAGGAAATACCAGAGAGGCTAGAAAGAGAACAGCCTGGTCAGACACTCTGCCTGGGAACTGGCCTGGCTATTGTGGACTCTGCCTGCTGATGCTGGAGAAGAGCTGCCTGCTATGCTGTGTAGGACTTCATGCAGACTTTGTCCCCTTGAAGAGGTGAAGTCCCTCTCCAGGAGGTATGCCAAAAAAGTAGCTCTTTGGGTGGGGCATGGGAAACTAAAGGTTCCAGGGACCAAAAGGCTTGGTTTCAGAGCAAGGGGAATCACTCACTCCAGAAGCTATGACTAGGGCAGGCTTCAGGGGCTACTCCAAGAAACTATATAAGGCTGAGCATCCCAAGCAAGTGCTCCTCTGGGGACTCTGTGATAAACTGCTATGAAGCCGCCCCCACTGGAAGTGAAGTACCAGGATTGCCATGTTATCACGTCTGGCAACAGAAACAGGCAGTGTGGTCCAAATAGGAATTGGGAGAGCTGGGTCCTTTCCCCAGTTCTATCACAAACTGCCTTGGGACTTTGAGAGGTGTCAAACTCACTTTGTGCCCTGGACCAGATCCAGACCACAGAGCTTCTTGCAGCTTGGTTGTGGACTAGGTCATAACCACACAGCAGTGACAACTCCATCTCCTACCCAAAGTATGTATTCACGGTGGTGGCAGCCTCTGGTCTGAGCTGGACTATGTGGAGGCTGCAGCAGCAGCTCTGACTCCAACCTGGAACACAATTGTGAAGGTCCAGCCCCTAAAGATAGCCCCTCCCCTAATGGCCAGTAGGGGACAACCAATATAATATGCACATGCTTCTCTGCCACCAGATACTTGTTCTGGGGTCCCAAGTCCCACAGATCTGTCTATTCCAGTGGTTTTCAACCTTTTTAAACTTAAGGCTATCATCCATAACTTTTGTGAATTGAGTGGCATCCTATTTCACAAACTAATTTATTCGTTACAGTGCTTACCACTTTGCAGACATACCTAAGCTTGTGTGAGCCATAGTTCTATTTATCAGATGATAATTCATTAGCTGATTGAGTTGTGGCTCATGATAGCTTAAGCATCTCTGCTTCAGTTAGTATGTAAGGTGCACCTTTACCTCATCTTCTGCTTAATTTCAGACTAACACAACTAAGTACCTTTCCTTGTAGAGGGGCCTGGAAGGGAAGGGCCTAAACCTATGCTTAACTCTTGCTGATCTCTTCACACTTCTTTGCACCTGTCAAAGGATCTGGCAGCATCTGGGTTGAGAATCATTGGTTTACTCACTACCAGAGGTGTAGAAAGCTCCTTTAGCACCAGGGGCAAAGGGGAGGGGAAAGGCCAAAGAGGGGAGGGCAGTCCATTCACCTCCCTGCCTCCTAGGTACACTTCTGGGAGAAGGACTGCACTGCCAACACCTATGGCCTGGCAGTGCAAGGCTATTCCTGCTGTGGCAAAGACTGCTGGAGTAGAGAAGTGGGGAAGATTCTGGTTCCCCTATAAGATGGCACCCAGGTCTAGCACCCCACTCAGCCCTCTATCTATGGTACTGCTCCCTACATCACTGTAGTTGCATTAGGATTTAGGAGGAACAGAAGGCTGAGAAGAGCCTCTGCAGGTTCCAAAAGTGACATGCTTTAACAATCTTTTGTGCATCCTAATAATCTGACCATCCTTGACAAAGACCTCACTTCTGCAGAAGTCAGTACCTGTTCTGAGCTTTAGATTTACCCCAATATCTTTAAAATCAATTTTCTGCCTAGATACAACAAGAAGTTTCTCTCAGAGTGCATAACACATTTCACATGCCAAAGTGTACCAATGATTTGAAACAGTTACAATAATATATATAATGCATATGAACTAAGCTTATGCATAAAAGGGGAGTCTCCTGTATCTCTGTCATGCAGGAAAACTACTAGCTGTTACAGGAACTTCAGCTCTGCACAAACCAAGCTTTATTATGGGAACAATGCAAAAAAAAACTGACACAATTGTTCTTTTTAGGATCACACGGAGCAATGATATGCAAATAAATATAAATAATGAATAGAATACTTATAAATATTGTAAATGCTTCTAGTCTCAAAAACAATAATGGCTTTATCAGTCCCTTTAGAGTGGGTACCAAATCACTCTTCCAAACAGCATTTTATTCTCTAGGGATTATGCAAACATAGAACACATCTATTCTGGTCCAAATACAAACTTACACTTAGTATAAGAGGTGAATGGCACTTAGTATAAGAGGTGAATTGCTTAGTATAAGCAATAAATGGCTCTGGGGGACAAATGCCTATGGTTTTTTGAAAATCAAGATATGGAGTCTAAAATTGATAAAAACCAATTTCAAAGCGTCTATCTGCACATATGAAGAGGGAATACATTAAAAAGCTCCTAATGAACAAAAATGGCTTTCTCCTGCTTCACAGATTTAAGAGAAAGTACTAGATCATGGGACAGATGAGAGTTGCTGGGCCAGTCTGGGGCAGGGGAGACCTACCCCCTGTGCAGTGCCCAGTCCAGCCCACGTACTGCACACATTCAACCCTAGGGTCAGCATGGGACACATACTACCTGTGGTGCACAGGTTGGATCCAGTGCTGAAGGCAGCACAGGGGCTCAAGTCTAGGCTGTTGCATGCAGCCTGTGCCCCAGAGAGCCTATCCCATTTGCAGTACCAGCTCCACCCAGTGTGCCATGAGCAGCATGTGCCCTGGCTGGACACCTGTCTGGTATGTAGCACGTGCTGCCAATTCAGCCTCGTGCACTGCATGCACTGGAGCCAGGGCTAGCACAGGGCATGGACTGCCAATGGCATGCTGGTTGGACGCAGTACTGCACACAACACCAGGGCCAACTCACGTATCACATGCAGTGTGAAGAGCATAGGCCAATGTGTAAGGTTGGTCTAGTGACCCATGGGGCGCATTAGATGGTTTCATGAGCCAGATCTGGCCCACAAGCCATGTTTCACCTCCCTATACTAGACCATCACCAACAGAAAAGGCCACATTGAAGCTTTATACAGTCCTTCTCCTAAAAGCACAGAGGGACAGTTCTGGGTGCATTAGGGCACATTCATAATGTCCTTCTATAAAGCTTTACTAGGCCTTCAGGAAATTAAAATTCAAAGTTTTTTCATAACTAGTTTCCTTCTATTCTACTCCGGGTTTTCTCCCTTTATTTTTTTATGCAGTGAATATTTTCTGTTTCTTTTAATTACATATTTATAGCCACACAGGGAGGCTTAATTCTCCTTACACAGTTCCAAGATTTCAGAAGTACCTGTCAATGGAAAAGGCTAGTGGTACTGCTGCAATGTATGCAAGCTTCAAAGTGTCTCTGAGCATACAGCATTCATATTTTTCCCATGAGTCAAATATATTTGAGCGGAAGCTTTGCCTGAGTAAGGACTTAAAATCCTGCCTGATAAGAGATTCATATTTTTGCTTCCAACACAGATTGAAATCCTAGTTTTTAATAGGCATAAATGAGCTCTTTTTGTAATGCATCTAGAGCATGTGACACAATTAAACTGCACAGTAAAGTGTTCTGAAAAATATAGAGGAATATTTACTGCTCCCCTTTCACACTTACAGTCACTTCCCATAAAAAAAATACATTTTAAACATAATGAGCCAAATATTCAGTCAGGGATGCGCCCACAAAAATTCAGAATTAGTATGCAGACATTTGTACCAACAAATTGCATAAGTGCAAATATAAATGGGAAGTAATTATCTAATTCACATCTGCATCTTTTATCATTATTGATTATATTTCTCACTGACAGTGTACCAAAGATGTACACTGAGTTTAAAGACAAATAAACAGACAATCCCTGCCTTGAGGAGGTTACGGTCTCCATTTACATGTGAAAATATGTTTTACAGAAGTACAAAGAAGCCAAAGCACTTTCAGGCCTAGGTTCAGTTTGAACACAATTTGAAAGCATGGTAAATTCAAACCTGAAGGTATTTTCATGAAGCAATGGTAATATCACATAAAGGGCATTATGTCATTAGCAATACAGATTCTTTACCTGATGATACTTCCATTGCACTGCTCTTAGGTGCTTGAGCTTGATCTTATTCTACCCTGCTTACATCCCTGAAAAACAGTTAACACCCAATTTAAGTGCAACCTTCTCCTCCTTGCTAGAGACTTATTTAAAAGCTAAGGTAATGGTATACTGCAAAAATAGGTGTGTTAACAGTTTCTCAGAGAGCTGAGCAAGGTGAAGTAGGATCACACTTATGTACGTCCACTTAGAAATTTCATAGGTGGAACAGGATCTGGCCCTTGGCATCTAGGAGATTAGAAGAGTGTAGAAAAAGAGGGAAAAAGAGTGAAGGAAGTAGCTAGCAAGCAATCCCTGTAACCTCCCTCACCTCCCCCTCCCACCGCTTTTGCTTTTTGTTAACTAGACAAAGCAGAGAATCTGGGTAAGAGTCTGCAGCCTAATCTAAAGTCTTAAAAATTCACGTGCACCGAGTCATTCTTGAGACTCAAAATCCATGATTTACACACACACACGTGCCTGCATACACACAGAGAACAAGATTAAGCATTGGCATTCAGTAGGGTTTCTTGGAACATGTTTTTTATTCACCTCAGCATGTACAGGAAGGGCAAGATGGCAATGTTTCTACTAGTCTTTCTCTAACAAAGAGTACAGACTTCTCCCCTGGAGCTACCCTTCTACACTGCAATGCTTTTGAGATGACAAATCCTGAAACCCAAACTCAATGACTAACACTATAACTGGGCCCCAGCAGAAACATGTGCATCTAGGCTTCTTCTTGTGCATCACTGTAAGCCTGCCACTGTTTGGCTCACAACTTTCACTGCTGGTTCACAACTATTCTATATTAGCCAAATAAGGCAAAATGACCTTCCTATTTAGATATAATTTGTTATCTGTATTTACCCAAGCTGGCAAAATTTAAAAGATTATTCCTTCCAGCCTTTTTAATTACCAAAATTCTAGCTGCTTTTAAAATATCATAGTCCCCCTTGAGTATTCAGGAGAGCTGTAGATCACCATGGCAATAAGAAAATGGTGCCAGCATTATCTTGGCACTGACTCTCTACAGATCTCAGGAGACTTAGCACAGAAGAAAATTGAGCTCATGTAAAAAGCAGGATCTTTCTCTCGTATTTTTTCCTATATATCTTTTATTTTAATGAACTACATGTTAAAGAAGCTAAATATAAACCTGGGAGCATATGCCTTCAGTAATGGACACAATTACAACTTGATAGCAATCTGCTGTCCTTCAGTAAAATTCATTTCACCTCCAAAAACAAGGTTCTAGAAGGAGCTGTGTGTGTGTAGCACTATAACTCCTGTGTTCGAAATACAAACAAAACAAAACAAAACAAAACAGAAAGAAAAAACAATAGCCGTGTACATATGGGGCTTTAGAGTGATTTTATGAGCTTTGCGAGGCCTGTAAATTACCCTCCATTTACATATTCAAACTTTTTTCTAAAATCATAGGAGTTGTTTCAATGTAATCTGAGATAATGATGTTATTACTTGGCTCAAGGGCCCTGGGCTTAAAAAAAATAATCAAAAGCCACAAGACTCACAATAATATTGAGAACATTGGCAACATCAGAAAAGTGGGATTGGATGAATGAAATCCATCCTTCCCCACAACTTCTGAAGTGCAAGGCACAGGGTTGTACCACAGGCTCAAAAGGACACTCCTACACACTGCAGCCTGGAGTAGTGGCTTCAGTTCCTCCATGCTATGACAATAACAATATATAAAATTTAACATCCTGCTACAAAGTTTGAGACAAATGGTCTCCAGTGCTTTAATAACTCCTCCATAGCACAAGCTTACCAGGGAGAGTGTGGAATCAGACCACCTCAGGGAAGCAAGAGTTGACATTATCAGAGCTCCTGGGCACAGGTAGGCAACATGAACACTACACGACTTCATGGCAAGCCTCACAGGCCCTAGTTTATACTCCAAAGTACTGTGTACCTCTGAAGAATTAAGATTGGAGCAAACCATTTGCTTTGTATAACTGTGCCTGGTTTGCATGGAGGCTGCACAAGAGAACAGAAATGCTTTTTTGGCACCTTCTGCTACTTGTATGTTGGTACACCTCAGAACTATGCAGCTGCATGCACTAAAAGGAATTACTAAATACAGATCCCTGCAACTATCTTATCCGTGGAAATCAAGGCACACAATATGTCTTCCCCCAAATCCACAGCCTTTTCTATAGAACTACAACTTATATTTTTGGTCTTGCTATATCAATTATAGTACCATATGACTCCTTAGTGGACTGGAATGAAAAGATTAATAAAAAAAAAATATGGATTGTCCAAAATACCTAAAGCTAAGTAACAGTTGTTCTATATGATGTTGGAATATGCCATCTTTAAAATGAAAGGAGACATTCAAATGCTTTATTGCAAATAACACTATATTGAAATATTCAGGATAAGAATATGTCAGTGCAAGTACTGGGCACATCTACTTGAGATGCTATGGCACAGTAGCAATGGGCTATTTTGCCATATCTCATTGGTACAGTGCCGTAGTGTTGCTGGGCACAAACTGTGATGGCAACGATACTGCACAGTAGAAACAAGCTACTGCGCAGTAGGTCGTCGCTACTACACAGTAGCATCTAAAAATAGCCATGTAGCTATGGGACTGCACAGAAACACTGGTTACTGCATAGTCATTTAGTACTTGGTTAAGGAAGTACTAAATGACTGTGCATGAACAACTGTGCAGTCCACTGCATGTGTAAATGTGTCCAGTACTTTCAGTAACTAGAGATCAGTGAAAATTGAGGTTGCTGAGACCTTTACACTGCATCTTGCAAAAACAAATGCTAAGTTCTGTTTATATCCCTCGTAGCACACACCCACACAGTTAATTTTTAGATGGCTGCTTGAACTTCTGCTGACTATTCTTGCTGAGAATTTGAATACAGTTAGTCAGAACATTTTCATTTTGCAAAAATGTTTAGGTTTTGAGAAAAGATATATTTTGGGGAATGGAAGGAAAGAACACTCTCATGTACAACAACAGCTGGGTATTTAGGTTACTAGCATAGGATGTGGAAGATACATGCTCAAGTTCCCCCTCAGCCTAATTCAGGTGGTCTAGAAAGAAAATTTGTTTCACATTAAGGCACCCAGAACCCCATGCCTGTGCTCTACCCAAGAGGCTAAAAAATGCTTAACAAACATACCCTTTCTCACCTATTTCCAGAATTTAAAAACTGCAGGTTTTTATTCAAAAGTAACCTTTTAACATAATGCCATATTTCTGCAAAGATCCAAAAATGTTTGTTTATATTCTATGGCAAAACAAAAACAAGTTGCAAATTCTGAAAATTTGCCACAAAATAGATTATCATCCTTTGGACAGGTTATCATCCTTTGGACTATTAAAAATAGTAGTGGTGAACTCCAAACATTCTGCGCAAAATGTTTGGCCAATTTAATGCCAGTTTGAAATACAATGTCAGGGCTGCACAGACAGGACGCCTATTTTCCAGAAAGAATGCTGCAATTCACAGCATTAAATGAATTCAGAAGGTCTGAAGGAATACCAATACCACCAGAAAGGTCAAAAAGGGCTCACTGTTTATGCAAGCTAATGAGAACACTTAAGCAAGAAATATAACAAAGTGTACTTGGGGGACATATTTCAGAAGTAAATCATGCTGTAAAGCCAAAAATCCTGACACTCCACAATAAATTATGAGATACTACTGTTTGATATGGGAAAAAGGAAAAAAGATAGAGATAAATGTAGATAAACAATAAAACAAATCTTCACGATCTAAAAGGTCCAGTTATGCTGCTAAGGTAAATAACAGCTTGTGGTTTGCAACCTAGTGTAATAAGGATGTGTACACTTGACCAATAACACAAACTATTGAAAGCAAGGAACTTATGAATCAGGACAAGCAGACCATTGTGGTAAATGAACACAATGAAGGCCTGATCCTGTAAAGTGTTGCACACCATCCTTCCATTTTTTTTTTTGGAATAGGAATTTTAAGTAGGAAAAAAAGCAGAAATTCTTGTTGGAGTTGCCAAAGTTGCCATGACCTAAGTGGATGATCTGGGGTTTTCCCTTCTGATATCCCAACATCAAAGATTAAAATCAGAAAGTTGCAGCTGATTCTAATGAAGGTCTATGTTTAGTCTTTATGCTTACACTTGTTTGACTAAGGGATAGAGGCTAAGGAACAGCTCAGAGAAAGACCCCCACCTCCTTCTCTGGGCTCCAGGTTTCTTCTATCCACCTTCCAATGTTTTACCCCTTTTACCTTCTCCCAGCTCAACTGTTCACAGAAGTCAGGATCTAGATAACAGAGTGAGTACTCGCTCTGGCTAAGTACAAAGAGTCATAAAGCCTGAGGCTGAATCTAAGCTCCATAGATTGAATCTTTGCAGGTTAATCCAAAATGCATAGATTGAACTGATAAGCAAATAAACAGATATTCACTTTTGATTCCAGAAATGCAGCCACATGACTGCAGTAGCTCAGGCCAGAAAAGTATAGCCCATCCACCTTGTGGGTGGGGGGCAGGGGGGTTTCATGGGAGGTGCAAAGCATCCTGGGATGCTGGGGGACTGAATTAATTTGAATCTGGAGGGAATCTGGGACAGAAGTTCAATAACCCAATTTAACCTACATCAGTTAAATCTGATACTACATCCATTCAGGTTCATCCTAAACCAGTTTGGTCATTTGACAGTGGTTTATGTGCACTGAACTTCTATTGTGTTACAGATTTGAACTGGTTTCCAATCATTTATACTAATTTGTGTAATTTCTGTCCCTAGCATCTAAAATCGGGTCCACAAACCAAATGAGGCAAAGCAAAATGGCCTCCTCTTCAATTACAACTGCTTAGAAAAGGGCATAATATTAAATATAAAGTTTTTTATATCCTGTTGTGTATATGCAGCCTGGTTACAGGGCCTAATCCTTCAATCAGTTCTGTACAAATGGACTCTTAAGCATTCCCCCCATTTGGAATCATTAACTAGTAACGAATAGAAATATACAGAAAGGTAAACCAGGACAGCTATACAAGGTTCATCTTTAGTGTTCAAAAGCATATTTTAATGTAGAAAGAGTATACTGGTCCTTGGATTTAACAGTTAGTTTCATCTTCATTTAAGGGTCTATTTTATTTCCACTGAAGCCAATGACAAATTTGCCACTGATTTCAAGTACAACAGTTCTTTAATTTACAAAGATAGTTACTTGGTAGAATAGTGACCTTCAAGTATCAAAATATCAACTATTTCACTTTAATATACAATGGTTACCAAGTCTGAACATTATTCTTAAACTATTAACCTAGGGAGTGCCACCCAATCCCCAAGTTTATACAAGAGATTTCATCTGCTACTACATAATTTTTCACCACATTTTGTTAGTTACAGCTCCCATGAGTGTTTCTCTAAGCAATACATTTTTGTTTTACATATTAAAATGAAAATACTGCACGTTTTATTAAATTCAGATCTCTCATAATTACATTTAGGATAAAAGCCTGATGTTGTTTGTCAATGGGAAATGCAGCTCTTTTGTAATAAAGAATTCCTCCCACTCCCCCCTTTCTGACACATGTCAAATGTTAAAGTGATTTGATTTTGATAGCACTTAATTTTAGCAGTAAGTGTACAGAGTCAAATTCCAATCCGCTAGCAAACTGAACAAGTATAATAGTATGAGGAAGCCTGCTTAATTTTTAAAAGAATAGTTTTATTATTTTCAGTTGTAATCACAAAGTATTCACTTGACAACAAAATACACATGTGAAAAATGTAATAGTAATATGAAACTGAGAAGTTTATGTGCATACAGTCCCTTTCCAAGATGTATACTAGAAGATAAATTATTTTACTCACTCTGAATTTATGCAGAGATGACTCTTGCTGGGATTTGATTTTTTTTAGCTCCAGGTCCCCCAAGTGTGTATTGTAGTGAGAGTTGTAGAAGATGAAAAGAAGGACATCAGGATGTCAAAAAGGATACATAAAGTCTTATATCCCTCTGCGCTAGCTTAATGGATTCAGAGATGGTTTATATCACTAGTGAAATACAAAGTGGCTACAGAAAGGTCCAGAGATCTTCCCTGTGGGATAGTCATTTACACCTGTGCAAAATGAATGCAAAATGCTACCAAATCACAACACTTGCTAGTGCCACTGGTGAAGATTTATAAACACTTTATGCAGATGTCGATGAGTACACGAGGTGCAAGGCAGTTGAGAATTTGGCTCCTTATTTCATTTGTAGTAAAGCAAAGTTCAAGAATGTTCCATGAGAACAACGAATAAATATTTTCAAATCCACAA
Organism: Crocodylus porosus; assembly: GCF_001723895.1. Taxonomy (NCBI): domain Eukaryota; kingdom Metazoa; phylum Chordata; order Crocodylia; family Crocodylidae; genus Crocodylus; species Crocodylus porosus. The sequence goes on from NW_017728914.1 coordinate 11,643,406, forward strand.
AAGAGGACACTGTAAGTAGAAATAGAAATACTACACTTTTGGTAAAGGAAACAGCTTTCAAACAAGAACCATACCAGCCTGCCAAAGGATCATAAGATACTCTATAATTAATCTTTTTTCAATAAATGAAGAAGGTCTACATTGTAAATGACATATATCTAGTTCTTTATTTTAGTAGTATCTAGGAACTTAGGTACAAGTACTGAATAAAAAAAAAAAAAATCTCTGCTCCAAAGGGTTTACACACATACAGACACACACAACTCTAACTCGCACTCCATCATGGATATAATTAGGACATGTAGAATGATTACACCATCCAGATTTCCTGGGTAACTTGAAGCATATTAATGGTAAAAAAAGACTGGACTAATATACCAATCAACTTTAGTAAAAACATTATATTGCACACAGTGCAAACGAAATTCTCCATTGTTGTAACTCTCCACACAAGTATCTTACACAATGCAAAGGCCTCTGTGCAGAGATGAACTTAAGCAGCAAAAAAAAATTAAATAAATAAAATAAAATAAATCTTAAAAATCATGGATCATGATAAAATTGACAAGGAGCCAGCATGCTATCATAAGAGGGAGGTCTAAAATATTTTGAGACAACTGAACAAAAATAAAACTGAAGCAGCTGTACGTTTGTGGTGGCCAAACTTTTTGGGAGGTGTGGCACAGGATAAGCCCTAACTTCTCCCCAAGTTCTGCTTTGATTTCCATTTCCTCCAGAGGTATACCTGACAGAATCTCCAACTTGGGGCTCTGGAATGGGGGCAGAGCAGGCTTCAGTCTCTGGCTACGCAGAGCAGATCAGGGGTGAGATGCTGCTGCTTTGGAGGTATCACTATCAGGAACCAGCTTTACCTCGCTGATGCTGAAAGTGCTGTAGTTTTAAATGGTGAGTGCTGATCCAAAGCTCTTAGTTTGGTGATGGCTGCAGAGCCAGGAAAAGGTTAACTAGGATACTGGCAGTGACAACTGATGGCTCCTCTTTCACTATGGATAGGGACAGAAATTACACATAAAGTGTCTTAAGTGATCAGAAACTGGTTTAAACCTGTAACAGAACAGATGAATGTAGTATCAGACTTAGCTGATTTGTCCCAAACTGGTTTATGCAATGTCTGTCCCAGACCCCTTGCTGATTTAAGACAACCAGCATGCTCCCTGGGTTGGGCAGGGCTCTCTGCTCCATAGCAGGGCTTGCCCCGCCCCTCTGCTCCCTGGATGTAGCTTCTGCAGAGATTGAGGGCTGCTCCCCACCTCCCCCTCACCACTCCCTGCTAAGCAGGAATTCCCCTCTCCCCTCTGCCTTGCAGAGAGGTGTCTGTGTATTAGCTAGCAAACCACATGCTTGCTAGGTCCATGTTGAATCAACAGGTAGAATCAACAAGCAGAATAAATAGGTAGCTGGTAATGTCCCACTGTTATTTTCTTAATGGGGTGATAAACACTATTATCACTTCCCTGCTGGGCTAATCATAGCATCCTGCTGGGGCCTGGCCATGCCCCCCTTAGCTTATCCCTGTGGAAGGGGAGGGAGGGCAGCTCTAGTGTCCCCTGGCTTCTAGCCTAAGCCACTGCAGGCATGTGCCTACATATCTGGGATGTCTGCAGTTACAAACCAGTTCAGCCTAGCCAAGTTAGATTAACCTGCAAAGATTGAATCAATTTGGGTTCAGGATTTCTGAATGTCCGTCCCTAGCCTATGTGACTATACTCTGCTTCCACTTTGGAGTCTCCTTTACTATGCATCTGGAGGAGGAAGGAGGACAGGAAAGCTGTGGGTGAAGTGGTGGGGCAGAGGGCAAGGGAGCCACCTAACCTCCTGCCAGCCATCTGACACCTCCCCCCCCCCCGGCATTTTTATCCATGCTGTAGTAGTGGGAGGAGGATGAATTATGAATTCAAGGCAACCTTCAAATAATTAGATTCTATACCTGAAAAATTATAACAAATTTATAAATGTTTCATATATAGAATATCATTATTGGGGGTTATCTTAAATTCAGGGTCAGCTTAGATTCAAATATATGTGATATATGGCTTGAAACAGAGTGTAGAATAGAGGTCTTGAAATAACCATATTCTGTGTCATAGAAAAGGAAGGATTATCTGATCCAGAACATCCCACTGAAATAGCACTGACTACTAAGGTTGATATAGCCTGAACATGTTGTTAAATAGAGAACCAGAATAACATTCACCATGTAGAACACTGTAGAAAGATCCAAAGAGGCTAACAATGATAGAATCTATAAATTGCTGCTGTTAATAAATCATTAAGCTCTTTAAAAGTGCAATCTCCCTGCTGGGTCAGTTTCCCCTGCACTCAACTCCTACTTATACCTCACACTCTTCACCTGCATAATTCAGGATCAAGCCCTGTGCAATTATCTAGTGAGGGTCACCATGCATACCCTTTTTCCTAACTATGTTTGGGGAAAGCCCAAGTACTGTAGTATTCCTTTCCCTTTCTTACCCATATAAAAATGAACCATACTTATTGACTGACATCAGTTTTTGAATGCTGTTAGTAACAATATTAATATATTTTACTGAATTTAGTTGTATTACTTTCTTTCCTAAAGCAAAATCATACAGCTGTGATATTTAAGCTGTCAGACAATACTGATATCTAAAATATAAGTGAACCCAATGAACCATTATTAAATTTGAGCTAACAAAATATGCCACATTTTTTCTTTTACTCTAATATACTCATCTAAATTCCAAAGACTGAAACAAAGGTGGCTATCAAGACAAGAGTTACAGGAATCAGCTTTTGTCAGAACATGAGTAGCCTCATTTCAGCTGGTCAGGCCAAAACACCAATTTAAGATAATTAAATGCTACAAAGTTCAATAGACAGATTTACAATTCAGTACAGGATCCGTATCTTCCAGGTGTTTGTACAGCACTTAACAAAACCAGGTCCTGAACTGACTGGGACATGTGGATGCTATGACAACATATATGAAGAGGCACTAATGGAGCACAGCGCAGAGTAGTCTAAGCAGAAAAGTAGTTCACCAGGAATTCTGGAGACTTATTCCTGCCTCCACACTGTATGGTTTCTAGTCTAGTTTATTTACCTTTTCTGTAAACCTCTTTATATTTATTTACCCTCTTATTTACCTTTTTTGTAACCCTGGACAATCAACTTGCCTGCCTCACGGGAAGTGGTACTCTGTGTATAGACAAAACAAGCAACTGCTCCAAAAGGCAAATTCTGCAACCTATGACCTTTATTTCCCTGTTCTACCTATCCCATCCCTCATACTGCCCATCTCTTAGCTTGATTGTTTCCCCTCCTCTTGCCCTCTCCATTGACACAGGCTGCATATTCACTTTCAAACAATCTGGGAATATTCTCTCAGGTCTGTTCTCATGGTAGAAAAAACTTACCCAGAGACACATGTTCAGACCTTAGAATACCGAGGCCCTGAAGAGTGGAGAGCTTGCACTGCTGGCATTGTGCAGCTGGGAGGAGGGGGCACGTGCACACATCTCATTATGCTCTGTGGGCTCTCTTCATCTGCCTGGCAACAGATGGCAGCAGTGCATAGAGCAGCCCTGATTGGCTCACCCAGATTGCCCATGGTTAGCCTGTGGTATCAGCAGATTCACTCATCCAGGAAAAACTGTCCTGTAAGTGATTTAACCTTGCTTGTTCTCAGGTTGGTTCTCTGTTGGAGCAGTCATTTTTACTCTAGGAGAAAAAGCCTGAACATCTGTATACTTGTGATTTTTCCTAGGAATCCAGCAACTCTTCCAAGAGAAACTGAATGTCTGCACAAGGCCTCTGTCTCCCTTCTTATTCATTCAGTTCCTCTCCACCTGTCACTCTCTACTACTCTTTCCCTGCCTCCCATGTACCACTCTTCCTATCCCACACATTCTCATGCTCCCCATGTGAACAACTTTGATGAGAAATAGAGGAAGAGGGAGCTCTAGAACTTCTTTCTTGCCAGACAAGTAACACTAATGGGTAAGAAAGCCCTTGGACTTCCTTTCTCCCATCTACTGAAAAACTGAATTAAAAGCAGATAGGAAAAGCAAAGCTTCCTTGTGCCTGCTCCCTTCTGCTTAAGACAACATTGGATAGAGGGGGGAAGGTAGCTCCTGAATCTAGCAGCAAATGGAAAAGAGATGCCACAGATCTTAGGGGTGGGCTGTCACCTGTTTGGCAAGCATGCATGCATAATGCTGCCAGGTGGTGGCCACACAGGTATACATTTAAGAGAGAATCCCTACTTGTCAAGGATTAATTAATGGTTGTAGAATACTCTGAAGCTCAAACATTAAGATGAGAATTACTTTGTTTTGCCTCTACACATTTTGTGCTCGAACAGTATAATTTATGTAGGAATGCATAAACAGGTCCTATGAGTACCTGTGATTGCACTTTTGAAAAGCCAGCACTGATCATTCATCGTTTCCCTTGCCACCTCTTTCTCTTCAGCTTTTTCACAACTTGGACATGAGATTCCAAATAATCACAGCAAAGGGAGCAATTATAATTATGGCCAACTCTGTGGTATATCAAATCCAAACATATCAGTCCATTACCACATTTGAGAAAAAAAAAGATGAATGGATTTTCTTGTCCTTGAAATGCTCTAACTCCCCCAAAAGAACAACTATTACACCATTCAGGGATCCTCTGTGGGAAACTAATTTGAAGACTGCTAATCCCCGAGTTTAAAATAAAAAAAAGTTAGAAAAAAACCTATTTCATGAATAAAATTAGCTGGAAATAATGATGGCAGTTTTTTATCTGATACATATAGCATATGTGTGTACTAAAAGCTGAATCCCTTTTAAGCCCACTTTTTAAGTGATCTAACATTTTCTTGAATTTTTTCTAGCTTTGATTCTGTTCTAACTTGCAGAAACAATCCCCTTTGCCATTTGGAAATCTGACACCAAAGAATCTCCACAAAACACATGCAAGTATTAATACACAGCTTTCTATGCTTATGTTTAACTCTGTATGTTGGTACCATCGCCCAACTGACATGGTCTCCTCAGACCAATGTACCCTCAATGAAATTGTTCTTCTGCATGTTTTGTCTGCTGTGATGCATACAAGGAATCAGTCTGCTAAGATGAGATAGGCAGGAGGATAGTTGAAGATAATTTATAAAGAAAAAACAAAGTAAAATGTGCAAAAGTTTCACACTTACCTTTTCCTGAATCTGTTTGTTATTAGTTTTTCAGACTAAGTTATTTGGGGAAGCAATGTTGCTTTCCTATGTATTTGAAAGCTGATTAATACATTATGGGTGCCACTGCAATCTAAATAAATAATAATATAATGATCTTGACTGAAGAGGTGTTTCAATACCACTCTTGATATAATGACAGTAATTGAAAATCCTTGTATACTGCAGCCTACTTTGCAACATGTTTACATATCAACTCACTCATTTCTATTCTGTTTACAAAATGTAGATAACTAAGGAAATCTCAAGTTTTTACTTTTTTTTGAGGTGGTTAAAGAAATTCTTGGCATATTATAAAGGAAACCTAATGAAACCACACTGAGTGATAAAGGACTCAGTGTTACAAGTATTAAAAGAGATGAATTGCATTAACCCCTGACCTTCCCCATTATATTCACTGCCCACTGGAAACAACAACAGAATTACTAAAATCCCACACTCTCTAATGGGATGGTAATAGGATTCAGAGGCCATTAGGGTAAAGGCAATCCATATTTTACAGTTTAATAAGCTCTTGCAGAAGATTCTGCATCCCTCTTTAAAGCCCAACAATTACCAATTTAACACTAACAAATCCATAACTACAGTCAGCACTGCAAAATGCATCTGAAATAGAGTCAACAGGTTATTTTAATACTTTTTTCCCCTGCTTTGATTTTGGGGAGGGGACAGTATGTGCAATTAATTAAAAAATTACTAGTTTGCAATGATACTGATTATTACCATGTTTCTGACTGCTTTGAATATAAAAAACCCACAGTTACTACAGTATGGATACAATTTTATTTTCTAAAAGTATTACTTTTCTTATTAAGAAAAATACATTAAAACTATCCCTGTCATCTTAGTTAGTGGAAAACATTAGTTATTTCTAGATTTACATATAACTATGTATCAAGTTTACCAAAATATTTGCAATTATCTAAGTAATTCAGTTTTACTAAAATGATCTTCAATTGGTCTCCAACAGAGCTAATCTGATCACAAGATCAGACACTAATTCTGGCTTCATATGTACCATACATATATCTCCTATTGATTACTCACAGTGGAGTTGTGCCTTTGTATCTTGGAACATAATATTGAATGCTTCATTTGAGCCCTTTTTTATATATATAAACCATATAAAGAGGGAGAGTGTGTCCCCTACAACATTCTCCTGCCCCTTTTTCCTAAGAAACAGTGCTCCAAAGTGTTAATGCTCCACTGATTTCTTTTCTTGGGATGAGACAGAATGGGGGGATAATCTGGTTAGGATTTCTGGTATAGGACTGAGACATCACCCCTAACATTATCTTACACACCCATGCTGCCTTCCTTTAAGAACCCTTCCAGTTTTCTGACCAAATCTGAGCCTCTGAAAGAGAGAGTGGGCAATTACTAATACCGATGGAAGCTGTGATTCATAATGAAATCTTGTATGTAGGTTCACTCTATTAAAAGGGCAACATATGCCACAGAGTACCCTTTACAACCATTATCCTGTTTGTCTCAGTGCTTCTCCAGGACACAGGTTGCTAAGATCCAAACTGAAGGAGGAGATGGGACTATGCCAGTGCCTTCATCTTTTTCTGTGGAATGATGTGCACGTACGAATCTTACTGGCTTGCACATATATAGCATGCATAGTCAATATTGTCTAGATTGTACCATGAAATGTATGTGCAATGTATGTGGAGAACATTTTGGGAAGTCCTTCGTATAATTATCATTGGCAAATTTGGTCTATAATGACTTATAACATAGAACACAAAAACAGTATAGGTATGCACTTCTTAAATACAGGAAGTATTCTTTGTGTCTATCTCCATTGTGATTTTTTTTACACAATAGAGACAATACCAGCTTAATCACATCAAGTGTAAATTGCACTTAAATCTTATTTAAGTCACTGAGAGTTGATGGTGGATCTCAGAAGAACATTTGGGATCTTGGGGGACTGAGCACTATTTGCAAAATGATTTAGATTCATTAGATGAGACCCCAGGAGGCTGTTACCCCCACATCCTGCAATCTGCACTAAGAGACACTTGCACAAAACATTACATTCTTTAAAAGGTATTTTTAAAAGACTTTGGGAAGAAGAAAAGCAGAAGGGTTTATTTAACAATTAACTAGATTGGCAGCAACAAATGTGCTTAGCAAACTACTATGATTATTAACCTCTTAAAATT
>NW_017728914.1:11651400-11665538 GCF_001723895.1 Crocodylus porosus
AAAAAAAAAAGAGTGAAAACTAAAAACTGGCATTTTTCACGAAAGGTGTCAAGTCTAAGGCAATATGTCCTGAGTATAACAAGGGGTCCTTTGAATCCAAAAATGTTAAGAACTTTTTTAAGGGCTTGTCTACACAGGGAATGTATTAGCATGACCATGGTTGTGTAGCTGTACCACTACAGTTACAACTCTCCACATACCTGCCCTTATTATATATCAATTTTTAAGAAATTCAGCTTATGGTCCTTTGATAGCTATATAAGCTATACTAGGAACAGACTCTTGTTTCAAAAAATACTCTTATTCCAAAATATCCAAAATAGTACAGCAATATAACTATACATATACATTACATTGATAGTTATGCTGGCAAAATTTCAGTACTGTAACAGATAATAATGTTGTGCTTGTTCTTTTATAACATTAAAAGAAAAGTATCAGTGAAGATATTTAGCAAAAGGAGGTTCTTATGCAAAAGCAAACAAAACAACAAAAAAACTGTTTGTCTGGCAGAATATAGCAGTACGCAATGGAAATTAACAGCTCGACCACTGAGTACCAAGTGGTCTATGAATCAGAAATACCCAGCATGTGGCACTGGATGAATGCACCTGTGTACCAAGGACATGATGTTGCATGGTTTCTATAGTAATAGACTCTCAACAAGTCCCATAAAGGTAATCCCCCACAATAGCTGCCTTGAACTTTTTCACATTTTTGTAATAGACTGGCCTGTTTTAAAGGAAAACATCTCCCTAGTGAGACAACAACGTGTGATGTGGTGTCCCTTTGGGCAAGATGGGACTGTAATGCAAGTTACATTGTGTGTTTGTGTGTACAATTCCTTAAAATATTTACTTCTTTTTCCACATTTTTGTATACTTTTTCCAGCTAAGCATAATCTCAATCTAAAAAAAGCAAATTCTCATGCAATAGAAGATTCTTTATCCAAAGCAGAACTGCTTCAGAACTGCAGCTTTGCCCCCATTTGAATTTAAATGCAAAATCTCATGACTCCATATCAACATAACTCAAGTTTCAACTTCAACATCCTCTAACCCATTCCTCTCTTGAACCTTTCTTCAGGAGGAAATTACAATTGTGTTGAACTGTGTGACGTTGTAAGGGATACAGAAACAACCACTAGGGACACCAAAACTTGTTTCCACTTGTGACACAAATTAGAATTTGAACCAAGTCCTTCAGAGATGAAAGCCCACTGCACCACTGCACTGCTAAGCCTCTTAAAGGAAACTTAAACTAACAGATTGAAAAGAAATCAAGAATTGTATCAGGTAAAAAAGCTTTTGAAACTGGAGATAAAGACTGTCAAAACAATTCTTTTTTTCAGAGAAAAAGAAAATAGGAATGACAGCTCCATCTACCTTCAAGCATCATAGTTTTGTGTCATTTAGATTATTTCATTTGAACAATAGGTGAATGAGGTTAAAACAATTAATTTCTTAGGAATGGATGAGGATGACTGGATAAATATAAAAAGAAATTATACTGTCTGCACTGAATTCCTGTTTTGTTTAGTACTTGCTAGATATGTTGTCTAAAAAGGCTTGATTTTTATTCTAGTAATTCTAAAACTCAAACCAGGAAAACAGTAGGGAGACATAGTATAATATCATATAATATAATATAAAACAATACAATACAATACAATTACAGCTTGGGTTTCTGTCAAGGTCTTACAACATAAATGGACATTGATCAGGAATTTGCTTAAAACAAACAGATTAAACATATTTCAGTAACAAGATGGATATCATTCTCTTTCATTCAGCTCTTTGTTAACTCTGGTTAATTATTTCAATTCTAAATTCCATTAATACCATATTAATCTTTTCTAGGCAGTGACAACTGATATACTGTGTCTCCAGATCTCGTATTAGAGAACTGAACATCTGGCCATTCCTTACATTCTACTGACCTCTAGAGACTATATGTGTAGATGTATACATATATATGTGTGTATATATATACACACCAGTAAATGCATACGACATGTATGATTTATACATGCATATGGGTATAAAAGCTAGACCTCTAAATATGATTATATGCTATAAATTGACAATGGTACACATGCCCAGCCAGCATGAGTTTTTCTATTCACTGGCACAAAGGACTTAATATTTTTTTGTGTGCATTTACCGTGCACAAACATTATCTTGCCATTTATATTTGCACCTTTTTTTCCTTTTTCTTTCTTTTTTAACCTCCACCCCCAAGCGTAGGCCCCTTTTTTAACTTTTCATTTTCATGTGTGGGGATTTATTTATTTATTCTGTCTAAATATCAGACAGAAGGCAGGGCAGTGTGGCACTGTACGGATTAACTTCATGATTTTTCACATTTCTCAAAACACAGGGAAAGGTAAGTTATAATTTTCCACATTCTGCCAGAACATTTCCAAATGCTGGAAGAGGGGTAAAAAGAAAAATGCAATACCCATAACATGGGTTTTTAGAAATGGGAATATCTTGTGGCAGCTTGCTTTCCTCCACTGAGCTGCCCAGATGGAATTTATACACAAACCCATTCCAGGTTTGACATTTTAACAAGACAGACAGCGTTGAGGTAAAGACCTGAATTTTATCAAATAAAACTTGTTAAAAATGGACATTAGTCTAACAATAAAAGGGAATGAAAGAATGATATACGGATTACTCCCTTTTCACCTTCTCTATGCTAGTGCTAACACTGAATGGGAGAACATTAATAAAAACCTGATAATACTGACCAAAATTATATGACAAATATGTAAAAAAAAATTAAATTTCATTCTGGTAGATGTATATTTTTCAATGCACAATATACAGCATTCAATATGCTATGTCAAATTCTTGAAATCCCACTGCAATGCACTGAAAAAATATCTGCATTTTTTTCCTCTCAAATACTGTTACTGTTGTATTGGAAAAAAAGAAAAAATGCCTTTCAAATGATTATTTCATATCATGTTATCCCACAGTCTCAGATAGGTGTGATGATATTTTTAGGTGCAGGTTTGGAAAACAATAACCTACTGTAGCATCTGATTTCTAATATGTAATTCTGCACTGGGTTGTTACAGAATTTTACATCATATGGCATATTGTAAAACATGATGTAAATTTTACATGATCTGGTAGCTGCTGTGATCTGCAGGAAGAATAAGAGCTTTATTAAGTACAATACGAGCTGGATATGAAAACTTTATCTTAACGTAGCGGGAAAAATGCACAGCCAATGTTAAGTGTAATATATTTTACACAACACAACCAGAATGGGATTTATATTAATTCCTTGGAGTTTCTCAGAATTTAGATCCAGATAAGCATGATCAACCTCTGAATGTACACTCTTTCTTTTACAAATAACTCCAAAAAAGGTCTTCACATGCAAAATATTGTTTTTATTTTTTACTTTTTAAAATGTGTACTATATATTTAAGCCAAGTGCTAGTTACTAGTGCCATTTTAACTAAGTTGATGGCATGAGTTAAGAGGTGCCAAGCTTGCCAGACAACATATTCACTGCATATAGTAGCACTCCTATGTGCTTTTCAGTTTGCAGCAATCAAAACCCTTTGCAAATACGCACAATCAAAACCCACTGAAAAAACGGACACACAAACATACGCATTGAATCACACCAACATTCTCCGTACTTAAAGAATTCCTATTTTTCCTCCATTAAAAACAGTCCTGTATAATAAGTGATAGTGTTAAGTGCCACTGTCAGGGGAAGCACCCAGTCTTTGAAAGTATTACAATGGCAAGTAGGTGACAGCCTTGGGCAAGTAAATGGAAAGAATTAAATTAAGGAGCGTAAGAGAAAAAAAATGTCTGCATTTTCATTCTCTTCTCAAGCAACATGGGTGTGTCAGCTGTTCAAACTCTACTTTAGTTTACATATCATTCACATTCAGAATTTTGTTCAGGTGTGTACATACCTGTTGTACAGCCACAAGCATACAAAACAGATACCAGCGAAGGAAGGTGAGAATAGCGCTAGTCTCATTAGCTGTATACAATATTATTTGCTATTTAGAACTGGTCTAAGACATACACAGTGTACTTAATACAGAATTCCACTAAGAGAGTAAGGTTATTTTTGCAAGTAGAACATATCTGAGTAATTCTAAAATGTTCTTTAGTGCAGTCTACTAGTTTCCCCATGTAAAGTAGAAACAGTTCAAATATATGTTTCTTCACGAGTTTAAAATCACAGAAATATAAAGAATAAGAAAGTTTATTCCCGGGGGCTATATTGTGTTGTCAGCTTTAAAGGAGAATTCCCCAACAAGGAATTCAAGCTAACATGTTGATATTGTTTGGCTGTATAAACTAAATTACATGTAATTTCAGGGAACTGATACATTTGAAAGTAAAACAAAATTAAGAAGACTATCACTGAATAGACCACCCCTCATCTTATTCACAAGTGTTATGTCACACATTTTAAAATGTGTCTAAAGTTCTGTACCTGCCCACTTTAGATGTACAATTCCTCTACTGAGTGCAAGCTGTGTTGGTAAAAAAACAAGGAATCTGTGAATCTAAATTTGACATGTATAAAAGCTTACATGAAAATTTGACCAACAGCATGTTGACAACTCCAAAACTACAAGCATGAGACAGAGGATGAGGATTTAATTTATGTAATGACTGAAACATTAAAAATGAATTAATGACCTGTGTGAAGGCACACTATAGACAATACATGAAAGACTCAGATTTTAATAAAAACAAGGGGTATGGTAAAAATACGCATTTAAGAAAATCATCACATGAAAATATCTTAAACCAAAGAAATTATTTATCCTGCATATCTGAAAATAACTACATTCACCAGAACTAAACTATTGCAATAGGCAGTTTTTACCCACAGTTCACATAAGGTGGTAAGTCCAAGATATAAAGATTTGCTACATAGCTCTTTTCTAAATATTCAATTTTTGCTCACAAAGAGAAATATAAAATACCAGTGCACAAAATGACAAGGCATTAGATCAAACCATCCTACAGAAAAAAAAATACAACATGTTGATAAAATTTATACAAAGGGAATCTTATTTCAAGACTGCAACTAATCTTTTGTACTTTCTTTTTGGCTAAGGTACTGGTAGATACACACTAGAGTACATGAGTATGTCAACCCTCTGTTCTGATCCCAGAAGTAAGGTTTCTGATGTCTACCAGATATTTTGGGAAAACAGCATTTATTACTGTTTCAAATTTGAAACCTGTTAGTTGATGATCATTTCCAAAAATAAATATTCCCACAGATAGAGGTCAGTGGTTGCCTGAAATTGCATCAGTTAGTGCCTGTATACTACAATCCTCTGCTCCTGTGGGACTGTTTTGTCATTTTATCAGAATGATTATTAACATGGTATTTTGAGCATAGGACACCACAGGTTTCAATGCTCAAATGTACTATTTGCTGTCACTTCTACTTATTTTACTCATTACATTATGCCTTTTTGCTAGGGAAATGTTGCCCTTAATTTATCTTTTTAACAACATACAATTCCATGGTATAATCCAACTCATAAAATGATAGACCTGGCAAACCTGCAATCTTTTCAACTGTTCTACATGTTGATTTCTTTAAGCATTTAACATTCAATAAGCAAGCAGCTTCAGTGAACTGAAACTGTACTCGTTCTGAGATGGTATGCTTTTAATTTCATTATACACTGGCATCCATGAATATTTTTATACTGCAAATGATTAAAAAAACTAAGGAAATTCTCTCCCAGGCATTCCTCTGAGAAAACTTGTGTTTTAATATTCCACAATATGATGTCCTGAACAGTAACATGCAATAAATTATTTTAATATTTTAAATAGCTAACAGACCTATAATGCATCTGACAAGTGTAATAATTGTAATACGTCTTCATCTTAAGAACTTCCTATAAAATGGTGTAAAATATAATTGCCTCATATTATTAATCAGTCAACCAATAGCATAAACAGTAGTAGTATTGTTTAAGATTTTAGTCTTTGCTTTTTTAATCCCACTGCCTTTTTCCCCCTAGAAAAATGATCTTTACTTTGCTCTCCAGCAACATCTACTGGAACATCAGTAAAATGCTGATATTTATATTAATCACACAGTTAACATTTAGTAGGGCAGAGTTAGCAACTGCCAAAATGTGAGATAAATGACCTATAATTCAGTCTTAAACAGAGCCTCTATTGCTGCATTGGTCTCAAGCTGCCAAAGTTAGATCGCCTTTGACCTCCCAGATCTGCCTTTTAGTAACAAGCATGTTATAAATGACTAAATAATATGGAAAGCTCACCTATTATGAAAGCTTAGCTTTTATTTTATTAACATCATTAAGACAGCATGAAATCCACTGTTTTAAAAGACCAAGAAATAGATTTTTTAAAATTTGTGATATAAAAAAAAACTACCCCCTCCCTTTCAATTCACCTATAATAAGCATAGTTGAGTTTGATGTGACATATAGTTATACAGGTTTGAAGCTTCAACATAGCTTCAGATGAAAAAACTTAAAATTTTTGAAGAAAAATAAAATGCCGCTACGGTCTCACTCATTGCAAAGTTTGAAAGTACAATAAGTTAAACAGAACTTGGAAAGCAGAGATGCCCTCTATAAATCTATTTTTTAAAAGTTCTGGGTTTTTTGTTTGTTTTGTTCTTGCCTAATTTAGTGAGTTTTTTCCCTATGTTCTTGGTAGTTCTGTCCATTCCTTCAGATGTTGGGGAATACACATGGATGACTCTCACTGAAGGTAAAGGAAGTAAGGCACACAATTTTGGTCCATCAACAGGAGACTAGTCCTCCCTGGGGGCTTGATCCTGCTCAGATATGTTGTGGCTTGTCACTGCCTATCTTGTAAAATCAGCTACTGTGAATGTACGCACAAAGAGTTGTCGCTGATTTTTATAGGATATGAAGCAATGTGAACCACTGTATCTGAGTGGTGGATTGAATCATTATTGCAAAGTTGCATGATTATAAAGAATTTGGTCAACTAACTGTATAAGTGAGTCTTTTTGTAGGTCAACAATGTTATAAATAATATTTACTAGGTACAAGCCCATTAAAGTTACCTTTCCGTATCTCCCCTTCAAGAGGCAGATTAGTTTTCTAGCATACTCTTACAAACAGACATTTATGTACAGATGTTAAATGGATTCTGATCATTGTATTTTTGTTTTTTATCTTATTTTAATCACCAATAAAGGTCTGCCTATCCTAAGGTATTCATTCACTCTTTACATTGCAATGGACAAACACAGAATACCCTTGCTATTTCTAGAATCCTTTCCTTCCTATTTAAGTCTTCGCTTGCTCAGGTTGAAAATAATTATAAAATACCAGAGAACAGAGGAGGTACTTGGGAAGGGGTAGAAATCAATGAGTACTGGAGCAAGGACCCCACAGATAAACATTATTTTTTGTAAATGAAGGAAACATTTAAGTAACATATTTTTTATTACATTATTTTTAGCCATATACTCCCTTTTCACTCCACATATGTTTACATAAAATAAGCCAAGTTTCTGAAAACCTAAAACACAATAAGCTATAAAATTTTATTTTTAAGTCTCTAGACCAAAGTTCAGTTGTTTGCCTGATAATTAGCCCCTCTCAATAGCTGTTAAACAGAAAGCCCTTTATTGTAATCCAGGTGCACTTATAGACAGCACTTTCAGAGTTAACTCCATTTGACAACTGACATAAATCCATTATTCTAATTTGGCAATTGCTTTACTAAACATGGATGCAGTTTATGAGTTTTAGTCACATATTTCATCCAGTATGGTACTTAATCTCAATTTACAAAACATAAACATGAAATAGGTTTTACAGTATGTCTAAAAGGGTATAGCTATTCATCTGATGAATGCCAGGCAAACAAATCACACTCACCTAGACCTAAACTACTAGGTTTTACTCTAAACCCCAAATGGTAAATACTTATAATTAATTGTGAGTTCAGTTATTACAAACAAATTATAGAATGACAGGCACCTGCAAGATTGCAAGACTAAGAGCTTGAATTATACAGTGAAGAGCACCCTGAGGTTTCTTCAAGCACTGAATTTAACCTTATGCGAAGTCCAGCTTTCACAAAATCTTCAATTTCTATTCTCCTATGCATTAAAATAAAATAGAAGGAAAATCATTCAGTGTAAATTCAGCTTCTTTCCATAAGCATTTGCAATTGAATTTACAGCATATTCTAATTCATCACAATTATTCCATGTACTTTGTATTGTAAACAAATGGAAGCTGATACAATACAATATCCTTTCTGCCCTTTGCTGAAAATGCTTTCCTCAGTTACAAAAAATGAAAATCGACCAATTTAACTAAGCCACTCTATAAAGCACTCATATTCAGACACTTCTTACCTGCCTCAGTTGAAGCCTTCCTTCCCTTGTTAGCAGTATGAAGCATCCTCTAGCCTTCCCAGTCCTCACCACCAGCCTCAAATTGCACAGCTAAGTCCCTTTTTTGCAAGAAAATGCTTATCGATAGTGATTAGTTTTTGTTGTCCCTTTTAAGTCCCTCCTGCGGGAAGGAGCAGGGGAGCAATGTGACGCCACCTTTTAATCTTTTGCAAGAGCAAAAAGGCAGAAAAGGAGAGCTCGATCAAACTGAGCTTCACACATGACTAAAACTCGCCTGAGAGGCTGCAAGCTCTGGCTAAAGCACCACTAGGCGTAAGTGTAAGAACAGAGAAGAGGGGAGAGTCAATGAAATGTGACAACGTATGTGCATCAAAGACAGGAAAAGAGAGAGAGAACAATAAGAGAGGGATCGAGACAGCAATGAGAAAGAGAGAGAGAATGTGAGGAAGAACGTGAAAGAGAATAAGCATGAAGACAAAAAATAGGGGAGTTTTCAAGCAAAGATTCTTAGAATAAAGCCAAAGTGTCTGGCAGCTTCTGTTTTTATCTCAGTGAGCATGACATACTGCCTCTCTCATTTAGCAACACATTCTTGTCTCTTCCACGTTCAAAAGCTGAGATAATCACAATGTGTGCCTGTTTTTGCCTGATTGGCATACATGTGTGCAGTATACCTGTGCTTTTTTCTTTTTTTATTCTTCTAGGGATACATTTATGTGCAGTTTACTTTACATAATCATCTGGATAGAAAAATGTGAGTTGCTAATTTCTATTGCAATTTACAATATAGTTTAACTGGCAGATGGAACTCTACTTACAACTCCGAACAACTGCCACTGGTAAACAAAAGACTGAACAAATGCTTACTGTTGATAACTGAGTGTGCATAGTAACAAAAAACATTAGTACTGCTGAATTTGTGTTTTAAAGAGCAGATATTACAGACGTTTGCCTCTGCTCACGCTATTACCTCACATTAAGTACGGGGGAAGAGAAAGTAGGAAACATGATCTAGGACTAATAGTGTCAAAGAAGTCAATCAGACACAGGATGGGATCAGATTTGGAGCTGGAAAATCTGATTAAGAACTTGGATTTAGAATGAAATTTAGAATTTCAAATTAAATTTTGAAACTCTGTTGCTATACTCGTATGTAAGTAGGATTCACGGTCATGTAAGATCAGTTTTTTATCCCCACTTCTATCATATTACACCCACTTATTTGATCGTCTGCCTTTATGTTGCTTTCAAGTTAAGGGCAAGACTGACTGGGGCTGATGGGTAATTACTCAATTGGACAGCAGGCACATTCCCTGAATGCCAAGCTAACACTAGTTTAGAGACAGAATGTTGTTGCACTGGGAGGATGGCCAGGCAATGGGAAAGTTGACAAACCTGCAGGGAAATAAGTCGTGTCCTTGCTACAACATCTCTCACTCAAGGGTCTAGCATCTTGCCTCTACTGAAAGGCAGAAAGAAGGGGGTCAGCAAACTTGGACTTGGGAGCTCTGGGTCCAATTTTAATTTGATAAAGACTTAGACAAGTCACTTGTGACCTGGTTTTTAAGCATGGTATGGGGCAGACAGACATTTAATGGGACCTCTGAAACCACCTAAGTGGATCAGGCAAACATGTCACTTTTGAAAATCCCATTAGGTGCTTATCTGCATCTTAAGGTGTCTAAACACTTTTAGGAATCAGACCTTTATTCTCTGCACACTTTTTCCAAATGGTAAAATTCTTTCTGACCAGAGAGCTGTGGTGGCTGTACTGATATGGCTGTGAGTATCATTTTATTAACATTTATGAGAAGCTCAAATGCTACGGTGACAAGGGCCACATAAGCATTCAGTATTCCCAAATATAATTTCACCATAATCCATTTTACAATATTTGGTGTTTTGCTTAAAGCCTTAGTCTCTTATTACATGAATACCTCAGCTTGAGTTTAAATAACAACACGAAACTAAAAACTCCAGTCCTGATGCTTGTGGAGGAATCTTGAAAACATTAACTCTTGTGGCTCTAAAATCAGAAGATTATTGTTAAAAATAAAAACAAAATAAAACAAGCTTATGATCTCTAAGCCTACCTAATATTTTTTAAAAACACTGTAAATTAGCAATACCAACAAACTAAATATAGAAACAGTGAAGGCAGACTGAAAATTGAAGCAAGTACCAAATGAACTTCACGATGGCCAACAAAATAACCACATGGGCTGCACATAGGCAGTTCTATCACTTCAGCTCCTTGTCTGTAGGCCTTAAGACAAGAAAGTAATGCTGATGTTCTGCAAGAATAATTTCCCACTGTTCCGCTTCTATAGGAACATACCCAAGAGTAGTGTCCTCTTCAGCCTTCCCAGTATTTTATTGGTTTATTTTTTCTATCCCATAGAGGTTCTTTTTCCAATGTCAGCCTCAACTTCCACAGCAAGTTTTAAGTGGTGGAAGACACTGAGAGAAGTTCTTTAGTTTCAATGTGCAGACTGCATGCATGTAGGTAAGGGTGAGAGACTGTAGGACTAGCTGAGTAGGTCTGTGGTGATGCAAGGAAGACAGACTGAGGATATATCCTCTAGAACAGTGGTTTCAACCTGTGGTACACAGACCCATGGGGGTCTGCAGACTATGTCTACAGGGTCCGCGAAAAATTACTACGATCAATCAAAAGTATATGAATACTCACACTTACAATTCAATGGGATCCACACCTCCATTCAAAATTTCCAAAGGGGTCTGCACCTCCATTTGAATTTTTTTTGGAGTCTTCAAATGAAATAAAGGTTGAACACCACTGCTCTACAGAAAGGGTGTCAAATGTGTGGCCTATCATCTGACCAACAGTGCTTCTAGAGGGGTCAGGAATTCCAGGGTGGGGCCCACCACTGATATCTGGGGTACAGAGCACTATTGGGGATACATGTTGGTCACAAGTGGTGAGTGACAGCTATATTAACTCCCAATTTTGCCCAGTCATGCCCTGCACTGACACACCCCAAATTGGGCTCCATACCTCAGATTTCATAGAAGTAAACTGCTGTCCAGTTCTGGCCTGGGGGCAAGTAAGTTTGATACTTGCTCTAGAAAACAGCTGTAACAGGGGTCAAGAAGCTAAGGATGCTCAAAGTTGATGACAAACAGGAAATATGATATAAAAGACAGGAAAGAAATGAGAAAGGGAAAGGAGGAGGAAAACAGGAGGATCACAGAAAGAAATTATGTTGCGTAGAGATAACATAAAAGAAAGTAAACATGTGCCAGATTTAAGTTCCTAACTGCCATTGATGTTAATGTGTACCTTTAAAAACTTGATCTTTTGTCCTTGTCAGAAGAGCTTCCTCTGTGTGTTTATCTGTGAATTTATGCGCCTGATACTAAGAATGCTTAAAAACCTTGTTAAATCAGGGGCTATTCAAGTGACCATGCAGCTTGAAGCTATTACTACAAAAATGGCTTAAATGGCCAACTATTGGTTATTTTATCTTCCAAATACATAATTCTTTTAGCAAAGTACAAATTAGCTGAAGACATTTGACAGGTCTACAACTATACAGACATAAATGCAAAATTTTCTTTTGCTTCTCTTAAATATGATTCTAGTTAAACCTTCCCAAGGATTAGTACAGAAGCATGCAGAAGCCATTCTACAGTACATTAGAATAACTATTACAAAGCAAAGTTTACTTGAAATGGCATTTTGCATGGAGATATAAATAACTGATTTGTGACCCAACTCTTGTGCAAGTTTTCATAGCTCTAGGGAAAACAACTAATCAAAGCTTTCTCTTAGCATTACCTAACACAAACCAATTACAAGTCAAGTTTAACATTAAAGAGGAAGACCTCCTGTTTCCTCCTTCTGTACTTGCTTTGCAAATCCAGGCCTTTTCCTTATTTGCTTCTATTCTAGGATTTCAACAGCCAAAAAGAAAATGCTGATGCTGTGATTTGAAACCTCAAACTTACTTGAACCATGGAAGATTTTAGACTCACAAAACATTTAATTTCCCAAGAGTACAGGAAGATTTACTAGCATTAACTTCACTGACATTCACCCACATCTTCTTCCAGTTATCACAGCTTCACTGTTTCAGTGATGTCAAATGATCTGCTTTAGAAAATGCACTCCCAGTATTGCTCAGCATATGAGGTATCACAACATTGTATCATGATTTAAGTGGAACATCAATAAAACGTGACAGTATGCAAACTAGGTGATGAATGTTAACAAAGCTACATGCAGTCATGCATTCATATCTGAGGCAAATTCAGACTCTGCATAGGTACATGCTATAAAAACAAACAAACAAACAACAAAAGTAAAAGTAGCACTATGAGGCATAAGTGAGGCACTTCACTCTTAATTCCCACCTGCTTCCAAACCTAGAATATTCAGTAGCCATAGCTGTAATCTTCTCAGACACAAATTGACAGCAGGGGCACTGCTTCATTATGCATATTGCCTACTCATATTTCTCATGACGTGTGTTTTAAAGCCAGGGCAGAGGAAGGAAAGGGGCATGTGTGGAGCTGTAGCTGGTCTGTATTTAACAAGCAGAAGTAGTAGCACAGTTCTGTATCTAGATATCTTTGACTTATCTGGGACCTGATTCAAAGGTGGCAGAGTGGATCAAAAAAGCCCATCTAGATTCAGTGAACTTTGATTCTGGCTGTTTTGGAATATCAAAAACATGTACAACAGGCCCCACTCTAAAAGTAATATATATTGCACAATTACCCAGTTAATTGCACAAAAATTTAGATTGGCTACAAGTGTAAATTAATTTGGGTGCCTTAAAAAGGTCCAACCAGCTATGAAGTTATTGCTTGAAAATGTATAGTAATTTTATAACTGGTTTCTGTCCAGCTTTAATTTGCACATGTAGACAGTCCCTGTGAACCGGAAGCCTGCAGCTGGTAGACCCTGGCTGATGGGACTCTTGATCCTGGCTGTACCACAGTTGGAGCCAGGACTGAGAGTCTCTCAGCTGCAGGACACTCAGTCCCAGTTGCAAATGGCACAGATGGGGCCAGAAGTCCCACAGCTGAGCGGAGTCTTGGCCCCAGCAGAGTCTGGCAGTTGTGGATGCTGGGTCCCAGAAGTGCCCTGCAGCTTCAGGATTCTGGATCCTGGCAGCTGTGGAGTACTACTGTGATCTCCTACCCTTGGGTATGCAAGGGACCCTGTTGCTGCGGCTAATATCAAATCTTTATGGATCTGGACTGTGCACAGTTAGTTACAATTCCATTGAAGAGTCCTGATATCATAGCTGGTCTTAGGGGTGGGCAACACTAATTGACCCCCCAGGAAGACATGGTTAGGGGTGCACCAAACACACACGCACACGTGTGAGTGGTCCGTGCTCACAGCAGTGTTCTCTCCCCACCCTGTTCTGCCCCAGTTGATCCCCACCCCAGGCAGGAGTGGTGCCCAGCCCAGACCAGTCCTCCCCCCACCTCCAACCACAGCTCAGAAGGAGTTGGGCCGGGCACATGCAGGCAGAGTGGCGTCTGCTCTAGTCAATCTACCTTGCTTCTGGCACAGCAGCAGTGCCTGCTCACCTGTGTCAGGGAAAACCGAAGGATCGGGCCCCAAGGTCACGGTGGGCCGGGGTGGCAATTAGATACGGACAGGTGGGATTAGCGGCGTAGAGTCTGGAGTTAGGGACTCGGAGCGGGTTGAGAAAACAGGTAAATTTATTTGACTTATGCTTCAGGCGTAGGCAGAAAGGTCTTCA
>NW_017728914.1:11666258-11702142 GCF_001723895.1 Crocodylus porosus
ATACAAGTTCACCCAGGGCACCATTTTCCCTATGGCTGGCCCTGCCTGACATATCAGTAGTAAAGCATCGTTTTATCTAGATCTCCACCATATGGGAAAAACTTGTATAGTATACAATGTGACAAGAATATGTCACAAATAAATCTAACAGACCGTATTAGAACCCAAACCTATGAGATACTGAGCACATCATGGGAAATGTGGGCACTTAGAACATCACATGATCGAGTCTGAAATCTATGACTTCATACAACTATGACATAACACTTTAGTAACCTGCAAGAGCAAATAGGTATAATAAAAGAGGTGCGCCATATTAACTTATTTGACATCCTCCATATTTGATACAGAAGTACAGAACCTCACAGAAAGCAAAATATTACTTTTCACAAATTCACTTTTAGTACAAATTGTTTATCGTTCACTGAAAATTTTGTTTGTAGTTTTCCAAGACTGTTTCAAGGTGGGGGGAATATGTTGAATACATTATAATAAAGTAAATGACTTAAACTATTAGAGATAATTCAACCAATCAAAATAAAAATCAGCTAATTTTCATGCTATTTGGTTAAAAACATAAGCTTTGCAACTACGGAATATAATTAGTAAGATGAAAATAGTAAGACTTGAGTTTTAAGGCAGGTTTTTCCTTACTAAACGTCTGCAGAAAGTAACCCAGGATGTCCAAAACTAAACAAACAATAAACAACAGTTAAAAATACATTTTTGTTTTCTTTACAAAATTAATTTCCTCTGTCAACAGATAGATTCAGTGTACTCTGAAACTGGATGGCAGAGAATACAATATCCCTTCTTCTCAGGTGAATACAGGCATTCATGAACTATTTGGTGGTTATTTTGAGTGTTTTCCAACACTGTAAATTTGCAGGCAGCAAAGCAGAAGCTTTACAGTAAACTCAGTTTCAGACATATTCATAAGCAAAGAAATTCAGTATCCAGTTTTTATTTTTAATATTTTTGCAGCTAACCTGTTTGCTGCAGAAGCTGCCATTTTCTGACATTCTTTCCTGTGACAATCACAGAAGAAAGTCAAAACCTTACTTATCGGCAAGCTCTCTTTTACAATAATCTGACTGTTATTTGTTAAATCTGGGATAAAACAGTGCAATTTCAGATGCTGAGTACCTAAAAATCTCTGAAAGCTGCTAAAAAGAAATATGAATGACGTATAACGTAATGGAGGTACAACAAATAAATATCCTGGAAAGTGCTCGTCTTAAGGCACAACACCAAGAGCATGACATTTACGGGCCCTGGTCTTGATGAAAGAAAATCTTATATACTTTCCACCTACTAAATAAACTCTATTTTTTCCACCTCCTGTGGTCTCCATCTTCTTGATTTCTCTATTAGAAGGTTTGCTTTTTGTTTTTTTAAACACTTACTGGCTCAGTGCCTCGATTTCCCCATTTATAACATGGTTATGATAATGATCTGCTTGTAACATGCTTTGAAATCTACTGATTAAAACTCAAGATAAGAAGTTGGCATTGTTAGCCAAAAATAAATTCATGAAAGGAAAAAAAAAGACCCCGAGTTTTAAATTAAGCATTTTCCCCTGCAGCTATTTTAAGTTTATAGACTTTAATGTGGACAGGTTCAGATCCAAAATAGAAATCTCAAATCCATTTAAGAAACAATCTTAATCTTAATCTTACCATTTTGCAGCATTCAATGATGGGCAGAATGTTGCTGACTAACAGGATGATTGTTGAAAGATAAAGAATTTGGCCCAGAGTAATAAAATATGGTACCATTACAATATTTCTCATGTTCCAAGATTTCTTTAATACTAGAGGGAAAACATGTGAAGTCAAAGTAATATGAATGACTCACTAACTGCTGTTGATGAGGATGCTTTAAACCTATGAAATTTGTTATGACCCTTATTCATTAGATTCTATTGCCGTATGTTGAACGTTGCAACTTCCCATTGAAAGCAACTTTAGTGAACATACGTCAACTGACAAAAATTCATGCAGGAAAGTATGATGAACCATGTAATATTATAAAAAGTGCCTCCCATGGTTAATTTTAACTAATTCTCACCAAACTATTGTCATGCATAATATTTGTTTATTACAATTTCAGGGCCTATGTTATGTTCTGGTATTCATTAAAAAATTTCCTTGGGCATGTTTACATAATATCCAATCCCTAAACATGCAATGAGTAAGGACTATTGCACTAGTCTCAATATAATAAAGACCAAAACCTTGTAAGTGCATAAAAACCAGGGAGGCAGGACACTTCACCGACTTCACATCCAGACAAATTCTTTTAAGTCACAAATTCAATACTCTAGAAGGTAAGACCCTAAAACATCCTAAATAGACCCATTGATATCTATGCTATTCTAAATAGGTCATCAGTCTCAATTCTGTTTCTAATGGACAGGTGTCAACTTCAGTTCTATATGTAATTTAAACCACACGTGTGGGCTAGTCTGTACACAGGAGGTAAATAAGTGAGAGGAAGATTAAAAAGTATTTGTAAAAATGGCTTTTCTTTTTGAAAATGATTTTACATAACATAAGACTTCACATATTCATAAAGTTAGAAATATGCTTAAGAATGTGGTAAACAAACATGCATGCATAGAATTGGATCTACCTTTTCTTTCCTTTGGGTTGAAGTATATTTGAGTTAAATATGAAAAGGTTTTGATGCATCTGTTATGGGAATATAGCTTTTGTTATAAAAAAGGTTAATCTGTCACTCTTCAAATAGCACTATACTATTTAAGTATCTAATATATTCTTAAATATAATTCCTGTGTTTATTATTTATATTACAGCAGCAACTAGATAGAGGCCCCCAGTTACGATAGAGCTCCACCCTCCAAGGTACTGTAGAAATATAGACTAAGGCACAATCTGTTCCCCATAGCATTTTATAAATTAAATATGATGCAAACAGTGGACACACAACATACATAAATACAAAGAAAACTAAATGTCTAATCCAGAAAACTCTTATTCACCTGTGTGTTTATTCATATAAGGAGTCTCTCTGAAATAATGTGATTAAGCATACCAACACTGATGATCAGGTCAAGAGAAATCCATAACATTTTAAAGCCTTTCACACTATAGCAGCAACTAGTCCTTCTACTATATGCAGCAAAAGCCTTAATGGAAATAGGAATCATTCATATTCCAAGACAAAAATAATGATATAATCAAGTATTTTGTTTGTTCCAGAACTAGTACACTTTTTAGCTGATTTAACATTAAATATATGCTTCAAAATTTGCAGTGAACAAAGGTATTTTCCTCCTTTATCTTAATACAAAAGATGTAAATGTAATCTTGCCTGCAGAAAAATCAGCTACTCTTAACAATGTTGTGTAAACTGCTTTCTGCTTAATTCAGGTCACAGTTGGGACCTCTACATGTGCATTTATGCACCGTAGTTACTGCGAATTAAGTTTCGTACCTGTAATAACAGCTACTAACTCAATGTGCCGTAACCAGCACTACTGTGCGGTGGCACCGATGCATGCCTTTTTAGTAAGGCTAATGCTTTTGTCATGATTTGCTAAAGTGCAGTAGAATTACTCTACTGTTCATTTAGCATATCATGAAAATGCACCCAATAGGAATAAAGCACGATACCACCCTCAGCTCCAGTTACTTTAATATTTTCTTTGGGTTCAAGAGTCATTGTCTCAATCACCCTTCATGAAGATTGATGGCCTTTTAGATAAACAGCACATGCATGCATGCAAACCTAAACATATCTGGGGCCCTAATATAATCTACACCAAAATCCTTATGTTAAAAAAGAGAGCAAGAGCACAGGAAGAAAGAGAATCAATCTTTTCCTCAAAACCTGAAGATGATATAGCCAATACTCAGTTACAGGAAGTGAGTTTTGCATTATACTTTGGTGCTGCAACATTCTTCTTACTTCCAAAGGTGCCTGTAGAATTTTCCTAGTTATAGGGAAATGCTTGGCTACCATACTGGTACAATGTCACTGTACGTCAGAGCAGTGGAAGCCAACCTCTTAGGCAGGCATGCTACAAATTAAACTCCACACCCTTGCTGAGTACCACTCAAATCTCATCCCCTTGCCTGATGTGCTGCTCTGCTTTCTACACCCTGCTCTGTACTCCTTCCTTGACCTGCTTTCTACCCCACTGGACTGGTCCTTGGCTTTCTGCTCCTTGATCTGTGCTCCCTACTGATCTACTGATGTGCTCTCTGTCCTGATCTGTTGCATGCCACATACAGAGGTTGCCTGTGTTACTTGTTGCCTACTTCATAGAATAGAATAGAATAGAATAGAATAGAATAGAATAGAATAGAATAGGGGGCAAGGCCAAAAGAAAACAATGGTTAAAATGTGCTTATTAGGGGTGTGCTAATAAAGATTTTTTTTGGATGATACCACTGGCCAATTATTAACCAGCCATATCAGCTGATACTGATCCAATAGCCAATATACAGCCGGGCAACTTGGAGTCTGGCCGGTAAGTCTGTGAGGGGGGGAAGGGCACTGGGGAGAGAAAGGGCATGGGGAGGGAGATCAAGCCACCCACAGTGAGGGAGGGAATAGGCCTCGGGATGGGGCAGGTGCTGCTGAGCCAGGGCGGGGCATGGGATGGAACTGTGGGTGGCTAATCCAGGGGGCATGGGAAGCGGCTCCTGCTGTTACATGCACCCCC
The DNA here is from genome assembly GCF_001723895.1 of Crocodylus porosus. Taxonomy (NCBI): domain Eukaryota; kingdom Metazoa; phylum Chordata; order Crocodylia; family Crocodylidae; genus Crocodylus; species Crocodylus porosus. The sequence goes on from NW_017728914.1 coordinate 11,670,952, forward strand.
AGGGGAGGCACGAGGGACATGTGACCCTAAGATTTGTGCACAGGATGAGGATGATCTGCCTGGTGTGGGCTCAGGACCAGGGGCTGAGCTGGTCTCTTCTGGGGGGGGTGGGGAGAGCTGGGCTGGGGCTGTGCCCAGTGTGGGTGGGGGTAGGGTGGGCAGCAGCTGTGCTGGAAGGGGTGCTTGGGGTAGCTATATCCCACCTCATAGCCCCCCTCCCAGCACTGCCACTACCACCCACATGCCATCCCACCCCGCCTCAGGTGTGCAGCACCTCCTCCTTCCCCAGAACTACTCTTTCCTTCACTGTGGGGGCATTGCCCTTACCCCCCACAGACATACCGGTCAGATGCTACTCTCTAAGCTGCCAGGCTGCATTCCTGGCTATGTGCATGTATCATTTATCAATGACATTATCAGCTATACCAGCCCAAAAAAAGCCAATGGCCAGTAATGTCAATTTTCCTTTCATCAGTGCTAATCCAATATTGATTGATATATCGGTACACCTCTACTTGGGACTGCTCTTACTTAGGAACCAGACTTCCCCCTTCCCATTAAATATCATGGGGATAGCAAAAAAAGCAATGTAAAAGCATTTTTAAGTTGTATTCAGGATCTTTGCTATCATTCTTTTTTCCTAAAGACTGTGACACTACAGTAACTGCTCTGTTGTTGCTAGGTATGACAACAAAAAACAGAGAAAGTGTGTATGTGGCAGGAAATAAATTCCCATTTCTAATCCACTGGATCACAAAATTAAAACTGCAGACATAAGAACAGCAAGTTATACTGTTACTTATTGATTATATAAGATAGTATCAGAAATTTGGGATTATAATGAGCATTAAAGAAGTGAGTGGTCAGAACAAGTCTTTGCTAATGGCTGTGCCCTCTTCAATCCACACAAAAATGGATTTGCTTTATACCACAAATTATTTTATAATATCTGAGTTTGGCTGCAGGATCAAACTGGGGAGAGGAAATGATGCACTTCCTTATGACTCATATGACAGAGCATAATTGGGGTGATCACCACTTAATGTGCTGCTGCAGGCTACAGAGAGGCCTGCATGGTGAGTAGCAGGAAGATTCCCCACTGCCAGGTAACCATTTTAAGAGGGAAGGTGTGTGATGGAGCACCTTTGGTGTTCTGTCACTTTAAGTACTGAAAGCAGACAGCTGGCAGGTACAGGCCAGCTCTGATGAGGCAGCTATTTTAGATCCTGGCTCTCTAGGCTTAGGCAGTTTGCTGCAAGCAGCCAAAGGAGCAACAACATGCAGCTGAGCTCATGAAACACCTTGCTGGTAAGGGAGGAACTATGGGGATGGCAGGAGGTTTCTGCACACCCAGTGGGGTCCAGAGCCCCAGGAAGAAGGTTTCAGCCTAGTTAGAACAAGGCCCAGCCTAGGCATGGGGCTAACAGCTGGTAGGCCTACAAGGGGGGCAGGCAAGTCCCAGTGTAGAAGAGGGCTCCCTGTTGGGACCCAGGAAGGACCCCTCTCTGGAGTATGGGCATCAGCAGCTGCTAGGTTGACTCTCTGATTCCTCACATGGGTCAACGCAAGGGGACCAGGGTCAAAGGACAATGAAGCCCAATGTGAGGGGCAGGCCAGGGCCACTGTGCACTATCTGACTCCCCAACTAGCCTGGAGGAGGGGCCAGAGTTTATAAGGCATGAAGGTCCCTCTGATGTGGGGGACTCACAGACAAAGGGGGTAGAGGTCAGCCACCATGCAGGCTGTTATAAGACTGGAATGGGGCCAGAATGAGAGCTGGACCCAATGAGAAAGAGAGCCCAAGGACAGCATACAGGAGCTGCAATAAGGGAGCTAGACTAGGGCAGGGAGGCCTGCTTGCTCATGGGCATGACTGGAAGCTGCACCCTGCTGGGGAAGGGTGGTTTGGTGGAGCTGTCTGTGGTAGGAGAGTCCACCAGAAAGGCCAGGCTAGTTAGCTCCCCGATGAAAGCTGGGTAGGGCCACCTGATAACCCCAGCCTCCACCATTCAGTGGGTCATGAAGACCAGAAAGTAATGGGGCCAGACAGGCAGAGGCACCTGAGCCTGTAGGGATGCAAGACCCTGGAAGTAGTGGGCTAGGCATGCCTAGGCAGAAGCAGCTGAGCCCATGAGGATGAGGCCCCAGTATAGGGGCAGAGTATGGGCCCAGTGAGGGGGCAGAGTAGGTACCCCAGTGAAGGGATGGAGTGCATGAGGTTAGAAGCCAGAGATTATTCACCATAGGGTGAATAAGTTGAGAGCCCAGAGAGGGAGCATGTGTAGAGGCCCCAGGAAGGAGGCAGTTAGGCCCAGGTAAGTCCTGGGATGCCTGAGGCTGCAGGTTGGCCTTAGGCCAAGCGGGCAAGCGATTGGCCCTAATCAAAGAGCGAGAGTTATGAGTTACCCAGAGAGGGGCTGGGTCAGAGCTTCATCCAGGGCCAGGTGAATTGGATGGTCCTCATTCAGATGAGGGTCACGGGAGAGGCCCAAGAGGCAGAGTGTGTGTAGGCAAGCCTGATGGCCTATGGGAGCTGCTCAAGGGAGCAGGGCAGGCTGAGTGTGGCCCTATGTGGGGCAGTGTGTGAGAGGCACAGCGAGAGTGGGTGGAATGTGAGAGACCCAGTGACGCCTGCTGGGACGGAGAGAAAGGAACAATGTGTGAGGCCTAGCAAGGGGCTGAGTTTGGCATGGCCTTGAGCCAAAGCAAACAGCAACTCAAGGATGACATCTGAGGCATGGGACATGATAAGGACAGGTTGGAGTCATGTATACACCCCTAGACATTGGGGTCTTAAAATGGGTAGCCTCCCACTTATTGTAACACCAGTTTACTTTACCTCAAAGGTGTGGCAGGAGAGACTAGACAGGACGGTGGACCAGTACTGTGAATGGGCCTGGAAGATTTGCCCCCGTCATACTCGGTGTATTGTCTCTCTCTAGTTTCTGTTGCCAGTGAGGTTACTCTACTTTTACTGTACCTTTCAATATTTAATTCAGCCAATGCATGACACAAGCTACGCAGACAGATAACAAAAAGCCAAAAAACAGAACACCTAGTTTTTGTTTAACTTTGCACACCGAGTTACAGATTTTAATTCACACTTTAAAATGGAATTTTCCTCGATGCTTAAAACCTCTCTTTATGAATTTTTTCATCCCCTGGGAATGAGGTAATCTGTTTTGCAGGACTTGGAGACAGTGATTCTTGTGCAGGTTGCTTAGGTGCGAAGGGACTTGTAGTTTCTCCTTGTCTGGTTTGTCTCCATGTTAGGAGGAAGAAGTTTTGGCAAAGAAGAGCTTACTCAAACCAGATCCTACCTCTTTGTTGGACTATGCTGCTGCTGGCCCTGCAAAGCACAAGTTCAGAACCACTCCCTTCAACTCCCTATGGAGAACAGCCTCCAGCCTTCTGGTGTAGGGAAGCCATTCCACTTCCCACAGAAGAAGAGGGGCAGTGCATGACACTTCCCAGCCTGTGAAAGCCCCAGCACACCAGAGGCAGCTACACATGCTTTTCACAGATGGGATAAGCATAGTCACTACCCTGCCTTGCCCCTCCACTTACCTAGAAAGTTCTGTGGGCTCCCACACCCCCTGAACAGCTCCTGGAAGCGGGTAAAAGTCATGGCCAAGGGAGCCCAGGCTTGCTGGAGCTAGAGCCACCTCCCTTCTAACCTAGTGACACAGGCTGATTTTCTGCCAAGAAACACCTGGCCCAACTCACAAGGAGGGTCAGGCTAGTGGAGGGCAGTGGAGGGGACTCAGGGGCAATGTGGGACTCCTGTGAAACAGCCCCTTGGTATCCAGTTGGTTAGTGCCTAAATTGGACTAAGAAGCCTGTAACCCCCTAAAATCAGCTACAGTTGCAGGCTCCAATTCCCAACGGATTATCTCAGCCTTTGGTCCCTGATCCAGCAGCAACTGCAGGAGAACGTTGCAGTGGCACCTATGGTACCTGCTTTCCTAGAAGAACTGGGGCAAGCTATGTCTTTCCCTTTACTTTCTTCAAAGATGGTCTTGAACTGGGGAAGAAGGTGACCCTTAAGGCAAAAAGATATTTATTTAGAGCCACTGCCTTCACACAGGAGAAGGAAAGATAAGGGGATATACAAACCTACTGTCCTTCTGTTTCTCTACAGTATCACATTAAAGGCCAACATCAGTCTATTGTCTAGACTAGAGGATGTGAAAAAACACTATAGATACTACAACGGAGGACCAAACAAGCCTGGTAAGCTCCACAGATGACAGACTGTCCATTATTCCACTGTACATCAAAAGTTAGATGAAAGCAGATATAATTGAGATGCCAAGAAAAGTGTGACATGGCATACTGAAGCACGATCCAAAAGGCTAAGGACTACAGTATGATTCCCAGATTCCTCCATCCAAGGAAAGGTTAAGAGAGAAGAGCAATGTTTGATATAAACTGGAACTGACAACGTCTGGACTGACAGAGAGATCCAGAAAGGAGAGATGGAGAGCAGCAAGATCCTTTGGATACCAGTTGTTGTTGTGATGTGCGAGGAATACCTGAGTAGCTCAAGAGGGCTCAGTGATTTAAAAAAAAGAGAGAGATGCCAAAGGGCTAACACTAATGGCAATGTCTAGCCACAGTCATCAGCTTGACACTGCTGCTGTAGGTGCCTGAAGAAACAGACATTTTTTCTTTTTCAAAACTCAGGTGTAGGCTGTGAGCTCTGCTCATGCATAAAAAGTAAAATTAACACAACCTGGCTGCTGATAGCAATGTGTTCACAAATAAGATTGTACAGTATGCGGTTAAATGGCAAGTATGTTGGAATAAAACAAATTAAATCCATTTAAACAAAGCCAATATATCACAGGGGGTTTTATCCCTGAATAATAATTTCAGATATCTAAGACTGCACTAAATTAATTAAATTTATCGTTGTTGGATTCAAAGTTGGAATTTATTCTATATCTGACACAAAACCAAGAAGAATTGGAAACTCTCAATGAGAAAGAAATAAAGTATCTCATTAAAATCCAATTTTCCTGTTATCCAATTTTTATCCAATTCATCTGAAAAGGAACAGATGAAATGGAAAAACTGGCTAGGAACCTGAACAACTAAAGGAGACCAGGATACAAAGTATCAGTACTAAATCACAAGAGCAATGGATGGGTATGAAAATAAAATAAGACAATTTTGTTCCCTATTTTTCACTCTTTGACCACTAGGAGCTACCTCAATATTTTCACTTAATGTCACAGGCCTTAATTTCAGCAATGTTTATGGACCTGTCACACAGAACTCCCATAAGATCTCCAGATTTTTCCAGAGTTGTCTTTCACATTTATATATGTACATTCCTGAGACCAATAGCATGCACATCTTCCAGGTTCTGAAGGTACTATACATTGATGCACAGATAGGCCTTGATTGGCATGTTTGAGTCTGTTCATTAATGTACCGAGACACTGAAATTTAATTATTCTAGGAGGATTTATTATTCTGGATACTAATGTAAAAAATATCTCTTGGGGATGTTGGGAATGAGAGAGCCCCGACTTGACTTCCCCTTTTCAATCTGTGCTTACAGGTGGCAGATGCTACCTACTCCCATATCAACAATCATTGAGTAGAAAGAGAGGCTGCATCTACCTCAAGTATTAAGTGGATAATGACTCCATATGTTGTCCAGCAGCCAGACAAGGAACCAAAAATTATACTGTACATGCAGGATATCTTTCAAAATTCAGATCCCTCACAATGTTAATGCCTATGAACACTGCAGAGTTTCACACAAAAATAACACTTGGTATGGTAGCATGATCATTATAAAAAAACCCAAAACTTTACGTTTCCCTGACATTTGGGGTATGATGTTTTAATGAGGGGTTAGCCCAGCTTCGTTTTCCAAACAATGTTTTGATTTGTAATTTGATTTGTGTGTAAAAAGAGGTGGCTAGGTATCTTGAATGCTAATGTATGCTCCCAATTCATCCCAGGCGCAAAAATGTGAATTCTTTTATTCACAGACACACAAATATATCCATAAACTTAAAGGCCATCACTGAAAGCTAATCTCTGCATGAGTTATAAATGTAGAAAGTAAATATTCTAAAATGCATTTAACTCAAGCTAGTCCATTCAGCAGTTTGACAGTAATCTATTCTACACACCAAGTGCAGGACTCAAAGGCTTTATTGTCCAAATTCTAATGTCATCACTGCTCTGCTTCATTGTAGGAACTTGGGAGAGTTAAGTAACTTCTTTTGCTCCAGTTTCCATTTGTACACAGTCTTGATGATACTTATCCTATCTCAAGGGGCTATTGAGGTTTTAATAACTAACATTGTACAGACCTTCTAAGTTACTCATTATGATTATGTGACTAAATTAACTCCTCATTATCCAATACAAGCCAATAGTATGACCATATTCCTAGCGGTGATGATGATTATAATGCCAGGTGCACAAGAATAACCACTTATTAGGTAAAGCTCTGACTGTTCCTGGAGCTTTACTGTACAAGGTTTTATCTGAACAGTATGAATACACCCAGGGAGTTAATCATTGACAAGATGCTTTATAGGGCAGCTGAAAGATGAAATACTGAAAACAAAACCACAAAACAATTATTTGAAAGAACATTTTTGGTCTCATTACACAATACTCCCCAACATCTGCCTCGTGAGAACAGTGGAAAAAAAGATAAGAGGTGAAACAATGGAAAAGCCAGGAAGTTCTTAGAAAATAATCTAATATTAATGTCTTCTGTTTCAGACTGTCTTTAAATCTTTGCCCTCAGAATTGTTATCTCTGTTCCTTAATACTGTTTTACTAACAACTTTGTTCTTACCATTATAGAAAAGCTCAAAAATCAGACTGGAAATTAGAAGAAATTCCATTTCAGTCAATTAGCCTATATCAGAATTAGGCCCTGAAGTGCAACACCAAGGTAACGATGTGACTGTGGTCTCCATCACATTGTAATTTCCTGCATAACTGTCTCTTTTCATTTATCAAGACAGTTTACTACTGAATAATTCTGCTTTTATGAAATAATACTGGAAAAATGCTAAAATATATATTTGTTGCTCCTAAGGGGAAGTTCTGAAATATTGCCGAAGCTCTAGTACTGCTTAGGGTGCAAACAAGCACTCAAACAATCCAACTCAGATTACATGGTTTACTTTGAGCTGCCTAACCTGAGTTAAGTTCTGCCATGTGCAGGGATTTGTCTGGGTAGCCTAAGGTAAGTAAGTTTGAAGGGGAGGACCTGAGAGGTCTGGAGGGAGCACGGTGGGTCCACAGTGGAGTAGTCAGAGGGTTTAAAATAGCACAGCCCCACGGCTGGGGCTTTCTGAGCCTCAGGGTTTTGCTGTGAATGCATGCATATGTTACTTAAGTCAGGTTAGCCCATTTTAGACTGAGTTAACCCAGGCAGATTTAAGGTTATTTTGCCTTTCAAGGTGAACTAATTGAAATTAGTTTTAGAACAATTTAAGGCCTGTGGATGCCTACATGACCAGACATTTAGATCAACTTAACTTTGGTTAGGTTGATCTAAATGTAGGATTTGCATGTGCCCTAAAGGTATGTTCCCTAAGGCTATAGTATTTTGCCCAAAACCACAACTTACCTGATACCCAAGAAGGATAACACTCATCACTTGCCCAGTGATAAATCTTTGATATCCAAAAATGCCATAGCTTTAAAAGTCCAATATCTTAGGTCCTTACAAAACTAGAAAATGGAGCTTTTTCATGATAGAAAATAGATATTCCAGTCCTAACAAAGAGAACAGCAGTATTTTTGGGCACCACAATTCAAAAAGGATGTGGGGTAGCTTGAGAGAGTCCAGAGAAGAGCCACACACATGATCAGAGGTCAAGAAAACAGACCTTACGACAACAGGCTGAGAGCTATGAGGCTCTTTAGCCTGCAAAAGCACAGGCTCCAGGGTGATCTGATGGCCACCTATAAGTTTATCAGGGGTGACCATCAGTATCTGGGGAATGTTTGTTCACCAGAGCGCCCCAAGGGATGACGAGGTTGAATGGTTATAAACTCCTGCAAGACCATTTCAGGCTGGACATAAGGAAGAATTTCTTTACTGTCCGAGCCCCCAAGGTCTGGAACAGCCGGCCATCAGAGGTGGTTCAAGCACTTACATTGAACATCTTAGTAAATTGTATGCTTATCTTGCTGGGATCCTATGACCCCAGCTGACTTCCTGCCCTTTGCGCAGGGGGCTGGACGCGATGATTTTCTGAGGTCCCTTCCAGCCCAAATGTCTGTGAAATCTGTGAAATTTGCCTTTACACTTGGAAGATTAACATATCAGACTTCAACACCATGACATTTTATGTTTAAGTAAAACTAGTCTATAGGTATTTTGCTTTAAAAAAACCCAACTAAAACACTAACAGGTGAAAAATCAGTATAGATCCAATGCAACCAGTGAAGCATGAATGATTTCTGCCATTTTAAAATGTAACGCATAGTAAAAACTGTCTTCCTCTGAGACCTGTACAGTTTATTTTACTTGACTAAGGCTTTACTGGCAAAATGGAGGCAAAAGTAGTCTTGATAATTTTTAAATGTCCAAAAGATCCCCAAAATAGCTTCAGTGGCATAACCCAAATACGTTAGAAAAGGGAATAAATAAAAACTGTAATTGTCTTTTAAAAATAATAATTAATTTTTAAATAACACATCTATTTAGGTACCCAATTAGTAGTGAAAACTATACTCATAATTTGAAATCTGGCTATATTGTAAAGCAAGTTACAATTTTAAACATACTAAAATATGGCACCAAAATTAGTAAAATTACATAGCAAATCCAAGATAAAAGTAGCATTTAAGTGAACAGTTTCCATACAATGTATGTTCCCATATATTCTCAGTGTTCAAATGCTGTTTCTCTCTGAAAATATCACACTGACATGCAAGCCTAGAGATTCCTTTTGGGGCACTTGAGAAATTTCTATTAATAACTAATGAAATGCAGTGTTTTATTGCAAGGTTTTTTATACAGCATTCTCCCTGCTTTGAAACTAAAACTGAAGCAACTTCGTGAATGAACAAATAAGGTCCCTGAAGGGCTGCATTGGTGTGGGTGACACTTTTCTTGTCTCCCCAGAGGTGAAGTGTGTCACATCCTCAGTACTTCCAATCTTCACCAGCCTACAAAGCTACAGGCTATCCCCAGAGCAGGATATCTCACATTCACACATGCCTGTTATGTGCTATGAGCCTAACAAAAAAATTCCCCATCCATTTTTCAAAGCATGTGTAAATCAAGAACAGAATACAAAAAAAATGATATATATTAAATAATTCCATCTTCAAAATAAGTAAGACGTTCAACCAGTGCAATGTTATTGTTTTTATTACTTAGAAAAATAAACATGTTCAGGACTTGATCTTAGATTCCACACTCAACATTAAATCCTTGTCCTATTCATTTCAATAGTAATAGTACTACAAACTTCCAGGACTGTACTTTCAGTTTTTACTCAGTCAAAACATCCACCAAAGTCACTGGTCTAAGCAGGGATTCTAGAACTGGACTATCATTTAAAGGCTGAGTAAAAATGCACTGAGCAAGTCACACTGCAATGGAATGAAATAACAATTATTTTTTAAAAATAAAGAACCAAACCAATTCAACACTATGCCACCCTGTATTGTTTTGAAGGCTCTTGTTTTTGGTCTTTCCTTATCATAATCTATAGGGACAAGATCAAAGAGTAAACTTAAAAAATAAACTTTTTCTGAGAGCCTTCCACAGAAATGAATGAAGGAACAATTCCCACTGTGTTATGTGAGTATTTATAGTTATCTTCCTATTCACATAGGGCAAAAGTTTAGAGTTTAAAAGGCAGGTGGACCCTAAAGGTGGGTATAGTAGTTTACATTACTCATGCAATGAAGCCCCCAAAAGCGCTCTGTAGCCTTAACACAACAAATGTTCATGACTACAGAGCACTTTTAACATGGCTGATCACACAAAAAATTAACCATCATCTGATGTAGAATCAGAAAGGGGCATTCTTAAAGCAGAGTGCCTTATAGGAAACCTGTGTACAGATTCCTGGTGAGGGTTAAATTTTTGGGTGATTCCTCCTACATCCCATATGGCTTTGCAGAGCTGTCACAGAGATGAGACAAAAAAACTCTGTCTCCTCCCTGTCCAGTCAGGCAGGCCAGGAGAAGGGAGCTGTCCCCCCTGCTTCTACGCCACACATGCCACCCCAAGCTACCCCTGCTGGGGTCTTGAGGGTGGGAGGTGGGCTGGGACCAGAAGATGAACAGGGCTCCCTTCCCCCTGTCCCCATGTGAACATTTTGACAGTGGCAGAGCCTATTGCACCTGGAGCTGGGGCAAGGGCTGGAAATAGGGCTCCCTCCCTTCTGGGCCTGACCCGTTCCCAAAACCCTTGCAATGGTATCTAGGGGGCCATATGGTGGGGCACTCCATTTCCTTTGCATCCCAGCTCCACATGTGGTATTCTCTGTCACTATGAAGACACTCACACAGAGGGTGGGGGAAGGGAGCCCCATCTGCCAGCCCTGCTGGGAAGAGGAGGAGCCAGACCAGGCCAGTACAGTGGGGGTGGGCTCTCTTTCCCCTTCTCTGCCCCTGCTGCCTGTGCAAGTGTCTTGACAGCAGCAGCACATAGCTGCCACACCTGGAGCTGGGGGAGGGGGGGCAAAGAACGCTTGCCTTGCAGGCCAGGCCCAGATCCCTCGCAAGACCTCAGCAGGGGTAGCCAGGCTGAGCCCACATGGTGGGGAGCATCTGTTCCTTCCTCCACCCAAAGCTCTTGAAAACAGTAGCCTTGTGGCTGCTGTGCCTGGTCCTGTGGTGGGGGGGGGAGGAAAATGGAGCCACCCTGTTGTATGGGCCCAGCCCAGCTACCCCTTCTGCGGGCTGGGCCCATACAAGGGGAACTGTCTTCTTGCACTCCTGTGTGAGCATCTTGGCAGTGGCTAGAGGCTGCCACACCTGGAGCTGGGGAGGGAGCAAATGGAGCCCCACTACTTGTGGGCCAGCTCCCCCCAAGACCCCAAGCAGGGGTGCCTGAGCTGGGTCTGTAAACCAGAGGTGCTCTGTTTTTGCCCACCAACCCAGCTCCAGGCATGGCAGCACCTGCTACTGTTGCAATGCTTGCACCCACCAGTCCCTCCACTCTCCCCCCAGCCAATGTTTACCATTGCTGAGGAGAGGGGCAGTTCGGCAGCCTCTTGGGAAGCTTCTGGAGTGCCCCTGCTAACTAGCCTGGCCCAGTGCAGTCAGGCTCTGAGCCCTGCCCACCAATGGTGCTCTAACTCATAGCACTTTGTGTAAAGCTCCATAGTTACAGCACTTCCCCAACTTCCCTGAACTTCTATACACACCTTATGATAACTCATGAAAAAGAGTGGGAGATTATATAACACAGAGTAAAAAGTTACAAAGAGGCCAAGGAAATGTATGGCTGCATTAATTTAATGTGAAAGTTATCAAAAGGTATGTAAAATTTAAAGTAATTTGTAGACAGTAGGGATCTGGTCTAAAGCTGCAGTATAGGTGCCATTCACTGAGCCATATGCTGCTTTCCTTAAGTAACCCATTGTACAAAAAATAAATATCTTGTGACAGATTGTTTTGACAGCTAAAAAAGTTTTAAATTTTTGAATGCATTTGACTGAAAGGCAAAAATGTTAGGTAGATGTTAATTTAACAGATGTCTAGTTTTGCATCATCAGCCTGAAACAGGCAATTTCTGGCAAGCCTTCCTGCTGCATCACAACATGAGATCCTATGAATTCCACATGGATATGCCTTTCAGAAACATCCAAGTGAGCCATTTTCATTCAAGGAAAATAGCTGAAATTACTGTGGGAAGATGGTAACACCTGGTTATAGTTTTCATCAAGGAAATAAATGCATTCAGAGATAATGCAACTGATATCTGTTTATGTGAACTTTATATTTAAAAAAGAACACTGTGTCTGCAATATTGCACATAGCTGGTTGAAGTTATTTATTTCTACCCTGAAACAATTTACAGATTAAACAAGAACAGAACAGAATACTTAAAATTCTTTCAGGAAACAATTTGCCAAAACAAAGGGAATTATATTTAATAAAATGTAATATTTTAAGACCATGGTAATTTGATTGTGCTTATTATGCTAATAAATACATTATAGAATGGCATATAGGAGCAACATTTGGGACTATATCCTAGAATCATTTATTCACGTGAGGGATCCTCCTGAAGTCAATGGGGATTCTGCTTGTCAGCACTTTAGAAAATTCCATTCTTTGACACCTAAGTATGGACTAAGAATGTATTTGAAAAAATTGGCTTAGTTCCTTTGTCTATATCTGTATAGATATATGATATGCTGAATATATCAAAATAATTTCACAGCTTGCACAAAGTGGTTGATAATGGTAATACACTAAATGTGTAGGGAGACAAAGTAACTATTAACTTGTAGGGAAAGCATGTGAATACTCAAGCTAAGTACAGGCAGTCAAAAAAAACCTGAGGCTGAATCTATTCAATCTTTGCAGTTTAGTCTAAGCTGTATATATTGAACCAATACAGAAGTGAACAGGCATTCACTTTGGATCCTGGAAATGAAGCCACATGCCTGCAGTGGCCCAGGCCAGAAGGTGGGGGGCACTAGAGCACATCTCCCTGCTCAGCTTGAGCAGACAGCTTGAGTCAAGGCTAGCCCACCCACCCAGGGGGGTGGGGCTTGCAGGGGAGATTAAATCATCCTGGGACAGAAATTCAATACATTCGTTTAACCTGAATTAGTTATGCTGAAGCTACATCCATCCAGGTTTATCTTAAACTGGTTTTGGCCATATTGAAAGCGATTTATGTGCACTGATCTGTTGTGTTACAGATTTGAACCAGTTTCTGATCACTTAAACCGGTTTATGTTGTAATGTCTGTCCTAGCCATAGAGTTCTAAACTACATTAAAGCTATTTTGGGTGCCTTAACTCCATTACCTGCACTTAAGTTACACAACATTAAACTTGTTCAACACATAAAGAAGCAGGACATAATCCAGTACAAAATGGTTAATGATATCTGTTTATGTAATTTTATGTGGGTGGGAACATCTTTATATTATACTTACAATAAATATCTCTGCTGCATTTTACAGAAGAGGCAAATGAGACAGAAGTGGTTAAATGGCTCTGGGAATGACTTAGTAATCCTTTAAGAAAGGTAATAATATTCAAGAGGCCTAATTCATGTCTGCTTATGTAAACTGAATTTAAGTATGTTAGCTATGGCATCTCAGGTTGGATAAGTGAGCTAGGGGGAAGAAAAGTTGCCTATTATAATATGTATGTGTAATATAATATTAATTGTAAAAGCTGAAACTGTTGGTGCTCAACCTTTTGTACAAGTGGGCCAAACCTTAAAATCAGAAATGGGCCAAGGGCTACATAGAAAAGCATTACAGCTTTATAATTTTGCATATCCTAATGTTAAATATTTTAAGTATCAGAAAGCACAGCATACATTTTTAAGGTAATTTTAGACCTATTAATACACAGTAAAACATTCAATATCCTGTAGTATTATTTTATATTTTACATAAATAATTAAGCTTCAAACCTTAAAATTGAATAATATCCTGTGCAGCAGCAGGGGTTGAGGTTGATGGGCCACTAGCCTGTAAGGAGCTGGCTGGTTTCCAGGTTCTTAGTACTGGATTGCCAGATCTCAGGCCCACAGGAAGGGAGGACAGATGGACCACTGTACCTTAACTCAGCTCTCTGAGCTTCCTGGTGCATTACCAGTGACTCCTGAAGGGACAGCCATGTGCTTTGTGAACAAGATGGGAGTGGGTCCATGCTCCACCTCTGAGTAATGGGGCTTTCTTTGAAATATATTTCTGCTGTTTTCAGGTGCTGTATCCTCTCCTGTGCTGTGCCAGAGCTCTATGGGCACATATGCATATATGAGGCTACCCAGGATAGGTCTCCAATGCCTTTCCTTTTCCAACTGCCAAAGTTTTCATGGGGCTTCAGAGTCTAGGATCTGAGTGTTGCTGCCATTTACTTTCACCCTTCTCTATGTCCTACCCTCCTATTGAACTCAGCAGCAGAGAAAAGGTGGTCTGAGCAGCAGTGGTGGTGATGCACAGCTCCTGGGTGCAAGTTTGAGCTCACCAACATGTTAGCACAGGCTCTAGCTGGAGACACAGCTTTCATGCAGCTCTGGATCCCAAGAACTGAGCACTGCTGCTGCTGCTTGGTCCCTCTTTTCCATGCTGCTGAATTCAGGGGTGATGTTCCTCTACTCCTGTCTTTGAATTCAGTGACAAAAGAGATGAGGGGAGAAGTGGAGGGAGCATTCACTTGAATTGACATATGAGTGATGAGCTGTTCACATTGGTTTTGTGAGTTACATCTTGCCCACAGGATCTTTCTCTGTCAATAATTTGTCAAATTTTCTTCAGAAGGTCAAATGGTCTGATCCCCAAAACCTCAGTTTCTTCCCCACCTGCCCTGTGATGGCATAAATACAATATAAACTTCAAGAACTCCAGTTAACTAAAATGCCCAAGTAAGTGTCTTACCAATTTAAGATAAAATGTTTGCAGAAGGTAGGCTTATTCCCTTTGAAAAGAAATGCCTACTCTTTAGAAGGTTTGGAAACATACAAGTCGGAATTTTTGCAGAACCATTTTATAAACTCATGAAAGGTTAAATGCTTAGGAGACATAAGTTAAAAAAGTAGGAAACACAGTAAGCAGAAAGCTCAAACTAAACTACTGTTCTATTGTGTTAAATATAGGAAATATATTGCTGAATCATTTCTGAGACAGAAATATAAAATTTTGTTAATTTGTAAAAGAAAGGTGACAATCTGCAGTTGGTGAGTGCTCATTTACTAATAAATCCTCATAGAATTCTGAGAGTACATGAATTTTACCACTGTTGTTATTTTTGCATCTTTGAATCGAAGCTTCACCATAAGTTAGATCTAACTAGCCATGTACAAATGCCTGATTTATACACACACATTAAGTATCTGAACACAGTTGTTAGGCACCTACAATTTCTGCCATGTCTTGATATTTAAAAATGTTTAAAAATGTGACTCCACACTTCCTTAAATATGGTTAGCTTTATACATATCTATCTTAAAAGAGTGTCGGTTAGACTAGATGATTAAATTCTCGCCAAATGTTTTAGCTTGCTTGTTGTTCTGCTGTATAAAATGGATATGGAATAGCAAACATGTGGTCGCATATCCCTAGATGTTGGTTACCAAAAAATTGGGTGCCAATTAAAAAACAAAAAACCCCACAAAAGGTGCCATTAGAGTAGCACCGCACCTAAGAGTTGTCATACAGCAGTGGATCAATTGAAGGCATTTCTAGAGATCCTTTGAAGGGAAGATAACAGCAGTGTCTCAGAATCCCCATTACCCATGGGGAGTTGTTCTTGCATTTTCATTGACATGTCAATTACTGGGAAGGGGGCAGAAATATAGCCTAAGGGTGTTGAGCTATAAATTAGGACACTCAAGTTGACAGAGAGATTAGCTCAGTCTTTGTGGGAAGAAGAAAGACACAGTGCTATAGAATACCTGATACCAGCTGATTCTTGCTTCAACTTTGAAGGGTGTCCTTCTATATATCCTCTCCAAAAGAGAGAAAACCTTCCTGCCATTACACATCCTGCTCTGATGAAGTGAGTGAATTTAAGAGAAATATAAAGAAGAGAATATCAATGCTTAAACAAAATCAAAAGAAAAAAAAAACCTTTAAAAACTGACTACTCACAGGTAAGGGTCATTCAGGTTCTTCTACATATCTGGTTATATACACCAAAACATAGACAAAATATAAATATGAATGATTACCCACACTAGAACAATTATAAAAAGAAGGGAAACATTTTTATGCTGATGGGATATTTCTTGAGGGGAAATACAAAGCAATCTATACATCAATTTCTTTAAGCAAGTCCAGGGTACCAATACTTGTAACTGGATAAAATATCTGGCTGATATTTGCACAGCTGATAACTCACAATTTTGCCAAGTAAGACCAATGATACATGACTTAAAATTTTAACAAAATTTAAAAATTTTTATTAATGTTTCCAATATGGCAGATAAGGGAGATAGTATGGCCCAACAAATAAAGCTCTAGATCAGGCGTGGGCAAAATGCAGCCTGCAGGCTGGATGAAGCCCACCAGGCCATTCTGTCTGGCCCACAGGGCTCGTAAAAATTTAGAAAATTAATATTTATCTGCCCCTGGCTGCCTATCATATGCCCCTTGATGGCTTCCCAAAACTCAGTAAGTGGCCCTCCACCCGAAATAATTGCCCACCCCTACTGTAGATTGTAACTTGTGAAACCTGAGCTCCATTCCTGGTTCTGTTTTAAACCAAGCCTAAATGCCTTCATTGACCATATGTTTTTTTATTTTTAATGTAGCCAGTACAAATAATATCCAGCTCCCAATATGTTTCTGCATCTCCCTTCTTATGTTTTTAACATTTTCCCAGGTTTATTATAACTTCTTGATAATGGAGCCATTTAAATAATGTTTCATACTAATGTCTTCCTTTTTGCATGTAAAGAATCTAGGTATGTCCAGTGATCTACACCTCAAGAGTATGCAGTGAGCCCAATATAGGGTTGTTAAGAAAAGCAAAAAAGCAGAAATGGATTACAAGGGTCAGATTATGCAAACACTAATTACTGGCTGTAGTCCCACTGAAGCCACTAGATGACTTGCAGTACTAAATATTGGAGTCAAGATTGTTTATTTGGGAAGTCTGCATCTTATCAGGCATTTCAGAGATATTTTTCCTCGTATATACTAACTTTTGGTGATATATTAATGATTTACTGATAAATTCAGGAATAAATTGAAAGCCATGTCTAGATGCAGTTGAATGAAATATGTATTCTTTAAAATACCTTTGCATCTACATACTATGAATTCTAATTCTATATTTCATTCACCTTCTACAATAAAAACAGACCAGTCAGTTTCCTGTACATTGAGGACTCAGGTTCAAGGGTAGGCATTTTCACATATGTTAAAATGATGCTGTAACATTTGGAAAGGGATCACTGCTGGGAAAGTTACACCTCTAGAATGAACAGTTTCCTCTGAAATTGATATATATTTCTATTTCTGGTAAGAAATTCTGGAAATAAACTGACCTTCCATTATGGTTTTAACAAAATAACAACTACATTTTTATTACTAGTAAAAAGTTATATTTTATATATAAAATATGAAGTATACAAGAAATTTTTTTTAAAACCATTTTGGAAAATATAACAAGTTTTTTTCAATAATTACTGTATGACTAGCAAACTTGACAATGTCACCTTGGTTTTGTATTGCTGTGGTCAAGCATTTTTTCAGAGTGAACTTTCTAATGTTATAACTTTTAAAGTACTGAAACATGTTCCCCTTTTTCAGTTATTTTAACAGCATTTTTGTTGTTCGTAGTTCTATTGCCTTTCATAGTTCTGATGCTCTTTACTGGACATCATCAAGATTTCCACCTAAATGCACTCAACCCAGCCTGTCCCAGTACTAATAGAAAAGCAGATTTTGTTCTATAATATTTAATTATCTTATTGTTAAAAAAACCCCAAAAAAGTATATTTATCCACATGATGTACCTGAGCTATAAAACTTCAAACACTGTATTTTAAAAGACGCATTACCACAGCATTTATCAAGCTGTTCCATCATAGATATGTTCAAATAACTAAGAATGTATACTTATGGAAAACTTTTGAGTAGCTCATACTGTATATCCTAAATAGGAATGTTGCAGATTTGTCACCAAGAAAACCAAAAACAGATACAAGTAATGTTAAACCTTACAGTTTATATATTTTGCTTTTTCCTTTGTAAATAAGCTTCACCATTTACTTGAGCTTAATTTTACTTTTTATTGTAATTTACACATTTTCAGAGAAAATAAAAGTTACATCATTTTAAGTTACTGTACCTTAACAAATGCACCTAAAGTGGCACAATTTTTGCATGCATGAAAGCTCAAAGCCTCAACAACTCCCATGAGCGATTAATCTTCTAACACTAATTAGATATTTGCTAATTAGTGTCTGATGTGTGAAATGAAAAACATTTTGAAGCTGAAATGAATAGGGTCTATAAAGATAGTGGCTGTATCCCAGCTCTCCTTTTTTCTATGTTATCATATTTCATAAATATTAATAAGATCACATGATACTACCCGCTCTATAAAATTATCTTTCTGAACGAAGCCTTTTGTTTTGTATAATAGGAATGTGTCAATATTTTGCATTTAGTGCAAAGCACTCAATGGAGAGAAGTGTTTTCCCTCAGTGTTAAAGAGATGTCACAATTCATGCATCACTTTTATGCTGCCTTAACTGGTCCCACTTTTTAACAAAGTTTATCTTTTATTCTACTGAAATGAAGAATGCAAAACAGTAGTGAATCACCCTTTTCATTACTGAACAATCTTGTTTAGTTTATCTTGTTTTAAATGTAACTTGAACAAAATATAAGAGATAATGCTTTCTATAAATACAGGACTTGGCAAATATTTGTTTAGAATGGTCTGTTTCAAAGCATGTTTTAAGGTATGCTAATAGTTTGAAATTTTATAATTTACTCACAGAAAGGGTTGTTCATTAAAAAATGCTATGCTATAAAGGTTTGGTGATGTATGCATAATAATTACACACTGTTATAGCCATTCATAAATGTCATCTAATGATCACATGGCAGCTTTAATATTCTAGCAAAATATACTATTTAGCTTCAGGAATATTTTTCCAAAGCAAATTTTATTAAGGGGACAGATGGGAATAACCTCAGAGGATAAAGTTAATATCATACAAACATATTTAGGTGTTTTATTTTAACTACCCATTGGTGAATAGTGGTCATACCACAAATTATATCTAATCACAGGACTGATATAGCAATTTTAAATGATAGTATAGCTAAGTTGACAAAGGTGACACTGAAACATAATAATGACTAGATTATCACTTTATCAGGCTGACATTTTGTGATTATAATAATGCTGATCAAGATGATTAAAATGATAATAAAGAGAAAGCTCTAAGAACCAGAACAAAACAGACCTTGGTAAGATGTATAGGATGTAAGCTACAATTTTGTTTCATGCTGTTTCAATAAGACACCTTTGTTTCAGCTTAAAATCAGACAGTTTATTAATCCCTGAGAGCTCTCTGTAAACAGAAATAGATATAGTATTTTCTACCAATTCAATATATTTTCTGTTTTTGATATGTTTCATGGAAGAATAAGTTCAGCTATATAAATTTATCTTGTGACATTATACTTCATACTTCAAGTGTGTGCTGATAACTCTCTTCAAACCCCAGGAATAAACCGTCAAGATACTATATATAGACTGACATCCAGGGTCAAATTCTGATCTCACATGTGCTTGTTTCACACTGATAGTACTCCATTAGCCTTGGTAGCTTTACACCTAAATTACACCGAATATAAGCGAGATCAACAGAATTCTTCAGTTACCAAAATCATTTAGTTTCCAGTACTCATTTAAGTCCTGTTGTGCCAAGAATTCAGACAGTTAAAGCCTGCCAGAAATTATCTTTTCACTTATCATTAGACAAAAAGCAAAAACAGACTAATTTTAATTACGAACACCAGATAAGTCATGGATAGGTGAACCAAATAAAGACACTATCAATCAATCCTGCAGGTAGATGTAGATATGTGTTTAAAGCAGGAGATTACTATTATTTTATGCCAGATCAAAAGTAACTGAAAAAAGACACAGAGATGGATTTAAGTGCCAATGCAAAAAAATTATTAAGTTAAGAGATGAGGCAGTTAATTGGGTGCAGAATGGGGGTTAGAGGGCACACAGAATCACAGAAAAGTAGGGCTGAAAGGGACCTCCAATGCTAGGGACAGAAGTTACACATAAAATGGTTTAAAGGTGCAGACAGAAGTGAAGTTCCCAGCTATGATGAACTCACAATGATTTCTGCAGTGTTCTGAGTTACACGGTTACTCCAGACCAAACAGAAGTTCACTTTTCATTCTGGTGGGAGGGGAATCTAGCTGCTGGCTGGGAGCCTGCAGCCAGGTTCCCACAGTAATGCCATAGCTCTCTGACAGTGTTCACTGTTTTCAGAATGGGAGGGGGGAAAGGCAGCGGAGGGAGCTCATTCTTGGAGATCCCCAGCTGGTGCTGAAGGGTGGGGTGGGTGAATTGGAGCTCCTTCACTTGGGGGGGTGGCCTCCAATCTACCCCCCCCCCCGCCCTCCAGGAGGACTAAAAAAAACCCAGACTGAACTCCCTTCATTTCCTTTCTTCCCTCCCATTCTTAAAAGAGTGACAGGCTGGGAGCTTAGCAGACACAAGTTAGAAAAATGCTACCTTTTGAAATGTCTTTATCTGATACCTCATGCAATGAGGGGTCAGATTGTCACCCAATCAGCCACTTTTGATGCTGTCTGCAGCTGTGTACTTGTGTGTGGTCACAGCTATAAGCTGCTTTCTGCGGCCAGATTTGGTGAAAATTGTCACTTCTTTCTGCACCTTAAGTGATCAGGAAATGCTTTAAACCTGTAACAGAACAGGGTGGGACAGGTGATCACTCTGGTTCCCAGTTCGGGTGGGAGGAGTAAAAACCCAACTGTGGACTCCACCCCTGTGCTGGACAGCCATGCTGGGAGTCTGGAATGGGGGGGAAGGGGAGGGAGAGGGTAGCAAATCCCCCACAAATCCCCCCTCAGCCTGTCCAGCAGCAGGGGGTGGGTGAGCCTGGGTGACTGTCCTGGCTCCTGGCAAGGCAGAAGGAGTAAAGCCCCCACTTTGGGCTCTATTTTAGGGCTGCATTTTTAGGTGTTTTATTTTAACTACCATTGGGTGGGGGACCAGAGTCAGGCTGAGGGGGGCCATTTCCCCCCCACACAATTCCTCCTCAGCCAGTCCATTGGCGAGAGACGGGGTGTGGCTGAGTGATTGCCCTGGCTCCTGGCTGAGGCTGGGGTAGTTTCCTGCAGCTGGGAGTTGGGGTGATCATCTGGCCATGTCCCCTCCCAGGCCAGTGGGCCTGATGAGGTGGGAGTGAGGGGGTAAAAAGTCCTCCCCCCCCGCTGTAGATTCCCAGCCAGGTTGTACCCAGCATGAAGGGATGGGAGTAGCCCACAGTGGGGATGATTTTACATCCCAATCCTTCCTCAGCCAGCCTGTTGCCTGAGGAGGGGGCATGGCTGAGTGATCACCCCAGTTTCCAGCTGGGGGCTTTACTCACCCTGCCCAAGCCAAGACTAAGGGCAGTCACCTGGCCATACCACCTCCTGCTGATGAGGGAATGGGTGTGGGGGGCAAATGCCTCCACTGTGGTCTTCCTCTCCACTGCCCTGCACCCAGCACAGCCCAGCTGGGGTCCAGAGCTGGGTGAAGGGGAGGGTTTCCCCATCCTTCCTCCTCAGCCAGCTTGCTAGCCAAGGAGGGGGCATGGCCAGGTGATTGGCTCAGCTCCTGGCTCTAGGTGTGAGAGGTGAGGGGGTGAAGAAAGGGAGAAATGCCCCACTGGGGGTTTCCTCTTTCCCCCATTCTCCCCCTGGGGAAACCCTGGCTTGGGGTCCAGTGTAGGGTTGCGGGGGGGGTTGCCCCCACACCTCCTACTCAGCCTATCTTGACTGAGAAGTTGGCTAGGGGGCCCCAGATCTGGCCCCCGAGGGGAAGAAAGGGAGGAATGCTCCACTGGGGGGCTTCCCCCCTCCCCTCTTGCCCAGCACTGGGGAGACTCCGACTGGGGATTTCCCCCCCATGCCCTTCCTCAGCTGGCTGGAGGCTGAAGAGGGGACATGACTAAGGGAATTGCCCATCTCCTGGCTCTCTGCAGTGGCCAGCAGGCTGGGAAGTGTGCTTTAGAATCTCCCAGTTCCTGGTCTGGTCACTGCAGGGATCTGGCTGACTTTCTGGTTTGACAAGTCAACATCAGTTTACTTTCTTCTTGGTTCAATCTAGGCAGTTACAGAAACCTGCAAAGATTGAAATGATTCAGCCTAGGGATTTTTGACTGCCTGTACTTAGCCCAGAGGTAATCTAAGTCCAACCCCTGCCTGAGACAGAATCATCCCTATTCAAACCATCCTATATAAATCCATTGTCTAACCTATTAACAAAACTACACAGTCAACCCTAAGAAAACCACAAGACATAATACCCAAACCTACCGCAAGTAAAAGCAGGGGAGACCATGGCAGCCAACAACCTGCTGCTGCAAAGTTGTTAAAATATGCTCTAGAAATCCAAAAGGATGAGAGCCATACCTCCTGCTTACAGCAGTAGGCCAAAAAAAAAAAAAAAAAAAAAATATCCACATTTTATACCAATCTGACCATGGGGTAAAATTTCTTCCTGACCCCCACTGGCTCCTATTGTATAACCCAGCCTATAAACAAGATTAAAATAATTGAATCACCATCTGTAACTCACTTTATTATAACAATAGAGTTTACTAAAGGAAATCCTGGTGTGCAAAATCCTTAGATTTCCTCTTTCTCCATCACCCCAGGGTCCAGCAACAAATTCATTGACTTCTGTTACTTCTTGGAACAGTTCTTTTGAATTTTTTCTTTACTGAATACCAGCCACAAGTTGACATGATGTTAAAAGTTGACATTTAATGAAGTAACATTCACACAAACTGATATGGAATGTTTCAAAAACTCATAGAAGCTGCCTATAGATGTGCTCATTAGCATTCTAATTAGAACGCATCAGAGCAGACTCTGCTCCAGTGTTGCTTTAGTTAAATCACCCCATGGCCATTGCAGAATGTGAAGGAGATTTTACCCCAAAGTTTAGTCTGGGCAATGAAATGTGGTCCATGCAGCTCATATTCTGTGTCAAATTGTTTGTAAACTGTTTCCATTAGCTTGTGTTCACTGATATTTCTTTTTGATTAAGTGATTGTTAAATTTCACATAGATACTCTTTACCAGAAATGTCTAAACTAGAACAATAAATCATTTCTACTTTTAAAAAACACATCGCTTCAAATTAAAATATGTTTTGTTTAGAGAAGAACAAGTTGATGTCATTTAACCTGGAAATGAGACAGTTTGATTGCATACTATTCAAATAACTTTGGAAGAAAAATTCTAAACAATACACTGCAGGAACAAAGTCAAAGGGAGAATAAAATTAAATAAGGAAGCAAGTTGGGGTCATGACCACAGACCACAGAGAACATACAACATATTGACTTTCTGACTCTATGATCCAGCTCTGAAGCTGTTAATCATAATACCATGGCAGAATTTGGCAAAAAGGTATTGGTCACTGCTAAGTAAAACCACAAGAATACATAAAAAAAAAAAAAAATCAGTTTTAACTTAAACCACTTAAAAGGGTCAACTATTAAAGAAGTCAGATGGATGTCACATGTACATCTTGTTCTTATCATTACCAGATTTGCTGACAGAAATTTCATAACTGTGCATGAACATGTATATAAAGTTGCTTGTATAAAGGCTGGCATAAAGTCTAATACAGATTATCCTATGTAAATCTTTAATTTGGGGGCTAGACCTTTTAGTTTTCTAAATAATATGCACATTTGATTTGATTTATAGCTTACTCATTAATCACTACCTACTGAAAGGCAACACCAGAAACCTGTTTATGCAGTGTCTGACCTGTATAGTTATGCTTCCTGTAATTTAGCTTTGTATTATTTGCCTTTTTTTTTTTTTTTGGAATGATTTCTGCACTCTGCACACCCTTCTCTATTTAAAAGGTAAGGTCAATATAATTAAGTTGGCCTGTAGGTCTCAAAGAGGAATACATAATATACCATTAATTAATGCATCAACAACATGTTCATTTAGGACAACTACCAATTGGCTCACTACTATTTGGAATAAATAAACAGATTTTTCTATGATAGGAAGAATGTGTCTATGAATGTGTCACTTACCAAACTAGAGAGAAGCACTGGAACCACAGCTATAAAAATAAAATATTATATAATCATGGAGGAACTAGTGCTGTGCCAGCATATTTTATGGAAGTTTTGCCTTTTATTGGAAGTTCAGTTTCATGTTACACTTCTGATTTAGCCAGGAGTAGAGTTAAGTCAGTGTGGAGGTTGAGGTAAACACATACTGCTATTTGGTAAAGAAATCAATTTTGGTCTTAAAAGGAGCGATCACATGCTCTTCACTAGAATTTGCAGACTTCATCTTCAACTGAGGAGCAGCAACTAGTTTTGATGCAGACCATAACAAACATTTTCACCAGGGATGACAACATGCATATCAGATCTGTCCTCACACAATTTTAACATATACAAATAGGAAAGTTGTGGATGGGAAAGCGGGGACATTCAGTATCCATTTTTTAAATACATGCAGTTCAGGCAATAAGTTGTTTTAAGTTTTAATATGTCACTTTGCAGAAAACCTATGTGAAAGAGGTATAGAAAATTCATAAATGCCATTTGCAGACTTTTGTGACTCTCTTCTAACCCATTAAGGATATTTCATTAGTAGATAAGTCTCCTCTATTTTCCAGTATTTCATTTTTTGTAGCTTTCACTACTCTTTCTTCCACAAACTTACACTTTGCATTACATTGTAAATGTAATACTAATCAACTTCTGCTCTATGACTTAAGAAAATAAATGCACTAATTAAAATGGAACCAAGATAAGACATACTCCATGAGCCATTATCTGTATGATTAGGGAAAGACTTGTCTAGTGACTCCATTTTTCCTTTTAGCTAAGCATTGGCTCATGTGGTATTGCTACTACTTCCTGCAGAATACTATACAAGATAAACCTCTTTCATTCAAATCTCATTTTTTCCAAGAAGATACTGACCCTCACTTTTAGAAAATAAAACAAAAAAAAATATTTGGGTTATGGCACAGCTTCATTAAAGTGTGTAGAGAAATAGTAATGGCCTAAGTTTTTTTTTAAAGATAATGACTCACACTTTCCATTAAAATGCAACAGTATTACATTGTGTTATATGAGATTTGCTTCTGCACTTTCTCTCTTTCTCTCCCTCTGTCTTTCACTAACTAAAATGTGACTTTCATTTACAAAGTTTAATTATTGAAGTTTTTATCTAAATAAAAATGAAAAATAGGAAATTGTCAGAACACTGATTTTATACAGTTATCAAAGAATAATGGAGAACACATTCTATGGAGTTATTAAAAGTGCTTAATGAACTGGATTCATATAGTTTCAGACTCTTCACACCTCTTGGTGGAAGACCTAAAAAACCAAATCCTATTTCCATGCTACCTTAAATGTTTCCGGGGGGGAGGGGGAGGACACCTACACACACACACAAAAAAAACACAAAACAAAACAAAACAAAAATAAGAGCCATTGGCATTTTATACCATTTAAAATATTTATTAGTTCTAGTTCAAAGGCCATTTTATTTAAAAGGGACCCATGTGCTCTTCCTCCACAAGGAGACGGTAGATGATACTGACAAAGGAGATGGGCCAAACCTTTTACATGAATATGCCTTGGAGTGGTTCAAATGTAAAAAAAAGAGTAACGGGAAAGCTGGGCAAAACATTTAACTTCCCATAAAGATACTATGCTACAGTATCATCAACAAAACCCAGAGATCTGGCAACCATGGATCTTGTACATGTTGAGTTTTTTGATGGAGACTGAAAACAATGAGTATGCTCCAAAATGCAGTGAGCAAGCTTCCTATTTCCTCATTATTACAGCTCCTGGTAGAAGTAATGTACAAGTAATGTACAAGTAATCTTTCTGAAAGCCACTGCTTGCCAGACTATATGTGCAAAAGTATGCAGTTTTCAGTCATGGAAAACCTAAAGAAAGCTAGGACTTAAGTTACACATTTCAATAATACTCTTACATATGAACTTGCCTTTATTAGATTTATATCATTAATGAATGTATTAATGTACATTTTTCTTGTATTTAACTGCAAGATGTAGATTAAAGTAAATGTGAAATGCACAAAAAAGGCCCCCATAAAAACTTAAATTCCAAAAGTGCTTATTCATGTATGAAATACATTGAAAAAAAATCTAAGGGAAGGAGCACAAAGTACGTAAATCAATGACTGGCTAAGAGGAATTCTCCTGCAATTCAATTAGCCATTCCTAACCATGGGCTCCTCCTTGGGATGTGCTAAATACCTTCTTCTAAAAGAACTCCTTCTGGAGTAAGCACGATCAACATTATGCAATGAATCTTAATCATACTAGTATATAATCTTGCCCAAGAAATAGAAGATATTCATTTTACCTGCATAACTGGTTTTGAACCTAAACAGCAATTAGCTTAACTTTACTGATCTGTGAGGCTGTCCTGTTATATTGTACTAATATGAATGTTTAATGAAGATTTTAATCTAAAAGAGGAACGTCATCAATACATGTCCAGATATATTCTAATTAATAACTACTCCTTGAAAATAATGTAGGTATGCCAACAGCACAGTTTGTTACTTCCTGAATAACAGAGGATGTGACAGACATGGAAAATTAGAGAAAATGTCTATTCTGTGCTCCTATTTACCCCTTTCCAATGACATAAGAAATAGGGACAATAGATTTAACTGAGTTTAATGATTCACTGTAAAAAGTCATAAAGAACTATAAATAAATAAATAAATGCAATCAGTAATTACTCAGTGGAACTTATTACCACAGGAATTAAGAACTTACAAGAATAGTTCTAAAAATACAAAAGTTTACTTGGGTGGGAGCCAGGGGTAGGGGCATGGGGAGGATGGGGAGAGGAGGGGGACAACAGATTTACCATACGTCAGCTGCTTCACAGTAACTGGTACTATGTTCAGGTAGGGGAAACCACTACCCAGCACAGATTGACTCTCAGGACATGGACAGATAAAGTATTTACCAAGAGGTAAAATGAGGGAAACTTTTTATTATGTGTCAGCTGTTCTGAAGTATCTATCTATGTGCCTGCTCTTAACCTATGGTAGATGAGAGCTAACCAACAGTACTTACCTACCCTTCAGTGAGAACCAAGTTATCATGGGTTAGCTTTTATTTTTTTTTTTAGCTGTGGGGTAAAAGCAGGCACACACACAGAATTACTATTGATCAGATGCCACACAGTAAATATTGTTCCCTTGTTAATTGTGCGGTGTTGCCGCCGGGCTTCGAATAGTTGATCTTGGGCAGGTTTCGCCCAGTTCGTGG
Organism: Crocodylus porosus; assembly: GCF_001723895.1. Classification (NCBI taxonomy): domain Eukaryota; kingdom Metazoa; phylum Chordata; order Crocodylia; family Crocodylidae; genus Crocodylus; species Crocodylus porosus. The sequence continues at coordinate 11,698,191 of NW_017728914.1, forward strand.
ATGTCGCGCATATTCCGGGCTCGTATTGTAGCTGGAGTAGTGCTCTTTTCCCTGCGCTGCCAACCCCGATCTCACCTGCCACGACTTGGTGTTCCTCAGTGGGGGGGGCTGGTTAGTGGGACCCTCGGTGGCCCAGGTTATGCCAGGTGGTTTCTCATGGGGCTCCGCCACCCCTACACCCTGGCCTCACACCACCTTTGGTGAGTTGCCCAGTCATTGTCTATAGCCTCTCCCATGGCGTCACTTTTCCTGCTGTCACCTTATGGCTATCCTTGGCTTTGCACCCTGCTTGCTCGCACGGGCCCACCCCGGCAGCTATCTGCACACTCATCCCTCACTTCTTGGGTGCCTACCCCACGGGGTAGCAATTCCATGGTGACCTTCCTATTGCCTCACCCCTGGTGTACTTATCTCACCTCCCTATTCCCCTTATGTCTCCTGTAACAAGAAAGAGAAAAGAAGAAAATCTTGCAACAGCAAAACTGGCTAGTAACCTTATTCCTGCCCCCTAATGCCCCACATCAGAGCCCGATGGGAAGGGAATGGGGTTCTCTTGACTTGTCACCTCCGGACCCACCTCCCGTCTGTTCCTCAGTATGGCGGACCCCGACAGCGATACCCGCCCCGACTGCACACCCCTCTAGGGCTTTCCCTGGGTCTTCACCCCCTGTGGCATCGGCCTTTGTGCCCTGTTATCACAGCACTCCCACCTGGGTTCCATCATGCTCCTTGGGACTGCCTCCATCCTTCTTCTAGCCAGCATGCCCGTCATCCCACTGATGTGTCTCTCTCCCCAGCCCGTGTCAGCTCCAGCTCACTTGGCTCCTTGGGTCCAGCGTGTGGGGTCTTCTCTGCTCCCTGCGTCAGCCACAGCTCTGCTTCCTGGCTATCCACCCCCTCCATTGTTGTAGCCGCCATTTTTATCCTTGCCGGCCAGTGTCCAATGCTGATGTCACCAGCCGGCCGTAACCACACAAAAAGGCGGCTAATGAGCTGTGCGGGTTCCTTCTCCTGATCTCCTTGCATCTCATCCCGGGCTGCCGATAAGTGTTGTTCGTCACCCTGCCTCCCGGGACATACGGTAACAAGTTTGTCTGGTGATTTCCCAAATCACCATTTTATTCAAGCAATGGCAGAAGCATCACTGGTTTCTACACAGTTGGATCCAGAATTTTGAAAAGGCAGTGGGGTGCATATGAGGTGGTGTATCATCACATATAACACAACATATATTTTTGTCTCCACTTAAAAAGAAACCAGAAGATTTACTAATAATCTAGGGACCTAGGGCTATACTATTTAGTTAAAATTTAAATAAAAACAAAAATAACTTTATTAGAATGTGCATTATTTTGATCAATCAAATATATATAAAACACAACAAACTAAGCAAAAATAATCATAAAATGCTGTTTCATTAACCCCATAGTTATTAAAATTAAATGTACATCTCTTTTTAAGATTTATAAAACAAAATCTGGCTTTCATAAGCATTGAATGCTTCACTGAAAGTTATTTCCTCACTTGAGTTAAATGTTCTCCAGAATTAACATTTCCACACCTTGGTTTTTGTGTTTCTAGCTTGAGTTAAAAACAGTCTGCAGGGCTGTGAAAAAGCCCTGGATTATCGAACAGACAGCAGAATTTCAGAACAAAGGATAGCTTGATTAGTGGAACCATAAAAGACCATTAAAAAGGAGAGAAGGTCATTAACACCTATGTAGTGAAGAGTTTAGAAGAAATCAGGCAGATTATGCTCAGCCGTGAGGTTGACTGACTCCCTCACTGCTGGCTGAATAAAACACTGCTGCCGCTGCCAAATTTTAAATTTTGGACAGACGAGGAATCAAAGAAGGATGCAACTGTACCACTGCAGTCTCTCCCCCTGGTCCCTGCCCTCCCTCCCCCTTGCACTTCTTAAAAAGCAGGCTTCAGTGATGGGGAAGGCCTTGCATAATCTTTTATCTGGGAGGCTGAATTTTACGTACAGATCTGTAAATGTTAGGAAACATGGCTTGGAAGACCCCAGCCATATAACAGGAAGAGAAGGGATAAAAGTGTTTGCAATTTTTAAATTACTTGAGTTCAAAATCCATATATAGTTAATCTTAAAATGCTAGAAGTGTGCTTGAAGAAACAAACAGAAAACATGTCTAAAAAGGAGCGTTAAAAAGTTTGGAGAAATTATCATTGCGTTAGATTCTCTGATTTCAGGAAATATTTTGCTAGATGTCTTCATTCAGCTAAATGGAAAAAATATCTGAGTCACTCCAAATAACTCAGAACTGGCACGTCTGCCATGCTCAACCACGTCTCCATTGCCAAGTGTCAAGCTTCATATGGAGAACTCATGCATCAGATATCCCTGTCACACTTTTATTTCATCCTGTACATCTCAGACAGAGATAGTGACAAGGGCAAGGGAGAACAGTAATGGTTAATGGCGATATAAATACTCCAGAAACAATGCTCTGATTAGAATTGGGAATACCAAGTGTTGGCAGCCTGATCATTGTAGGTGTACTTCTGTTCAGATATTCAATTTATAAAGCAAACTACCCTGCCAATGATCACTGGAGCCTCACCTCTGATTCAGCAACATTTCTGTGTGATGCCCTGAGAGCTTCAGCAATCTCAGTTGTTGCAACTGTGCTGTGCTAGCAAATCTAATATGCATTGACCTTGGTATTACTATTGCTGCTTTTGGGCTTTTGAGAAGCTTTCTTTTTTATGTCAAATGATCGATATAGTAAATATTGTCATGTGACAAACCATCTTCTACCTGTTTTTAATATGCTGTGTGTCTAGTGTATTATATCTTTTATTCTGTTTAGCATTTAGAATTCACTTTTTTATGTTACATGTTTAATTCTGTCCACATTTCAATCTATATTGTCATATTTGTTTAATTTCTGCTTCACACACTAATTTTGTAGCAATCCACGGGCTCAATTCATATTTTCTATAAGATATATGGATAAATTGTGTGACCAGAGTATAGCCTGAGTAACTTGATTATATTCTGAGGACATGATAATTAAGAGGGGGCTACTTACTAGGGCTGTGTGAAGCTTCAGTCTTTAATTTGATTTGGCAGAGATTTCACCTGATTTAGTGGTCAAATCTCTTAATTTGAATCAAATTAGGAGACCCTTTAATCTCTTCAAATCGAATTGGAACCCTCCAAATTGATTCAGAGAGATTCTGAAAGATTCAATGATTCAGAAATTGACACAGCTTTAAATATTTTTTCTGCATACCTTGAGGTACCAGGTGGCTCATGAATGCTGAGATGCTGGGGCAGATGGACCATCCCACAGGAGTGCAGGGGGCTCCCCAGTGCACTTGGCAGCAGACCCAGAAGTGGACGAGAAGCATTTCTGGTCCACTTTGAGGTTTGCTGGGGAGTGCACTGCCCCACCCTCACATCCCCTTGGCTCGGTGACTGGTGCTTCCTGGGTCTAGGGGGGCACCTAGGCAGTCCCCCATGGCTGATCGCCGAGCCACGGGGGCATGCGGAAGCCCCCCCATGTGCTCAGCAGCGAACCCGGAAGTGGGCCGGAAGTGCAAGTGGGACGGTCCATCCATCCCACCATCTCAGCATTCACAAGCTGTGCCTGGTACCTCGAGGTATATAGAAAAAAACATTTAAAGCTGTGTCTATGGCTTAATCATGGATTTTCCAAATCAGCATTGAATCTTCAGATTCGGATTCAGCTGAATCGAATTGGGGACAGTGATCTGAATCAACTAATCAAATCACTGTCCCAATTCGGGTCGAATCCAAATGTACAGATGCATCTCAAGCAGATCCAAGGAGGTGATACTCCCCCTCTATGTGGCACTGGTCAGGCCACAGCTGGAGTACTGCGTCCAGTTCTGGGCTCCACACTTCAGGAGGGATGTGGACAGCATGGAGAGGGTCCAGAGGAGGCCACTCGTATGATCAGGG
>NW_017728914.1:11702317-11765765 GCF_001723895.1 Crocodylus porosus
AGTCAGGGTGGCTAAGATCTGGAACCAACTTCCAAGAGAAGTGGTGCTGGCTCCTACCCCGGGGGTCTTTAAGAGGAGGCTGGATGTACACCTTGCTGGGGCTGTTTGACCCCAGTACTCTTTCCTGCCATGGCAGGGGGTTGGACTTGATGATTTGCTCAGGTCCCTTCCAACCCTACTAACTATGAAACTATGAAACACATTTTTCTCTATGTGGAGTGTGTGGGGGTCCATGCACTGAGCCCACCAATTCAGTATTTTTAATAAGCTTCAGAAATGTGCATCATATAGGAAAGAAGTCAGTTTTGAAAATTACTGAAGACTAACAACTACACCCTCATCAAGCAGGACTATTCATCCATTTGTACAATCCCTGGAGAATACTATTAGGTGAGCTGTACCACTTGGCTAGACCTGACATTGCTTTACAAAAGGAACCTTCTGCATTAGCACCCTCAAGTTCTTTTCTTTGATGTAATGTTGGTTCTCTTCCTCTTGCATTAGCTGCTGCAACTGATCTGCCCACTGTTCTGATGTCAAATCCACTTTGGCTTCTGGCTTAGTAAGAGTTTCGAAAAAAAAAAGTGCACTGCAATCACTTCTTTCAGAAAAGGAGATTTTCCCAGGGAATAGAAGTTTTTTTAAAGGAACAACTTTTAGCACAAAAAAGTCAAATATATTTGATGTTATTTCCTGAAGGTCCCCATGACATCTATGCTAAGGAAGCAACTAAAACATCTCCACTGTTTTAAACCAAAGAATCCTCGACAATGATGTTCCCCAACTGACTGTCCATTTGTGTGTGTGCACATACGTGTTTGTCTATATTCCCTTCACCCTAATGATGTTTTTTATTTAATCTTTTCATCTAAAGTATTCCCTAAAAGTTTCTGTGCCTTGGACAGAGTCTCATTAAAAAAAAGCCTAAACCACTGATGGATGCACAACACTATCTGAAGGTGGATCTCTTGCTATTCAGCTGAAGATAACCTTGCTCTAGTACAATTAGGAAGGAATGTAAATTTCTTCATTAAGTAAAATGGTTATTCTTTTTCTCTGCGATTACATGGTTGCATGAAGTTACTTTACTTCATGTGATAGTATAAGGCCAAGAGAAGAATTGCTGGTATACCACTACAGTTTTGTTTACAGTATGTTTTAAAATGTTTCTAGATAACACCTCTATTTGTCAATGACACAGCAGGGAGTAAATTAAAATGTTTATTCAGACCCCTCAGCAGAAAGAACTCCCTTAATCCACTCACTGATGAGATAACACTGTAGGATTACAATAATCAACTTGCAGTATGTCCTCTATTAGAGCAGTAAACCTATAGCATTTCATATCCACTAGGAAATGGTTCTTTGCTTATGTAATATGGTGACAGACTTTCACCCTTTGAGATTATATGTTTCACCTCATGCTGATCTTTCAAACTGCTTCTATACCAAATGACTAATATTAGACTAAATACTGCAAGTTATAAAGCTTAAAACTAAAAGACTGTTTGCAGTGCCCATTAATGATTTAAGTAATGGAATGATAAAGAGACAGATGTTAACAATATAGTCAAGCTTCTAAGCGTCCTCATAGGGGAAGTGGTACAATGAACTGCTTGTGCAGGATTCTTATTCAAATGTAGATAAAAATCTCCAACAGTTCTGCCTAACGTATTTTAAAATTGCTATTAGACTCTTTAATGACCTTTTAAAGTGATTGCTGAGTGGATTCCACCCCAGCTAAGGTAATGTCCACTGGCTAAGGCAACAGATGATTTCTCATTCTGCTACAGAATTTTAAAGTTTCGCTAAAATACATGTAATGGAAATGTGTGTGTGAGCAGAGAGTTTAGATAATTCATTCAAACTTGGCTTTTTTCCATGCACTTTTCTAAAGGAAATTTGAAGTGTCAAAAATACATATCTTGTGCTCATTATTAAATGCTAAATACCACAGTGTTTTGAGCTGCCTTGTGGCCATTGTAAAGAAAACAGGTGTTCTGATAGATTATAAAGTGTGAGTCAGATGATGTGTAGAACAGAATTTTAATGAAGCTGCTAGCACAGAAGTCTGACTAGCCTTTTGAACATGATGCTACAACACTGAAAGTAGTCTTAAAAAGAGACAAATAGCAGTAACACAACTAAAAAATCCTCATTAATATATGCCAAATGACTACAATGTAGGAAAGACATTAACTGAGGTACATAAAGCACCAATGAAATGGATTATAGTAAGGTCTATACTAGATACAAGTTAAAGATTATGGGCAAGATCTTTACTTATGACTCTGAGAATGGGGTTGGGTGTAGTTTGAAAGATCTGTAAAAGTTGGCTTTGCTCTCCTTTAATCTTAACATTGCTGTGCACAGGCCTTTTCCTGGGAATATTTTAGAGCTACATAAGGTTGGGTGTACTTGAAGTTAGACTGGGCTGATAACAATTACAAAACTACAGCCAAAGATCAGCATAATACAGAGGATCTTGGCCATGCCACTCACCTCAATTCACCCCCCGACCAGTAGTAGACAATGTAAAAGCCTCTATGTTTGACTGTTGACATAAGGAGTTTCCCCAAGTTGTTCAGCAATCTTCCCAAGGCCATTTTATACTGACTCTGCAGCATGTAGTAAAGCTCAGTAATGCCAGATGATCTGTCCACATTACTTTCCAAATCACACCACTATATTAAACTTTAGCAAAAAGATTGAAGCAATTTCAGAGATTCAAAGCAAAGTCATTTTGTAGCTGGCATTTATAAAATACTGTTTTTCACAAAGTACATATATGTTTATTAACTTGGTATCACAGGAAAAAACCTTTGCTGATATTTGTGGAAGTGTTTGAATTACAGTCTTATGTAATATTTTTGCAAATGCTTATATCTGTGGTTAAGTACATGAGGCGTTCTAGGAATAACTCCAGTATATTTAAAGTTACAGATGAGTACCCCAAGTACAAAATCGGAGCTTTTATTGGAGTCAGGCTACTGCACCTGCTAATATTAGTGTATGCAAATCTACCTGTGTAATACCCAAATTACAATTATTCTTTGAGCAAAATCATGTCTTTTTATGTATTGCTTATTTTAGCATAATTTAGTATGAAATTGTGAATTACACATTATATCAAAGGTTATTCTTTCCCTGAGTTTCTGTCAAACATATATTATCAATATCAATGCTGTGTTTCTGCAAATATCTATTGTGTGCTTTGATTAACATAAAAGTTGTTCAATGTACTGACTTTTTGCTTCCCACACACTCTCAGACATATGTTGTTTACTTTTTAAACTTTAAAAAAGGAGTACAGAAAATTCCTCCTGTTACTTATAAGTGAGGCTTTCTTTAACTTGCTTTTAAAAGCACCATAAATTTGAGTTTCTGTCTGTGAGATGATTAGGGAGAGATGACACAGCACTAGGAAAGAAAACAATAACACCATACTCCTGTTCACTATAAAAAAGTCTCAAACACTCCAGATATAAGTATCAGAAGATAAACAAGTGTTACACTGTAGTGTTTGTGGACTGTTTCCATTATAAACCCATTAGAAAAGCTACTAATGAAGATCTCGTTTAGAGTACAGTTGGAAAGATAGGTCATAGAATAGTCAGGTTCTAGAATCCTACACTCAGATGCAAAAAAAGTTTGTCTGAATATGCATCACACACCGATGAAACAGAATCTATTAACTCAAACCTAGAAATATATATAGCTTTGAGACAGAGAAGAAAAGGGTCGGGGCAAGAAAGAGCCTGCACAGAAGAAATACTATGAGACAGCAAAGTGGAAACTTGTTGCAAGCCTATGAAAGAGCAGTCCTTCAGAGAAACAACTTGCACTCAGCCAGCTTGTTACCAGTTTTACTGTCCTCATTTGACAGTCTCCTTCCTGTGTCCAGAACTTATTGGCAGAAAAAGCTCTGGAAACCAAAATGGCCCAAGTTCCTTAGTGCACATGCCCATTCTATTTGATGGGAAACTGTAGGGAACTCCGCCTTACTCAGACTTCAGATAAGCAGATGCAGCTTCATCTTTCAAATGCAATTTTTAGGGCTGTCAAATTATTTAAAAATTTGATGGTGATCAGTTGCGGCATTAAAAAAATTAGTCGCACTTAGTCATGATTTTAATCGCACAGCTAAAACCTCAAAATTATGCGTAGAAAAACTCAAATTTATGCAAAATTATGCAAGCACTTTGCATGGTTGGGGTGGGGACGGGGTGTGTGTGGGGGGGTGGAATTTGTGACAGTGTGGGGGGCCATGGGTGTGGGGTTTGGAGTCCAGGGAAGGGGGGGCTCTTGCATACCCTGGCAGGATGTGGACTACTGTGGGTCAGGAATGAGGGGCAGCAGCAGGACTGGGGGGGAGGGGCTGTGGCTTGAGAGTGAGGGACAGACAGGCACACAAAATCAGACACCACCCAGTAGGTAAGTGTGTGTGGGTGAAGGGGTGAGGGCGCAGATCAAGGCCCCTAAGGTGAGAGGAGTGGGAAAGAGGCAGGGCCAGGGGCTGGGGTAAATGAGGCCCTGGGGCAGGTTGTGGGATGGTCAGAGCTGTAGGCAGCTCCCCCAGGGGTCTGGGAGGGCTCCCGCTGCTGCACAGACCTCAGGAAAGGCATGGGGGGCATGTGCCCCCTGGATCTGTGTGCAGGCTGGGGCTCTAGGCCCTGCTGCTGTTGCTCTGGGAGCCACGTGATGCCACGTGCCTTCCGCTGCTGTGCAGCACAGGAGGTAGTGCAGCTAGTGCACAGCTCCTGGGCAAAGGCAGTGGGGTGCAAGGCCCCAGTCCACGGTGGTAGCCCACCTCTGTCCCACGCACAAACCCAGGGAGCACCCCTGGGGTGCTACAACCCACCCTGGGTCCCCATTCATCCCAGTCCCTGCTTTTGCTGTACTCTATGTCTCACTGCGGGGGCCTCAACCTGCCCTACCCGCAGCCCTTCCCCTTCAGATTTGTCTGCTGGACAATGTTCCACATGCCACCAGGCTGCGTTGCTGGCTGCCTGCATGTCTGTGTGTGCCCCTCCCCACCTTCTGTAGCTGCCCAAAGTCCATGCCCGGGCTACCCTGAAGTCCTCTGCACTGTCACCACTGCCCTGCAGGGTGGCCCAGAAGCAATAGTGACAGTAGTTGGGCTTCAAAACCACATGTGTGATTAACGCATTAAAAAAATCAATGCGAACAATAATTAATGCATTAATCATGCACATTAACTGCGATTAACTGACAGCCTTAGTAAATTTTACTCATAGAGGTAAAATGGAGACACCATGACTAATCAAGAATAGGGCATAGGAGATGCATTTGAAGTGAAATACTCCAATTTTTGTAAGGATATATATATTTTTAGCAAGTATCTAAACTTCATGCTGTATATTTTTGTCTCAGGTTTTGTTTTGTTTATTTTGTTCAGATTTTGTTCCTTTTTGGCTTTGTTTTTCATCCAGATGTATTCAAGGTTAACTGGACAGTATCACCTGAAATTAGGATCCAAATTTAGAGTGTATAAACATCTAAGGTCTTTAAGATATCTAAGACTAAAGGACATATTTTCCTTGATTTGCTTTTCCTGTTTATAAATAAAACGTCTCTGAAGTGTTCATGCTTTCAGCATTGTAGCAAGGAGATTTCTTAAATGAAGTTCACTATAAACAAGTTAATACTGACTTCATGAATGCTGAGGATAAACAAAAATACAGAAAGTAAACCAAGAATAAAAATAAAATATAACACTTAATATTTTTCCAGTTTCAGTAATCCAAAGTGCTACAAGTAATCAAGGAAAGTAACTATGGTGCAAAGATATGGACCACCTTCTTACCTGTTTCAAACAGCTACTCCAATTTATACTAGTAAGAATCCATCCATGACTTTTGAACAGATTGCATTTTTATTTACAATGTCTGAAACATATATCTGCATGATGTGGGGGAGTGATTTTTCAGCAGCATGCCATGAGTTGTATATTGGCTTTGTTTTAAAAAAAATCAACAAGAAATTGAAATAACACTGGAATGAATACACAAGAATTGTTACCACATACAAAGACTACACACCCACATTTAAAAAACAGCAGTCTAAACAAATCATGTGACAGGCACCTGCAACTTGAATAGGTTTACTGCATTACAAAAAACTGTGAGAGAATTATCTGAAACATTCATGAATAACCTAAAGAAAACTCTCATGCACTTAAATTTTTTTATTGTGGGCCCAATCCTTCAATGGCTGAAAGCTCAAGGGGCTGAAAGTCCAAAAAAGTAGTTAGTACCCTCAACTCCCCATGAAATTACCTGGAGACAATAATAACATGCAACATCTTTCAGTAAAAAAACAGCTTTTTGCAGAACTGATCAATTAACAAATTTCCTTTTGTGACAGGCTTGCCGGTGGGGGCTTGCTGGCGGCAAACTGGCCCATGGGTTTTGTTCAAAACTGATTGGTTGGGGAATTTCTCCTTCCACACCAACCAGGTGATGGCAGGGGCAGGTAATGGCAGGGGACCAACCCTAGCCAGGGATGAAGTGAAGAATCAGACCGGAGACAGAGCTAGCCCTCTTGCTTTCCCAATTGGTTCCTTTTCTCACCTGAAGAGAATAAAAGGGCAGTGCACCCAGCTCCCAGGGTGGTTCGATGGGGGACAGAGAAGAGGGGTTTTGAAGAGATGGTTTGAGCTGGCTGGTGGGACAGAGCAGTTGCATCAGAAAAGCCCCAGACAATGCTGCCTCAGACAGAAGCAGCTGTGGAGCTTGGCACATATGCGGTGTGCGGTGGGTCCAGGAAGGACCAAAGTGCTCGAGCCACGGGCAGTGACTTGGGCTTCCAAATCCCCCAGGCCTGAGGCCAGGCAGCTCGGTGTGCAGGTGGCATGCAGAGGGTCCCAGAGGGACTGAAGTCTGTAGCTCGGGCCTTCAACCCCTGGCTGGAGGCCGGGCAGCTCAGCTCACAGGCAGCATGTGGAGGGTCCCAGAGGGACCAAAGCCCTGAGCTGCAGGTGGCAACTCAGGTCTTCAAACCTCAGCTGTAGGCCTGGCAGCTTGGTGCACAGGCAACACACAGAGGGTCCTGGAGAGACTGAACCCCTGAAGCCACAGGAGGCAGGTCAGGGATTGGTGGCTCAGTGGTAGACTCCTCACTTGTTATGTGGGAGGCCTAGGTCCAATTCTTGGCCAAGGCAGCAGAGGGGGTTTGTCAGGAAGAGGGAATCCTGACTCACCTCTTTTCTTCCCCCCTCCCAGGGTGTAGGAATTCCACACCTCAATTTTTGTGCCTTTCCACACCTCAAATATTGTGAGATCTGCACCTCATATTTTGGGAGCCTTCATCTCATGCTTTGTCATTTAACATCCTTTGTAGCAGTGGTTCCCAACCTTTTTTGCCGCAACCCACTGCTGCAGTGGTGGTGCCAATGGCAGCCCACTGACAGAGATGAGGGAGCTCCTGGTACGTGGCACAGCTCATTCATGTGTGTGGCACTGCTGGCATTGCTCCCTGTGACCCTCATTTGGGTCATGACCTGAGGATGGGAATCACTTCTTTATAGAGTATAAGGATGCATGACTGTTGTCAAACCTTTCTGTTTCCCTGATCTCTCCTAGGTATCCAGAAGGTTTACAACTAGCTGTACCTATATTTCCTATAGTCCCTATATTTCCAGTGTATATGCTATGTCCTGGTTCTTCCCTATTTAATTAAATTATATATATAGTTAAGTCTTGACAGGTGTTCTGTCTCTGCTCTGTAGGGGGAAAAGGGGAGCTTACACTTCAGGCAGCTACGCCTCCCACAGCACTCCAGCACCCGCTCCAATCCCTTCAGTTAGAGCGGGTACATCTGTGTGTACCACCCGGATTACATTTTGCACTTTTGAAGATTTTTATGGTTTGGTATTCCAACACAAAAAGGACACTAGGGCTGCATCTAGATGAGTGTGGACATTTGGTTACCTGGAAACAAGTAGCAGCAGCACACTTTGTGCCCGAGGAGGAACTACTTGTCCCCAAAGAACACTTGTGCCATATGTGTTCTGGTGCATGGCAGGTTACCCTGGGTGGGGTAGGAGAGGCTGGGGCCAGCAACTGTGATGCCCCAGAAGCTGAATCCAGCCATCCAGGCTCTGGTTTGGGGCGGCATGTGCTGCCGCCACAATACTCTGCCCCACTTTTTTTCTATGCAGGTTTCTTAGACCCCAGAGTCTTTCAGGGTCAAAAAACACCCCTGCAATTCAGGGTAGCAATGCAGAGAATGCCTGAATGTGAAGTGTGTGATTCCATATCTGGTACATACTGCATGGTGCCATGTACTGCATGGTTGTGCTCATCTGGACATGACCTAAGGCTGTATCCAGATGTACAGGGACATGCACTTGCAGCAGCACAAATAGCAGGGGCACAAATTTGTTCCAATACTTTGTGTGTCAGCATACACCCCAGCATGTGCACTTTCTTGCAGGACACATTGTTCCATTTTGGGCAAACTGCCCTCGCCCAGCTCTTCCCTACTCCCAGTGTGCTGGAGTAGCATGAGCACAAATGGAGCAGTACAGGCAATCTGGCTGGCAGCCAGGGCATCTCACCAGAGGACCAAGCCTCCATTAGTTCCAGTGCATGCTATTTGTGCTGTGCACTGCTTTTTTTCCTGGCAATTTTTTTTTTATTTTTTTGCTACCAGGAAATCCTGTTAGCAAACTTTGTCCCCATACTGCAAATTTGCAACGTAGGGCACATTTTAATGTTCCAAATGTGTGGTTTGTGGCACCACAAATTGCATGTGCCTTCACGTCTGGATGCAGCCTAGAGGAAAATTTACAATTATGTGTGACACAGGGAGGAATTGAGGAACAGACCCCGAGGGGCTAAGGGGGAATGTGAAAGAAAAGACCAAAAAACAGAAAATCTCTTACTTGTAGCCAGAGCTGCGGTAAAGCTGGAAATGGTGGTGGGACCTGCACAGCTCATTAGCCACATTTTTTTAAAGCTGCGGCCAGCTGAGGATAGGAGCAGCAGGGGCTGGAGGGGGAATATAAACAGCCATGAGAGAGAGAGGGAGAGAGAGGCCTGGAAGGTCACCAGTGGGGAATGCATCCCCAGAACTCCTGCTGGAGGTAAAAGGAGACCTGTCTGCCTCTCACTGGGCTGAAGTACACTTTGAAGTCCGTTGCAGGGGAGACACCGGCGACGACACAGAGAGGGGAGAGGAGAACACACCACATGTGGACAGGATATTTGGAGGGGAAGAGCAGAGGGAGCAGGAGGAGAAAGGTGATGAGAGCCAGGGAGATTGGCAGAGCCAGCAACATCTTGCAAGGTGGGACCGGTGCGGGCTCCAGGAGACTCCAGGAGAGTCCGCAAGTGGGGTACAAAGAATCTAAGAAGTGGGAGGGGTTGTGGAAGGTGGGCTCCAGTCATGTAAAGCCACCCAATGGGGGACATGGGGAAGATGTGACCAGAGGGACCACCAAAGGTCCAGCAAACCCACAGGCTGGGCGAAGAACGGAGGGGAGAATGTGGTAGCTGGTAGGCTACTGCGTACCCAGGTCAGGGCCAGTCTGGAGCTTTAGGGGTTGGGGATTATTGCTGTAGAGTGGACCGGGAGGTCAGAGATCAAGAGGCCAGTTGGGCTTATCCTGTTTAGCCCAGAAGCCACTCTGGTATTGACATTGTTTTCTTTTGTTTGATTGTCTCTTTCTGTTTCCCACTTTTGGAGGGGTTGTCAGTTATAGTACAGACAGCCCTGTGTTAGCTCAATCAAAAGGTAGTGTTGTCCCAAGGGAAACTAGATGGTCATGAGACCCTGATGGTAAAGAATAGAGTGGGTCCAGGGGGCCCCTAGTACATCTCTACAAGAGAACATGGGACACCAACAGTCAGAGATCTGGCCACAGGCCATCAACAACTCCTCGAGGCTGGGTCTTAGGGCGTGGTATAGGGGAGGTGGAGCCTCGCGGAAGATCACTGCTCAGAGGTCCCAGATGCTCGAGAACCCCAGTAGTTGGTCCCCACCACTGGAATAACATACAAAGTTGTGGCAGGAAAGACTAGGGAGGAGACTACTCTAGGGAGGGACTTCCATTCAGTGGGACCACAGGGACAGATCGATGCACAGCCCTATACATCCAAAGTCGTACAGCACGTGACTGGATGATCAAAGCCCCACGAGTGCAACATGCAAAAATATGTTTCAGAGCTATTGATTAAGGAATAGGCTAAATAGGCATTCAGGTATACTCAGCAACAACCACAGTTTCTGGCAGAATATCCTTAGGAAGAGATCTTAGGTGATTTTTTAGATACTTGTATGCATTATGTCAGAAAAAAAATCACAAAGAGGAAGAAAAGAGTTATGAATATGAAGCATTTCCTACTATTTATCTTAAATTAACAGAAATGTAACAGATTGTGTTATTGGCTTAGACTGTAAACTTTATCTTGTTTAGGATTTTCTTTCCCAAGAAAATTAATTATAGGTATTTTAAGTAGTTTTCCAAGAATCTCTCTCTTATTTTCAAACCAGTTAAATCTAACTCCACTTTCTATGAAAAGTGGTTACCTTCCTTTGTTTGTATAGTAATAAGTTACACTGTGTTCACCATCATTAAGAATTTTTCACTGCTTTTAATTTTATTTCTGGTATGTGTGCACATGCACAGACATATGCATGCACCCTGTTCTCAGAGTGAGACTCTCTCTCTTTTTTTTTTTTTGAGTTAGCACAAACCATGGGGAACTACCTGAAAAACAGGTATAATACAGTACAGTAAAATCCCTGTTATCCAGCAAGAGTGGGGAATAGCAGATGCGGGTATCTAATAAATCCAGTTACCTGAGGCCAGTGGTTTTCGGCCAGATGCAGAGCAGGGGAGCAAGTGGGGGGGGAGTAGTCGTGGTTGGATGCGGAGCAGCTGCAGTGCAGGGTGGCAGGTGGTGGTGGCAGCTGCTGCATGTGAGCTTCCCCCACCCCATCCTTCTGCGTCCGTCCAGCCAGCTGAAAATTCAGGTTAATACAGTATTCCAGCAAGTAGAATGCTGGATAACCGGGCTTTTACTGTAGTAATTAAAATACCTGTTTTCAAAGCAATTGATCACAGGCTTCCTGAATTTAATAAAAAATTTCTAAAAGTGCAGGATCAGGCCAGAGTGAGTAAACATTCTGAAATTTCAACATTAGGATGATGTAGATACAGTTATATTTTTAAATAACTATTATAAAAGTAGTACATTAATCACTTGCCTACCGAGAGTAGGTAGGAGTTTGACAGTATTGCCAAAGAAATGTCAGTGAATGAAATCTAAGTGCCTACATTTACTATTGAAGAACAATAAACCCTTCTAATTACTGTGCAGAAGTTATAGCTCAATGTTGTAAATATCTAACAACCCGTAGCTGAAAGTTAACTCTTCAAATGTTTTTTAAGGATTTGGTTTTCTAAGGCTTTGTTTCCATGCTAATTTTGGGCAGCTTCTGGAGCTCTTAACACCTTGATTGTCCACACATTAACACCTGAAACTGGTTTTAAGCACTTGTTATGCAGCTCAAAGTTATGCCAGTCCAGGGCAGGATTATAACTGATCTGTACTACCCAGCTCATGTCGTACAAAGGTGTAGTCACTCTAGGAGGGCAAAGGCACCCCCCACCCTGGGCCAGAATTGGGCCTGCTTCCTCTCCCACCTTCCCCAGTGCTCCAGGTTCTTTAATCACTCCCCCTCTCCCCCCAGTTTACTTGTGGCTGCCATGCTGTCTGTACTCGGGCAAAGGGCAGTAACATATTAATTTGCCTACCTGGTCATTTCAGCTGCTGCTCTTTGGGTGGGCTCAGCCCCAAGAACAGCTGTAGCCCTGCAGCAGTGGTTAAGCAGATATGCTAATCTTTCCCTGCCTGCTCTTCAGGGACAGAGAACTGGGCAGCTACAAGTAGCAGCAGGACCGGGAAGGACCTTGAAGTTGAGGGGGAGCCATTGGGATGGGGGGGGAACCAGGGGAACCCCAGGGGAAGGAAGGTCAGAATGGGAGGAGAGGATTCTTACCTTTCAGTCCTGTTGGCCTGAAATGTGACTGCTCCAAACTTGAGCTACCACTAACACCCATCAACATCTGTGCAGCTCACACTACAAGGTGCAACAAGGCCTTAAGTTAAGTGATAATGCCCAGTGATAGCACTCGCAATCAATTGTATAATTTACTTTTCAGTGCTTAGGTTCAGCAAGGAAACAATTTCGTTACAGCATTTTCATTTTCTTCCATAAAATTTCCCATAACATGTAAAAGAGTAAACCAAATAAAAAGTCTTTGTATACACTTGATTTTTCACAGAAAGCAACTCTATATGGATATCTGATGCATGAACATTTCTATAAATCAATTGCTTCAAAGATTTACTTCAGTCAATAACTAAAGAGAAATTCTTAATTGTCCCAAAGGAAGGTTTTGCCTCCTCCCCCCCCAGCTGGTATCCAT
This sequence comes from Crocodylus porosus, assembly GCF_001723895.1. Taxonomy (NCBI): domain Eukaryota; kingdom Metazoa; phylum Chordata; order Crocodylia; family Crocodylidae; genus Crocodylus; species Crocodylus porosus. The sequence continues at coordinate 11,714,778 of NW_017728914.1, forward strand.
GATAAGGATAGAAACTGAACAACCATATGTGTGACTTCAAGTATCAAGTTTTTTCACTAATGGTTTTGCAAAAACAGTACGCTCAGAAATTAAGGGATAAATTGAAGGGACACAAAGCTTCATAACTTACTTTGTATCTATGTCCTGATCTTAGTGAAGCCATTTGTTACCAGCCCAGACATCTCTTCATCTGGACATAGCTATGGGTATAGACACACATATTGCAGGGGGACTGGACCCTATGATCTACAAGGTCCCTTCCAGCCCCTAACAATCTATGGATCTGTGAATCCAGGAATGGTACAATTGTAATAAAACTGCTCCAGCTTCAACACTAGATGAAGCAATGTTAAAGTTGGAGAAATTTCGCTAGATTTGCATTGCTCCTAGTTTGTCCATATGTTACCATTAGAATAAAGCAGCTGCTGCCCTTCTGAAAAGGGTCCAAATGTGTGTGTGTCCATGTCCTATGACAAATAAAGACAAGACTTGAATTTGCAAGTAGAAAGACAATCACAGAAATGGAAAGAAGCTGCATCAGAAGTGTAATCCTGCCATGCCAAAGGACCAAGAAAGTCCCTTCTTCACTGTCACTGAGAGCCATCTTCAACCCAACTGCAAAACGAAACAGACTTAATTCCTAAAGGAAACACAACATCTCATTCTGAGAATCTAAGGATTGATATTGCTTTCATTGATAGTAGTAGGGCCTCTTGACTGCAAAAGGAGTGGGTTAAGGTTCCAGTTTCTCACAGTGAGTTATATGGAACCAAAATCTAACTTGGAAGAGGGAACAGAAGTTGCATCTACATGTGTACTTTACCGCTGAGTTGACTAATCAGGTCCACAATACAGCATCACAGTCCACGTGTGCTAGTGTTAGGGTGCAGTAAATTAACTCCATTATAGGATAGTACTGTCAGGGACTGGCTGGGACATAGGCTTGGACTTGAGGGTGCTAAGGTTCAGGGGGCTGCCTGTTGCTTAACTCCGCACTTGTGCCCCAGCCAGTACCTCTGCTGCCCAGCACTGCCATCTGGAGCCTAGGGCTGACCTCTGCCAGGCCTCCTGCCACCCTGGGGCTGCTTTGCCCTGTCTTCACTTGTGCCTGGGTCTGCAGCAGTCTAATATGCTGTGCCTAGGAGCAGTTGACTTTGGCTCAAATTGTGCTGGAATTTATCATGTCACCTTAATGGCACATTTAGATGCACCCTGAAGGATCTATCCACTCTACAAAGTAAAGAACTATGAAGTTGTGTAGAGATTTATCTGGATCCCATGCTTATTATTCCTCAATAACCTGACTTCAACATATGCCAGGTAGAAGGATAAAATTTGCTGACTGTCCCAGGGAAAGTTGTAGCTAAATATGTGCACAAGGCCTTCTGCTCCAACTGCCACTTCTTTGAAGCTCAGTGGAATCAGAATTTGTCTTTAAAAGCAGAAACTAGAAACTAAGGCCACTTTCACATGTGCTCCAAAAGTTCAGGGGGTTGGAGCTCTCAGAGCCACTCTAATTAAAGCACCCCTCCATCTCATGTATCAGCATTCCTGTGCTTTAAATTGGCAATGGGGGCACTTGAACTAAAACTCGTTTGAGGAACTTTAGTTCAGGTGCCCCCACCACCATTTTTAAGCATGGGACACTGATGCTCGAGACACAGGAGGCTGCTGAGATATGGCAACTGCCACGCATCAGAGCAGGAATTCCATCACATCAGAGTAACTTATGTGCTTGTGCATAGATGCCCTAAATGAAACCAAAAGCAGCTCTGAATGCCTCCCTTTCTTTGGAACATTAATAATTTCCAGAGGATTCCAGGATCTAAAACAGCCAAAAAGTGGTACAGTAAGAAACAGTGTAATAAGGCCCATTAGATTTTTATATTTTTGCTTCTTGAACACCAAACCAGCGGCACAAATGATATTTCCCATGTGTCCTTAGTTTACATAAAAATGACGATGGAAACTTCATAAATTAGTGATGTTTTGCTTAGACATACTTTGTAAATTTAATGAATTCTTCATGAGGCAACAGAGTGACGTGAAAGCTTCCAACAGAAACTCCATGTAACTACATAGTTCTTATCTTAGCAATTCTTACAAATTACATCTTGAAGTTTATGTTAGGATGTATCAAGTCTTGTGGTCAGGACTCCAGAAAAGAAAAAAGGCTATGATCAACTCCTAAAATGATATTTCACAAAAAGGATTAATAAAACACATCACATTTCATGATGACACTCAAGCAAAAAAACATGCTGAGGCTTGATTTCCCATTCTGCTATCTAGGTTTAAGTTGGCATGATTCCACTAAAGTCAATGGAGCCATACAGTATAAAATTGGTGTAGCAAAGCTGAAAATCAGACCTATATGAAGACAAAACTCATCTTTACTTAGCTACCTAAAAATAGCAGGATAATGGAGCACAGCTATACGTAAATAGCACAGGCCTATCTTTATCCTTTCTTGTCTCCCTTTGAAAATTTGTATGGAGCAGGCACTGGCTTTCCAACATGTGAGATGATACATGTTGCATAATTAACAGCAGCTTCAAACTGTTACTTGCAACACCAAAAAGCCACTTAGGAATGCCAGGTATATATTAAAATATGTTCTATTAAATGTTATTAGAATATTCCGTTTTGAATATCAATCTTTTAAATTGAATTCAAGAAAGGACAAGAGGCTAAACTAAGTAAGATACCACTAGCTTGGGGGAGGGAGACAGGGGAACAGTTTTCAAAATACTGATACCAGAATCAACACCACGGTCACCCAGAAAGTGCTAACATTTAGGAAGATAAGATTATTTTATTTTCCCCTAACTGTCAGATGGTTATTATAACTTTCCACCTGAAAATTTATATAGAGGACAGAGCCACTATTCTACTAACTTTGGTGAAAACGCATGTGCACATATTTATGTGCAGTGGAGGTTGGAACATTATGGTTGCACATTTGCCATTTTCAATTAAAAATCATGTAGAGAGCTTTTATTGGGTATAGGGACAATATGAGTAAAATGGTATCAACTGATATTAAATATGTGCAAAGTCAACTGTCTTTATTTTCAAATGTTCAGAACCTTCAAGAGTTTTAGAAAGTAAAGAGTTCTGTGGCTTCAATGGACTAAAGTTTAGCCAGCTGCTGTAGTAAATCGTACGTGGCTAAGTACAGACGGTCAAAAAGCCCAATTCAGAACTGATTCAATCTAGACAGGTTCACCTAAGCTGCGTAGATTGAACTGATAACTAACTGAACTGGAGTTCAGTTTTCAGTTGGGGAAGTCAGGGGGAGGCCTGCACTGTCCCATGCCAGTAGATGGCGGGGAGAGCGGGGTGTTACAGCATGTTTCCCGGCCTACTAGCCATTGCAAAGCCAACAAAGTGGGGCCATCCCCAGTTGGCTCCCCAGTACATGCCACCCATCCCCAATCTCAGCTGCTGAGTCTGAGGCAAAAGCACCTGCAGGGGAGTGGGAAAATTTTCCTCCACTCTCTGAGGCTGCCCCAAGCTGTCCCTGAGACTTACAGTGGCTGAGGCAAGCAGCTCTGGCTTTTGGAGGGGAAGAATTTCCCTCATCTCCCTGGAGCTGTTCTGGGCTGGGGGACCCTGGGCTGGGGTGGGGGCAAGCCCCCCCAAGGCAAGGGCTCTCTGATGTCCCTATGCTGCACTGCATAGGCAGGCACCTGGCCTAGAGGTCTTCTTCTCCCTCCCTCCTGTGGCAATGGCTGATCAGCAGCTGGGAAGGGGAAGGTGGGGAATTCCCCTCAGCTCCGTAGGTCTGTGCCCGGCTAGGGGATTCTGGGCCAGGGTGGAGTAAGCCCTTAAGGCAGAGGCTCCCCAGTGTCTGCATCCCCAGGGCCTTGGGAACTCCTTCCAGCTCCCTCCTGTGGCAGCAACTAAGGCAAGCAGATAGGCAGGGAGGGGGAGATGGGGAATTCCCCCCAGCTCCCTGAGATGCCCCCAGTGATGGTGGGGGAGCTGTGGTGGGGTGAAAAGCTCTCAACATGGCAGCTTTCTGTCTCCCAGAACATTGTGTATACCCAGGCTAAGGCAGTCTGGGGATCTGTTGCCCTTCCCCCTGTCCCTATGGGCTGACAGATGCAGGCAGGAAGCAAGCTAGGGAGCAGAGGGGTGAGGCAGTCTCTGCTCCACTGGAGAAGACAACACAGCCAAGGGCTGCAAAGCATCCTGGGATGCTGGGGGACCATGAGTTAACTTGAACCAGGAAGGGATCTGGGACAAATGTTCCATAAACTGACCTGACCTAAATCAGCTAAGTCTGATTCATTGAGTCTACATTCATCCAGGTTTATCTTTAACTAGTTTTGGCCATTTTGAAAGTGATTTATGTATGTTGAACTTCTGTTCTGTTACAGGTTTAAACCAGTTTTCAATCACTTAAACCAGTTTAGGTGTAGCTTGACATGCATAATGGAGGACATTTCTGTTCTTGATCCCAGAGTATGTTAACTTGGGCTAACTTTAAGAATGTACAGCTCATACCAGGGGATGCTCTTAGTGCTTAAAGTTAAGCACAGGTTTAAGTGCTTTGCTATTTGGGAGACAAATTCCTCAGCTCTTAGCAAGAGCAACCCCATACTGGTTGTCATACAGGTGTGAATGTGGCTTCAATGAGGCTACACATTTGTATAAAGTTAAATGTGAGAAAATGTTTCCAGGCTTAGGACCTTATTTGTTTGGAATTGTGTTGAAACCTTTTTTCTTCCTCTAGATTCAGGTTAGTACCATTCAGAAGATTTAAAAGTCAAACAAAATGTGTGCTTTGTCTCCAGAAGTTTAAAAAAAATATATACTGTCAATCTTTTTAGCAATTGGCTTATTTCAAATTATAGGCTCTATTTTTTTCCTCTCAAGAACTATTATTATTATTCCTACAATGCCATAAATGTGCATAGCACTTACAGAAAGATTAGCCACCTTATGATTTTTTCTTAGATATGCAACTGCAGTATTGAACTGTGCATTGTTATTAAACCCTATAAGTTCCTGTGTCATTTCTAGGAACCATTGATTTTACCCACGTAACTTCTCCAGATCCACCTTAACATTAAAAATAATTTTAAAAACCGAAGGAAATGAATTCCGTTCTTTAAAATAGGAATTAAATATGAGATTTGAAAAGTGTAGTAGCAAATCTGGCCAGATCTTGGGAAAGGTGCATATTCTTAAAAGAAGAACACTGAAATGAACATAAATATTTTGGCTGAAGAAGAGAAAACTCCAAGAATGAATATGCAGAGGAAAAGGTGTTAATTATCAAAGTAATCTGAAAGTTTTCAAACTAAAAACTGTTTAAAAAATAATATCTGATGTTCATTTAACATCCAAATCACCTGTATGAATGTAGATATTTAGAATTTCTTATTTTGAGGTAACTGACTTTCCAGTAATTAAAGCCAAATAATGCATCATCCAAGGTGCTACAGAAAATGATCATTTATGGAGCCTGTTTTTGAGACGTCAAATTCATTTGGAAAGAAAATCAAACCACTGACTACTTTAGTAGTGTAGGTAATAGAGCTGTGCAAAGCTTCAGTCCCTGATTTGGTGGCCAAATCTCCAAATCTGAATTGAATCAGAGGACGACTGAATCTCTCTGAATCAAACTGGAACCCTCCAAATCTATTTGGAAAGATCTGGAGATTCAGACACAGAGACAGCTTTAAATGTTTTTTTTCTACATACCTCTAGGTAGCAGGGGCTCATGAGTCTTGCAATGCTGGGGAGCATTGAGTGTCCCACAGAAGCATGGGGGGGCTCCCCAGTGCACTCAGCAGCTGACCCAGAAGTGGACCAGAAGCACTTTCGGTCCACTTCTGCATTTACCGTGCCCCTCCCCCCGCCCGGCTCAGTGACGGGTGCCTCCTGGGTCTGGGGGGAGCACCTGCAGCTGACTGCCAAGCCAGGGAGGCATGGGAGGGTGCTCCCTAGCAGACGTGGATCAGAAGTACTTCCAGTCCACTTCTGGGTTTGCCGCTGAGCATGTGGAGGGCCCCCCTGAACTCCTGTGGGATGTTCCATGCACTCCATCACCACAACGATCACAAGCCATGCCTGCTACCTCAAGGTATATAGAAAAAACTTTTAAAGCTGTGTCTGTGTCCAAATCGCTGATTCTCCAAATCAGCATCAATTCTTCAGATTTGGCTTAATCGAATCAGGGACAGTGATCCGAATCAATGACTTGAATCACTGTCTCTGATTCAGGCCAAATCTAAATCTGAATTGAATAGGGCCTGTTTCACACAACCTTAGTAGCTAGAGGTGAGAGGGGCACCAGCCCCACACACCAACTTAGGAAGGATGCCAAAATTATCCTCTGCCCCAGTGAAGTCCATGCCTTAGCGGTAAGGGTAGCCTCATAATTTTGCTCTTCCAGCATGGATGTGATTCCTGCACTCCCCACTCCCTCCCCACTCTTGGCACCCATGCATGCTCCTCCCAGGCTCCCACACTCACGCTTGGAACTGCCTAGCACACCTCCTGTTCCCCTGGCATGGCTTTGCCAAGTTGTTTGAGGGGAGTAGTCCAGAGGTATGGACTACACTCTTCAATCAACTGCAATTACCTCACTCATAATGGGAAGTTTACACAATGACTGACCCTGAAGAATGGTTGTCATACCCTAATCAAGACCTTCTTCTTATAAGGTAATCTATGAAAGCTGATTCTTGAATATGCCCCTACCCTGTCAGAGTGGTTGCATCTTCCCTCATGCCTCCTTCCACCATTTTTGCCCACACTCTGTCACCTATCTTTTGAGAGAAAGAAAGAGATATGTTAGAAGTTCAAAGAACTTTACAAGTGTAGCAAAATATGTATTGGTGGGGATACGTGTTGAAGAGGGGCAGGATAACTGAGGAAGACAGCTTCCTCCTCAGACAGATTTATAAATGAAACCCACTAATGGTTTTGTAATAATGTTCTACCAAGCTGAATGACAAAGATAACACTGACGAGCTAAAAAAAAAAAAAAAAAGGACTGTCGGCAGAGGCAGAGAGACAGCAAAAGTAGGGACAGCACACAATATATACGGGTCAGTATCACACTTGTACCAGTACTGTTCCTTTTCAAGGTAACAAGCAAAGTATGAAAGTACACAATATTTTGTAACTGAGAGAAACTGATGTCCACAGGCTAACCAAGTAGCAACTAACAATGACATTAAAAAAACGTATTTCATCTGCAACATGACTCCGCAATATTTTACAACCAACACAGAATACAAAGAAATCATCAAATATGTCCTAATTATGGCAGCAGTCTTTGAGGTAAATCAGAATGGCTAAACAGCAAAACTTAGAATGAAAGAATACCTTTGACTACTCAAATTACATATTTTCAACTGAAAGATGAATCCAAATTATAATTTGTCAAGACAGCAAGATGAATGCCTATATTTTATTTTATTTTTTTAAAACCAAAATGACCTTTCATGGCTATGTTCTCTGCTTTAAGTCTCATCCAAAATATGCACATCTCTAGAGCTGAATTAATACCCCCTAAATAGTACTATATAGGAAACTGTTTCAATGCTTCCTCAAAGGGGGGAAAGAGTATTAATCTACTACATAACTGACATCACTTCCTACAGCACTTTGATGAAAGACATCAGAGGAAAATCTAAGTAATAACCAGACCAAACTAATTGGCTTATGAGATCACAGTTCTAAGTTGGTATGGCTGTAGGCCAAAAACATGATTTCTTAGCTACAAAGGGATACTGATCCTTTACCATCCTCAGGCCTGAATCTTTCTAGATAACATTTCAAATGACAGGTTATTTGGATCAAAGAAGGACTGGAAACTACAGAAGATTTGTAATGCGATGTACCAAAATAAAGAGTGGTTATACTGAATTTTAACTGTGGGTGAGTGGAGGTCAACTGACCAGTGAGACCATTCAAACTTTATTAGGATATGCAATAGCAAAATTTATTTAGATCAATAAAGACAATGCTTACCCAGCCTTGAATTCAGGGAAGCAACAGGTCCACTGGCCAGGCTTCTCTGTTCCCCTCACGATTTGAGTTGGTTTGCTGAGCTCCACAGGAGTCCAAATTTAGAAGTCCAACAGTAAAAGTCCCAAAAGCAGAAATCCAAATTTCCCTTCAGCCTATGCCCAATATTCCTAGATTGCTGGTCCCAATATTCTAATGAAAGATCTCTGAGTGGTTTTATTTAAATTTCTTTATTTCACTGAAACCTTTAGAACCAGATTTAAATAGATTTCTTGTGGAGCATAGAAGGTGTCAATTAGTTGGGATATATATCCCTGTGAAAGCAAAAGAAAGGCTTCTTTATCTCCTTTCTCTTCCCATTGTGGAATGCTATTTTACACTGGTCTGTTACTTCACTTTAGTTTATGATCTGACAGGGCTGTTTTGATTTTTACAACTTTGCTAAATATTCTAACAAAAACACACCTATTATAGCAAAATAACATCTAATACATTTGGTTACATTAATTACTACTTCTAATATTTCAATATAAAGCTATAATATAATATATTTAGATTATTTGAAGTATTTTTTTTTCTTATCTTTGCGCTGTGTTTGATTGTGTCTGCTTTACTGACCAGGCCAGTTGCTACATCTGCAAAGGTTTATGATGTGGTCACTGAGACATGGGCTTTTGAGGCCGTCTGCTTTAGCAGCATGCCTGCAGCTTTGGCATGGGTCTCTTGAAAATGAGCATGCCTAGCAACACCATATCCACGGCTTATGTTGCACAAGCCTATGGACAGTCTACCGAGCATACACTGGTTTGGGGAAATAACCAGCTACCACATTTCATATGAGATTCTTCTGTTATAACACAGTAACATGAAACACACAAAAATAACACTTTCTGAGAGTAACATGGTCTGGCTGATAAACAGTAAAGGACAGCTGAGGCACAGTCTTCTATCTAGACAGCATTATCTTATCTTGACTGTTTTTCTCAAAGCCTGTGAGTGCATACAAGACATGCTTTATAATTTAATTGGCCTGCAGTTTACACTCATAGCCAAACAATAAAGTTAGAGTAATGAGTTTCAATCACAGAATTCTAGCACATAGTTAATTTACATACATAATTAAAATCCCCCCCCCCCCCCGTCCTTGCCTTGTGCTTGGTTCTGTGCTGGCAAACAAAGATCTTGGAATAGAATCCGTTTCCCTCTTCCATTAGGGAAAATTATAAATGAATTCCAATGCAATTGCAATTCATTACAACTTTAAACAATTGAGGGATGTTAAGCATGAAACATTTCATGTTCCTTTGGTTTTCTTAAAAGCATTAAAAAATCAGAATAACTTGATCTGGTTGTGATATGATATTCAAAAGGAAGCATTCCTTCTAGATTTCTTTCACCAATATTTTTCATATAAGCATACTTTAAATTGATTATTTTATCACAAGCATCTTAAATTTTCTGGGAGTCAGGCAACCCCAATGGAGTTCTCTTCGTGAACGTATGAACAGAAGTTGAAACAAGCCAAGATACAATGCTGTATCATCTGACCTGTGAATTTTCATTGAACCAACCATTCAGTGTTAATGTTATACATTATTAATATTACTTTAGACAAAGACTTTTTTTAAAGGTAGGCTCCTCATCCCATTTTAGACACCTCAGAAAGGGACTTTATTTTCAAATGTAATAAAAAAATGTGAAGCAAGACCAAATTTTAGACAAGCTTTATTTATTTATGTATTTATTAGATTTTGGCTTTAGCAGCTAAATACTGTGATCTAGAATGAAGGGCCACAGTACAAATCTAGTACTAAAAGATACTATCTTCCCCCCCAAATAATCTTCAAAAGGTGCACATTAGAATCCCACAACTATAATGCCATATAATCCCCAACTCCAGTGTCACCAGGAAAACTGCGCCCTATTAAGCAAATAGTAAATTTGGTTTACTTCATGTTAAGGCTATGGCAAACTAACTACAATTTCATAATAACTCCAAGAATTGTAATATTTCCATTTTTTACATTTTCCACTTTTCCATTATACAATAAAATGTTGTATATTTGACTCCTATTTTTTCAGTCTCACAAAATAGTTCAATGCTCAGCAATCTATAGCTTTGCTTGGCAGAGTGAACAAAAAACAGCTGTCATTAAAAATGACAGTAACAACATTATCTGCATATTACTTATATCAGGTTAGAAATATGATGCCCAAGTGAATCCTGAACTCTAGTTCCTTAGTTACAGTCACTGACACTAAGAGCCCATCTATACTTTACATTTGTGCTGTTAATACATGCGGCCTGCTGGTCCAGTCCAAAACAAGTGGGCAGTTCTGTGGGCCACATGATAGGATTCCTTGGACTGGATCCACTCTGTGGGCTGGATCTTTGATACACCTGATGGAGCACATTTCTATGGCTGGCTTGTATGGTGCCTTACATTGAATGTTTGATATGTCTGGGGCTGCTCGAGGGCCAATGCCAACACCTGCACTGCCAGACACCATGTTTAAACTTCCTGTGTGGAATCCCTTGATAGTCAACTGACTTAAATCAAAATCAGTGACCATAATGGTGCAATTAGCTGAATACCAACCCCAGACCTGGGAAAGCCCCCCTGATCACAACAGGCTGTGGGCACCTGGCTTTCATTTTGCTGGTCCAGCATGAGTCTGGGAGAAAGTAGTATGTTACTGAACTAAAAATGACTGAGTAAGAATTGACCTTTCGGGAACTTGATAGATGCTGTATTACAAGAAAGGCTACTGCATGAGAGAGACTTGTCCCCAGAAAATACTTGTCATGTGTGCAGGACAGAAGAAACTATGAAGACCTAGGCTGCAGAACAGAATACACCAAAAAGGGATCATCCATGCAGTAAGCATGAAAGAATGACCAAAAGAAGCCATTTCACAGAATGGAATTTTCGATTGGCCAGAAATGTGATGTCTTATATAGAAGTGCAGGCCCCAAATGTTGTGCTGCAGGAAGAAGAAATATTTTGCCAAATACTGCCTAACCCAAGCACAATAACCTTGAGTGCCTGCAGTTGACAGCATACCAGAAGAATTTTATGTAGATATGGTAGAATCAAGCAAAATCAATAAGAGGGAATGGACTTTGCCAGAAAAAGAATACTGGAGCTCAGGTTCCTATTTTACAAGAGCAAAAATATAGAAAATTAAAACTGATACCAAAAACAAGTCCAAGAAACATCAAAATAACCGGATATTCAGGAACAAATATGCTAGTGAAAGGGAGATACATTGCTAGTACCCAGTATAGAAACAGAGTGTACTTGCTCCCCTTCATTGTGGTACCTATACCAATTTTGGGTATGGTAGTTTGTGAAAAAACTGAATCTAGTCAAGTGTGTGCTGCAGAACAGGATGACACAACATTCATGCCTCCTGATGATAATCTTGGCTAGCACAGCCTAAATCTGGAGAATCTGCTTAGGAAGAAGGCAACAGCTCCAGAACACAAGAAGCAACCATGTCCTTATTGGAAAAAATGTACCTACGGACACAACTGCAAATAATGACATGCAGAAACAGGAAATCAGACTTAATGGTCTGTAGTTAATGGACTTAGTGCTATGTGCAGAGGCACTGCTGCCAAATGTGCAAGTCAGTCAGATCCCAGTATAACGGCTCAGGTCTATCAAGACTTGGAGATTCATGTGCTGATACCTGAACCTGAGGAATCCCCCAGTAGGGGATTCCTGGGAAATACCTCTATAAGCAGAGAACCTGGGCAGGAAATGCAGGGGAATTCCTGGGCTCACAGAATCAGGTCCCTGAAGCCCCAGGAGGGCCTGCCCAGGGCAGCTAGAGAGCACAGGCAAGTCTGGGCTGCTCATGCTCTCCTGCCATAAGACAAAGATACAGCTGCCAAAAAAAAAAAAAAAAAAAAAAGGCCCAAATTTATCTTACCTATTGTTGGGGCACTAATTTGGGTCATTTGTTCAACAAGGGGCATGGACAATTTGCACAACAAGGGGCACGGACATCTGTTTGCTTGGGTTTTGTGCCACCATAAAAATGTTTATGGCAGCACAAAGGCCATGTCTGTTTTCAGCCTTAGCGAGAAACAAAGGGTCTGCAGAGGTTACCTACAACTTTACAAATAAAGTTTGTTGTTTTAGTCTCCCTCATTTATGTATGCCTGTGTTTACTGACCCTGATGACCCTACAAAGACATCCTCCTCATGGTATTATAAACTTCTTCAGAGATGTGCAGTAATTTACATACCTGAAAATAATATGAAGGAGACTTCACTACACTGAAATTAGCTGAACAGACAACAGTTCTGGGTTTTTTAACTTGGGCTATTTTTGTAAAAAAAGATCCAATTATAACTTTTGAAAGAGCCTCTGGCAAATTGTTTTTGTTTTAATAATGTCTATTAAAAATTCAATGACAATCTTAAATTTAGGGTAAAGCACATAATTTTGCTGACTGAATGATTATCTGAATGGAGACCCAAACCTAAACAATTTAATTTGGAATTCATTATCTTATTTAACTCAGGTCAAGAGCATGCATAATTTCCAGAATGCTAATTAGAAACTTGAAAATAAAATTTTAAATTGTTTAAAAAGAATAGTACTTTGCCTAATGTATTAGCTTAAAACAATCACTTCTTGCTCTTGGAAATTAAATAAGAATTCAATGAAGTAAAATCATAAGTGCTCTCTTGTGTGCGTGGAGACACACACTTATTTTAATAAACATTTTGTACACCATTAAATAGACTTGTCTTTAAGAAAATCCTTGAGTGTTGTTATATGAAATTAAATCTCTCCTGGCAAATCAATTGTTTGACTGCTGAGTCTTATTTACTAAGAACAATTTAAAGAATTTTACTTCCATTTCTTTATCAACATTTTGAAACACTGTATGGCAGCGAGCACCAGACACTAACAACCAGCCTCCTGAGACCCCCACCAGGAGTTGGGGGGAGCAGACGGGACCAGCAAGGGACCCAGGAAACTTACTGGCAGGAGAGGGAGACCCTGGAATGGCACGATGTCAGGTGTAACAGCACCACTTTATGAGGACACTGTCCATCCAGCTTGGTGGCACCTGGCCGATGATGTCAGCCTCACGCACTGCCTCACAGGGTTTAAAAAGCACTGGGGAAATGCCAGAGGGGGAGCACAGGGAAGCAGGCTCCAGGAAGGTGGAGCCTTGCAGCAGACTGTGGCACCCACAGAGCAGGATCCCCGCCAGGGCAGATACAGGGGACCAGGATCCCTCTGTGCGATTCCTTCCCATCATCTTCTTAGCCCTTAGGGAAGAGCATGGAGGAGAGACAGATCTTTTCTTTTCTTTCCTTTTCCTTCCTTCCCCCGCTCCCCCTATTATTGACCCTCCAGATCTCAGAGGGAGGGCCTTTAACCTAGGAAAGGGGAGGCCTGAAGAAGCAAGCCCAGGGAAAGGGCCTGTAGGCCAGTGACAGAGAAAGTCCCAAACTTAAATGCATCATGACATTAGGTGGCCAAACACACAATTAGACTGCTCACCTTCAGCTGTCTCTGAACAAGCATGGTCAGTGACTTGGAGTAGTGAAGAAGGCCAAAGAACTTGCGATACCTACAGTTGTTGAGTAGAAGAGGTATAGGGGAGGCAGAGCCCCAAGTGAGTATCCCCATGGGGCCCATCAAGTAGAGGACTGCACCCTCCCATCTTTAGTGCAATCAAGACATGGCAGGAGAGTAGGGAAGGACCCCAGCCCATGGGCTTGTGGCCCTTTCATCAGCGAAACAGCAGGCGTGACACACTGGTTTTGTTTTTTAAATTAAATTATATAACATTTAGGTATTTATTTACTAATGGCTAGTATGACAAACCAAAACAATCAGTAATGAGCAACAAGACAGAGAAGTAAGCCCACTGAGTTCAAAAGAACCCAGGACGACTCTTCAACATGGGAAATGGTGGGAACTATCACCTGAGTCCCAATGCTTTGGGGGATAGGGTCTCGCCTTTACAGTTCTGGGGCCTTCACAGAAGGCAAAATAGAACCCCCTTCAAACTGCTCTCCTTGCTGGACTTTGCCCCATAATATATATAGCTTGTGTAGGAGAGCTTAAGCTCCTTACTCTTGTGCATGATCCTGTAAAGCGAGTAACAATAATTCCATGGCTAACCAAGTCTGATTGGCTATGTCTCACTGTTTTATGTTACAGTGCTGTATTTTTAATCATGCAACATATTATCAGTGTAACACAGTTGTGACAGGATAATTATATTCTGCTTTAATAAACATCTCGGTTTAACCTTTGCTTATATTAAACTTGTACCTTCACCTCTTCATTTTTTTAACATCAGGGAACTACAGTACATTCTAAAGTTCCATGCTGTTGACATCTCTTATTTGTGTAACAGTCAAGAATTCTATTTAACCTTTGTGACAGAGTTTGGCCAATGCCTCTTCATTTATTTTTAATGATTACTGTTAGTGTCTTATGTATGTGGCACCCACATTGTGCTAAGTGGTTGTCTCAGAACTAAAAAGTGTACAGAATAGCCAGATCTTTCACAAATGTATTATGGCCTGACTCAAAGTTCCAAGAACTTCAGCAGAGTCTATACCACACTGTTACCATCTCGTACAACAGGTACAGTCATTGAAATGACATGCATCAACTTTCCAATCTGATTTGGAAGGAGGAAATTTTTAAAATTATTCTCACAAGTTGGGAAAAATGAAATCATAATGCATACAGTATGTGCAATATGTAGAAATTAATGTGCTCCCAACAGTCCCTCAGCTCTATGACTTCATGATGATTTGTTGGTTCAACAATCAGCCACCCTGGTGTTAGAGGGATTTTGATACTGAGGCCCTGTCTACACATTACAGGTATTGCTCAATTAACTAGTTAACTATGCAATTATCTTCTGACCAGCTACAAGTGCAAAGTAACTATCATGCCATAAAAAGTTCCAACCAGCTATAAAATTAGACCTCAAAAATGTGTACTAACTTTATAGCTGGTTGCTATTCAGCTTTAATTTCCATGCACAGCAGGGTCTCCCCAAAATTCAGTTAACAGAGCTCCCAGCCACAGGGGTTCACTAGGCCCAGCTGGGGCTGGGAATGCCACAACTGAGGAGATTCCCAGCCCCAGCAGCTGCCAACTCTGGGTCCCAGAAGCACTCTGCACCTGCCGGGGCCCAGATTTCTGCATCTGTGGATGCTGGGTTCCCACAGCATGTCTCCCGGTGCCAGGACCCAGGGCATAGTTATGGTCTCTCAGCCCTGGAGGTCCTGGAGGCTCTGATGCTGGGAGACGCAGCTACCACAATCTCCTAGCCCTGGAGATGCATGAAACCCTTGCAGCTGAGAGACTGCAACAGCTGCATCTCTCAGCCCGTAGAGTGCATTGGGTGCCCACTCAGTTGGAAGCCCCCTCAGCCCTCTCAGCTGTAGGAGCTTGTTTCTTGCTAGCACAGGGGGAGCCTGAGATCGGGCTTCCCCATCAACAGCAGTAAAACACAATGTGATTGAATGTGAGATTTTACAACTGTGCCTTCTGCCATGCACATGTGATATGGCAGGCTATATGAATAGCTACATCAGATCAGACCAATATCCTATTTTCCAAATGCACAGAGAGGCAGATAAGGGAAGTATAATTCTACATAAAGAAATAAAGACTGAAGGGACCTAAAGGAAATACTTTCTAACCAAAAGTAAACAATTGGAAAACAAGTAAGAAGGCAATTTTAGGCAAACAATGCTTTTTGTAAAGTTGTCAAACTATGTATGTATATAGTCCTTTGTTGTGCTAGCTGTGCTGCCTGGTCACCATTTATCCAAGGAGATTGAAGTAGCTAACACATTACATTATCATACATATAATTTTTCATAGTACAGTTTTAAATCAAACTTTAGATTTAGGAAACAAAACAAGAAATTGAACATTATGAAGTAGTATAGATTTTGCATATATAAGCAATTGTGATGAATAAGTCACAGATACAATGAACTGTAAAAAGAATTACAGGCAATATATTGCTTTTTCGAGGTTTTACATTTAAAAAGAATAAACCCCTCAAGTTACACAAGCAATAAATTATTGTAACAGTGTTTGGCTGCATGCAGTTTTTAAATAAAATTTGTTTAGCAAGTTTTAAATATCAGTAAGTAATAAATATATTCATGGATAGGCCATGTTAATTCATTCATGTATTACAGAGAGTTCTCAAAATTGGTTTTTCTTCAATTTGATATAGTTTCTTAAACCAAGGATCTGTTTCTTATTAAAGATTACTTATTTGTATAAAAATTTGAAAGGCTTTTTGAACCAGTCATTAAAGAGATCCTTAAAAAAATAATGCATTTTTACTTTCTGATTGTTTCAAAATTTAGAAAGGATTTTCCTCCTTCCTTCCCATTTGTTTTTCTGCTCATACTAAAGGTTAAAAGATTTTAGTCCCAAAGAAGAATCTTTCAGTCTTAATGAAGAGATTATAAGAGAAGTCCCCAAACTGCATAACCTACACCACTCTATTAAGAAAGTTAAAGGAAAAAGGAAATATATATATATACTGAAATCACAGAAAATAATACGTTGTAACCTGATAGCACATCTCAACCCTGTCTTGAAACAACTTTGTTTGTCCAGTCTTCAGTGTTTCAGTATATTTTAAGGGTTTGTGACTTGAACAAAAATCCACTCTTGACTAGGCAAACAGCAACACATTTTTTCACTTGTGACTCAGTCAAAAAAATCTGGTTTTCACTTCTGAAAATTTAGTGTAATATAAACAATGTGGCCAATTTTTCATTGTGAAATACACATAGAAATTTACTTGTAAAGAAAAGTCCTCTTGTAACTAAAGACCTTAAGTTTAGATAACATAAACAACAAAGAAATACATAATGTATGATTTCAAAGCTGAATTACAGCAAAATATTACGAGTTCATGAACAATATGTTTTATTCTTGAAAATGAAGAGCTGAGGTGATGTCCAGACAAATATAATTTATCATTATACCAACTCACACAGAAAAACCTCACTATGTCATTGGCTTATCAGATTTTTATTTCATCTATCCATCAATGGGATGGTTGGTTATGAACAGGAACCCTGGTTTCCTTTGTTAAAGAATCTAAAGTTCGCTGATAAAAAAATCCAAAATTCTCTGATTAAAAACCCACATTTTTCTGTGATTAAAATTAAACACGACTATATATATAGGTATCAGTTGAACACAATGTTTGATTGATATATTTACAATTTTAAAGCAGTTTGGAAGCCTAACAGTGTCTCAATCATTATAGTAAAATGAATTCTAAATATCTATATATTTTGGCATTTTTTTTTTTTTTTTTTGCATCATGGAAAATCAATACTCCTTTTGCCCACTTTGTTCACAAGGACATGGGATCAGTTGAGGCCCCACTGCCCCCTCCCGCTACTTTGTGGCACTGAGCAGCCCTGATATACCAGTGCCCTGCTGCTGCCCATGCTGTTGTTCCTCACTCAGTCCCCCACCACCTCTGGCATTGCTGGTGCCCCTCACTCCTGACCTACAAGCTCCTATATACACCAGTGCCCCTCACTCCTGGCCTGCAGCCCCCTGGCCCTGCTGGTGCCCCTCACTCCTGACCCACAGCTCCCCACCCCCCAACTCTGCTGGTACCCCTCATTCCCAATTCATAGCCCCCTGTCCCTGCCATATGCCCTGCTCCCAACCTGCAGTCTCCTGCCCCACCACAGCTCTGCTGATGTCCCTCACTCCTGACCTACAGGCCCCTACCCCCCACCCCTGCCAGAGGGTGCCTCCAGTTGCCCCTCACAAACTCACAGAATGGTGGTCTGTGGCAATGCAGCAGAGACAGCCTCCAGCATGAGGTGCATGCAGTGCAGCATGGTGCAGAAGCACAGGCAGTGGCTGGGGCTATGGTGCAGTGGGGAGGACCAGCGCCACACTTCATAGCAGCATCTTGAAACCAAGCATGGCTCTGTCTATGCTGTGGGCAGCAAGGTGGGGGGCAAGGAGGTCCAGGCACTCTGTCCTGCTTGCAGTGGCTGTGGCTGCAGCAGCTCCAGCTGTTGCAGGCAGTGGTGGAGCGAGTCTGGCCCTGGCATCAGTAGGAGGTACAGGGTACACCTGTGGCACTCCCTGCCCTGGGCTGTGGCTCCCATGCTATGCCAGGCAGCTTGGCCATGTTCTCCCTGAGGCAGTGTCTTCTGGCTCCACTGCCCTTGCCCCTCAGAGCACGAAGGCCCTGACCATGTGGATCCCTGCTGCCAGCTTCCTCTGTTGGCAGAGCCGGGCTCATGGATGGTACTGAGTGCTGCTCAGTCCCCCCTGCCCCACCACAGCCCTTCCCACAATGCCAACAGGCACTTGCTCTGTGTCATGGGTATGCACACTCCCCCCTCACAGATTCACATACTTCACACCGCCTCCATGCGCCCTTGCCACACACACACACACACACAGATATGCCCATGCCCCTCCTCCCCACCACACGCAGCCCTCTGGAAAGTCCCCGCACCCTGGCCCTCTTACCTGTATCCAGATGTAGGCCATGTGTATGTGCATGGCGCTTCCTGCCTCCAATCGCCTTCCACCGCCCCCCAAGCAGATCCTTGCAAACTGGAACACTGCCAGCCTGCAAAGGAAACCTGTGGTTTCCCACATCAAAGGAGAAAATCTGCGATTTTCTCCTTTAAAGGAGAAAATCTGCATTTTTCCATGGAAAAACCCAGATCATTGGCTATAAGTCAAACTGTGGGGTCATGGATTCTGTAATAACTGTTTCTTTTATCTTAATTTTCAAAGAGCAGATGGAGCGAGAGAGACAGAAAGAGAGAAATAGGTCACTGAATCTAGTACAAAGCAGTATGCCTGGTAAATGAAAATTATATTAGTTATATACTTAATGTGTTTATAGTACATCAAACACTATAGACATGGAAAGGCTTACTACTAACCCAAATCTGCTTTTAAAACATATATTAATAAAATATGCAGAAAGCTCATCTCAGCAGTCTGTCACAGTGGAACAGTATCTCTCACAAATTTAAATAATAGTGAAAAAACAATACTGTATTCCATGTTTTTGTCTCCCCTGCACAGTCATTCCATACTCACTCCACTCATTACATCACAAGACCTGAATTAGCACTTCTGGATTCAGAGTGATTGAGAAAATGCACCATTTCTTCCTTTTCCTTAGCTCTCTTTCACATCCTTTGCCACTTCTCTCTCTGCATTCTTTACCTTTCTCTTTTCTACTCTATTTTTATTTTCTCTCCCCATTGATACACTTTTCCTTTCCTGTCTCTTTTTGAACCATAATCTTATGAAGACTCAGACTTGGAACTGCAAAAACACTTAAAAATAGGATCATTGCCGTCAACCCACAGAAATATTACCAGGACAGCCCCCTTTGTCACCTTGTATTTCAACACATGCCCAAGTAAATGAATCATTTCATAATTGGGATAGGACATATCAATTAGACTTAGTTAATTAAGTGCCTGGGTGGTTCAAGCACCTACATTGAACGCCTTCAATTTGGATGTTTATCTTGCTGGGATCTTAGGATCCCTGCTGACTTCTTGCCCCTGGGGCAGGGGACTGGACTTGACTTCCAAGGTCTCTTCCAGCCCTAATGTCTATGAATCTATGAATTAAGGTAAGGTCATAAATTTCAGACATGATGCTCTTTTTCACTCTCTGCAAAAAAGCAGGAATGGCTTTAACACCTGTATATGCTCTTATCTTTTTCCTGAGACTGTTTCCAGCAAACTGAGAATGATAACAAAAAACAAACAATATGGTCTGTACTTGTGTGATTTGTAATGGACTCAGTTTAAATTAAAAAATGTTAATCAGCATACTGGGTGGTGGTCTTTAAGCTTGTCACCATGGAATTTGTGATGAAACATGAATTATGATTTTACAAATACAGAAGAGATATCCAAGGACACACACTGACTGAGCACTCCCAGTCCTCATTAATGAAAGTCTACAAAGGCCAGCTTCTCTAATGTGATCAAATGATAAACAAAACCTGGTATTTTGTAGGAGAGGCAAAGTGGTGAAATCTAAAATGGGTAAGCCAATGATTTTCAACCATGATGCCATGGGCCCCTGGGGTTGCTGTGAGATCCTGTTAAGACTGCTGCACAAGATTAGCACTGTGGTGCATGTAAACACCCACATGATTCACAAGATAAAACCAGATATTTCAAATAGAAATCCATAGTATCAAAAATATTCTGATCTCTTGTGCTGTAGTTTTTTATGTAGTCAAAAATGAGTGAAGCCAAGATATGGGATTTTCTTGCCTTGAGTCTAACAAGGGGTGCCCTGAGGCTAAAAACATTGAGAACCACTGGATTAACTCCTGATTTTTTTTAGTGGGGAATAAAGCACCTACCTTCCAGAAGATAGTTCTACAGAAGACAGAAGTTTAGGAGAAGAGGTAGAAATTGGCTAGTGAGGGAAATACAGGAAAAGGCAAAGTATTCCAGAGGAAAAGATGATATTTTAACTTTGTGGAATAGGCCCTTTCTCAGGACCTCTATGTCTTTTGTATTTCTCAGTTTAGAGATACAGCTCCTTCCTAGGCAGGGGAGGGCAGTATTGTGTGTAGCAAATCTAACTGGGGAAAAAACACCTTCTTTTCATGGGAACAGTCAGAATCTAAGTTTTCCATGATCTTACTTCTTGTCACAATACTACTCACTTGAAGGTGAGAAGAGTTTGGTAGTTCAAGCTCTCTACAGTGATTCTGTAGTGAAATCATTGTAAGCCTCACTCTTTGACAAGAAATAGAAATGTGGAGTCCAGAATGAAACTAAAATGAGTAGAAAAGAGTAGGAGTGACAATTATAGGGTGTGCCATAGAAGACCTGGACATCTTCACATCTTTAAAAGCGAAGGCAAATAGAATTACGAGAAAAAGCAAAATAAAAGAATACATACCTGGCCCCCAACAACAGGCTAGTAAAAACTGAGAGATGACTTTTTGATTTAAAAAACTCTATTGCTCATTAAGTTAATACAGTAGCACCCCAAAGAGAAATGAATTGTAACTTAATTATTAAAACAGAACAGGGGTTCTCAACCTTTTTTAACAAATATACCCCTTCTCTCTCAGAGTTCCAGCTCATATACTCCTTTATTTTATTTTCTATTTTTTTAAGGAGGTGCATGTACAAATTGAGGCCCCCACAGTGGGGGAGGGAGTGAGGCTGAGGCTGCAAAGCCAGGGCAGAGTGCAGGAAGGAACTACAAGCGGCTCATCCAGGGTGTGCAGGGAGGGGATGGCGGCTCCTACTGGTGCATGCAGCCTGGGAGGGCATGGAAGTATGTGCCCCTGGATCTGCATGCAGGATGAGGGCAGGCTAGATCAGCAGTGGGGGAAGAAGTGGGGCTGGGGCAAGGACAGGGGCTTCCAAGCCAGGGCAGGATGCAAGGCTGAGCTACATGGGGAGTGGCTCCTGCACCTATGCGCATCCCCAGGTGGGCAAAGGGGCATGTGCCCCCAGCTCTGTGCAGGTAAGGGTGGGATGCTGCTGTAGGCTGGGGCCAGTGCCTGGCTGTTCCAGGCAGGGCCTGGGCCACACTGTGCTGGGGGCAGGCAGTGGCAGCACTGGAAGGGTGGGCTATGGAGGGGAGGACAGAATTTTAGGGTGGCTGCAGCCTACCTGTAGCCCCCTCCCAGCATCACTGCTGCCCATCCCCAGCACAGCCCGACCCAGCCCGTGCCAGGAAGAGCCTGGTGCCACTCCAGCTCCAGCCAGCACCGGCATCCAAGACAGAATAAAAAACTGCCTGAAGTTGATTTGGGCTCTATTTTGGGCTCCCAAATGAGGTGGTACTCTGTCCTACCTTGGGGGTCTTCAAGAGGAAGCTGGACAGATATTTAGTTGGGGTTACATGATCCCGGCACCTGTCCTCGCCTGGGGCTAGGGGTTGGTCCTGATGATCTCTTTAGGTCCCTTCTGACCCTAAGTACTATGATACTATAATACTATTTATGATATTGTTGCTGATTTTTTTTTATGTTACAAGGAGTTATTTAGCTTTCTCTTCTTCACTTTCCCATTTATAAAAAGGAATGTTGATGGGTACCTGCCTTTCCAAAGTTATGTAAGATCCAAGGATGAAAAATACGAGGTATTATTATAGCCCACTTATTATTTACTATTTATGTTGCACTGAAATGCAGAGGCCTAATGATGGTTGGGAACCCACTGTACTATTTTCTGTCTAAACAAATTGTTTTAGCTCCTTGTGAATTGTGGAAGCATTGATTAAGATAAGGAAGGTAGGAAGGACTTTGACTTTTTAACTACTTTATTCAGGGTTTGGGGTACAAAAGGTTGGTCCTTCTGGGGTCCAGGTCCAATATATAAAACAAAGACAAACAAATCACCATCAAACAAAAGCACCATACCATTACATTCATAATGTCACACTGTGACAGACCCCTTCGCAGTATTTCAAGTCATGCCTAACATGCCATTATGTGGTGGGGACACCCAGCTACATGGGCATACAGATCAATGCCCTCTATAACCAAACAATTCTTACCCTGCTCTATCCAATCATACACATGACAAAACCTTCAACTTCCCACACGAAGAAAACAAAGCTGAAAGCAATCTGGTGAGGACCCAGGGCACAGTGCGAGCTTGGAGTCGCAGTCCACACTGAACCCGCCCAGTCACAGGAAGGAAGGAAGGATTCCTTCTACTGTGTTCTGATGTCCACTGTAGTGTCAGTGTATAACCCCAAAACAGACTGCTGAACTTGACAACTTGCTTTATATTTTTCAATGAGGAAGGGGAAAAAATACATGTTTAATGAAAAAAAAGTACTATAGTTTAAAATATGAACATTTAATGCAGGGGTATTTGCAAAGGGGGTCAGAATATTTTCTGCTCATTCTTTTATGGTATCCTTAAGGTAGAGGAGATAACAGTACCAGTTTGCATAGCTCAAGGTGCCTTGGTCAACGAGACAGCTCAGTTAAACCTTCTTGAGATAAGAATTCCTTGGTGTATTTTTTTAAAGAAAAAAGAAGTGAGCAAGCAACAAAGCAGGGAAAATAAATGCAGAAATACATTCACAGCTTTGCTTTGCCAAGATCTTGTTTAATTTCCAGAAGTAATGAGTGATTTAAGATAATACAGCAAGTGGTGCAAACTTGTGGTGGTGGTAAGCTGATTCAAGGGGTTTTTTAAAACACTTCCATATAGTACTTGAAAAAATGTTGTATGTTCCTGCATCTACACAAATACAAGCTTAAATCAGCTGAATATAACAACACTGAAATCAAATGTTTTCCCACTCTGGTCTGTACTCTTGTCTCAATTTATATAATTATTCAGTTAGATATATATAATTATAAATAAATAAGAATGCTGGTTAATTTTCATAATATTAAAATGAAATTAAGAGAACTCTCGAAGGCAGCTCAAACCTTAAGGTCTTTCTCACAAAATTAATTTGATGAATACATTGCCTATTTCCTGGATTTTTCTCTTTTTGTTGAAATGTAAACCTTAATGCATGTCAAGGCTTCAAAAAAAAAGCAAAAAAAAAAAGCAACACTTGGAACCTCCTGACTGACTATGGTGTACTTCATTTCTCAATCTTGAGACTCAATTAATCTTACTGTAGTTTTTGCATTTAGTGAAAAAAAGTTTGAATGCCATACTGCCTTATGTCCCAAGGGAACCCAAAGCACTTTACTGTTCTATATATAGTAAACATCTCTGTACAACAGTTTGGTTCAGGCAATATAGAAAAATATCATATCCAATTCAAACTGCAATGGGAATTTATTCAACAGAATATAATTACTCAAATCTGTATCTGACTGTAAAGTTCCCTATCCACAAGAAGATCATGTCACCATAGCCAACAAAAGTATGATGCTTGACTTAAATTAGGTGGGAATCCCAACTGCTTTCCTAGCACAGGTAGCTACAGATTGGTGCAGACAACTTACAGTGGCCTATACAATTTTGGGTATTTTATTTCTCCTTTACTACAACATAACATTTTGCAAACAAATCAAGGGCCTGATCCAAAATCCATTACTGAGTAAAGAGAAGATGTTTATGGGGTATACTGAGCTTTGGAATATATCCCCAGTGGCTTACCTAGAGAGTTTGGGAACAGAATAGACTAGAACAGCTGTGTGGCATACACGGCCATGAAGGCGTGCCTGGCAGTGCAGCATGAGTGCGCCTGCATGGCCACACACGCCGTGCAGCTTATAGGGAACTCTGGAGTATAATGCATCTATTTTGGCTACTCTTTTAGGAATTATTTTAAACTGTGTCATTAATGTAGACACTTTATCAGGCCTCCCTTAATTTCTGCAAAATCTGCCTAAGATGCAAGCAATGAAACAGTGGGAAAAAATTAATTCATAGGCTGGCAAGTCAACAAGCCACCAAACCACAGAGCTAGGGCTGGCCAGAAAACAATAATTTAATTTTGGAATTATATCTGAGATGGATAGACCCACCTCAGAGTAGACAACAGCTAAAGATTAGGGTACTTGTCAGAGACAAGGGACACCCGGGGTTGACCTCCACAAATTATTTTTGCACCCCTTGCTGATATAGCTCTGCTGGCAAAAAGATCTCTCTGAATAAAGCTATGCTGACAGGTGCAGGCTTTGACAGCAAAGTTTCTGTTATTTGCGGAAGTGGTATCCTGAAGCCAGCAATCCCCTCCCCCTAAACTATGTCTCTACTAGGATGCTTTGCTACCACAGCTCTGCTGATAAATCTTTGTGTTAGGAATAGACATTACACATAAACTGGTTTAAGTGATCAGAAACTGTTTTAATCCTGTAACAGAACAGATGTTCAGTGAACATAAACTTTGAAAATGGCTGAAACCAGGCTCAGATAAACCTGGTTGAATGCAGTATCAGACTTAACTGATTTGGGTCAAACTGGTTTATGCAATGTCTGTCCCAGAACCCTTCCCGGTTTAACTTAAACAAGAGTCTCCCCAGCATCCCAGATGCTTTACAGCCCTGGGCTGGGCTGGGCTGAGCCGTCGCCTCCAGGGAGCAGGGCTGGCCCTGCCCCTTGGACTGGCTTCCCCTTGCCCCCCCCCCTTCCTGATTAAGCCAGCATGTGGTATGCTAGCTAATGCTGAGAGGTGTCTGTGTAAGACAGACAGGACAAAGGAAGACAGAACAGGATCCACTTAGGGCCTTTTGGAGCAAATCAACAGGTCAGCTGGTAATGTCCCTCTGTTCCTTTCTTGGAAAAAGCTGGTTAAGAAGAGCTTGAACTAATGAGAGAGGATTTTGTTTTCTTGATGGGTTGGTAAATGCTTATCAACTCACTGCTGGCTCCCTGGCTGGTCAGGAGCAGTGAGGAGGGCCAAGGGAGAACCCCTCCCTAATCAGAGCATCTTGCTGGGCCCTGGCCACACTCCCCCTCCTCAGCTCAGCTCTGTAGAAGGGAAGGAAGGGCTACTCTAGCAACCCCCCCAGCTTCTAGCCTGAGCCATTGCAGGCATGTGTCTGCATTTTCTCAGTCCAGAGGGAAGGTCTGTACATATGCAAGCTGGTTCAGCCTAGCCAGGTTAGACTAACTTGCAAAGATTGAATCAATTCAGGCTCAGGCTTTTTGAATGTCTGTCCCTAGCCTTTGTGGGAGCAGCAACATGCAGTCATCCCCCTAGTGATTCAAGACCCAGCTCAACTTGATTGAAATTGGATCTGTCTTGAAATTGAATCTTAGACCTGGTAAACTATTCCAGAAGTGTCATTTGTGAAGAACTGGCACTTTCCAGTGTGGCAGCATGGGCAGCCCGCATGAACCCCACCCTTTAGCCCCCTTTCTGACCGGGTGTGGAAGGGACCAGGGTCACAGGAGATACCCCCAAACTTATCAGAGAGGAAGCCCAGAATGAAGCACCACATGGTGCAGCCATGCTGCTTTTTAAGCTCTCTCTCTGTCCATGTAGGTGGCATGTGGCAGATAATCCATGCCATCATGGGAAATGTCAAAGGCACTGAGGCTGCCAGAGAGGAGGAGAGGGAAACCTGTTCTGGGTGGCTAAAGCCCAGTTTGAAGGACAGAGCAGAGGCCAGGAAACTGCCAGAGAAGAGAGGACCCTGGCTGTGGTCAAGCTAGAATAGGGCAGGGAGAGCTCTAAGGCTCTGTTCCCTGAAGTGGGAGTGAAAAAGTCGCTAAGCCAGGCATTAAAGAAAGAGGGAATCATTGTAGAAAGGGTGTTTTGTTTTGTTTTTTATTCCATGCTAAAGAAAAAAATAGGAAAGAAAAGGAAGGGAAGAAGACATATTAGACTAAAAGGGCTGAGAAAACCTCTTAGTTCTGCCCCAGAGATGAGAGAGAACCTGGGAGACAAAGATCCATTGCAAGAGCAACAAGGGGACATGGATAAAAGCCTGGAATTTGTGTCAGCAGTCAATCATCATAGGTCTTCATCTGCAGTGTCTGGAAAGTGGATGGGGCATAGGGGAGGCAGAGCCCCACGTCAGCCTCAGCAGTACAGTGAGTAAACCCAGACGGGAGCCTAGACAAGATCACAATGAACCCCTCCTTTAATATAGCATCAAGGTGTGGCAGGTGAGGTGGGGAAGGGGCCTCGCCCAAGAGGTTTCATAATGAACTATGGAGCTGAGGGCATGAGATCCGGTGAAAAAAAAATCTCACCAAAAAAAAAAATCCCAAAATAACTCTATGTAAAGCCCAATTTACCATTTACTTGAACCTTTTATTAATACTGAAACCAACAGAAAGTGTAATGAGGCTGCAAAATGTTGCCAAGTGAGAATAGTAGCACTCAATACTAAGTAAAGGACTGCTCAAAGGTAGGATAATGATGAACTAAACTCTTTGTCTGTTGATACCATTTCCTTTATGCTATATACTTTACTCCTTGGATACATCCCCATGAGTAGGAACATGCATTTCCCTGGGGACAAACAGCAGGAGCACATATTTGTGCCACTGCTACTGGTTCCCAGGCATGCTTCTGCATGCATGCTCTGACATGCAACAAATTGCCCCAGTAGGGAAGCTGGACTCAGAACCTATGCTGGCCCCAGAAGTCTTACCTGGGGTCCTGGGGGCTTCAGTGGTGGCAATCAGGGCACACAGAGCCTGGCTGCCAGCTGGAGTGTGACTCTGACTGGCCAGGCTCTGGGTTTGTGAGACACATGCTCCAGCCACATGCACAACCCTTCTTTTTTCTCCCAGAATTTTTTAAGATACTGGGATTTCCTGGTATTTAATTCTGCCACCGTGCTACAAATATGTAGTGCAGAGAATGGATTCATGTGCACGGCATGCATTTTGTGGTGGCTCACGAGACTTTGAAGACTTTCCTGCTTGTGTGGATACAGCCCTTTAGTGTAATATTGGCAATGTGCTATGAAGTAGTAAAGCATTTGCTTCCATCTGGTAAGGATTTTTTTTTGTATTTCTATTTCATAATAAAGCAATATTCTGCACACACACCCCTCCCTTGCATCTTCATTGCTAATGAACTGAAAATTCAAGTCATTATTAAGAATGTAAATAACTTCTAAACTGAGTGTCAGTAGATGATATTGTTAGTTGAGCATTTCATAGATTTATTTTTTTTCCTGCTTCCTGATATCAACCTGAATTGTTTCACTTTGGGAGATGGGGAAAAGGAATGGAACCACAGATGGCTAGCATCTGTGCTTGCAGTGTTAATGCATACAAGAATACATAGTCCCTAATTGAATACAGGAATGTAATTCAATCGAGGCCTGGTGTTAACATCATAAACCATAACAATGCAGCTCAAACAATTAATAAATAGGAGTAGAACCCCAAGAATGAATTTCCATGTAAGGATTCAATATGGGTTTCTATGCTGTTCTTAGATTATACATTTCACTAAACAGAAAATACTGGCTATTTTAAAGCAAGACAACAAGGAAATACATTTGAATTTAAAATAAGTGCCACTAGGGGAGGAAGAGATCTGAAATAGAGGGAGTGTGATTTAGCTGATGCTTACAGAAGAAGAATACAGTTTATATGACTCTAGGTTTCAGATTAATATTTTTCATTTATAATTAATGATATCCTGTATGTCTTTTTAACCATAAACCAATCTTAAGTAACTGAAAGGGAGAAATTCAAAACAGAATCAAAACCATCTGCTGCATACAGGGACTATTCTTGCTTCTCAAAATATGTCATAGCAAGTCCTGTGTGCCTTGCAGGGCTGAGCCCTGAGCAAACAGGAATTCCAAGATTAGACCAGAAGATATTTTTATACCACATAACACTAACTGTCAAAACCCTCATTAAATAGTGAATATCCTATGAAAACGGGGCTATCTATAATATTAGAACATTAAAACAAATACTTGGGATTGAAGGGGAGAAGGAGACTGCTTCTCAAGGAGTACAAATGATTTCCGTACATGCACAACATTAGAAAACCTCTGCATGTGTGTGGAGGGGAGAACACTGATTACATAATCCTTTATATAATCTTCACATCTTAAAAAAAAAATCTGGAGAAAAGTTTTAAAGACTGTATTCATGAATTATTAACTTGACCAGTGTTTCAGCCAACTGCTTATCTATGACTTGAATTGGGAAATGCATTACTCTAAAAGCTAAACAAAATTTAATCCTCATCTTATGCTTCTTATTAAAATACTAAGTGGTTTCCTAACAAGCATGGACTACTATCATTTTAAGTGGGACTACAACTACTTTTTAGAAGTTTCACAAGATTTTGCATGGGCAAATCCATCCTTCTAACTGTTCTATAATAAGACTAACTCCTGCTCATTAAATCTTGGCCCCTGAACTCTTTCTTACTACAAACTTTATGGTCATTAGTTTTAGTAAAGTCTAAAGCATGAATATTTTTCTCACAAAAATATATCACTTCACCTCATCCTAGCAGCCTGTATAGGCTCAGCTGTTGTCAGTAAGGAATGACATATAATTGGATTTATTTAGACTGCTAGGCTACTTCCCTCCACACCCTCTCTGGCTAGCAAAGAGTGAATAAAAACCTTTTCATTATTTATTTATGATTTTCATTTTTGTTTGATATATTCTTTATCATGTTATCATCAAATACTTATAGCTCTGGCACATATCAATAGTAATTGAATCCTTACAAAATGTCTGACTGGAGAATTATGTTAATGAAAAATGGTACATACACAGGGTCAATCTACATTATAACATGTTCTATATTAGCAAATATGTCATAATAAAAAACTGCCCTGATTACATAATTTCACAGCTTCAGGTTGATGTGTAGAGGAAATGCAAGTTTTTTACTTACAGCTCGTTGAAAAAATAGAATTTCTGTCCCAAGGAAAAATCCAACATTACAAAATAGGCTCTCTTCAGAAATCAGGAGCCAAAATTGCATAATTTTACACAGAACAGAAATTTAATCATTTTTACAATGGATTTTCAAAATGCTAACATTTTAATGTTAAATGTTTATTTTCAATAATGCTGAATTATAACTAATATATCAGGAACAGTATATATCACACAGCATTCAAATTAATACTATACCATAAAGAAAATAGAAGACAAGCAAAATATTCAATTTCAATTTCAAATCATATCTGTATTAAAAGTTATGAAAAATATCATCTTTCTGGGAACATTGTGATTTCTTCCCCATTCAAGAGAAAAATACTCCATTAAAAAGTTTCTGACAAGGCCTTATTTAACCCAAATAGACCCCCATCCTCCAGAATTATAAGAAAATTTAAACATTTTGCACCAACTACAAGCACCAAGATTGGTGTTAATCACGCTGCCAGAGCAAAGTAACTTTTATTATGTATCGTAGCCACTGAACCTGGAGACAAGGGTATTTTACCCATTTAACATGGGTAAAAAATTGTCCCTTGTCCTGGATTCAAGTACAAGGCAGCAGGGGGATAGGCAACTCCTGTGGTTCCAGCTCTGACCCTGACCTAGGATTGGGGTTTGGGCTGCAGCAGCTACCTGCCCTCCTGCCACCTCTGCTATGCCTGCCTATCCGTGCATTTCCATCACCTCCTCCCACTTCAGCCTCTGATCCAGCAGCCTTACAACCCAGAGCAAAACTGCTGCCACTGCTGCCATGGTAAAACATATACTTTGTGTCCCAGGCTGGAGCAGGGATGGAGCTGTGCTGGAACTGAAGCAAGGGTGAATAGTGGTAGGGAGGTGGTTAGCATGGGGGCAGAGGCTGGGGGGTGCATGCAGCTGTGGGGGCAGGCATTGGGGGTCAAATGGCAAGAGGAGGCGGGTACTGGGGGAGCAGTGTGGGGAGGACAGAGGCAGGGGTAAAGCTGCTTGACTCCCTACCACCTGTCCCTGTCTCAACCTTCCTCATTGCCTGTCTCCTTGTCACTGCTCTCCTCACTGCAGTGGTGGTGACAATGAATTTAAGACAACTCTCCATTAATTACGTTTTATACATGGAAAGGTATAACAAATGTAAAAATATTTCATAGATCTCATAAACATTAGGGCTGGAAGGGACTTTGCGAGACCATCAAGTGCAGCTTCCTGCCCCAGGGTTAGGAAGTCAGCTGTGGTCAGATCACCCCAGCAAGATAAGTATCTATGCATTTCTTAAAAGGTATCCAGAGTAGGTGCTTGCACCACTTCTGGGGGGAGTCTATTCCAGACTCTGGAGACTCGGATGGTAAAGAAGTTTTTTTCTGATGTCCAGTTTAAAATGGTCTTCCAGCAGTTTCTGACCATTAGAATTTGTCCTCCCTTGGGTGTCCTGGGGAACAGGTGTTCTCCCAGTTCCTGATGCACAAATCTTATATACTTATAGGCTTCCACCAATGTTCCCCTGACCCTGCACTTTTCCAGGCAGAAGGGCCCCATGGCTTTCAGCCTCTCATCATAAGGCTTCTTCTCCTGCCCTCTAATCATGCACATGGCTCTCCTCTGGACTCTTTCAAGCTTTTCCACATCTTTTCCAAAGTGTGGAGCCCAGAACTGGATGCAGTACTCCAACTGAAGCCTCACCAGGGCCAAGTACAGCAGGAAAAATCACTTCTTGGGTCTTGCTTGAGATGCATGTACAGAATCTAATTATTGGGGAGGTCATCTTAAATTCAGAGTTCTCTTGGATTTGGGTAAGTAAATAGGCTTAACAATCACAGGAAAACATTTTCATTTTATGTAAGGAGGATGAGACCATCAAAACTAAATTATTAATTTGAGAGAGATGCAGTCCTTTAATTCCCTTACATGTGGTTTCCAATAGAAAAATAATTGCTCTAGAGAAAAATATGAAAAGAAATATATTAAACTATCGATTCACAAAAAAAAATTGTTCTGTGGTGAACTTGGCAAAAGAATATAGGCAGAGATTCTGAACTAAAAACAAACTATATTTTTGGTAGTGACAGTTATAAAAAGTCAAGATTTGTGTCTGAATGATTTGTAGAGTGTTTTTGATTTTTTCTGTCAAATTTATAGTAAATGGAATACATTTTGAATATATTCCTTTGGAGTGTTAGAAACTTCAATCCAACATCATGATAGTGTATAAAAGTCAACATGGAAAGAAGACTAAAAAAAATTAGTTGAATAGGCTAGCATCAAGTTTAAGAATAAAAATATGAGTGAAATGCAAATATAAATATTGCATATTTTATATACATGCTAAAAAGTAGTCTGTTAAAATATTAGTATTAAATAGTAATTAAATTAAGTTAATAGGTTTTATACATTAAGAAGCCAGGTACCTTACAAACATAACATTTCTTAAAACTGTGGTCAATTTTCCAGATATATAAAGTGATTTCTTTTCTGCTCCATTAACAGTATAATTATTTGTGGAAACTAATCATTAAGGTTGTATATTTGTCACAGCAAGAGTCACAGAGTCCATTATTTTTATGTTTTTTAAAAGCTCCCCATGATTTTTGACATTTTGGAATTAAATGAGTGAGTGGGTGGGTAAATGTGCAGGTGAACAGCTGTACTAACTTTACTGAGAGCTTTAAAAGAATGGTTCTTTGGAGATTGACAGGAAGTTAGCTATCCGCAGGAAATAAAGAAACTGGACCATTCAGGTTGCAAAGGTGCTCTCACAGAAACCAGGCAGTCAAAGGTGAAAAAAAAGAGGGAGGAGAGAAACCAATTTACTATCTTGGGATGTG
Source organism: Crocodylus porosus (assembly GCF_001723895.1). Classification (NCBI taxonomy): domain Eukaryota; kingdom Metazoa; phylum Chordata; order Crocodylia; family Crocodylidae; genus Crocodylus; species Crocodylus porosus. The sequence goes on from NW_017728914.1 coordinate 11,746,960, forward strand.
GCCGGAATCACTAACCTTATTTTTCAGACAAATAAATGATCTGATAATCTAGCTAATATTAGGGTCACAGAGAATCTCCTCTGTGCAGATGACTGACTCTCATTGATCTGTTACAGGACGAGTACAGGTATGTTGAGCAGCCATATTTTACCACATCTTTGTCTCCCCAAGCTTCCTCCACTGGTACTGGAAACTGGTACAAGGCTGGGGAGTCAGAACAAAGTATCAATACATTTACTTGGGTGCTTGCAAGGAAATGGGAGATCTGTAAAAATAAAAGCTTTCAAATTTGATGGAAGAAGCCAGTGTTTGCTGCACAGGATTTACTGCACTATACTATAATAATGCAAGGTTGTGCAAATGTAGGAGAAATTACTTTGGTTGGAATTTTCAAAAGGTGCCAAGCTGCCTTTAGGGCCTTTTAAATTCCTTGCCTTAAAGCATTAAAAGTGAAACTGGCTCATCTGTTCTTCTTGCTAAAGCTGATGCAATTGGAAAATAAGTATGTGGCATAAGGAATCAAGCAATTTTTCATCTTATTTAAATTGTGATAATCACTCTCTTTCTATACATATTATCCTGATAATGTCCTTTTAAATAGTAACTGGTTTTCAAACCCTAATCTGTGAATTACATCATTACAAAGATCGCCTTTGACAGGTTTTAAATAAATAATCATTTTTGCACATGGATATGTATCCCTAAACATGCATGAATACTAACCATACCAGCAAGAAGGCTGCACTATGACTAATAACTTCCAGCATTTCTTTTGGATAAATAATAGCAAGAATTTGTTATGACGTCAAATGTAACAGATCATATTATACATTCAGATGCAAAAAAGAATAATATTTATACTGCAAAACTAATATGACATGACTGTGTAGCTTGTTCATGATTATGAGCTATAAAATACAACACTCCATTAGATATTTGATAAGAAATTCTCACAAATAGATTTTCCATGGCCAAAAGCAACATTTGTTATGTTCTTTCTCCATCCATTTTTGTGTGTAATTTATTCAAGAGAAGAGTAGGTGGTAAATTATCTATAAGTTTAATTTTAGCAACATGGTACTGACAGCACTGAAGTGTTTTGCACATTACCTACATGTGATTTACTGTAGGTAGTTCTCCACAGCTCTAATATATGTAACTACATGTGCTGATAACACATTTGCTTGATAAAGAGCATCACTAAGGATCAGCAAATAAAACCTGCTGACATTAAACCAAGAGAAAAACTTACCTGTAGTGTTCTGTTCTATGGACTTATATTTAGACAGGGTCAAACACTTTAAGTACCTTTAACATGAAGAATATCTACCAGCTCATGTTATTGATAAGTAGTTTACAAACTCCTTTTTTCTGGTCCTGGCCAGAACAAGAAAACAATTTTATTCACTATTTTTAAAAATTTTTTCCCCACTATTTTTCACATAAAAATTCCAAGTGGCCAAATGATTAGGTTGTCATTCTATTATTTTTCAGAGCACAGGGTGGTTACATAAGCAAACATCTACAGGACAGCTTTTTGTTCTGTATTACAAGGTAATTCTGTGTTTCTTACTTTACAACATTCTTCTGCACCCTCATCAAGCTAGAGAATATTGGCTTATATGTGCTATGTAAACTTTCCTCTTCTTCTACAAATGAGACAACAGCATAATAAAAAGGATTTACGTTACGGCTGAGCCACATACATTTTGCAAGACATTGATCAAATTTCATTTGTATATGAAGAAAGACAAAGCTTCCTTTTGAGGTCACTTTACACATTGGAAAACTCAAAGCAATTTCCTGCTTGTTATACCTATGTGTGTATAATAACTGTGTGCAATAAAGTACATTTGTGGGTGTTTTCTAGTTTTCTTACATTCAGTCCTACTGCCTCCATGGAAGTTTTTGATTCAGAAAGTCTTGTCTCCAACTCATCCATCCATGCCCAAGGCACCCCACATTGGGACCTTTAGGTATAATATGGCCATGATTTTAAACAAAATATATGCTATCCATATAATACATAGTGGCATCTATAGAAAACAGCTATCAGAGACAAGCCTAATAAGAACAAACATCTTAATTGTTACTAGTATGAAAAGAGAGGATATGCTTATGAAATGTAGTGGGCCAGCTTCACAGCTGATGCAAATTGGCATAAATCTGCAGGGTGAAACCAACTTCGCAAAAGCCAAAGGGAATTTTGCCATTTACATCACAATGTCAAGCAATGAATTCAATTTACATCAACCAAAAGTCTGGATCATTTTTAAGGAATCCATTATTTACTACATGATGGAGTGACAATTCTGCTTACCTGTCATTACTAAACCTATTTTCTGAGGGACAGGTGTTAATGCATTACTCATCATTAATAAAGCACAACTGCTATTTATTTGAAAGTGAAAGTAAAACAGTCATCAGATTTTTAAGTATTTATAAGCAATGTTTATAACCTAAAGTTCTATCCTGTAGGCACCTTTTGGAAGTCTTACTCACCTGTACAGCACATCTAGAGTTAATGGGAAGATTGCTAGAGTAAGATATTGCAGAATCATGCTCTTACTTTTGCTTTTGGAGATTGTTAAATGCACTGGGTAAAAATTTAAAACAAATAATGTTTCAAAACCCTATATAACTGCCTGAAAACACTGTTTCTGTAGGCTGACATATTTTATTAATTGTGAATAAATCATTCATAAAATGAAATACGTTTATGCCATTTCGACAAGTGTATACCTGAGAACTACAACATGAATTAGTCTTAATTTATCTGTGGTATAACCTACATGTTTTATAAAAAAATTGCATGCGTATATATAACCACAGTAGAAATTAACTTCTGCCTAAGGCTCCCACCAAATGTCAATTAAGTTGCCAGACTTTCAGAGCTTGGTATTCTATCTTCCTGCCTTGGGGAACTTTTGTATTCAATTTATTGTTGAATAAAGCAGACGCTTTGGCAGCAGAGATAGATTAACAAACTGTACTGCATTTTTTAAAAGGTGAGCACACCCTACTAAAAAACAAATTTAAGAAAGCTTATTATTTTTATTATCATAATGTTTCTCAATACTTAGAGGTATGTTAGAAAAATGCATTTAAATTTGTTTAAAAATAGATAAAATACATTTGATTTTAATAAAAAAATAAGGTATTGTTAAGGCTTAAATAATTATTTTGTTAGCATATGAATATAAATAGAAGTTGCTACCATGCCCAGGAAGAGGATGTAAAAGACAGCCACATCCCTAGCAAACGTAACAGTCCATGACTGACACAAACTGTTTTGTTCTCTCTATTAATCAACACAAAAATTATCTCTGAGTCTGTGTGTATGTGTGAACAGAAATACCACAGAGTAATCCAGTTTTGCAGCTCACCGCTGTGGTTATCCTACTGCTTTTCTCCATACAGTCTAATTGCTAGGTAACAATGGGATTCTCCTTTGTTGTACAAACTATTTGAAACTGTGGGCCCAATTTTATTGACTTTATTTTATCAAAAATCCCAGTTTGTTGCCTTCTGCTATGAAGATTTAATGTTCTTGAGTCCTCAAACAGTGCCACTTATGACTGCCTTGACACAGTCATGGATGATTCCAATGGAAATTTGTCCAAATAAATACTGAAGTATTGCCCCCATATATGTTCACAGGGGCTGTGTCCAGACAGTCGCAACCACGAGGTATGTAGCAACCACAGACATATCTGTAGTGCTACATACTGCACATAGAGGTGTTCTCCACATGGCAAGGTAGCAGGGAGAGTAGGGGCTTGACCCTGGGTGATCCAAGGGTCAAAAAAACTGTGCAAAAAAAAGAGTCGAGTGGCACATGGAGGGACAGTGCGCTTGCCGAAACCAGAACTTGGTTCGCCCAAGCCATGCTCCAACTACTGGCCAGGCTCCAGGTGGCAGGATTGCCACTGCTACAGCCCCAGAAGGTCCCCAGGTAAGGCTGCTAGAACCAGCCCAAGCCTTCCCCTTCTTGTCCCCGGGTAACGTGCCATGTGCCAGAGGGTCTGTGGCACAGGTATTTCCTGGGGACAAGTAGCAGCAGCATAAGGTGTGCCATTGCTTCTTGTCCCCATGGAAACAAATGTCCACACTCACATGGCTGCAGCCATGGGGTACATTTACACAAGCTATTAATGTGATGCAATAAACTCCAGCAAACTTTGTGCCAAGCTGGCAGGAGGTTCAGGGGGTCAGTCCCAGGCCCCAAGTGGTGGCATAAGGCAGCAGAAGGTCTGGCTGGGGAACAAGTGCACCAAAACTGTGGAGCCATATACCTGACCCCCTCCCCCACCCCTGCTCCACCTCCATTCAAACTGCTGCAGTCCAGGTCACCATCTGCACATGCATTTCTGTGCAGTAAATGGCTCCACTGTAATATAGAACTATCCCTACAGTATTATCTTACAGCACAGTTAATTCATTTACTATGACCTAATACTGGTGCACTTGTAAATGGTAATGCTTTACTGTGGAGCAAATTGATCAACCCTCCAGTAAAGCACATGTGTTGATACACCCAGGGACTCCACATTTAGTTTTTACCATGTATGTGCTTTTTGAGGTTTTAACAGTCACAGCATTCACCTTAAATAGTCTATACCGGGCCACGATCCTGATGGAAAAGAATTTCTTTAGTGGGTTCTCATCATGACCCATCAAGACATATAACTTATTTATCTACAAGATGCAAATAAGCTGTAGCTCTAAAAGGCAAACGGAGCAGTTCTGATGCCAAAACTAAAAACACAATCGAGATAGAAAATACTTGAGCTAAACTTTTGCTTTCAGTGTTAATTTGCTTCTTTGTTGTTGTTTTTGTTGCTTTCAGAGCCAAACCTCAAGACTGGGGAAACAGATTTCTTTTTTAAATATAAAGTGGTATTTGATGTATTCATTCCTCTTATGGTTTGTAAAAATAATGAAAGCATAAGATGGTTCTGCATTGTTTTGGGGATATCCATGAATTCAACTAAGGTCCTAGCACAAAATAAATTCATTCAGATTATAGAAGTTCCCCTGATCAGTCCTCACCGTGACAACTGTATATACTTTTAAGAATTTGATAGAGTTTAAGAGAAAGAGTTAGAAGGGAGTCTGGTGGGTGTGGATGGGTAGGTGAGATGTGTGTTGTGTTAGCAGAAATAAAGAAACCTCTTTATTAAAGAGCATGCTGCCTCAGTAAATTGAACTCACAACATGACATAGTGCCAGGAGTAGTTGAAAACAGGTGATTGAACTGCATGGAATGAAAGTCTGAAAGTTTCCATTTATGCTGCAGAGAACTAGAAGAGCTTTGAGCAACAATTGAAACTGTACATAAGTGAAAGTGGAGCCACTGAGAAGCCAAGTGACCAAAAGATAGCCATTTTTCTGAATATAGTAGGCGCTGGGGTTTTGGATGTATAAACGCCTCTGCAACAGAGCTAAGCAGAGGAGGCTAATTAGGAGACAGTGATCAAAAAGTTTATCAAATAGTAGTAGTAGCAGGCAACTGTCAGTCTTTCAAGATCATGATGTATGTGTGAGAGATCAGGACCTTCAGTGGGTATACTTAGGTGACTGTGGCATTGATGCCTACACAGTCAGATGGATTGCAGATTGGCTGAAGGGTCATACTCAGAAGGTGGTGGTGGACGGGTCATATTTGACCTGGGGGAAAGTGGGCAGTGGAGTCCCCCAGGGCTCGGTCCTTGGGCCCACACTGTTCAATTCCTTTATCAGCCATTTGGATGATGGGGTAAAAAACAACCTGTTTAAATTTGCTGATAATACCAAAATTTGGGGTGAGGTGAGCATGCTAGTAGGGAGGGAAAGACTGCAGCAAGACCTGGATAGGTTACAGGGGTGGGCTAACAAAAACAGGATGCGTTTCAATACTGACAAGTGCAGGGTGCTGCACTTGGGCAGTAGTAACCAGCAGCACACTTATAAGATGGGAAACTCCCTTCTTGAGAGCACAGAGGCAGAAAGGGATCTTGGAGTCATTATTGACTCCATGATGAACATGGGCCGACAATGCGAGGTCACGGTTGGCAGATCCACAGGTGCATCTCAAGTAGGGCCAAGGAGGTGATCCCCCCCCTCTATGTGACACTGGTCAGGCCACAGATGGACTACTGTGTCCAGTTCTGTGCGCCCCATTTTGAGAGGGATGTGGACAACATTGAGAGGGTCCAGAGGAGAGCCACCCGCATGATCCAGGGACAACAGGGCAGACCCTACAATGAGAGACTGTGGGACCTGAACCTGTTCAGCCTTCACAAGAGAAGGCTGAGGGGAGACCTGGTGCCCAGGCAGGGGGTCAGACTTGAAGATCTACACAGTCCCTTCCAACCCTACTTCTATGATTCTATGATAAGTATTGAGAAATGGAGGCTGTCCAGATCCTTCAGCCCTACCTTTAGACCATTAACACAAAATCTAAAGAACAGACTGAGTCTGGAGCCTTGGTGGTTGTAGTTATATGCATGTCTGGTAATCAGAACCAGGTCTCCATTGTGGCAGACAAGGATTCTACCATTGAACAACAAGAGGGGGTAGTAGTATATAGGAACACCCACCTGGCAACATGCTAGGTCATCATCTTGGGACCAGAAGTTCTGCCCCATCACATGGTCTTTGATGTTACAAGCCCCACTCTCTTCCCCCCCTTATATGGTGTGTGACATGACAAACCGTGCCCCAGTCATATGACACATGACAGTATAAATTCTGACCCCACCTTGGTCCCAAGACATCACAAACCCTGCCCCTAATCACATGACATCAGAAATTCCACTCTGGGTCCCAGTCACATGATGCATGGCATCAGAAACTCTACCTTGGCCACTGATCACATGACATATGACATCAGAAACTGCCCCTAGTCACATGAGTGACACCAAAAACCCCACCCCTGATCCCATCACATGGCACAAGACACTGCCATCACATGGTCTGTGAGATCAGATGGCCCCAAAGCTACCCCTTCATGCTTCAAGACCCGCCCTAGACCACATGGTACACAGTCACGACCTATTAGGCCCCAGACTGCAAAACTGGCTCCAGAATTCACCACATCACATGATTTGTGACATCAGAAGGGTTGCCCAACAGCCCCAAAACCCACCCCCAACTCTACATACTGCACAGCACTGCCCTAGCCCACCAGGCACAGGCATGGCCTATCAGGTACCGGGGGGTTGTGACCCCTCTAACAAACCTCCCCACCACTTGGGGTTTCAGAGGTCTTAGACCTCTTGACCACTTGGGGTTTCAGAGGTCTTAGACCTCCATAACAATGGTGCCAAACCAACCAGAGTGAGCAGAGGGCTGGGGCTTAGGCTACAAGCCCACCCGGTCTATCTGCTTTCCCAAGCAGGCCTTCTGTTTGTCTGAACCATGCTAAGGCAGGTAGGGGCAGATATGGATTCTTACACTATACCAGTAAGTACCTTTACCCTCACCACAGCACCAAGACTTGCAAGATTTCTGCACAGAAAGCATTACCATAGTAATAGTTTTGACAAGGGCAGCCAAAGACTTCCTGAGATGCCTGAACCTGGTCTGGAAGCCCATTTGAGCATACAAGAACAGACCTGTGAGCTGGAGACTCAGGTCCCTGAAGCAGACATTAAGAATTTGGAAGAAGAGGGTGGGGCCTTGTGCCCAGAGCCTTTGTGGGAGGAAGATGTCAATAGGGAGCAAAGATGCTGGTAAGAGACTTGAAAAATGGTTGTGGGGGGCACTTAGAGAAATAAACCAGCAAAACATTTAGATAGGTTTTGATAGTGGTGTGGGGTTCATCCCATAGAGGGGAGGTAGGAATTAGCTAAGGGGTAATTAAACAGTGGTTTTTATTTGAACTTCTCTGCAGTAGGATGAAGACTTTTTTTAATAAGTCAAGAAAACCTGCCTACCGGTACACCCGTAAACCTGACACCAGAAAGAAGCAGCTTTTTTTTGCAGAGAACACATGATAATGAAAATTTTAGAAGACAATTAGTCATTGAATCAACAGGTCCTGTTTCACATCAAGAACATAAAATCTTCATGAAGTCTCTTATGCAAATTTATTTTTATAGCATAATGAAATACTATTTAAAGATGACTTTTTTGAAAAGTGCCTGGGTTGTATTTTTGATGAGGGGGCTAAGGTTGTCATTATTGTGTTAACTGGTTAGATGAAGATATAAATCAAACAATTTGAGAATTTTTCAATATGCTGCATATGGAAAGTATTCTAAATGCAATTATGCCATCGGATTTGTCAAGAGAATTCTCAGAATTAATGAGAAACATTTAGCTCAGAGTACAGAGTTTCTAAACACTCTGTATTTTCCAGAAGATCCTAATGCTGCTCTTTATGGGTTGATCACTGAGGAAGACAAAACTCTGGTACCCTTACCTGGATGCTTAATAGCACTAGAAGTTGTAAAATCCTGCTTAGGAGAAGGGTTTAGCAAAGACAGTTTAAAGTGTGCTTTACAACTTCTGCTATTTGGGAGGGTAAAGAAGTAAGACTAAAGTACAACAACTGTTTTCAGCCAGACAGATTACCATTTGCTTTAGTGCCTCGGATCTCTAAGCATATTCATATGGGGACATGTTGTAAAGATAAAGCCAGTGAGACTTAGTTGTCACTAGAAATTATAAAACCACTTCTTAGGAAAATAAGTTTAGCAAAGTAAACCAGTAAATATTGTGAAGGTCTTTGATGGAAATAAAGACCTGATTTAAAAATATTTAAAAATATATGTTCTCACCAGGTTTGTGCGCTATTCTGCAAACTGAGCTGTCATTTTTGGGTGGGTTCAAAGTGGGTGGTGAATTTCCCAGAATCAAGGGAAGTGTTGTAAAGATAAAAAACCAGCAAAAATGTAGATGTGTAACCAGAGCTTCTAGCAGCAGACCTCTACATAGTTTAAAACTAAAGGGATCATCTTTTACCAAAATATTTTTAGTGGTGACTCTGTTTTAAAACAGTCTGGTATATACTTCTACTTTATACACACTATTTTACTTATTGTATTATTTAAATTTTAATATGGAGGGCTTACTTACTGTATTATTTGATTTTTATTACAGAGGGCTTATCTAGTGGGAAAACCCCACACAATTTTATCGCAGTAAGGTAAAAATTTATTTTAAAATGGTGTTATTTGTGACAGTGTTAATATAAGAATATTGAGTTATAACAACTGGGTATGTGTAAAGGAAATAGGGGCCCTAAATTGAAGTGGTGGGTTTTAAAAGACACCACTTCAATTTAGGGCTGATTAAACCCCTGTATCGTGTACACACCCCACTAATTTACCTGCTTCTCTGGCAGGGAGGGGAGGGCAAGCTGCCGGTGGGCAGAGCAGTTCCTAGGTTGCAAGGAGGCTGGTGTTTCCCTCCATGGTAGCAGCTGCCCCTCCCCCCCAGGTGGCACCCACCTGCAGGCACCCGGGTAGGGTGGCCCCGGAGGATACCACAGCCTCAGCGGGAAGCACTGGGACCCTGCACAACTTGGGCAGGCAGGCAGGCTCCAGGCGGAGGGGGGGGAAAAAAAAAATCAGGCTCTCCACTTTTCTTGGGCACAGCCTACTTTCCTGGGCTGCTGCCAGGCTGCCTGCAGGGCTTCCTGCAAAGCTGTGGAGCTGCACAGAGCCTGGTGCTTCACTCTGAAGCTGTAGGAGCAGCAAACTAGAACTCCTTGAAGGAGTTTTAGTTTGCTGCGCCCTAAGTCATTTAAGGCACATTACGCCGCTGAATTTTACACCTACAGCAGCTGGAATTAATGTGCAATACACTGCTGAAGCATGCAAACACCTACACCATTAAAGCGGTGCAAAAGCATTTAGCCCACTTTAAAGTGTTAAGCGCACACACCTCTCATTTCATCTACACACGGCCACTGTCTGTAACTGTCTTCAAATAGAACTCCTTCTTCTAAAATAGAAAAGCAGAACACACATATACATTCATGTTTTTATCTGATATTAAAGCTACATTTTCTGAAATCAGCTTTTGAAACTCTATGTGTTTCTTGGGGAGGAGAAGTTTGATGCATGTGAATTAGCCCCCAGTGAATGTAGAGATAGAGGATGGGGGATCAATCCTGTGAGTATAAAGATAGAAGGGCTACACCTTGTTTGTTTATTTCTTGGGGAGATTGGGTGTGTGTGAATCAGTCTCCTCCGCATGTAGAGATAGAGGGTGGGGTTAAGCAAATTTTAAATTTGTAGTGTGTGCAGCTTAGCTATACATTTGTGGAAAGTGAATTCTCAATGCTGAGATGTAATTTTTATATTTCCTAAGTGATCACATACAGCACTCTCAAAGAAGGGCAGGAACCAGGTCAGACACCTCTAAGAACACTATCAAAAACAACAGAAATGCTCAGCCTGCAGATCATAACACTGAGTATCAGAAGATCAACAGGGCAGAACAGAAGGGCATAGTTCCTGAGAGGAAAATGCACCACGTACCTCTGAGAAAACCAGGTATAAAAACACAAGGATTCACCCTCCTAAAGCAGGTAATCTGGGCCCCATGAATAAGAAGCCTAGGACTGACTGCTCACACACTTTAGAGAAACCCAAAGAGAAAAAGGGTTCATCGTTTTTTGAAAGATGATGATTACTGTGAAAACCAAAAGACGGGGGTTTTGAGAAATATGGGTACCCACCTTGCCTTGAAAGATCATGATTATTGTAAAAACCAAAAGAGGTGTGCATGTATGCATATGTGTGTGTGTGTGTGGGGGGGGTGTTCAGGGTGTGGGTAACCATCTTGCCTTGAAAGATCCTGATTATTGTGAAAACAAAAAGAGGGGGTTTTTGAGTGGTGCTGGCATATGTATATGTCACAGGAAGAGAGTGCAGAGTGCTTTGAAAGATCATGATTACTGTTGGAGCAAAAGGGTACATTTTATTTAGAGAGAAGGTAGTTTGTATGACCTGGACAGCAGTGATGGCATGCATCATAAGAGGGAGAGCCGTGATAAACCCAGGAGTAAGAATGGGGGGCTAGCCAGCAAGTGGCTTGCTGGATGAAAAGTAAGGGCCTGGTTAAAATGGAATAAATGCCTGTTGAGAAAAAATGGGAGATCCTCTAGTGATGGTGCTTTAGAAGACCCCTTCAAGGGCCCCTCAAATGCTCTCCTTCTCCTGGGCCTGACAGTCCTCCAGGACCTGAGGAGTCAGAGTGGTGGGATAGCAAATATGATTTAGAAGACTCTTTAGAGGGCCTTTCAAATGCTCTCCAACCTCCTGAACCTGCAGAGGACATATTACCTGATGCAGGTGAGAATGCAAGAGTGGTTTGTAGCTAGGATTGGAGGCATAAGCTACACAGCAGATTTTATGAATCTGGAGCTTATGCCTTTATGCATGGCATACAAAGCCATAAGCAAAGGGGTAAAACAAATTGTAGCATAACTCCACCAGAGATTCATATCCAATGACTATGCCCAGTTATGTATTCAGGCAAATAGCATGAGGAAGTGTTTGTATTCTCAAGTTATTTATTTAAATCAGATGACCCTGGGCTGTTTTTAGAGTGGATCAGTAACTTGTTACAAAGCTAGAGAGAACTACTGCTTGATTCAACATTTTGGCTGACTGTAGTTGGTGTGAGAGGCGTGGGCGGTGGGAGCTATAGAATTATAAGCTCTATCCCCTGTTGCCAGATCTTTGCTAAAAAGAGGAAGTATTTAATTGACCTGAGTACCTTTGATACTAGCCTGTGCTTTGCAGGCAGTCTGTTGGCTGTTACAAGACATAGAGGGGCCACAAATGCTGAACTGCTAAAGAACTGCACACAAAATTGGGCCTGTCTATACATCAAAAGGTTACGCTCCACCAAGTAGTTTTGTTTGAAGATGTTGTACAGGTTAGTATTCATATAGTCATTCATGAAGGGAAGAAGAGATGGAATATATTTAAAACACATGACACACCCAGATGCTCCAACACCTGTTTTCTTTTGTTGCATAATGAACATTATGATGGTATTTTGGATGTAAAAAGGTGTTTGGCTTAAGAAATAATTGTGATCTTTGTCAGATATTGTACAGTCATGCAGGTTCTCATATCGTCTTTGTTTGAGCCCAAACAGTGCTGACAATGTGGGTAAGGCACTGAGATGCCCTAACTGTAAACTGTTCTGTCACTGTAAAAGGTACTTAGAAAGGCATGTGGTTCTGGCCTCTAAAAAGCGGATTGAATGTCTGACTAAAACTTTGTGTGGTGAGTATAAATCTTATGTGAACAGAAACCACAAGTGTGAAGGGAGGTAGTACAAACAGTGTTATTGGAAAATCATGGATGTTAACAAGCACCAGTGTTTTATGCATTGGATTACAGAACCTAAAATAGGAGCAGGGTACATTTTTTATGATTTTGAATGCATGCAGGAGAGGGGGATGCATATGCCCAATTACATTTTTGCAATGGAGCTAAAGATGGGGGGGCGAACCTCAGAAAGCCACGGGCAAAACTCCAAAAAAGGTTTGTAAAGCTAAGGCCAAAAAACCAAAAATACCTAGGAGTTTAAGGGCAAAGAGTATTTATCTTGTTTTATTACGGTCTTTATTGATAAACAGTCCAAGAACTACACCTTCATAACTCACACTGCCAAAGGCTATACCAGTTACTTTATCGTTAACCAGTTATTGAAGGAAAAAATGGGTGTGAAACTAATCACTCAGGTTGGTAAACTCTTGTGTATCACAATGACCGACCTAGGTATCTGTTTCGTAGATTCTTTAAATGTTTTGCCAATGAAACCTAGCAAGCTTCCCCAGACAATGAGGTTTGAAGGATGCAAAGGGTATTGCCCAGATTTTTTTTAACATGGCAAAAAGCCAAAATTCTGTGGGACATCACACTATGGTGTTGAAAATAAGATGTCCGGTGAGAAAGAACAGTTTTTAGAATGGTATCAGGATAACCATGATAAGACCTTTAGCATGCAAAAGAAGCTGGCCTAATGTTGACAGCAGGATGTAAAAATTTTGAAAGAGGCCTGCCGCCTTTACAGGGACAAGATTATGACAAAGCAGGTAAATCAGGTGAAAATAAATGGTAAACACCAAAACATAAAATGCTGCATAGATCCTTTCCAATACAACACGATGGCTTCTGTCTGTATGGCCATGTACGGGTTTATGTTTTCGGAACCGCAGACCATAGCGCTTCTCTCAGACAACTATCAGAGATAGAAAAAGAGGTTTTCAACCCCATCTATCCAGTGGCTAATGTACATCTCAGAGAAAGAAAACATTGACATTCAACATGCTTTACAAGGTGGGGAATTTAAGGTAGGCCCCTATTTTTTAGATGACTAAGCCAAAATTGATGGGAAATACACAACCTTTGAATTTAAAGGGTGCATTTTCCATGGTTGAATCACTTGCTACAATGAAAAAGACCAGAACCCACTGACAGAGACCACCACTGGGTTTTTGATTTACTAGACACTGTACAAGATCAATTAGCTCAAGAGAAAGGGGTTCACCATTAGGACCATTTGGGAGCAGAAGTGGAGGGCTCTGTTAGAAATGGATTGGGAGCTGGCAGATTTTTTAAGCAGAACTCAGCTGCCTTCTCCTCTGTTGCCTAGGGACACTTTTTCAGGGGAGAAATAATACCATCTGTCTTTATTACCAAACTAAACCTGGTGAACAAATACACTATTATGATTTTACCAGCCTTTACCCCTTCATAAACAAAACATGGGAATACCCAATTGGACACCCTGAAATAATTCGTGACAATTGCAAATCCCTGTTGAGCTATTTTGCAATGCCCAGGGTGAAACTGTACCCACCATGAAACTTTTTTCCCCCCACTTCACTGGTCAGGGTGAATGGGAAACTTATGTTCCTGCTATGCCATCTCTGTGCAGGAACAAGACCGCAAATATGACCACACTGATGAAGAGAAGGCCTTCCTAGGCACATGGTGCACACCAGAAATGAATAAAGCTATTGCCAAGGGGTACACAAAGTAGGTAAAATCTATGAAGTCTGGCATTTTGCCAAGGTCTAACACCTTTTTTTCATGATGCATAAAACTGCACCTCCAACAGAAGCTTCAGGCTATCCTGCCTGGTGTACTGACTGAGAAAAACAAGACAGATACGTGGCCAATTACTTCCCAAGAGAAGGCATGACTTTACGCCCACAGCATATTAAACCCAATCCCACAAAGCGCCAAATAGCAAATTTTTTTCTAAATATTTTGTGGGGTAAATTCAGTCAGAGAATCAACCTGCCCAAAATCACCACCATCAGAGAGCCCAAAGAACTCTTTGGTTATCTTTCTCCAACCTATGAAATTTCATCTTGTGACTTCACTGATGATGAGATGGCTTGTGTGTCTTGGAAGCATGCCAAGGAGCATTGCACGCTCTCGGGTAACATGGACATCTTTATAGCCTGTTTCACCACCAGTTATGCATGCTTACAGTTGTATGACCTGCTAGACAGATTGCAAGATGGGAGCCTGTACAATGATACAGATTCCATGATATTTGTGAGCCATGAAGGAGATTGGAACCCACAATAAGCGATTTTGAGGATGCCACAAAAACACGTTATGGGTATCTGGTGGTAGATTTAAATGCTTCTACCCCAGATGCTTTTATATTAAGAACCAGGCTTTTTCCCTCTGACCAACTGGCTATTTACACTTTAAAAAAAGCACTGGGTGGGGAAAAAAAGAGATGATATAGTGGCAGGCACTTATAGCGCCTGAGACAGTGGGAGGGAAACATGTCTGACCCCATAAAAAGAAATTTGGCTCTCTTAAAACTGCTTCTTCAGTCCTCCCCACAGAAGAGAAAAGCTATACTATGCTCAGCCTCTGATGATTGATGAAACAATCTGAGGGATTTATCGGACCCCTGTTAAGTTTTGCTCTCCCTCTGATTACAGGGCTTTTGACTAAGTAGTGATGGAGTACATGGAAAAAATGTACTTGGTGCCCAGCTGCCAGGTGCAGCAATTCAGGGCTCCCCCACCACCTCAGGAAACTATCAGAACCAAGGCAACCCGCTTATTGGATGCTGAAATGAGGGACATTTCCCAAAGGCTGGGTTTAGCTGAATATGATAAAACTAAACTGTACGCTACTGTGCTTCCGAAATACCTGCCATATGTAAAGCAGGGTGACCCAGACAGAGGGGAATTAACTCTGTTTCTGCCAGAACATAACTCCCTAGAAGCCAGAAAATCCCTAGAAACCCTAATGAACCCCAACCCCATCGTTCAGGAAGTGCTGAATAACGTTCATTCCCAATACAGGAAAAATGCTAAGATGTTGCTCACCAAGCGGAGCCAGCACAAGCATATTTCTTCTTGAGATGATCATGGAGGCTTTGATTACAAAGGAATGCTCATCAAGGGTTCTAACAAGCTCAACTTAGTCCAAGGAACCTTTTCAGACTCACGCTGGGTCTAGTGAACATCCACCTAAAGGTTGGGATGTCTTTATGAAAGCCATGGATGAGCTTCCATCATCTTCCATTATGGGCAATGCTGTAAATCAGGATCTTCTGGAAGACCTGAAAGCATCTGATGCAGACCAAGAAACACCAACCTCACCACCTAAGAAGCAAAAAATTGTCTCCAAAAGCCAATGGCTTTCCATGTAAAGTTTTATGATTGAAATAAGCTATTTTATACTATTTCAAATTTTGTCTACAGAGGATTTTTTTTAAATGAAAATGGGGTAAAAAGGAAAATAGACACACCATTTTTTAAACAGCAACAGCTTAATTTACATAGCATCAGCTGGGTATTTTATTTAGAAAAGGTGTTCATGAAAGTCATAGCAAGAAATGCATGTCTGGGTATGTTGAAACATGTTTTGAGCAGACCCAGCCATGCAGGAAGTTTTATATTTACTTTTTATAAATTGCATCACCATCCTATCATTTTGTACTAAATCATCAGAATAATACCATTTAAAAAACTGTTCAAATGATAGCCCCTTGCTAGTGGTGGAGGAAAAACACACAGTGGTATTCACAGTCGACAGGTAAGCAAAGCGTATTTCTGCTCTCAGGTTCCTGATTTTAATCAGTGAATAATGATCAGCACATTCCTGGACAGGTCAAAGGCAAACAGGGTGTACCCCAGGGCAAACTCCTCATGGTTGATTAGCACGGACTGGTCTTTCATATGTTTATTTGCTGTCCGTACCAGCTGCATGTATTCTCTCATGCAGCTACCATTCTCAAAATCCAGTTGTAGGGGTTTTGTCAAGGTTTGTTCTCCATTGATGTAGAGGCCACAAAATTAATATTGTAATGTTTAAAGTTAAATGGATTCTTAGCATAATTCCCACAAAAGGCATCATTATTCATGAACCTGATGATGACAAGTTTGGGCAGCTGTCCCAAAAATAGATTCTCCTGATTACTGACTCGGCGGCTGATGGGGATGCTTTCATACCCACTCTGTCTATGGGGTATTTAGTGTTGGCCATAAGCAAGGCCTCCACGTGACCCAGGTGCATGCCCAGGGCTACCCTCACTTTTTTCACAAAAAGTGAGTCGGCTGTGATTCGTAGTTTACACTGGCCAGCCACTGGGGTCCTCATCAAGCAGAAGGTGTCTTTACTGCCTGCTAGTTTAATTTTCACATCTACGCCATTCAGCAAAAGTTTTTCCTGAAAAAATGAATTGCTATGGAGATGGCGAAGCAGCTTTGTCTTTTTGCTCTGGTCTGTCAGGTTTGCCCATCTCCTAAACCTGTAATTATCACCATCCCACATGACCACTTTGTGATCTTTGTAAAACAGGACAGCAGAAAATTGGGTGGTGAGGGTGCCATTGCTGTAGTTGAGGACTGATTTGATGAAGGATTGGTAAGGGTAACAGTTATTTCCCTGGCTTATGAGATGATCTCCCAGAGTGACATATAGCTGTCTGAAGCCAGAGACCAAAGGGTAATTCACCAGACCCAAAGCTGTCCCAGCATCAAGATTGGTTCCATCAGCTTTTATACTCTTGCAGCAAAGGTGTGTTGTTCAAATCCATGTAATCTTCACCATTACCAATAATGGAAAAGTCAAGGGGGGTGGACTCAGTGATAGCCGATAGTTGGGGGATCTTAACATACAGGCTTTTCTCAATGCTGGTTGGCATAGGGGTGATTTAAAACAAATTCCGTTCAGATTTGGCACATTCTTCAGACCCACAGTGAACAAAGGCCATAGCAATTAAAATATAGTTCTGTTTCCTCCAGGAGAGCACCCCTTCTTTCTCTCATGCTGCTTGTCTGTCTTTTGTGTATGGTTGCCCCGTCAACTTAACCTCTTCTTTTTAAGGTCCTGTATGTTGGGAGCATAGTGCATCTCTCTTTCTTTAAGGCTCCTTTTTTGAATATACTTGAGTCTGGACCCCTCCTGCTTCATTGCCTTGTCCACATTAGAGAGAACAGCTAGGGAGACATGACCAATCACATGTTTGGCTATATTTTGAGCCACATTTTTCATGTGGGGCTTAATAATCTCCAGACCCCTTCTCAAAAGTGGGATGGCTTTTCTAAAGAGCCTGCAGAATATGCCCCCAGCAGTAGCCTCGTACATCACAGGCACCCCCTGATATTCAGGAAGACCATAACTGGCCTGGGCTTTATAATAATTTATGTACAAGTTAGGGTTGCCAAAGTTGTTGGTTTTTTTTTTTTCACTTTTTTTTTTTTTTTTTTACCAACACCATTGTGCTTTTACTTATTTTAACATCCCAAAGTCATCCGGGAGTATAGGCAAAGCTTAACAATCAACTTACCAAAGTGAAATGATATGTATTTGTTCTGATCCGCCTTTATTCCAATGCTGACTCCTGGGGACACAATGCAGCTTCTCATATGTGATGGTGATTAGGAAAAATAATTCCTAAACACCACAAATACTTACTGGAAAGTGTTAGTTTATTAACAATGGAATTATTGGGGGGGGTGTCTGGGTGTGTGTTTACGTATATGTATTATTTCACAAACTGGGTTCTTTTTTGATGCTTGAAAGGGGAGATGTGACAATTATATATACCTTTAAGAAGTGGGCAGAGTTTAAAAGAAAGAGCTAGAAGTGTGTCTTAGGGCTGTGTGTGTATGGTGTTAGCAGAAATAAAGACACCTCTTTGTTAATGTATCTCCTGCTTCAGTGAGCTGTACCCACAACATAATATTTACTGGTCCACATTTAGTGCTTATGAGTCCACTTGTTGTCCTTTCCCTGAGTGTATAGTTACTTCCTCATCTGTGTACATTATTTAACACAAGGTCTAGGGATGGCTGTCACCACACTGATAAGCAGCTTACCTGGATATCCTTGAGTCTTATGGGAGCTGCTGGTGAAGCTATGGGCAGCTATCAAAAAATGATAAGAAATCAGAGTATCTGCAAGAGTTAGAAGCCCTGTATTTACTGTTCTCTTGCAGAGATCATTAGTCCTCCCATCTCTCACCCTGTTCTCATTAAGAAACTGGGGGGCTGTGGTGTAGACACCCACACAGTCAAATGGGTCACCAACTGGCTGAAGGGCCGCACCCAAAGGGTGGTAGTGGATGGGTCCTTCTCAACCTGAAGGGACGTGGGCAGTGGGGTTCTGCAGGGCTCGATCCTTGAGCCCATACTGTTCAACATCTTCATCAGCAATTTGGATGAGGGGGTAAAAAGCACCCTGTTCAAATTTGCTGATGACACTAAGATGTGGAGGGACGTGGGTACATTGGAAGGATGCAACAGACTACAATCAGACCTAGACAGGTTACAAGGGTGGGCGGATGAGAATAGGATGGGTTTCAACACA
>NW_017728914.1:11766246-11777942 GCF_001723895.1 Crocodylus porosus
CCCAGTATTCTTTCCTGCCATGGCAGGGGGTCAGACTAGATGATCTGTTTAGGTCCCTTCCGACCCTAGAAACTATGAAACTATGAAGTCATCTGCAAAAGCTCTCAGTGGTTTCAACAGAAACAGGATTTGGGCAGACCTAAAAAGTCTAAGATTAGAAAAACAGTGCAAGAACCCTCGTTTCCAGTTGAATTAAAAGGAGCTCAGCATCAACCTGCAGAAAATTTGCATCTTACAATTCAGGTTAGGGGAGGCTGGAGAAGTTTTGAACATTTGTGATCCCCATTGTTTTTATTAGATTTTGCAAGTTCCCATCATCACAAGGATTACACACAAGACTGTTATGACTGTGAACAAGACAAATTTTAAAAGCTGGAATCACTAGTGACCATTTCCAACTTAACATCTCATAGAACTTTTTTAATCCTTTATCTTCCCTGTAAGTGGAACTGTAAAGTGACAACGTTTGTGCTTTTGTCTTTCCCTGACCCTCCAAAAAATCTATTATTAAGCACTGGTAGATGGATAAAAACAACAAATAGAGACTGTAAAGACTAATATTTATTAAAATGATTGGGGACTTAACATATTTTGCTTCTGTGCCATATTCTTAATGGCTGATTAATCTCTGGCAAGATCCAGAAATTGCAATGATAAAAAGCTGTTTAACAATATTTGGTCTGCCATAGCTATCTGTGTGTTTCGATATTTCCAGTATATTCATAAAGAGTGCCAGATAAGATTCTGAAGTAACTTTGCTATTGCTCTCTCATGTTTTGCAGAGAAAAAGATTAATTCAGCAGGAGAATGAGACATCTACACTTGTGATTTCAGTGGACCAAGACTGCTTAAGACAAAAGTGTTAGAAAGGGATGAGTAGTCAAACACACAGGTAAGCAAACAAAATAAAATTCTATAACAATCTCCCCTGCCCCTTGCCAAAAAGGAAAAAAAAGTCAAAGCAAATCTATTTGGAACCAGGATGCTATTTTTTATTTCAACTATTCATTCCCACAACAGCTTTTTTCTGTAATTAGATATGAGTCTGTTGCTGGACATCATTAGAGTGAGCACAGCACAGAAAGGTTATTAATGCTTCATCTGAACTCTGCAAATGTCAGGCCAAGAGGGAATGGTGCATGGTGTTAGGAAACTTATTCCAGCTATCATATGTTAATGAAGAGAAACAATGCACGGTCTACAAGGGGGGGGGGGACAACCCCTAAACTAAGAACATGCGGTGCATTTACAATAAAAGCTAGCAGCATATGCAGCTTTCTATAATCCCATCCTCATTAAAATATGTAGATAGTTCCATTAGGTGATCATTTTGGAAGAACTGTTCACATCACTAACCTACTGAATCAGGTTTAGTGGACTACAGTTCACTGGTTAGTACAGCCACAAAAGCAATAGTATATGTCTTGCTAGATAAAAAGGGGCTTGCCAAAGTTAAGGCTAATACAAGTTACATGAAACTGGAGCAAAAGTAGCTAGTTACAATTGTTGTTATGTCACTGGAAGAATTCAGACTCGCCACTACCACATCTTTTTTCATAATTTCCCCCCAGTAGGTATCTATCCATTTATTAGCAAAGTTAGGGATATGCCAAGTTGTTATGATATGCATCAAGTTTAGGGCTATGAATACATTGCCCATGACTACATTTGAGATCAGATTTGTTTTTGTTATATTCATTCATTTCTTGAAAATAAAGATATCTTAATGGTTCTGTTTAGCAAATTCATTTGAATGACTGATGTGTTCCTTGAATTCATTTCAAAGGAGTATCTTGTAATCAATATTAACGCAATTTGGAGAGCGTTTTTAATTATTTTTACGAGAAGTTTATCCCTTCCATTTTGAGGTATCTGTTGATAATTATACAAGCAAAACCCACATATGAATACAATATGAAGGGTGCATATATAATTGCATATAGCCCATGTTAGATTACAATTAAAAACAGAATGCTGGTGTTAAAATTTTAAGTTATCTCACACAATGCATTTTTTGATATGGTTGTAGATAAAGAATATATTTATAGAAGAACAGAAAAGGAGAAATAATTGGACTGGGGTGTTTTTTCGTTCTTTATGATGAACTAAAAACTAGGGCTGTGCAAGGCTTCAGGTGGTGACTCGATTCAGAGGAGATTTGGCCTGATTTGATGGCCAAATCTCCAAATCTGAATTGAATCAGGGGACCAATTAAAAGGTCCAACTTAATTTGAAGCTCTCTTAATTTGAAGCTTTGGAAAGCTTCAGTGATTTGGGCAATCTCTGCCACATGCAGCAGGTAGCTGGAGCCAGACTCTGAGCTGCTAAGTAGGGGGTGGGGAAGGGCGGCTGTAGAAGGGGGAGGGGACCATGGGGGTACCCCCATGAGGCCCCATCCCCTACCTGCTCCCCCAGCCCCTCCATGGCTGCCTCGCCCACCCCAGCTGCCAGTTGTTTAAAAAAGCCTCTACTCACTGGCTGTTGCCATGACCTTCCCGGTCTACCCCCACTCTCCCAGCCATCCCATGGCTGCCCTGCCTGCCCCAGCTCCTGGCCTTTTAAGAAACCCCTCCCCTGAACTCACCAGCTGCTGCAGTGGCCTCGAGGCTTCTGGGAGCTCATGAAGAGCCCACCCCACAGCGTGGGGCAGTGGGGATCACTGCTTACCAGGCAGCAACTGATGTGTCTGTGGTTTGTGGGTTTTTTTAAGGGCCGGAGCTCGGGTGGCCAGAGCAGCCATGGGAGGGGGAGCTGGAAGAGAGGGTGGGAGGCAGGAGATCATGGCAGAGCCCCCTACATGGTGTGGGGCAGTGGGAAGCAGTGGAGATTGCCCCCACATCTGTCAGCAACCGTTGAGTGGGGGCTTTTTTTTCCCCAAAGAGCCAGGAGCTGGTGCAGGCAAAGCAGCCATTGACAGCAGGTGGGGGATGAGGCTTGTGTGATTCAGAGATTTGGCTGATTTGGCAATCTCTGAATCAGATTTGGCCAAATCAATTTGGGACAGTGATCTGAATCACCGAATTGAATCACTGTCCCCCGAATCAGCTGAATCCAAAGCAAATACTAGCTGCTTCACACAGGCCTACTAAAAACTAACAAGTCCCTCAACTGTTGTTTCCTCATACTGTTTCTTTTAAATAGATGTATAAGTCCTGTCTATATAGAAAGATTATGACACTATGATCACCAGTGAAACAGAAACATCATAGGATGTTTCTATCAGTGAAATAGAAACATCCTAGGAATCAGGAAAATGAAAAGTGAGTGCCTAAAACGAGGAAATTCTAGTACAAATTTGTAGGATGGTTTGATTGTTGTTTGGTTTGTTCTCATATAGTTTAGCTTAAACAGGTATCATTTCAGGTGAAGATTCAGAAACCTCAACCCTTCAGTTATTACCATGTTAAAAACTATATTAAACATCTCTAAAATATCATATTTTATTTTCCAGTTATCTTTCAGGAGAAAATGAAATACAACCAGATTGACCTACATATTTAAGAAATTTTTTTTTTGTCTTCTGAAGTTAGTTTGTAATGAACTAAAATTACTATGAGCATCAATAATACTGTTATGATAATATTAACTATTTCCTTTCCTTACTTTTGTTTATTTAAGATCCATTTCAAGCAAGATTGTGTGAAGTTCTGCATACCATTGTTTTCTGTGGTTGCACACAGTCACATGCATCACATTGCAGGACCAGCTATAAGCCACCTCCTGCAAATTTTTATGAACATCTTTAACAATGAAATCAACTGAATTCACATGCTGAAAATTTAGTAGATGCATACACTACTAAATTTTGAAGCCTAATGTTGGTCTAACATTGGCCCCTAATTAAATGAGAGTCTTCAAGCCATTACAGCTAAGCCTAATGGCACCAAATGTATCAATATATCAAATGAGTACAGAAACAGATGAAATATGAAGACAAAGATTAAAGCAGAAAAAGAGAGGGAAAGAAAAGACAAAGAAAAAGGCAAAAGCAAATAAACAGGGTGTCTATGTCTAGCCCTCCTAAACTCACACTACAAAATTCATAATGTTTCTGAGCGTCTTAAAGTGATATCTGCAAGCACCATTTGAAATTTCAAAGGCTGTGTTGCCATATTAAGCAGTCTTATCTTGATCTATAATTACGTTTGGGCCACATAAAATAAGCAATTACTTTTATCAATACAGATTAATACAATTTATGTATTTAAGATCCAGGGGACTGATTTATGTGTTTGTAATCACTGCTCATTTCATTTTGTGAAGCTGCCTATTACTGGCTTATTAAAGCTTCATGATAGTATTAAGACCAAATGTCAATCTTGGTTCCAGTCCAGACTCTTCTCTCTGTATTTTGTAATTACCAACATAAATAATTTCCAATAGCAGTTCATTTGGGACTTGTTGATCAATAGGAATTTTACAGTGGACATTTTGGAATTTGTCTCTGTATCCAGAAAAGGATATATTTATTTAACCTGACTCACGTGGATGGGTGGGGAAAGCATATATAACAACATCCATTCTGCCAGGGCCAAATATTCACGTAGCATAAATCAGAGTGGCTCCACTGATTTTGCCATCTTAATATCTGTCCCTGTACAGAAACAAACAAATTGTGTGTGGTAGCTCTGAAGTGATAAATAATCCATAGACCACAGACTCCACGCTAGCACAAAGCCGGCAGCTTTCGTGCTCGATACACGGCAGAAGTGGTTCTATATTTTATTAACACAATAGGCTAATATAGTCATATTTTTCAATTATTCAGAAAAAAGCATCTCAACAAATACATCTATAAAACTTCTATTATCTCCTTCCTTCAGTAGAATCTAAACTTTTCTTATTACATGTTTTATGGAATAAAAACAAACATTTATATGATACAATTAAAAGCACATTTAATTGATTTAAAAAAAAATTAAATCCTAAAAAGGAATGGCACAATGTAAACCTATTCTGCAATTAGGAGTACAATTTAAAAGATCTGTTAATAGTAAATCGTTCCTTAAATATAATGTATACCATTATAAGCCTAAGAAGCACATAAATAAACTGTGCTCCAGATATAACTGGACTGAAAATTACAAAAAAAAAATTCTCTGAATTAAAACAAGAACTCCTCATCTAAGCACACTAGCTCCCAGGGTTCTATCTAATATGTTATAGGCATATATCAAATTCAGAAAACTGATTTTTAACATTATTTTTTACTTGCAAAGTAGAAAATGCTCATAATAATCAAGCCTTAATTAAACAACAACAATTTTTTTCCCAGAATTATCTTTTTACTGTGCTATGTGATGCCATTTGTGAATTTTATATAGAAGTAATTCTCTAAAGTGTTTTTTAAATCTAATTACATATGCAACATTTGCATTTTTTTTTATATAAAGCTAGAACTAATCCTCCATTTGTAGGCCTCTTCCCATCAGATCAACTTCAGCTTAAAATAAATTGAAGTTTTATTTTAATCTGTTGCTGAAGTTTAATACACCCAACAGAGTATCTGTAGGATCTAAGAAAACCTATTTAAAGAAGTGTGTGATACTTAAATGCAGACTTTAAATGTACCTTTTTATTCTTATCACAGGAAAATTAGTATGGTCCCCAGTAAGATTTATTTTATAATTGTTATTTTATAATGGATGCTAGAAGAATATTCAAGCCTCATGGAAGGACAGCAAAGTACTTTGGTTGCTGCATGATAGCCTGCAGGCAACTATCTGGTCCACTTGTTTTAGCTTCAACGGTTAATAACACTTGTTGCTGTGATAAGGCAAGGTACGGGTGCACGGGGAGGGTGGGCGTCCTCCCTTTAAAAAAATTCTTGGTGCCTTTCCGACCCCAAGGAATTTGATAGCATTTATGGAGGGAACAGACTCAAAATGATTAACTTAAAAACAATATTTATTTTAAAAAAAAAGAGAGAGAGAGAGAGAGAGAAGAAACTTCCTACAACCTGAATGCTGCTCTTCTCAGCACCATTGGTGCCAGAGGCTCACCAGAAGGGGGTTTGGGTTGACATCTCCCCAGTTTGCACTAGGGCATTTCTTATTTCCTGTGAATTTTAAGTTATATACATTTCTTATTCCTTGTGCCCTCAACACAGGACCTTTTATTATAAAGTAACAGAAATGCATTCTCTCTCACTCACTGGATTAGATCAAAGCCTGCATTTATAATCAGCTATGGGCACTTCACTAGTACCACACCTTTTCTTTTGAAACTTGGAAGGAATTTCTCCTTCACAACCAGGCTGGACAATTTAAGATGCTTTTCTGCTTTCCCCTTTTCTCCAGTGGGTCAGGAGGAAAGGTTCAAGTTCTTACAATTTAGCAGATGTTTGATGCAGGTACATGGTCCATAAGGAGTCTGATTCCTTGTCAATCTTGGTTCCAGTTGGAACCAGCTAGAGTTACAAATGAACTTAAAGACATTTTGCTAAGAAAACTAGGGAAAGGAGGTGGGACTCCCAACACCTGCTATAGCAAAGACACAAGCCATGGTCTTTTTTGTTAATATATAACAAAGACAGAAAATGAAAGAGGCTAACACCCTCCAAAAATACACAGAAGCAGGGAACATCTACATGTGCAATTAAAGTATAGAAAATTCAGGATTACTAGCGCATTCCCAGGTACACATTTACATCAAATTGGCGATGTAATTTGATGTTTTTCTATGGATTTGACTGCATTCCATGGCATTTGACTGCTGAATATACCACTTCTAGCTTTAAAATTATTTCAGCCCAAATAGACTGGTCATAGATTGGGCACTAAGGCTGTGTGAAATGGCACCATTCCATTTTGCCTTGAGTTTTGAGGTTTTGATGGAACAGCATTTCGTATCAAATTTCATTTCGATCTGAAACAGCTGTTCTGTTTTGCTTTGTCCAAACGGTCAGGCTGTTTTGACTCTGTTTCGCTGTTTTGCTAGACCTGCTGGATATTTCTGGAGATTTTCTACCCCCCATTGCCCCCTAGCTCCATATATCATAGGGGACCCTTTAAGTCTAAGTCTTAAATGCACAAGTTCTTTCCTTTTAAAGTCTGTGGCACTAGAAATTTTCCAGTAATATGAACATCTGTATTCTGCTGGGATCATCTCCAGCAACTCCAGAATAAAACCTTCTATGATATGGACTGAAGTGATTGAGAACACATTTGTGATATCCCTCATTTTTCTTTATGATGCTCCTGGTCCCTCAACTAGAGTGCACTGCTCCCGACTTGAATTTATATTATATTTTTCAAGATGCTGTAAGTAACAGATTGTGGGATCTAATCGTTTAGGGAAAAGATAACTTCACTGAAACCTAGACTATTTTGAACAAGATGGAAAGAAGCAAGCTATTAGTGCTTGTTGTATAAATACATAAATATGATATTTTGTGCTTCTTTCAGTTTTATGCCTTTCTAAAAAAATGAACTCTGTTGCACACCTTGTGTCTAATCTTTCCCATACACTAGTGAATACAGAGCTCAAAGAGCTAAAAATATTATTGATCATTCTCTGACTCATGGGCCCTTGCTACATGTCACATATTATGCAATTAAACTGGTTAATTGCATAGTAAATTTAGACTGGCCACATGTGCAAAGTAAGACTGGTGACAAGTACAAAGTCATTATTGCACCAATAACTAGTTAATCGTGCCATAAATTTATATCAGCCACACATGCAAAGTAATTATCACACCATAAAAATGACTCTTCAGCTATAAAAAGAGTCAACCAGCTACGAAGTTAGTGCTTGAAAATGTGTAACAACTCTATAGCTGGCTTCTGTGCTATCCCTGGCTTCCTTCACAAGGCAAAACAACTGTAAAGATATGTGTGGGAGTGTAAGGTATAGTTGCCAGTAGAGGAGTCCTAGGGAGCATGTTTTTTATCACAATCAGGACAGCATGGAAGCCAAAACAGACCAGCTTTCCCCTTTGATAGAAATTCCTACTGGTTACACAAAGGAAATAAAATTCCTACCAGTTCCACTATGGAAACTCAGCAATTGTTGCTTCTACTCTGCAGGAATAAGCATTACTGAGAACATTTTTTCCCCGTGGGACACTAAAATGTCTATTTGAGCTATACCCAGTGAAGTCAAGAGGAGGGCTGCATGAATACCATGAATCAGAATTAAATCTTATGAATCTAATCTTGATACTTATCACAATTGTTGCCAGCAATTAAATGTGAAATCTTACTTCAGGTCAATAATAGAGTTTTCTTTTAAGAGGATGAATTAAGTTATCAATACTTCAAGTTACTGACATACTGTAGCTCAGCTGTGTGTCACACATTAATTCAGACTCATCCCTTATGAGTAACATGATCACTCTGTGTCCCCTCAGAACATGGTAACTGGCCAACCAAAGTGAGGCCTAACAGTCAACTTTATAGCAAAGCCAGATTCCCACAATGTGCTGCAGACATCAGAGGTAACTTATTGCACACTCCTTCTGGGTCATTTGCACATTTCAGCACAATGACAAGGATTGCCAAATGAAATTTGCAAGTTATATAATTGAGATGCCTTGGCACATCTGGACTTGGACTATACAAGACTGAGGCTGGAGATTTGTACTGCTGCTACCCTGACACTCAGATCATTCACTTGGGTCCAATTGAATCTGGTTTAATCAGTCTAAACATTCGGTGCTAGTCACAGATTTGTGTGGCTGGGATACTCTCCAGGGGAGAAATGACCATGGCAAACAGCAGGGTTAGAGTTTAAACTTCAACAAGGTTAACAGAGAAAGGGAATGATGACTGACTAAATGACCTCTTTTGTCCCAATTCAAGCAGTACCAAATTAGGGAAGAGAAAGTTGGTATAATTCTGATAAAACAATGAGAAGTTGGGGAAAGGTTTATTTGACTTAACACTAAGATTTAGGTTAATGGCAGAATCCTCTAGCACTGCCACTACCTGATGCTCTGTGAGTAGGAGACATGCATACAATCATACACTTTAAAGGTTCATCTTGTTTTGCAGAGATAGTAGTGGTTTCATTAGTATTACATGTTTTATTGCCTGGGTAATATAGCACACACCAAAAGAATCTTTGAAGTGAACTTCTTAAAATGTAACAACATACTTTATTCTCTGAACCTCCAAATTTAAAAAATGGAGATTTAAAAATATATATTTTTCCTGCAAAAAATATCATGGATTTTACTTGGCTACATTTTGCACAAATTGGCCATACCTGACTTTCAATTTAAGTACTTTCAATTCTGAATTATAAGTTAACTTTGATGGACACTGTCTTAAAATGTTCCTCCAAACAAGTATACCAGGTAATATTCTGGATATCATGCTGCTACCCAAGTGTGTGTATGTGGGCGCACACACGCACGCACATGTATTCGTGTACACGTCCGTAGTACTATGGCATAGGCTAGTATTTCCTAAAACTAAATTTAATGACTGTATTAAATAATGACTACAGGCCAACAAGAAAAGGGCTTGAGTGGCAGATTGACAGAACATCTGAAGTGCCCTTGAAAATTATTTAAAAGTGTGTAGCAGTCCTTTAGGTCAAGAATGAAAGGCTTCAAAACAGCAGTTCTGCTGAGGTCCTTCTCTGACCTAGATGATGCATCTTTGATGTTCCTATTAATTCAAAATTATAACTTAATACACTGACACCTTCAAAAACCCTTCCTTTTTGAAAATCTGTAATAATTTATATGGGCTCAATAATATTCAAATTTCTGACTGAAACATAAAACTGCTGAAGCATAATTACTTAACTTACAAGATGCCACAAGCAATGGAGAATATGCTTCAAATGACATTAATTAGATATTCAAAAAATAAAGAAGGAAAGTATGTTGAGATCATCTATAATGTTAAATTATCTTTCTCTTGTATTTGTTTCAGTCACATTTGAAAGATAGCTGTGTATTTATACACTATTTCATACAATTAAATGGGTAAATATTTGAAAAGGAATATGTTGAACACGTCTATTTAATTTTATATAAAATAATACTTTAAGTAATTATATACAATTCATTTTATTGTACATAAAACAATATCATTTATATTGTAACTTTACCTGCAATTATTTTATATTATTTCTAATAGAATAAGTTTGGCAAAATCAGAGCATTTTAGCAATAATTTTGAAAAAAAATGCTTTACATATTATCTTTGCCTCTTTTGGAATGTGCATGCCATTTTTAGAACACTAATATGCATACATTAGTAAAAATATGAAATATCTTCATGCCAGAAAGAAAACCCATTATAGATCTATTAGAGCATTATGGATGCCCTAATGACACTACCATACACGAAAAGTCACCTGTGTAGCAAACTGACAAAGGAAGATTAACTGACAGGCACAATAGCTTCCCTTTAACCCCAAATGTCACAGAACATGTCACTCTTTATACACAAAGCTGAGACAGAATAGGCCTGAGAGTCACACAAAGCTGAGTATGCAGGTATTTAAACAGTCCAAGGAGAAATCTTTTCTCAGATTTTTTTCTGGGGAGACAGCTATTAATTTAAATAGCTGTTCTACTATTGGATACTTCTGTAATTATAACTCATTCCATCTACACTCTAAAATAAATTAATTAATTTTTGGCCTTGTTTTCACCAGCATAACCATGAAAGCCAATGAAACTATTGAAATTTTACAAAAATGTAAATTCAGAACATAATCTCCAATTCAGTACCTAGATATATGTAGGTTGAGAGAGACAGCAGGGCAAATAGGTCAAAAATTAGAGGTATGTGTCAAAAAGAGCATAATTTATTCTGGGTCACGAGTCTGATTTTCAATTAACATGAAAAACTAAATTAAAAAGCAAATTTAATTGCACATTTTGGACCATATTTAAAGCCAGGTCTTCAATACAAAGATATGCTAAGAATATGAAAAAAACAAACATCAGCATAGTTAAGGGAGGGTGACCAGGACACCATCCCCAGGTGCTGAGTAGGTGGGTAGGGGGAAAAGGGGTGCTCAAAAATAGCACTGCTAGAAATCTGCTAGAAAAACTCCATCTGCCAGCTTACACAGAACCTCCAATAAACCAATGCTGGAAAATCAACAGCAGCAGAGGCTTCATAATGTAGAGCAACGGTGTTCAACCTCTGGCCTACAAGCTGGTTCCAGTCCATAGAGCCTTGCCATCTGGCCCATGGGGATCCCCATAGGTCTGGAAATTTGGTGACAGGGGAGAGGGGCAATTAATGCTGCCACAGCTCCACCATCACCAAATTTCCAAGCCTGAGTGCCAGATTACATTCCCTTGCCCGTGGGGTCAGGGTCACAGGTACAATCTGATGCGGGTCCCAATCCATCTGGGCCAGCCCTGCATGTTGGATTGGATCCCAGCTCTGGCCTCATACACCAGATCAGGCCCATAGACTAAATTAAACCCATGGACTGACCCTACGCCACTCATCCAGCTAGCAGGGATCAAAGGTTGGGTATCACTGGTGTAGACAAATCTTTGGATCCACCTTTATTGAACTATAGTTACTGTATATCTGAGTTTTCCCAGATATTTCCTTTTTTTTAGACCCTTGTGCTGTGCCCAGGTGGGTTTTTAAAAAAAGAGCAAATATCCAGCTTTTCTGCTGTCTCAGACTGACTGCTTTGGGCTGGAAGCAGCAGGCAAAGTGATTGATTGTTGGGGGTCTCATGCTCCCTGCACGGGCTAAGGCAAGTAA
>NW_017728914.1:11778477-11782474 GCF_001723895.1 Crocodylus porosus
CTGGAGTTCCTCCCAGTTACATCACCATGGAATAATCGTGTTCCACACCAGGTAACACAGTGGTGAGCTAGGCACAATAGTATTTCTCTTTGGAATTGTTTCCTTCTTACCATATATTTGTGTACATACTAGTGTTATACACGCACCCAGTTTGGTATTATAAAAACAGTATATGAACTGTTCACTATCCATCTATAAATGAACAGCCTTGCTTTATCCTATAATAAGAAGGGAGATATGGTTTATTACAGTGTATCCAGAAATTTTTAGAAGTAAAGACAGCTTTTAATATAACAAGAGAATGTGATTTCCGATAAATCTATTAATCAGACAATGTAGGTAAATTTTATACGTCTTCAGCACTGTTGTAGCCTACCAAAGTTAATAAATTCACTAACAGTCTTTGGACCACCAGTACTGTAAATTGCTAATGTCACAGATACCAACACGTATATAGTGGAGTTATATGATCTAAAAATGTGGTTTATCAGCTGATTTACAGGTAGGGAAAACATTTTTATATCTGCGCTTTTTAAGGACTGAGGTAGGCACACCAACAGTATTATACATAATTATCATGAGGGACTTCACTTTGCAGGATCAAATTATGCCTCATAAGTCACATTCAGACATATAGGGCACCTATACGTATGATGGACCTCTGCTGTGACATGTGCCAATTAGCACACATTGAAGCAGGCTCAATTAATCAAGTCCACTGGAGCATGCTAATTAACATGTTCCAACAGCTTCTGTGTCACATGTATTCAGCATCCCCATCTTTCAAAATGGTGGCACTGATGCTTTAACTAAAGCTTATCTAACAAAGCACTCCCATCACCATTTTGAAGTGTAGGAAGCTGAATACATGTGATGCTACAGGCACTTTAATTAGAGTGGCTCTCAGAGCTACTCTAATTAAAGCACCCCCACCCCCTGAAGCATATATATAGATGACCATAGAGTATCCATATTGATAATCTCAATTAAATTTGACTAGTTCAGCACATTTCAGGAAAGGCAGTGTTAGGAGACAATTCAAAATTACTTTGAAAAAAAATGAGATTTTGGCTAATACCAATCAAAGGAATTTGAAGGCTGAAATGGTATCCATCCCTGGGCTGAAACAGCTATTGGCTATATAATATCTATACTGAAATTGCTATGTAAGTTAAAGCCTTCCACACCTGTTAGAGAGGGAAAAGAGCCTCTCTTCAATTTTCTTAGAGTAGATTTATAAATGTTGTAGTCTCCTTAGTGGAGGTCATTAATTTACAGCTGCCCACCCCTAAGCTGGCAATGAGTCCAATTTAAACTTTTAGCTTCATGACACTGGAGAATGTATAATACAGAATTAGGATGTACTATAAATGCAGTCTGGATTAAACCATTAATCACTGTGTGATCTTAGTAAAAAACAGAAAATATTGCTAAGAAAATTGGTCATTCAAATGAATCATTACTTTTCAGCAAATGTTAGCTTTTATATTCTTCATCGGAGAGAAGAACCTCTCATTTCCCAAAAGAAGTACTGGGCCAAAATCACTCCTTATGTAACTTTGCTGAAGATGCTGGAGTTGCATCAGAGATGAATATGGCCCCTTGTGTTTAAAACATGAAGGTAATTTATTAACCTAGAAAGAAAAGTCTCCAGCTTTAAAAAATGCACATTAAACAAAAAACACAACAGTTTGCTTCCAATTTGTGTCCACTTTTGTGATATATCTTTATTGTAACTGGCTTCTTCCAAACCTTTATGAAAGGGCTACAATAGAATAACAGCAAGTTTCTCACAGCAATACTTGCTCGAGTCAGCAGTGTAATCTGGTATATAGTGTGAAAATGACAAATTACAGTTTCTCCTGAACCATTATACTAGAGATGGGACCAAAATAAAATATCCAATACCCTAAACTTTTGGGAGATGTTAGAAATCTGAACACCTAGGGTCTTGACCTGAGCTTTGTATCTGGCTCCTTTGCCAACCCTGCTCTTAGGTATCAGAGACCAATAATGCTCATTTGCCAGTGGAACCAAATCATGATATTCACTTTAATATTCATAGATTTTTCAGTTCCCAGCAGATCTTGAACTCATAGCACAAGAGAAGAGAAAGTCAGTCTAGGAAACTAGGCAAACATCAGGCCTTTGAACACAACAGACATTTAATCCTTTCAAACCACCAAAGTCAAGTTGTGATCTTGGATGAGATTTCCTGTTATATACCCTGATGCCCTTAAGCTTTTAGTTTAATCTGAAAGTATCTAGGATGCTCTATACTGCTGCTTAATTAAATGTCCAAAGGTTCAAAAGGTTAAATATTGAAGACATGGATAAAAGATTATCTTGAAACAAAATTGTCTCAACCAATCAAAGTGCTGGGATGAACTAAGGATAGGAAAGTTGGTATAATAAATAAGGGACTGGACTGGGATTCAAGAGGCCTAGGTTTAATTCCCAACTCAACCACAGACTTCTTGCATAATCTTGGCAAATTACCAAGTCTACTTGTTTCCATGCTTCAGTTCCATATCCGTAGAATGTGGATAATTTAACTCAGCCTTAAGGGGTATCAAGAACATAACATTCATAAGATGGCTCTTTGGCCAAATAAGTGGCCAGAATGATGACTAGAATTGCGACCCCATATCATATGCCAAAAAAATTCCAATAGAGAAAAAGGATTTCATTTCATAGTGTGCTTTTCTGTATGAGCATACTGTATGATTTTCTCTGACCTTATTGAGGGGGAAACTGAAAAGACTGAGCTACTTCTGCCTATGGGGCATTACTGTACCAATAGGATAGAAGAAACTTTTCAAATATATATTAAAAGGAAAACAAAAACCAAACTACTGCATGTAAGCAAATTTGGACAAGAGCTTTTGATGCATAAATGTGTGGACACACATACAGAAGCAGCATTATGTACACCTTTACTGAAACAGCCTAACACAGTATCTTAGCTCATGGAAATGACCTACCAATTTGTGGCACAGTCTACTCAGCAAAGTCTTTACAGGTAGCTGAGTTTTCCCTTTTACCTCCATGTTTACCAAGTCCTACCCCTGTTTCCCATTTCTCATCTTCCTTCAGTGAAACGTATGCTGGGCACTTGACCAACCTTTATATATATATGGCTTTCCACCCAGCAACATTCTGTATGCAGCCATTAGGTTATGATCTAAGAAAGATGCACGCACCTGCCTTCCCTCCTAATGCACATTTCTTCAACCTTCTTCCTCAATCGCAGGCCCTTAGAAGAGCCTTTAGAAGAGCATAAGATACCAGCTGCATAGTGAATCATGCTGGGAGTCATGTTCATTGCTGCAAAGCTGGCAAACAGAAAGGGTCAAATTTCTTTTAAAACAAAGACGTTCCTGCCCCCCACTTTTTCCAATATTAATTTTCCCTTGGATTTGTCAAAGGAACTGCCATACAATAAGGCTAAGTACAGCCAATCAAAAAGCCAGAGGCTGAATCAATTCAGTCTTTGCAGGTTAGTTTAAAATGCACAGCTTAAATTTAACAGAAGTGAACAGACATTTACCTTTAATTCAGGAAATGCAGCCACATGCCTGCAGTGCCTCAGGTCGGGGTGGGGGGGCGGGGGGAAACATGGCTCTCAGGCAGTGTGTTCACTTCTCTTCCTGCTGCCCCTGAGGTCTCTGGGTTTTGTAGTCCAGAATTACAGCAGGGTTGCTCACCACTTCTTCCTGCTTCCAGGTTCCTCTACGATTTGTAGCGCACAGTTGCAGCCAGCAGCAAGTCTGAGTGGAGGAAGGGGTGTTTAACTCCCCTTCCTGGCCCCAGACCTGAGCTAGGGTTTGCCTGGGTGGGGAAGTGGCTCCCCTCTTGCAGACTGGGCTGCATCCTCCCTCAACTCCTGGTCAGCCAGCCTTCAATGTTCCAGCTAGGGGGCAGCAGAGAGCACAGACTAGCCCAGGGCTTGAAAGCGTGCTGGGGAACTGATTTAACTTGAACTAGGAAGGGGACT
>NW_017728914.1:11782985-11799416 GCF_001723895.1 Crocodylus porosus
TAGATATCAGGAGGTGCTACTTCACGGTCAGGGTGGCTAGGGTCTGGAACCAGCTTCCAAGAGAAATGGTGCAGGCTCCTACCCTGGGGGGTGTTTAATAGGAGGTTGGATGAACATCTTGCTGGGGTCATTTGACCCCAGTATTCTTTCCTGCCATGTCAGGGGGTCGGACTAGATCTGCTCAGGTCCCTTCCGACCCTAGAAACTATAAAAAGGTTCTCCCCTACACCTAAAACTCACTGCATGTAGCAACACATATATTTCATTCCAGAGGTCAGTGTGCCAATGATTTATAGACCACTATCACAAACCTACAATATTTTGAGATGTCCATGGAATGCCGTGCATGTTTTCCTGAATCTGTTTGGCTGATACGGGATGTGTAGCCTCTGTATAGGTAGTGTCAAGCTGTATTTAGTAATATTATTACTATGGCTGTATGGATTGCAGTATTTCATATGAATGTAATTTTGATATATTTTTATCTTGTGGCCAAGGCTATTTAGTAAGACAGTGCTTAACAATGTTCATCACCTATTCACACTTGAGAGAAGTAATTGCTGCGAATTAGCATCTGACATGAATATATTTAATAACGAATCAAACAGACCCTTCCAGAAGTGAGGCACTTGAGCCATCTCGGACAATGACAAATTTACTTTTTAAAAGAGGAGACCCATAAGAATTATACCAGAGCACAGGCTATACAGGGAAGGGCATTTCTGACAATGGGGAAATTAAGTGAGATATGGTATCTTGGGATATGCCTGAAAGGATGTAAATATTCTCCTGGTCATAATTAGATTTGGATAGACTTTTGGTTTTGTAAATAAATACATCCTTCAGTGGGGACAGGAAGTTATATGCATAGTTTGGGCTTCCCAAGAATCCAATGGATAACATATGTAAACAGCCAGATAAGACACTATACTTAAGGGGTATACAGAAGTTACTTTTTTCATCATTTAAAGCACTTTATTACCTTGACTTAATAGAAGTGCACAGCTTTATACGACTTAAAAAATGGGTATGGTGCTTTAAATGAAAAGTTATTAAATGACGTATTAAATTTTAAGTACTATATTTTAAAGCACTTTAGCAGCCTACAGAGCTTTAAATAACTTCTGTACACTGGTCAAATTTCTGACCAGTGGAGAAGCCTGGAAAGTGCAGGGAGGCTCAGAACCACCCTCCCCACACCAAACACTGCACTTTTGTCATGTGTCAGAGAAGTATAATTTTACAGTAATAAAAAAAGTGCTCTAAATTAGAATATTGTAAGATATGCACAGAGCACATATGTGCACACTTTTGTTCCCAGGCTAAAGGAGGGAATTGGGACCCTCTACCAGTAAGCTGAGTGAAGTATGCTGACAGGAAAATTTAAAGGAGGATCTGACATGAAGATCAGGAGGAGGAGGTGCTTTCTAACCTATTGAGCTGAGTAGGAGCTGCATTCTTAGGGTAAAAACAGATTTTTCTTTTGATATTTATTTTTGTTTGTTTATTCTTAGATCTCAATCTGTATCCCAACATACAGTTACTGATTTCTTATGTTTGATCTAGTTTTAATTATAATTATTTTTGTTATCTGACAACTTACTACTTTCGATGGCAAGTATGGGCAGCTTTACGTATGCTCCAGGAGTGAGGGAGGTGCTCTAAATTAAACCACTGCCAAAGTCTTGTGGATTCAGGATCCTGTGTTTCAAAATGGCAGTGTGGGCACTTTAACTAAGGCGTGTTCAAGAAGCTTTAGTTAAAGTGCCTCCACTGCCATTTTGAAGCATGGGGACACTGAATACAAGAGAAGTGTAGGCTACTGGAACATGCTAATTAGCACACTCCAGCAGACTCAATTAGTCAAGTTTGCCAGGATGGGCTGTAATTATAGTGCCAGAGCAGCATCCCCACAGGTCTATAGGAACCCTGTGATTTCAGAGCATTTCAACATGCAGGCAGGAAAGGGGGATCTACCAATTCTGAGCTCAGGACCAGGGAAGGATGCGAATCATCTAGCTAACAAAATCTCCTCTGCTAAGAACTGGTTAGACCTAAGTGGTGTGCGTAAAGCTGAAAAGGGTCCATTGAAGATACAGATTGAATAGCCTGAACACCATGTTCACATTCTGCAAGTGTGAGCCACCATTCCAGTCTAGAAGCTAGAACAGTGATGCGGTTACCAATCAATCATGATTGACTTGGGGACCAGCTCAATACACAGTAGCTAGCAAGGATAATGACTTAATGGGTAATGATTAACAGCTACAAAACCATAGACTAAGGAGAGGAAAGAATCAATACAGAGCCAGGAACTGCTTCTGCCCTAAGACAGAGACAGTCAGTTGCACAAGCACCCATGTCACGAGTTTTGTCCATCAGCAACTAGAGTGTAGGGCCCTA
This sequence comes from Crocodylus porosus, assembly GCF_001723895.1. NCBI lineage: Eukaryota > Metazoa > Chordata > Crocodylia > Crocodylidae > Crocodylus > Crocodylus porosus. The sequence goes on from NW_017728914.1 coordinate 11,785,389, forward strand.
GAACCCAGAAGCTGCTGAACCTATCTCCTTGACAGCTGGCAGGCTTCATGGCCTCAGCAGGGGCTAGCAGGCTTGCAGCTTTCACTTCACTGCCGTGCCTTAACAAACACAGTGTCACCCATGTTATGAGTTTTGCTTGTTCACAGGTTGAGGTACAGTTTCCCCCAAAGCCCTATACCTATCTTCTTGAAACTTGGCAGGCTTTGTGGCCTTATCAGGGGCTACCATGTCTGAAGTTTTCACCCCCCTGTGCCTTAACAAACACACAGTGTCACCTATTCATAAATTTTGCTTGTCAGCAGTTTGAGGTACAGTTTCCCAGAAACCCCTGTACCTATCTCCTTGAAACTTGGCTGGCTTTGTGGCCTCAGCAAGAGCTACCATCCCTGCAGTTTTCACTCCACCGTACTTTAACACACATGCATGACATAAATCTTGCTTTCAGAACTTTGAGGTATAGTTTCCCAGAAGCCCCTAAATCTATCACCTTGAAACTTGGCACATGTCATGCTCTCAGCAGGCACAACCATTTCTACAAGTTTCATCCAAATCAGCCAATAGACAACAAAGTTATAGATATTTCATTGATTCCACATTATACTCTATGGCCGAATCTCTGAATTGGCTCTGAATCTTCTGAAGTGATTTGGCCAAATCAAACTGGAAAAACAATTTGGGTCTCTGAATCGAATCTCTGGCATCCCAATTGGCCAAATCTGAATTAAATAGTTCCCTATTTGCACAGGCCTAATGCACAGCCCAAAATCAGAGTCTGGAAGGCCAGAGCTACGCTCCAGCTTCTGGCAGGCTCCCAGCTGCAGCAGTGCCTTGGCTGCAGAATCCTGTCTCCCAGAATTGCATGTAAGACTGCTGGGGCCAGCACAGTGGCTGGCCCCAGCCTCCCTTACTCCACACACAGGTGTGCTGCTGCTTTGTCCCCAGGGAAACAAACATCTGCACTCATGTGGATGTGGCCTTGGGTATTTTTCAAAGTGGCTTAAACTAATCAAGATCTAGATCCAAAACTCAGATAAAGACCTAGATGTTTAGATATCTAAAATCCCCCAAAAGTTCAGGGTGTTGGATATTTTGTTTTGGAACCATCTCTGGTATAATGTAAATGAGACAGGGTGAGAACAAATGAGGATTTAGGGAATTAAAATAAAATTTCTGAAGACCCTAAGTGGCTTGAGAGACTAACATCCATTCATTTGCAATGGGAGTTAGGTTCTTAAATCACTTGGGTGCATTTGAAAGATTTACTACCCTCAGCTTTTATTTTTGCTTCATTAGTTTCCACATCCTGGACTAATCAATTTTGAAACTGCCCTAAATGGCCTAAGGAAGATACTGGAAAGCTAGGTAAAACTATGTGTGTTCATGATAGCCTATACAGAAAGAAAAAAGAAATCTACTTACCCTGTAATACTGAAAGATGAAACAGGACAGAAATATTAGGAAGCTACCAATTAGAAACTGAATGACTCACCTAGGTGATGAATAAAGTACAGAGTTCTATTTTGCCATGTTTGTTCATTTTAGTACATTACTATTGACAAAATATTGATGTGGTTCAGAATAAACTACCGTCACAGATAAGTTATCTTGGCGCACAATTTTATTCATGTTGAAGTACTGCAATTTGATGAACCATTGATTTGGTTGTACAAGAGTGAGACAAATCTACCTTACTAGGGTGCTAAAAGATACCCATAATATGTTTATTAGTAGGATTCAGTTCATCATAAGAAACAGAGAAACTTAATAAAAGATTATTTCCTCTACCTCTTGAATTTTAAGAAAAAATGAAATATCCAAAATTCTAGCTTAAATAAAAGTTTAAAAGAATTTCTCTCTTCAATGGCATCTGATGCTTTTGTTTAACATTTAAATGATGTATAGAATAGAAAATAAGCAGGCAAAATGTTTACTAAGAGATATCTTTGGTCCATGGAATTATGATAGCAAATGTTAAACCAAAAGCTACATCGAGTACAACCAACAAGAACAGAATTAAGAAAACAAAGACACATAGATTCTCTGCTACTTGTTTTCCTGACTCCAGCTTTGTACCTTCATTATTATGAGCCAGCTTTAGGACTGATCCAAATGGTGTTGGTAAAAATGGCTCTCTTTCAAAATTCTCAGAACACAAATGTGCTTGAATCATGCCCCTCTCCTACTGCTCTTTACGCCTGAACTGGAAGGATATGGACAAAATCCAGCTTAATTTGTGAGAGAACTCTACTCTCAAACATTTTCTTTTTTCCTCTGGGGGCCAAGTTAAGCCCTATTCAGAGCCCATGCATGTTGCCAGAGCTCTGTAAAAGGGCAAAAATAAAAAATAAAATACATGATAGATTTTGTTTTTCAACTTAGCTCTTAAAGAGCACAACATCATGATAGCATTACCTTCAGTGAAACTTTGAAATACTTCCCTCAAGGCAGTCTATCCCAGGATGCAGGGGAAATGTACTTGTATGACCTACCTCAGCCCCCATAGTAAATGCACCTGGAACACTTATTTGGCAAGGGAAATAGCAACGTCATAAAACAATGCAATAAGTTGCTGCCTTTAGTTGATCAGTGAGGTAGAGAGTGGGGTCATGGCCCTACCTCATCCCTTTTCCCAGGTAGAAATTTGCTCCTTGAAAGCTCTTCTATTTGGACATATTCCTGGAGTTAGGCACATTCTAGCCCTTAATGAATGTATGGACATCAGTTATTCCTTTTTTACCTTAATTCATCCTTAACCAATACCAAATAGAAATCCAAATACTTTTTTAAAAATCTTCTTTTCGGCCTGTAATCAGAATATTTTAATTCTGTGCATTGCTGTACCATATTTTTACTGTGTAGTTTCATTACACTACAAAGGATAGCATTCAAATACACAAAATTATCACGTTTTGTCATTTTTTGTTAACAGAGTTAACAGAGACTTACATTCTCATTTTTCAGGGGAAAAATAATCTTTTTTAGATTCAGGGGAAGTTCCTGAATATAGTGTCACTTTGTTTGTACAGATGCTTTACCACTAGCATGGCTGGAGAACGCATGCATACAGGCAAAACTACCTTGGAAACTTGATTTTTGTGGAAAATAGTTTGATACACCATATTTAATCAAATCCAAGACAACTCTAAATCTAAAACAACTCCTCAATAATTGGATGCTATACATGGAAAATTTACAATTTGTTATAACATTCCATGTATACATCTCATTATTGCCATGTTGTCTATTTGTCCTCCATACCACTGAAGGCTTTGCAGGGAGCAGTGATGGGGAAAGAAAGCAGGAGACTTGGTGGGGGAAGCAGTAGGGGACAGGTGGTAGGGAGGCAAGGCAGTGCAGGGGGTTAAGTGGCCTGACCCTTCCCTCTCACCCCTCATATCTGCCCCCACCCCAAGTCCCTCAGTGCCTTTCCCCCATGCCTGCTTGCTTACCCTCCAGCTCTGGCCTTGACCCAACCCACGGCATGGAACACGCGGTTATTCTGGCTCCAGCCCAGCCACGTAGCATCTGTTGTGGTGGCTGCAGCTCTGACTGAGCCCCAGAGTCAGAGCCCAGGCCAGAGCTGATACCACTGCTGCTTCTGCTACTGGACTATATATGGTAAGTTCTACAGCTAATCTGAAATGAAACCTGAAAATCCTCGTCAGTTGCCAGCTGAATTTTGGAGCAATATTTCAGCTGTTTTATCTCCTGTTTATTATGTTTTTGGGGGGGTTGTTTGTTTTTTTAAATAGGGCTTTGTAGTTTTGCCTTTGCTTGCAATTAATTTGTCCAGTAAAGTAAGAAAGGGAATACTTTCATGTACTGCTACATTTTTTAGTTATTTTCTGATATGTGATTAAGTATTCTCTTTCACAGAGAACAAAGAGAATTGTTTCTCTGTTATTTTCTTCTCTTTTGTTTTAGGATAGTAGTTATAAATCCATTTTATCTTAATTTGAAATTTCTAGTAGAAATTAAACTAATGATTTAGTTGCTTTAGAAACTTGCTGGAAGTGTTGCAGATTTTTTCTTTTTTTCAAGTTTCAGATAAGTTGAGAACTACATATTTTATTTAGGTTATACTTAAGCTGACTGAGACACATATTGTGATGGGAATGTTTTGTTAGAAGATAAAAACAAGCTGTAGACATTAACGGTCTGAATCTCAAATCCAGAGGATCTTCTTTAGTCATTGTGAGTGCTGACAGATGTATAGACCCTTGCTCTAACTCATGGTGCTTTACATAAAGCACCTCTGCCCCTGTTCCAACAGACATTCACCTCTTGTGTTGGGGGGGGGCAGGATCAATCCTTCCCGCAGCTGAGGAGCTGCCTCCCTCCCCCAACCCCACCTCACCTCCCAGCTCCAGAACTGTCTGCAGGAAGGGAAGGGGGAGGGCTTTGTGCAGCCTGAGATGGAGGGGAAATTGGGGGGGACATGAGGCAGGTGTCTCCCATCCACCCCCACAGCTCAGGCTAGGCAAACCCCAGCTGGCAGCTCCCTCCTTTTCCCCCCTCTTTTCTTGCTGACAGCCCTGGAGGCAGGGTTGGGCTCCATCAGCCCAGCCCCAATCATACTACAAATTAACCCTAGGAAACACAAGTTCCTTAAGGTGCTCAAAAGTGGAGTGCCTTCATCTGATCCCTCATTTGATGAGGGTAAATTTATCATGCTATTGGCCACATTATAAGCACTCTGCAGCTGTGCACGTGCCATGGCACGGCTGTAGAGAGCTTTCAGAGGGCCAATCATATGCCAAATGTAATTTCTGTATGTGCTCTCAGACTGTATAGGGACCCAAAGATCAGAATTCTGTTGTTCATTTTGACCTTAGTGGGGGAGTCAAACCTATTTTATGGTAGTAAAATATTATGCAGTTAAACTAGCTTTTTAAACATAATATAACAGTTTGAAGAAAAGCAGGTTGAGTTTCAATTCTAATCTAAAATGGCAAGGAAGAGATAGAGCCTTCAGCAGCATTTGGGAATAAGGAATGATATATAAAACTGTAGTTCTGACACTTTAAAATCTTACACATTACTATGAGAAACAAGCTGCCTAAATTTGATGAATGGACAGTATGGCTTAAAGTCAACCAACCACAAAGAATTATGATAATTGAAAGCTGGTTAACAGAAGAAATCAAGAATGAAGAAATTTATATTCCAGGTTATGTTCAGTTTAAAAAAGGGAAAGGCAAGATTGAAGAATGGGATACTTATTTATATAGCTAATAAACTGGAAGTCCAATTTGGAAGAAACTGAACCACTTTTGGTAGCAGTTAATATTAAGAAATATAAAATCCTTGTGATGGGCTACATCTTGAAACACTGACCAATTGGTCTATATCCGTGTATCAAGTGCATACAGTATATTTAGTGCCTACTGTTTAGGTTATAAGAAAGAACATTTTAACGTCAGAGTGAGGTTACATGTTACACTTAGATCATACTAAATCTGCAGAATGTTAAGTGATGTCAAAGTTTGAATGTGCTGTGATCAGCCGCACATTAAGGGTTAATAATGTTTCTTACCTGCATGGCTCCAATCTGCCACTAGTGGATTGGTGAGCAGGGACATAGCCAGGACCCAGGGTGCTACTCTGCGAGGGGGTAGGGAAGGGCTGGGAGTGGTGCAACCTGGAATGCTAGACAACTGCAGATTGCTCGTTTTATCTCAAGACAGCAGACTGAATTTACCTTAACATGAGCTAGATATCATGGCCCAGAGTTAAAGTGTAAGTTTTATATCTTCAGAGGGCACTTAGCACAAGTTAATGAACTTTGATGTGCAGATGCTCATGTTTCCAGTGCCTTTAGTATGGTCTAAATGTAATGTGTAACTTTACCGTAAGAGACTGAAAACTTCTAGAAATAACAAGGCGTGTCTCCATATCAAGTAACAAAAACATATGGCCAAGGAAAATCTAGCAAGTAAAATAGCAAATTTTATATGATGTGTATTGTTTGGGAATCTAACATAAATGTTATAGCTTGCCAAAGAAGAAAATATACAAATGGCTATGTGTTCTAGCAGATAATGATGAAGGAGGGAGGAAAGTGAGAGCTGTCTGGAATACCAGCTTGCTGACTAGAAACGAATTTTGTTTCCAATGTTTTAAAGAATACAAGGCAGTCGTTACTTATAATAGGGCCTGTAAGGAGTTAATCAGTGACGTCCACTCCAGATACAACAGTCTCTGGTTTTCCCATCCCTTCTCTGTCTTCCTTTCCTAGTCCCACCCCAGAGAGCGAAGCAGTGTAATGCTATGTGGGGAACTGAAGGTAAGCCTGCAGGCACACAGTGAAGCACTAGCAGACGTGTGCCTTCCCAGGTGCACAGTGTGGTGGGTATGCCTGCACAGTACAGTGAAGAGTATGTCTGTGCTGTGTGTTGCCCAGAGGACTAGTCACTTACCCTGATGGGGTCTGGGGGGTGTGAGGCCCCTAGCCACTTAGAAGTTTGACAGCCCTGACTTTCATATCGACTCCTTTTACGAGAAGACTGGGGATAGTGATTCTGCGTCCTACTTTTTCTCCTTTTCACATATTAAGGACTAGACTATGCTCTTGTTTTGCTTGGCCTACTCAGGTCTTGGGTTAACTCAAGCAAACACCAGTCTTTATTCTCTGTAGGAAACACTATGAGTAAATGGACAGAAACAAGATAGTGAGGCCAGGCAAAAGAGGGAAACACGTGTGTCAGTTTGCCTTCTCTCTAACAGAAAGGAAGGAACGCAACTCACTGAACCAGAGCTCCATTCTGGGAAATAATTGATATAATGCCCTATGCAAAGGGCTGAGGATCAATTTAGTTCTGTATCATTTCCAAAATGCCAAAATTCATTTTTAGGCACTGAACAGTAGTTAAAAGTGGGTACTAAAATGAGTTCAATTAATACATATCTTGACAGAGCAAACTAACCAACCCTGTCACATGCAATTTAACAAATTTACATAGATAAACCAGGAATGTACTGATTTGGACAACGCAACAATTCTGAAAGAAGTGGGACTCAAATGGAAAAGAGTTTCATTTCAAATGCTGGTATTACATAAGACATCTTCAAAGGGAGAGATTAAAAAGCATATAGACCAGTTTGGTAAAACAATAATAATAACCATCATCATCATCAAGGGGATCTGGGCATTTGTGCCTTTGAATGTCTTGTCCTTAAATAATTAAGGTATCAACAAACAGAATCTAATGAATTTCATCAACATTTGTTAAAACAATTTTGCAACAGCTCTTAAATTAGCTGTTTTAACAAAGCATACTATTTTAACTGGTGTGCAATAAATTGCTATAAATGGTATTTAGAATACTGTGTATTTCACTATCAAATTATCCACATGCAGATAAAATTTTAGGTAAAATTTATATTCTATATACCATTTTATATCATTTACATTGAAATTAAAATCTAACACCATTCTGAATGATCAACACACTGATTTCATACTGATGACAGGGGAATTATCTTGCTTCACAGATTATTTGAACAACAAAAATAGATTACAATAGTAGAAGAAAAAGACCGTCCTTGGCAGCATATTGCATTATCTTTTGAGCACCCCAAGAATAGATACTGATTTTTTTTTCTATACATAATTTCCCTCGTCAAAGTCATTCCTATAAAGTGACTAAGTACCCTGATGATGCAGTCATTTATAAGAGTGGCAATTAAACAGGAACAATTCAAAGTGACTGGCAAAATGACTTTGATAAACTGCAATCTAATGGAGCTCTTGATACAGCATATATATTACTAAATACTAAGACAACCAATACTGCTTGTTTCATAAAAAGATTAAGGTAAAGAAAAATATCAGAAAGGACCATGCTACAAATAAATAAGTGTAAATATTTGAGTATTTAATTTAAAGCCAGTTTATCTTTTCAATATTTTCTTTATCTCTTTTCTTAACCTACCAAAAGAAATCTGACTTTAGATTCCTAAATGCTAAGCAGGTGACTTCATTTTCAAAATAAGAGAACCGTATACATTTCAATCTAAGTCACTGCAGCGATGTTAACTGTCCCACATCTCAACTGGAACATGAACACGTTACTCTTGCTTTTTAATATTTATTATAAAATGCACAGAATGCAGAGTGTACGTGAGTTAACACTGACAAATACTGACAAACTTTAAGGAACATAGTTACCTCACACTTATGCTAGGGAATATTTCATTGTTTGTGACAAGTAACACATTCTTTACCATAACTAAGAGAGATTAGAGCAGGGCCAGGCAATTATTTCAGGTTGAGGGCTGCTTAATAAGGTTTCGTGAGCTGTTGAGGGGTGCATGGGGAGCCCCACCCCTTTACAGTCACCTGGCTCCTGGTCGCCACCTTGGGACCGGAAGTCCCACCCCTAACCCCTGAACTTTGCCACTGGAAGTCCCTCCCCTTGGCCCCTGGAAATACTCCTTTTGGGAGGAGAGATTGCCATCTTAGAACCAGAAAAAAATAAAGCATACACTAAAAGTTAAGCATCTACTATAATATACTTTAATTTTATTACAAAAAATATTTTCGTCATGATTTTTGTTTATGTACTGTATATAGAGGTGATTGCATAATAACTCAAAATACATTCTTAGTCTTTTATATTGTTTAGGGGTGTGTGGTTGGGGGTTGCTTGTGTGTATGGTGGGGGTGTGCGCATGGTGGGGTGTGGGTGTTTCTGTGTGTGGTGGGATGTGGGAAGGTGCAGAGGAGTTTGCCGGGGGGTGTGGCTGTGTGGGGACATAGGGTATGTTGGGGGGCTGTGTGGCTCCAGAACACACTGATCTCTGGAACACACTGTCCTTTCCTCCAGTCAACAAAGGCAACACTGCAGGAGGAGAGTTAAAAGTTATGCAATTAAGACAAGAGAGTCTGCAAAAACCAGAAAACTTGTAGATATCGGGCGTGTCTACATGAGACACTGTTGCCATAGTAACAAGCTACATCACCTTAGCTTGTTGCTATGGTGATACAGCATCACCAAGCATGAACCGTGGGCAGGAGTGGTGAGTATGTGTGAGGGGGGTCATTTGTGGGGTGTGAGAGAGGGTGGGAGGGGTGTGGGTACACCCCCTCCCACAGTCCGCCCATGGTGCAACAGTCCCACTCCCCCACTGCTGCTGTTCCCCGTACTGCCTACAAGGGCTGCGCACCATGGGGGAAGTGTGGTAGGGCTCCCCATGCCCTCCCCACCCTCCCTCACACCCACGCCCTGCCCAGCTGAGCTCCGTGCTGCCCCTGCCCCGCTGGGCACAAGCTTCATGCTGCTGCCTGCCCCAGCCCCACACTGCATGCTCCAGCCCAGCTGCAGCCCCCCCCACCCCCCCACTTCCCTACCTGCTGCTCAGAGGAAGTGGGATGCCAGGGAAGCCTGCAAAAGCAGCCCTGCCCAGTGCTAGCACAGCCAGGCCCTTTAGCCCATGAGGATGGGAGTGAGGCATAATAGGGTAAGTTGGGGGTGGGTACAGGTGTCTTGCTCCCGCCCTCATGGGTGGAAAGGCTGGGCAGGGCACAATTCATTGGTGGGCACCACAGGCTAAATAAAGTGCATGGTGGGCTGGATCTGGCCCACAAGCCATATTTTGCCCGCCCCTGGATTACAGGTGGGGAATAAATTATATATTTTTATTTCTGCAGCTGACAACATTTGGTGAGTAGACAATTTCACTGTTTCCTTTGTCTAGGTAATTAGCCAGTCATGTTAACCTGTTGCATTCATTTTCCTCACAACAGAGGAGAATTAATTAAACAAATTTATAAAAGGGGAAAATATAAAGACAGAGAGACAGACATGTATGCAGTAAAAGTATAATTTACTTGTTTTGCTTTAACTCAGGGCTATCCAACTTCTAAGCAGCCAGGAGCTGCCCGCCATGTGGGCCACACTAGAAGGAGTTGCACATTCCAGGGGCTGCACTAACATGACCCAAGCTCCCCATCCCCCAACCTGTATTGTGCTCATGGGTGGCCACTGCGGCATGTAAACAGCTGCTGCAACACACAGGCAGGAGGCCCCTACTTCAACTCCTACTCTCTTACTACACTGTAGCATTGGCTGTACAACCCTGTCCCCTGGGGTGCGAGCAAGAAGCGAAAGCTGAAGGAAGAATGAAGATTTTAGAGATCCTGGCTGCAGCAGCAGCTGAAGAGCTAGGGGGAGCAACCCAGGAGCCACAAGTTAACCCCTTGCAAGCCACATGCAGACCATGGGATGCCAACTGGAAGACCCTTCTTAAACTGATTAAGGTTTATATTGATCCTTCCCTTCTATGTTTTGGAATTCCCTAACTTTAGAGTATTTGATCCATGTACACAAAAGGGGGCTTTTTCAGTGTTAAGAAATTACTCAGTGGTATACTATTTATTAAGATAAGTTAACACAACAGTGAATGCTGCATATTTGATATGCCGGTACTTATTTTGGTGCCTCCCCATTCAACACTACTTCAAAATTTTAAGGGTTTTAAGATACCTCAATCTTCACAGACATTCAATTATTTACTTGTTCAGGTAAAAACAACTAGAGATGGGTATAAGTTATGCACTTTTAAGACTAGAAAAGAACAACTTGTAGACACTGAACAAATAAAACGAACATTAATAAGTAAACAGAAAGTAGAGGCTCAGGTATCTGAACCATGAAGAAAAAAACCACATGAATTGTTTCAGTCATTCATTTCTGGCACCATGCTGTCTAGTCATATAAAGCTGTAATTGAAACCATGCGGTGTGTGTAGAGGTTTCATTACTGGCTGTAACTGAGTAATCTCATGTACTAACCATGTACTGATTTTTTTCTAATATCCTTGGGTCAAGACATATTCACTTAAAGAATTCTTGGGACATACAAATTCCCATTCTCCCTAAGGAACAACAGATAACCAGGGGTGATAAATAAAACTGCCACAAATTAATTCCTGAATTGGACAACTATAAAATTTTGTATGCGTATGTCTCTAAACACTTCTGTACTAAACAACACTAGTTACAGTAGAAAATTTGCCTTCACACACACACACACACACACACACACACACACTGTAATGAGTCAACCCTGGAATAGTATTATAATTGTAAATACTCATCCTTGGTTTTACAGTGCAATCTATTACAAATATAAAACTTATAGATTACTGGAAAAAGGGAAAACCTAAATGGCAGAAGAATGTTGGATGGTATTAAGATGGAGAAAAATACAGCCATGTTAAATTTTCTTATTAAAAAAAAAAAATTAAGAACAGCTAGAAATGAATTCAATCCCACCCCCTCAAAAAAAAAAAACCCAAACCAGCCAACCAACCAAACAAACCTAATCTTTATTTTCTAAGTACAACTTTGGCCCCAGGGGAGAGCTTCCATTTCAGCATGAAATACATGCCCTGGGAATAATTATAGATCTAAAAATTACACTGAAATTTTAATGAGGTCTGGGCAAGGGGAAGACCTTAACTGAAGTCATGTCTAAATCTCTCTCCTAATGTCTCCTTGGAAAAGAACAAAAAAGGAAACTACATGTTATGCACATATACAATATCAAATTAAGAGGGAGGAAAATAGTGCTAATTTAATGTGATTGCATAGATTTTCCATAATTTTAATGTTTGATTTATGATCGTATAGCATACAAGTTTTCATTTAGGAAAAATAACCCAGTTGCTAGTTTTCTCTGTGAAGATTTATTCTACAGTCTGTAGAGAAGCTAAAGCGATAGCACAAGAGGTGAATATTTTTATTCAGAAGGCAGAGCAGCACTTTAGAGAACAACTACTTGCTTTAGTAGGTGACAGCCTACTTTCTCACAGAATATGACCAAATAGGCTTTCACCTATGAAACCTTATGCTTCTCCAAGCCACTTAGTCTCCAGGGGGCTTTATACACATGCTTCAGGAGACTGGGAGGCAGGCACTTTCATTAGAGTGGCTCTGAGAGCTGCTCTAATTAAAGCACCTGGAGCGTAACGTGCATCAGTGTTCCCATGCTGAAAAATGGCAGCAGGGGCACTTTAACTAACGCTCATCAAACAAGCTTTAGGTAAAGCATCCCTGCTTAATCGAGTCTGCTCTGATGCACTGTAATTACAGAGCATTGGAGCAGCCTTGATGCATGTGTACAGGCACCTTAAGGTGCCATCCTGCCTTGCATTCTGTCTGACCTCAGTCTAACATAGCTAACTACCTCTCTCAATTCTTTTAGCGGGCAGATACTTCAAAGTCTAACAGTAGTCATTATGCTTCAACACTGTTAACACTTAAACCGATTATTTTTCTAAAACATCTATATTTACTCAAACATATGATGACTAGTCCCAATAATTAGATTCTGTATATGGTATGGAAAATGTATAAATTTGCTAGTTTTCCAGATATAGAATCTAAGTATTGGAAGTTTGTCTTAAATTTGTTCCCCTCCCATTGCTATGGTAGGCAAAATAAATCTGGGTGGTAAGGTAGCCCTCTGCACCTCGCCCTGAAGCTCCTTCTCCTCATGCTTATTGTCACACTGCTGTCCCTGAGCACATGGAAGTGAGGAACAAATTTGAAAACACTGACCTTGAAATTTAATTTACTAAATGGGCAAATTATTACAGGTACCCACAGACTTAGTTAATCCAGAATTGATACATTTTACGTTTTTTTGCAAATGCTGCAAGTTTTAGCACAGGTGCTCCAGCAGCACTTTGGCACCTACTTATATATTGGACAAACTATGCAGGATTCATAGATGGTAGGGTCGGAAGGGACCTCAATAGATCATTGAATCTGACCTCCTGCATAGGCAGGAAAGTGTCCTGGGTTCAGATGACCCCAGCCAGATGCCTAACTAACCTCCTCTTGAAGATCCCCAGGGTAGGGGAGAGCACCACCTCCCTTGGGAGCCCATTCCAGATTTTGGCCACTAACTGTGAAGAAGTTCTTCCTAATGTCCAGGCTAAATCTGCTCTCTGCTAGCTTATGGCCATTATTTCTTGTAATCCCCAGGGGCACCTTGGTGAGCAGAGCCTCACCCTTCTGTGCTCCGATGATGAATTTATAGGCAGCCACAAGGTTGCCTCTCAACCTTCTCTTGCGGAGGCTGAAGAGGTCCAGGTGCCCCAGTCTCTCCTTGTAGAGCTTGGCCTGCAAGCCCTCAACCATACGAATGGCCCTTCTCTGGACCCTCTCCATATTGTCCACATCCCTCTTGAAGTGCAGTGCCCAAAACTGCATGCAGTATTCCAACTGTGGCCTGACCATCGCCTCCTTGGTTCTGTTTGTCATGCATCTGCTGATGCATGATAAAGTGCAGTTAGCTTTGCTAATGACTTTGTCACACTGATGACTCATGTTCATCTTGGAGTCCACTAGGACTCTGAGATCCCTTTCCGCTTCCGTGCTACCGAGCAGGTCATTTCCTAGGCAGTAGGTGTGCTGGACATTTTTCCTCCCTAGGTAGAGCACTTTGCATTTCTCCTTGTTAAATCGCATTCTATTGTTTTCTGCCCATTTATCCAACCCGTCCAGGTCTACTGTTCCCTGCCCTCTGATGCATCCACTTCTCCCCACAGTTTTGTATCATCTGCAAACTTGGAAAGAATACACTTCACTCCCTTGTCCAACTCACTGATGAATATATTGAAGAGTATTGGTCCAAGGACCAAGCCCTGCAGTACTCTACTGCCCACATCCTTCCAGGTTGATATCAACCTGTCCACCACCACTCTCTGGGTACAACCCTCTAGCCAATTTGCCACCCACTGGCCAGAGTAATCATCCAAGTCACAGCCTCTTAATTTGTTCACCAGTATGGGGTGGGATACCATATCGAAGGCCTTCCTGAAGTCAAAGTAAATGATATCTACCCCTACTCCTGCATCCAGGTGTTTTGTAACCTGGTCATCAAAAGAGACTAGATTATTCAGGCATGATCTACCTGGTACAAACCCATGCTGATTTCCCCTCAGCATAATTTTTCCTGCTGGGCTCGCACATATATGAGCCTTAATAAGCTTTTCAAAGACTTTACCAAGGATGGA
>NW_017728914.1:11799516-11803295 GCF_001723895.1 Crocodylus porosus
CATGATAAAGTGCAGTTAGCTTTGCTAATGACTTTGTCACACTGATGACTCATGTTCATCTTGGAGTCCACTAGGACTCCGAGATCCCTTTCCGCTTCCGTGCTACCGAGCAGGTCATTTCCTAGGCAGTAGGTGTGCTGGACATTTTTCCTCCCTAGGTAGAGCACTTTGCATTTCTCCTTGTTAAATCGCATTCTATTGTTTTCTGCCCATTTATCCAACCCGTCCAGGTCTACTGTTCCCTGCCCTCTGATGCATCCACTTCTCCCCACAGTTTTGTATCATCTGCAAACTTGGAAAGAATACACTTCACTCCCTTGTCCAACTCACTGATGAATATATTGAAGAGTATTGGTCCAAGGACCAAGCCCTGCAGTACTCTACTGCCCACATCCTTCCAGGTTGATATCAACCTGTCCACCACCACTCTCTGGGTACAACCCTCTAGCCAATTTGCCACCCACTGGCCAGAGTAATCATCCAAGTCACAGCCTCTTAATTTGTTCACCAGTATGGGGTGGGATACCATATCGAAGGCCTTCCTGAAGTCAAAGTAAATGATATCTACCCCTACTCCTGCATCCAGGTGTTTTGTAACCTGGTCATCAAAAGAGACTAGATTATTCAGGCATGATCTACCTGGTACAAACCCATGCTGATTTCCCCTCAGCATAATTTTTCCTGCTGGGCTCGCACATATATGAGCCTTAATAAGCTTTTCAAAGACTTTACCAAGGATGGAGGTAAGACTGACTGACCTGTAGTTGCTTGGATCCTCCTTCCTCCCATTCTGGAAAATAGGAACCACATTGGCCCTTTTCCAGTCCTCCGGGACCTGGCCCATGTGCCACGAGTGCTCAAATATTCTTGCCAGTGGCTATGTAATGACGTCAGCTAGTGCCTTCAGTACCCTCGAATGGAGCTCATCCAGGCCCGCCAATTTAAACACATCCAGTCCTTCCAAGTGACTCTGTACTATTAGTCTAAAGCAGAAGGTTCATGATTTACCATATAGTTCATGGGGCTGGGCCCCACCAGAGTCAACAGTATTTCAAGCCAGGATGATCCCATAGCTCAACACCTGTGTGTACTCCAGGCACAAGCTGGAGTACACACTGGCAGGGGAGCACTTCAACTAAAGTTCATCAAACAAGTACATCTACTCCAGGTACCCCCCACAAAGGATACATGTGCTAATTAGCACCCCGCTTATGACTTAAATGGGAAGGTGTTGTTGTGAGTCCTGGGATCCTCCAAAAATGTATAGATAGATGAGGTGCAGGGCAACCTGGTCTGGCTCTATGTCATGAAGGGTGGGGCCATACTAATCATACACAACAGGCTGAGAGAAGGGGTAACAGAGGGAACTGTGGGAACTGTTTGGAGCCCCAGTAGCTGATGTTTGCAAACATTTAATGCTGGTGAAGAAACAAGAATCACTGGAAATGGGAAAGAAAGCTACAGTTCAGCTGCAGGAGGGAAGAAGTAAAAATGTATTTAATTGAGTGGCTCATCATGACTTGAAGGGGACTGTGCAGAATGGGCATTGTTATATATCTTGTTTGTAAGGGTCACTAGAATTTGCACCGGAAGTGCACTGCATAGTGACTCCTTTAATCTTGCAGTTCTCCTGTGTGCTCCCTGCACAAATGCTGATTGGCAGACGGGCCCCATCAGCCCCACACTTGCTTCTGATGGCTGGGAGGTAAAAACTGAGGTTTTAAATATGCCATGGCTTTTGCTTTCCATCCAGTCAGCAACAAGCAGTGAGCTGGCTGGGGACTCTCCACCAATCAGCAGTGGGAGACAAAAACCAAAGTATATCTAAAACTTTGCCTCCCTGCCAATCAAGGTAAGTGGTGAGGGGCGGGGCCCCTCTCCCAATCACTGGATGGGGGTGCATGAGGGAAACTACAACATTAAAGGAGCCACCATGCAGCACACTTCTAGCACAAATTCCAGTGGTCCCTACTTATTTGGATGGGCTGCACTAGCTTATCCTTGTGGTAGATTTCCATCAGTATGTTTGCCTAATATGGGTCATATGTTTTATAGTCACGCTTAGTGCTGGCTGCATTTAATCAACTTCATAGTTGGTTTCCATTACTGAGCACATGCTACTTTTGGCAGCAGTTTAATGATAGACAGTATATTTAATTAGTTTTCCTAGCATGCACATGTAAAAGAAAGGACTTCTCACCCCATTCCTCTTGTCTTGTATTCTGCCACTGACTGTTAAACAAAGCTCCTTAAGGACCGTAATCACAAATTTTGCTGAAACATGGATAATAGGATGCAACTCCTTTCCCTTCATGACAGAGCAATCAAATAGAAAGGAGGTAGACTTTGAAAACAAGATCTTAGGGTCTGATCCCACCCACTGGTTTAAATATGCCATGGCAGGATATTATACAGGATATTAGTCTAAAGTGAAAGGTTCATGATTTACCATATAGTTCATGGGGCTGTGCCCCACCACAGTCAACAGTATTTCAAGCCATGATGAAACAATCCATATTTACCTCCCACTGGATCAGTTTTTCCTTTGACAGTGGATTCAGCATCACTGGATCAGTGGATTCAGCATAATTCCTGTATGCCTTCAGAGATACAAATTTTTAGAAGTCCTTTCACCCAATTAAAATATTTGGTACTACTCTTAAACCTTAGGGTAAAGAAGGCACAGGTACTCTGAAAAACTGAAGTACAAGTTGAGGGATTTTAGAGATGTTTGTATGAAAAGGATCCATCAATGAAATCTAACAAAATATTTTCAGGAGGGGCTGCCTTTTTTTATTCCCCATCCTTAAGATATTTAATAGTAATTAATTAAAAAGATGGGACTGGTATAGTATTTTCATAGTTTCTAGGGCTGGAAGGAACCTGAACAAATCAAGAAGTCTGACCCCTTGCCCTGGGCAGAAATGAATGCTGGGATCACAATTCCCTACCCAGATATCAATCCTCTTGAAGACCCATAAGGTGGGGAGAGCACCACCTCCCTTGAGAGTCAATTCCAGAGCCTGGCAGCCCTAACCATAAAGTAATGCCTCCTGATATGAAGCCTGAACCTGCTCTCAAACAATTTGTGGCCATTATTTCTTGTTATCTCAGGTGGTGCCTGGGGGAACAGAGCCTTACCTATTTTCTACTGGTCCAGCCTGGTGAGTTTATAGACAGCCACCTGATCCCCTCCAAGCCTTTTCTTGTGGTGGCTGAATAGACTCAGGCCTGGCCTGCTTCCCCCTACCATGTGGCCCTCCTCTGGACCACTCATGTTTAGCCACATCCCTCTTGAAGTGCGATGCTGAGAACTGGAGGTAGTACTCCAACTGCGGCCTGACCAGTGCCACATAGAGGGGAAGGATCACCTCCCTGGACCTGCTTGGGATGCATCTGTAGATGCACGAAAAGGTGTGGTTAGCCTTACTGACCACTTCCTTGCATTGGTATCTCCTGTTCATCCTGGAGTCAACAAGATCCCTTTCAGCCACTGTGTTGTTGAGAAGGGTGTTCTGCAGCCTATAGGTATGTTTCAGGTTCTTTCTCCCTAGATGCAGCACCTTGCACTTGTCTGCCTTGAATTCCATTATATTCTCATCTGCCCACCTCTGTAACCTGTCTAGATCTAATTGAATTTTGTCCCTCCCCTCTAGCATGCCCACATCTCCCCACATCTTTGTGTCATCCGTGAATTTGGACAGCATGCTTCCCATGCCCACCTCCGAGTCGCTGATAAAGTTATTTAATAGCACAGGCCTGAGGACCAAGCCCTGGGG
>NW_017728914.1:11803395-11812301 GCF_001723895.1 Crocodylus porosus
AACATTAAAGGAGCCACCATGCAGCACACTTCTAGCACAAATTCCAGTGGTCCCTACTTATTTGGATGGGCTGCACTAGCTTATCCTTGTGGTAGATTTCCATCAGTATGTTTGCCTAATATGGGTCATATGTTTTATAGTCACGCTTAGTGCTGGCTGCATTTAATCAACTTCATAGTTGGTTTCCATTACTGAGCACATGCTACTTTTGGCAGCAGTTTAATGATAGACAGTATATTTAATTAGTTTTCCTAGCATGCACATGTAAAAGAAAGGACTTCTCACCCCATTCCTCTTGTCTTGTATTCTGCCACTGACTGTTAAACAAAGCTCCTTAAGGACCGTAATCACAAATTTTGCTGAAACATGGATAATAGGATGCAACTCCTTTCCCTTCATGACAGAGCAATCAAATAGAAAGGAGGTAGACTTTGAAAACAAGATCTTAGGGTCTGATCCCACCCACTGGTTTAAATATGCCATGGCAGGATATTATACAGGATATTAGTCTAAAGTGAAAGGTTCATGATTTACCATATAGTTCATGGGGCTGTGCCCCACCACAGTCAACAGTATTTCAAGCCATGATGAAACAATCCATATTTACCTCCCACTGGATCAGTTTTTCCTTTGACAGTGGATTCAGCATCACTGGATCAGTGGATTCAGCATAATTCCTGTATGCCTTCAGAGATACAAATTTTTAGAAGTCCTTTCACCCAATTAAAATATTTGGTACTACTCTTAAACCTTAGGGTAAAGAAGGCACAGGTACTCTGAAAAACTGAAGTACAAGTTGAGGGATTTTAGAGATGTTTGTATGAAAAGGATCCATCAATGAAATCTAACAAAATATTTTCAGGAGGGGCTGCCTTTTTTTATTCCCCATCCTTAAGATATTTAATAGTAATTAATTAAAAAGATGGGACTGGTATAGTATTTTCATAGTTTCTAGGGCTGGAAGGAACCTGAACAAATCAAGAAGTCTGACCCCTTGCCCTGGGCAGAAATGAATGCTGGGATCACAATTCCCTACCCAGATATCAATCCTCTTGAAGACCCATAAGGTGGGGAGAGCACCACCTCCCTTGAGAGTCAATTCCAGAGCCTGGCAGCCCTAACCATAAAGTAATGCCTCCTGATATGAAGCCTGAACCTGCTCTCAAACAATTTGTGGCCATTATTTCTTGTTATCTCAGGTGGTGCCTGGGGGAACAGAGCCTTACCTATTTTCTACTGGTCCAGCCTGGTGAGTTTATAGACAGCCACCTGATCCCCTCCAAGCCTTTTCTTGTGGTGACTGAATAGACTCAGGCCTGGCCTGCTGCCCCCTACCATGTGGCCCTCCTCTGGACCACTCATGTTTAGCCACATCCCTCTTGAAGTGCGATGCTGAGAACTGGAGGTAGTACTCCAACTGCGGCCTGACCAGTGCCACATAGAGGGGAAGGATCACCTCCCTGGACCTGCTTGGGATGCATCTGTAGATGCACGAAAAGGTGTGGTTAGCCTTACTGACCACTTCCTTGCATTGGTATCTCCTGTTCATCCTGGAGTCAACAAGATCCCTTTCAGCCACTGTGTTGTTGAGAAGGGTGTTCTGCAGCCTATAGGTATGTTTCAGGTTCTTTCTCCCTAGATGCAGCACCTTGCACTTGTCTGCCTTGAATTCCATTATATTCTCATCTGCCCACCTCTGTAACCTGTCTAGATCTAATTGAATTTTGTCCCTCCCCTCTAGCATGCCCACATCTCCCCACATCTTTGTGTCATCCGTGAATTTGGACAGCATGCTTCCCATGCCCACCTCCGAGTCGCTGATAAAGTTATTTAATAGCACAGGCCTGAGGACCAAGCCCTGGGGAACTCCACTGCCCACATCCCTCCAGGGTGAAAATGACCCATCCATCATCACTCCCTGGGTGCAACCATCAAGCCAATTTGCCACTGTGTAGGCATCAATGCCACAGTCACCTAGTTTTTTAAAATGAGAATGAAGTAAGAAACAGTGTCAAAGGCCTTCTTGAAGTCCAGGTAGATGACATCCACCCCAATGCCTGCATCCAAGGACTTTGTGACCTGGTCATAAAAGGAAACAAGGTTAGTCAGGCAGGATCTGCCCGCAATGAACCCATGCTGGTTGCCCATGAGCATTACCTCCCATGCTGGGTCCCTGCAGATATGTTCTTGATAATTTTCTCAAAGGTCTCCCCAAGGACCGACGTGACACTAACTGGCTTATAGTTACCCAGGTCCTCCTTTCTCCCCTTCTTGTTAATGGGGACCACAATGGACCTTTTCCAGTCCTCTGGGACCTGGTGCTAGTACCATGAGCACTCATACAGCTATTCCACCAGTCCTGCTATGACCTCCAGAAATTCCTTCAGTACTCTCAGATGAAGAGCACTTGGACCTGCTGATTTATACATGTCCAGCCCCTTCAAGAGTTCCCTAACTAGATGGTCCCTGACCCAAGGTATGGCAGCATGTCCCTTGAGCCTGTCCGTAATCCTAGTGGGGGAGTTGTCCTGGTCCCTGTTCAGAAATTTGGAGGCAAAGAACTTGGTGAAAAGATCATCTTTTTCCTTTGCTGCAATCACCAGGTTGCCAAGCCTGTCTTGTAGGGGCCCCAGGTTACCTGGTGCCTTCTTCTTACTCCCTATGTATTTGAAAAAGGATTTTCAAATGGTATGATCATCAGAATTAATTGTCTCTCTAATAAGTGCAAAAAAGTATCAAACTTAAACACTCCAGCAAATTTATAGAGAACAATGATAGATATAGGGTGGAATAATTACAGATATAGGGGGGAAGTGGGAGGGAACCTCCATAGGCCGTACTACCCTGATCCTGGGTCAGTTTTTCACCAAAGTGTGTTAGCCCTTTGAGCACTTTGTGAAACATAAGCAGTTCAATTCTAATCATCCCTGGCTGCCTCAGGAATTCACAGGAGAAAAGTTAAGTATCTTGCCCTGTGAAGTGGTATTATTAATACTGGGTATTTTAGTTTGTATTTATTTGCAGGTATGCACCTTGGTCCTATACTTCTGTGAAGTTCATTTATTTAGTAATAAATGGATGTAAATGTAATTCTTACAGTGAGATGTATTACTCACTCTTTCTATATGAAGGGGCTGACAACATCAGCTTCTGTATATCCTTAATCAAATTTCCCTTGACAAAAATGCTGACCTGAGCATATTTGTACTGCTATTTATAGTTAAAAGTGCTTACATAACATACAAGGGCAAGAATAGTTTAAAACTGAAATGGATGCTTAAAAACCTAGCTGTTATTTACATTAAAGAAGAACTGTGTTGCATGATAAAATTAGCATAGCATTTAAAAAGACTTGCTGGAAACAGTCAGCACCTTGTAGATTTCCTCAATATGAGAAATTTCCCCCGGTAACTTAGCAACATTAAAACTATAACAAACAAAAATTAATTGTGCTGATACAAATTTATGCATTCAATGCTCATCCAAGTGCACTGGGATCATTTACATTTTACCTGCAACATAACCTACATCATATGCATGCAGTAATGAATTATTACAATGCAGCTCAGGAAGGCACAATGTCATTGTGTTGCATATAAGCAGCAATTCCACCATATCAATAATTTTGACTGTCAGTGGGAGCCAGTGTAGCTGAAACAGATGTTTCATGTTGATAAACAGACACTAGGAAAGAAATTTTTATCCTGCTCTTTCTTTTTTTTCCCATTTCCTCCACCATACCTGCCAATAACAACTCTGGTACAGCTGCCATTTGCAGCCATTCTGCTCAGTCCAAGCCCCAGATTTCATTCCATAAATCAAACACAGTATTGGTCATATTCACTGTTGCAGAATCCCCTTCTTTTTCCTTTGCTTGGAAACAGGTTTTTCATGCTAAGAGACAGCAAGTAGCTTTCTGATGAATCAATGCTTTTGGATACCTCCCTTAAAGATTTAGGAAGAAGCTCAGTCAACTCTAGTTTATCGCCAAAGCAATCATCAAGACTTCACATTCAGTAGAAATCTCCACACACATTCCAGAGTTTCCATTATAACGGTATTTGAATTATCAAAAGTGATGCTACAGTTCTAAATTTTAGTATAGCCCTACCAGATTATAACTATTATATACATGTTTACATTATGGATGCCTTCTCCCTATTATGGGTAAATTCAATTCAATATGGCAAGAGGGCCTGAGACCACATAAACTCTGCACTGAGACTGTACAAGAAATAGTAGCCACCGACACAAATACTACAGAGTGGGCAGGGAAGAGGTTTCTGCGTTTGCTCACCACCAGTGTGGTGATCAGAGTGCTCTAGCAGACAAACAGAAGGAAAGTCATCACCTCTGGTTGCAATCCTGTAGGAAGCAGAGACAGAACAACCTGGGACCAGTTTCATTTTTATATAGAACTCCCTTCAACTTCGCCCATGCCCACTGATGGAGGACTCAAGAAAAGACACAGGGTTAGATACTTACTGGCAGTGCAACTCCAATGTAGTCAATAGTTCTCCCTGGGCACTAGGTGCATTACTATGTACATATATATAAGAGATGCAAGGACAATTTACAATTTTTCTCATGACTGAATTTCTGGTTTTGGATAGATATAACAGCTGGAGCTCTTTAAACACCTTTGTATTTGAACAGTGTGTATATGGGGGTGAGGAGCTTTTATGAGCTAACTTTATCATCTTTTCAAAATTCATATTCTAGTTTATGTGAGGACATACTAAATCGACACTCCGGCTAGGGACAGAAGTTACACACAAACCAGTTTAAGTCATAAGAAACTGGTTTAAACTTCAGCAGATGACTCCTGTGTTCAATGGATACAGGACTGGGCCCACTCCCTGCACTAGTATAACATGTTATAATACATAAACAGTTTCTAGCCTATGATGATGTATTTCTGGCTTCATCTTGCTATACTGGAAAATATTTAAATTTCTATATCTTTGGCATCTTGCTGAGTTCTTGCCACAACTAAGAGACATCTAGCAGTTCATCAGCTATTTGGTCAGCTACTCACTTTTGCTAGGGGCAGAAATTAATCATAAACTGGTTTAAATTATTAGAAACTGCTTTGAACCTGTAAGAGAACAGAAGCTCAGTGCACATAAACCAGTTTCAAAATGGCTGAAACTGGCTTAAGATCAACCTGGTTAAATGTAGTATCAGACTTAACTGATTTGGGTCAAACTGGTTTACGAAACTTCTGTCCCAGGCCCTTTCTTGGTTCAAGTTAAATCACAGTCACCCAGCATCCCAGCATGCTTTCCAGCAGAGAAGGGTTGGGGAGAGGAGGCAGGGACTGCCTGTCCCCCACCCCCAGCAAACCCTGGCTGGGGTCTGGGGCCAGGGAGAGGGGTTAAACTTCCCTTTCCAAAGTACAGAGCTGCTCTGCCCTGCCCTTTTAAAAAATTATGAATGGCTGCAACTGTGAACTACAAATCTCAGAGGCACTTGGAAGCAGGAAGAGGAAGTTATGAGCAACCCTGCAGAGTTCTGGTGCTATGATTCTGGACTGCAAATCCCAGAGACCTTGGAAGTAGAGGAAAGAGGAAGCAAACACAGCTGCTGGCTACATGTTCTACTGTCCCCCGGCTTCCAGCCTGATCCACTCTAGGTATGAGGCTACATTTTCTGAATCAAAAGTGAATGTCTGTCCAGTTGTTTCTTGTTTAATCTGTGCAGCTTAGTCTAACCTGCAAAGACTGAATTAATTCAGCCTTGGGCTTTTGGCCTGTCTGTACTTAGCCTCATTTTTCCTGTTATAAATTAGCTTAGAGATACACATGGGAAGGACATATGTGATCACCCTGTCAAATCACAAAACAAGCTGAACTTTAGAAACTTTAATAAACTAGAATATGGCCAGGGAATCTGGTCTAGCCACTGTATGTCATCAGAATCAAACTGCATTGAACTCAGTGGCTATAATATATATTTTTAAAAGGGTAATAAAAATCTATAAGCACTCCTTGTAATTTAGAGACTTTAGAAATTCTATAGCATTAACTAAAATTGTATTCCTATTAATTAAATATAAATTGTGCTACAGAAATCAATGTAGTCATACATATTGTAAAGAAAAGGCAGAATGTTGCTCAGAAAATAAAATTAAAACAACTCTCAAAATCATGAAGGTTGATCATTATTCCTAAATAAATGTGAACCTTCTGAGAATACCTGACATAACTA
Organism: Crocodylus porosus; assembly: GCF_001723895.1. Classification (NCBI taxonomy): domain Eukaryota; kingdom Metazoa; phylum Chordata; order Crocodylia; family Crocodylidae; genus Crocodylus; species Crocodylus porosus. The sequence goes on from NW_017728914.1 coordinate 11,809,606, forward strand.
GCAGCCTAGTAATCAAGAACTCAGGAAATGTAAAATCCAGTCATTAAACATTTGCGTGCAAAGGAACATGTTAATATTTTTAAATCTTATTTTAAGTAACACTTTTTTTAAAATTTAATTAATTGAGTTGCTGAAATAAAATGACAGATGTTTCATTTAATCAGGAGGCAAATTTTCACCACTAGAAAAAATCTACAAACTCTAATTTAACCACATCTTCTGCACTTATAAAAGTTTTAAGGCTAATGTAGAAAAAGGCTTTTCCACTTCAGAAGGTTGTGATTATTTACTTTAGAATCACATAGAAATTTATCATGGGAACCTCAAAAAATGGGAAAATCCAGAACAACTACTACACACAGATCAGGAGGTGCGTGTTCTGTGTGCTGAGGAAAATAGATTAATGGAGTACCAGAAAAAAAGGAAATATTAATTTAACAAAAAATCCCTGATGATAAAAAATGTACTATTGTCAGATGGATATAAGCTTTTGTAAAATATAAGTTATATTTTAAATGAAAAAAAAAACATAAGGAAAAAAGTTGCAACAAGGAACCTGGTGCTTCATAACAAGGAAGTTAATATGTGATTTCAGTTGTCAAATTAGTGACTAAAACTATAATCCTAAACAAGTTTGAATTATATCAATGTATTACACAGATGATTTAACAATTTATTTTGATCGCGGTGTGGAAGAATAATTTAAATGCAATTCAGATTCTAAACTTGGTGTTTACCGTCTGTAAAAAAGCACTTCTAACTATGTCCACACCTCTAAATTTCAAAGTCCCTACAACTGGCCAGTGCATTCCAAAACAGCTACAGTTAACTGTGATCACTGTCGTCTTAGCTGACACAGTGGGAATTGAACCAGATGCTCCCAGAACTAAAAATCAAAAGCTACTTCAGCTTGAGCTAACAGTAGAGCTGGAGGCTTCAAGAAATTTATATTACCAGAGAATCAGGCATAGGGAAATGGAGTTTAAAAGGATTTGTAATATATTTGCATAGGCAGATTCTGAATTTAGAGCAAAGGGGTATTGGAGAAGCAGTCAGCACTTCAGGGATGACTGCATCCCTTCTCTCAACATCTGTCCCACTTGTACTGGGGATGGCAGACCATACTGCAGGAGCAATAGCTGTAGACTTTTATTAAGTTCCCAAATTTGATATGAATTCCACCCCCCACCCCATTCTCAGCACTCCTCCCTCTTACATGCTTACCTCCCTTCCCTTGTTTTTTTCCTATTCCCCACCTCACCCTCTCTACTTATGTCACTAGCAAATGGAGACCTGCCACCACTATTACCACCACCATGGCTCAGACAGCAGCCATGACCAGATTGTCTTCCCTTTCTGTACCCAGAGGCATAAGTAGATTGGCCAAGTGGGGAACAGGACAGAAGGAAAACTACTGCTGAGTAGGGAAGGGAAGGGATGCTGAAGGTCAGGATTCCTACTTGCTTTAGGGACTTAAAAGAAGTGCTTGGCTTGTGATCTCATGGCATGCCGTGGACTCTGCAGAGAATGCAGACATCTGGGGTTGAGGGGAACTAGAGCCACCAAACTACACTGTGGAAAAGGGGATGTGATCTCAGCACTGTATCCCTTTCGGATCTGCCTGTACATACTCAATAGTGAGCAACTCTAAGGGCCTTGTTAAACATTGTACTTTGAGCTGCACAAATCTTGATCAGCTTACTGCCAGCTTAGAGTTTGGAGCAGTCGCACCTTTAATCTAGAAAAGTACTCTGACTTTCCCTTACCTGCATAGCTGTGACTTTCCATTAAATTAGTGATCGGGGGGCGGGGAGGGTGTCCCTTCCAGCCCTACTTCTCTATGATTCTCTATGCCTCTCAGGCAGCATTTACCTCTCCTGCTGGGCAAAGAGCTCTAGCCTCACAGTTTGATCAGCGTCCTGCTCCATACACTGGATCCACATGCAGCATGACTGCTGTGGTGTGGGCAGCAGCTTACTGCTGGGGAAGCCACTGTTCCAGGGTGGGGCAGCAGTAGCTGGATCTAGGCTATGGGTGTGGGGCAGGACAAGAAGCTGTAGAGGGAAAAGTTTCAAGGCCATCTTGCTTCTGTCAGCTAGCATGAATCTAGATCCTGTTACAGAAAAGGGGGGCAGAGGGGACCACTGCATCCTGGGATACTGGAGGACATCAATTTGGGTGGCACATCTATGGGGAGTGGCCAAATGTTAATGGAACAAGAGCTGGGTTGTGCTGGTCAGAGATAATCTTGCCCTGGAGTGGCTAACAATGAGTAGTTTTCAGCCACTTATTTTTTTCTGACTTGATTTAGAGGGTTCTGATTCTATTCAGAGAAATTAAAGGGTCTCCTGATTTGATTTGGAGATTCAGACACTGAATTGAGCCGAATCTCCACTGAATCAAATCAAGGACCAAAGCTTCACATAGCCCTACCATATATTAGTTTATGGGTGTGCGTGTGCATGTGTGCATGTGCATTCCTTTCCTTTCCCCTCATAACCACCTCCCCACGTTTCCCTGCAGAAGAAAGCTTCAGATCTAGCTTGGGAAAACAACTGTGTTCATAAGTGATGCACTGTAGTATGCTGGAAACTTCGTTACATTTTGATCTTCTAATGTACTATTTGTGCATCATGTCTAGTGTGCAGTAAGCAGAATCTTAGGCATATGGCAGCATATCTGCAGATATTTAAATA
>NW_017728914.1:11812312-11840430 GCF_001723895.1 Crocodylus porosus
AACTGGCCAGTGCATTCCAAAACAGCTACAGTTAACTGTGATCACTGTCGTCTTAGCTGACACAGTGGGAATTGAACCAGATGCTCCCAGAACTAAAAATCAAAAGCTACTTCAGCTTGAGCTAACAGTAGAGCTGGAGGCTTCAAGAAATTTATATTACCAGAGAATCAGGCATAGGGAAATGGAGTTTAAAAGGATTTGTAATATATTTGCATAGGCAGATTCTGAATTTAGAGCAAAGGGGTATTGGAGAAGCAGTCAGCACTTCAGGGATGACTGCATCCCTTCTCTCAACATCTGTCCCACTTGTACTGGGGATGGCAGACCATACTGCAGGAGCAATAGCTGTAGACTTTTATTAAGTTCCCAAATTTGATATGAATTCCACCCCTCACCCCATTCTCAGCACTCCTCCCTCTTACATGCTTACCTCCCTTCCCTTGTTTTTTTCCTATTCCCCACCTCACCCTCTCTACTTATGTCACTAGCAAATGGAGACCTGCCACCACTATTACCACCACCATGGCTCAGACAGCAGCCATGACCAGATTGTCTTCCCTTTCTGTACCCAGAGGCATAAGTAGATTGGCCAAGTGGGGAACAGGACAGAAGGAAAACTACTGCTGAGTAGGGAAGGGAAGGGATGCTGAAGGTCAGGATTCCTACTTGCTTTAGGGACTTAAAAGAAGTGCTTGGCTTGTGATCTCATGGCATGCCGTGGACTCTGCAGAGAATGCAGACATCTGGGGTTGAGGGGAACTAGAGCCACCAAACTACACTGTGGAAAAGGGGATGTGATCTCAGCACTGTATCCCTTTCGGATCTGCCTGTACATACTCAATAGTGAGCTACTCTAAGGGCCTTGTTAAACATTGTACTTTGAGCTGCACAAATCTTGATCAGCTTACTGCCAGCTTAGAGTTTGGAGCAGTCGCACCTTTAATCTAGAAAAGTACTCTGACTTTCCCTTACCTGCATAGCTGTGACTTTCCATTAAATTAGTGATCGGGGGGCGGGGAGGGTGTCCCTTCCAGCCCTACTTCTCTATGATTCTCTATGCCTCTCAGGCAGCATTTACCTCTCCTGCTGGGCAAAGAGCTCTAGCCTCACAGTTTGATCAGCGTCCTGCTCCATACACTGGATCCACATGCAGCATGACTGCTGTGGTGTGGGCAGCAGCTTACTGCTGGGGAAGCCACTGTTCCAGGGTGGGGCAGCAGTAGCTGGATCTAGGCTATGGGTGTGGGGCAGGACAAGAAGCTGTAGAGGGAAAAGTTTCAAGGCCATCTTGCTTCTGTCAGCTAGCATGAATCTAGATCCTGTTACAGAAAAGGGGGGCAGAGGGGACCACTGCATCCTGGGATACTGGAGGACATCAATTTGGGTGGCACATCTATGGGGAGTGGCCAAATGTTAATGGAACAAGAGCTGGGTTGTGCTGGTCAGAGATAATCTTGCCCTGGAGTGGCTAACAATGAGTAGTTTTCAGCCACTTATTTTTTTCTGACTTGATTTAGAGGGTTCTGATTCTATTCAGAGAAATTAAAGGGTCTCCTGATTTGATTTGGAGATTCAGACACTGAATTGAGCCGAATCTCCACTGAATCAAATCAAGGACCAAAGCTTCACATAGCCCTACCATATATTAGTTTATGGGTGTGCGTGTGCATGTGTGCATGTGCATTCCTTTCCTTTCCCCTCATAACCACCTCCCCACGTTTCCCTGCAGAAGAAAGCTTCAGATCTAGCTTGGGAAAACAACTGTGTTCATAAGTGATGCACTGTAGTATGCTGGAAACTTCGTTACATTTTGATCTTCTAATGTACTATTTGTGCATCATGTCTAGTGTGCAGTAAGCAGAATCTTAGGCATATGGCAGCATATCTGCAGATATTTAAATATTTCTGCATACTTATGCTACAGAATAAGCTTAGAAGAGTCTATCCCTTTTGTTTGTGATTATAACCAGATGTCAACCAAATATCTCCTAAAGTTCAGCATCAACTTAGAATGACTCTTCTAAGAGGTACAGTGCTCCATTTTGTCACAATAGAGCATTGTTTGCAACTTTCAACCACAACTTCAATACTGCTAGCCATCTCACTTTACTTTTAGTAGGTTATAGAAATTAAATTTAAGATGAGAATCCATCCATGCAGTTGCAGATACTGAGGTGTCCAGGCAAGTGCATCAGGTGAAAGCTTGGTGGTGAAGAGAATGAAAAACTTGAATTCCAACCTCCAAAAATTTCAAAACATAGTAACCCACGGATGAAAAATGGTGGGGGACAGAAGGAAGAAACAAATTCTCTGATCATAACCAAAAGCTTTAAATTATTACAAAAATGCTATTTTTAATTAATACAAATAAACTGACAAGTCCAGAAGATAAATGTAGACCAAAGCAATTCTTTAGTGTTAAAATAACAAGGCTTCTGGAATTTTTTTCACAGTCTACTATAGCCAAGACCATATTTAAAGTTTATTTCTAAATAAAAGGCAGAATTTAATAATTAGATTTTGCAAGAAATGGTAACTTCACTTGTGATTTACTCCAGTAATTGATTAATTAAAACAAACTCTTAAATAAATAATAAATAAATATTAAAAAACTATACAAGAGGAGTTCTTTAAAGGGACCAGATAAAACCTTAGCTGCACTGAAGTCATGAAAGAATGCTCACTGATATCTCTGGAGTCGGTTTTTCACCCACCAAAAATATACCTCCCAATGTCAGCAAGGTACCAAGCATTGCAATAAGGATGCATCATAAGGGGTGAAAGGCTTATGGTCCTGTTCTTGTCCCAGTGGATTTCTAGTATAGAAGGTCAATTTTTAACAAGAATTTAATCAAAGTCTGCTATCAAAAGCTATTGAAACTCTCAACAATCGGCATATTTTCATACCTTCCTGGGACAGCCTAGCAAAAGCAAAGATGTTCCAAAGATGAATATGTGACATCACAGGATCTTACACCAGGATTTACCCTTCTAGAAGCTGGCTGGTTCTAGAGGTGGTTTCTACTGTTACCTACCTATGAGTTATCAAGTTTCATAGATGTTAGGATCGGAAGGGACCTATTAGATCAAGTCTGACCCCCTGCCCTGGGCAGGAATGAGTGCTGGGGTGAGATGACTCCAGCCAGGTGTCTGTCCAATCTCCTTTTAAATGCCTCAAAGGAAGGGGACAGCACTACTTCCCTTGGAAGCATATTCCACAATTGGCAACCCTCACTGTAAAGATTTTTTTCCTGATACCCAATATGAATTTTCTCTCTTCCAGTTTGTGTCCATTATTTCTAGTTATCCCGACAGGTGCCCTGGTAAACACTGTATCTCCTTTTCCTTACTGGCCCCCAATGATGAGTTTGTAGGTGGCCATGAGATCACCTCTCAGCCTTCTCTTGCAGAGGCTGAAGAGGTTCAGGTCTCCCAACTGGTCCACATAGAGTTTCTTCCGTAGGCCTTTAACCACATGATTGTCCCTCCTTTGACCCCTCTCCAGGTCATCTACATCCCTCTTGAAGTGCGGTGCCCAAAACTGGACACAGTACTCCAGCTGCAGCCTGAACCAATGCTGCATAGAGGGGAAATATCACCTACCTAGACCTGTTTGTGATGCACCTACTTATGCAAGAAAGGGTCCAGTTAGCCTTACTTATTACCTCATCATGCTGGTTCCTCCTTCCTCCCCTTCTTGAAAATAGGGACCACATTGGCCCTTTTCCAATTCTCCAGGACCTGTCCTGAGTGCCAAGAGTGCTCAAACAGTTGTGCCAGTGGCTCCGCTATGACTCCAGCTAATTCCATAAGTACCCTAGGATGAAGATCATCAGGGCCTGTTGACCTAAATACATTCAGCCCCGCCAGGTGCCCCTTTACTAGGTCAGCATGAACAGCTGGTGGTTTGGTATCTATACTGGACTTATCTAAAGTCCCGATGGGATGCATATTTGTATTCATGTCCAGGAACATCGATGCAAAAAAATCATTTAGAAGCTCCGCTTTGGCCATCCTATCCATTACAAGTTGCCCTAGTTCATCCTGAATGGGCCCTAAGTTACCCTGCACCTTCTTTTTGCTTCCTATATACTTAAAGAATGACTTTTTGTTCTCCTTAACTTTTGCTGCCAGCCTAAGCTCCATTTCTATTTTGGCTCTCCTCACTGTTTCCCTGCAAGCTTGAGCCAAGCAAGTATACTCCTGCTTGGTGACAACACCCTGCTGCCATATCTTGTAGGCCTCTTTTTCCCCTCCAGGCTCTTCTGGATTTCCCTGCTCAGCCAAGAGGATTTCTTTGCTTTTTTGCCCCCTTCTATGTGTAGTGGGATGGTCCTTTTGTGTACCTGCAGGATTAGTCCCTTGAGAAATGCTCACCCTTCCTGGACTCCCATCTCTCTAAGGCTTTTACCAGTCAGTCCCCCCACTAACTAATCTCCTGAGTTTGTTGAAGTTGGCCTTCCTGAAGTCTAGCACTTCCACACTACTAGATATCTTCATCACTTTTCTCCAGATAGTGAATCCTATCAATAGGTGGTCAATATCCCCTAGGTTACCTTGCACCTGCAGATCCCCCACCAAGTCGTCCCCAAGTTGTGGTAATGGTAATTCCAACACTCTCATTAGAAAAAGATAAAATCTTACATTACAGAAAAGCAAACTACATTTTTGGACCATTCAATCTGAAGTGATAACTCAATCTAATCATTTTGACATATCTTTTTTCTGATGTTGGAAGTATGATGTCAAGGTAAGTTTCTAGTTCATTAACTGAGGTAAATCAGGCAGAGCTGCTAAGCCTTCTTCATCTTTTCAAAGATGGATGAGGAATAATTTTCAGAGGTTTTGTAGTAGTTTCATGGTGAATACAAAATGTACATAATGTTCATGCTGCAGCTTCAAAACCTAATTTTTTTGCTCAAGAATGACTTGGATTTTTCAGAATTCAGTAGGAAATGATGTATCTATATATGTACCTCCTGCATTCTGTGATTATTTTTAAACAGTCATTAGAAAGTTATATTTGAAGACTCAATAGACAATCCAAACAATTAAATGAGATGTTTGTTTGTTTCTTAATGAGCTAGTTACATGTAGATTAGTTATTCTAGAAATACACTACATACAGCTGGGTGAGTGCTAATGTAATCAAGGCACCAATGATTTCTGAAATATGTCAATACAGTAATTGATCAGAGCGGCAAATTGATAGATTATAAACCAAGTCACAGAACACTTCAAGTTTATGGTACTCATTCAACTTTGTTAAGGTCATATTATGGCTTAATTTAATGAGATGTAACTTTGATAAGAAAAATAATTTCCCAATAGTACATAAACTTTAAAAATCTTGAACTCTTTTACATGGTATACCTTGTAGATAAGGAAATCTTAGCAGAACTGATGTTTTTGTTTAGAAGGCATCAATCAGAGACTTAACAGGAAAGGAAATTAACACTCATAAGCAAGGTACTGACGTCATTAGGAAAAGATGAGTTCTCAACACCACTAGCTTTTTCTACATTAAATGTCTAGAAAAAATTGAACCAATTAGCAAAACTTCTACATTAAAAAAAATAGTGGCAGGGCAGTTGGAGCAGAGTTGTAATATTTTACCTGTATTAAAACTGACTTGGGAGCCAATCTACACCTCACAAATTCACTTTGGTAGCAACTATATAAGTTACCTACTGTTAATGTATTTTTTTGCTCTTTTCCCCCTTATTTTTTTAAAAAAACTGATGTTCAACTACTTTTGTGTTTTATTAAAAATATTCATTTAATCCTTTGAGACATAAAACAGTAAATTGTTGTACTATTCTGATAGGCAAACATGTAAGACATTCAAACAACATTTAAATTAGATTTATTTTAAAGTTTGAAAGAGGTTTCCTTCTTTTTGTGGGGGGGGCAACTTGTATTTTCTCATTCCAGCAGTAACAACAATAACTATAAGAAGTGCCAGGTAACCTCTAATCATCTAAATGTGATGGCAATTGATGTCAATCAGGCCATTTTGACTTTGGACCCATAGGCTCAGCATAATTTTGGAAGCTCATCCAAGTAGTACTCTTATTTAAATAATTCCACTGACATTAATGTGACAGTCAAGTAGAGGCAGAATACTTTAAGCAATTAGGGTTTGCAGCACTGTTACATTACAATGTAATATCTTAAAATTGTAGCCCTCTTATGTATGGCAATACACCTATTGTCACTTCTGTAACAAATGACAGAATTTCATAAGCCCTCAATTATCATTAAATACAAACTCCTTGCTAAACCTACCATAGCTTTCTACTTTCTTACCCTGGCAGAATTAAGACAGTCCCCCTCCCCCTCTACCACCCACCATTCTTGCAGTTTCCTCTGATCATTTTAAAGCAGTTGATGTTCTTTTTTCTTAAAGGAAAAAGTTCATAATATTGAAGAATATTATCACTGCAATAAAAGGTGTTTTTTTCTCGCCAAAATCTTACACGTATAAACAAGGTATTAAAATTACCTTGAATCAGACTTCTGTTAAGCTGCCTCACAGTAGCTATATACCAACCACACCTATATTTCATTTTTTTTAAATGTGTGTGTAAATAGATTCAGATTGAGTTTCCTGTTTGTATTTTTTTTCAATAATACCTATTGAAGACATGGGGGGGAAAGCAGCATTTAAGAGTTAACTAAATCAGAAAGAGAAAAATATTCTTCACTTATGAAAAAGCAGCACCAATAATTATTCAATGAATTTAGAAATCAACTCCAGCAGTGAAGTATATGAGATTCCTGCTGATATTGGTCATCTGAGAAATAATGATTTATTGCTGTTCAGTGCATGCTTACTTATGTGAATACAATTTTTCACTAAGGAATTAAAACAAAATAAGTGGCCCAACTATTTGCTTGGTTTCTTCAAAGAGCTTGAGAAGTAAATTGAATGCTAATAAGTAAGTTTAGCACAGCTGATTTACTCTGTGTCTGTAAAGTGTACAACATTTAAAATAAACAGTATAGTCAAGGTTACATGTTTTATAAAAATGAGTCAAGAGAAAGGTCCTTTAAAAAAAAATCACAGAAAGAAATTATAAAATGATGGTTTTTGTGACATTTATATCCTTTTACCAAATTCCACAGAAAATAATGGTAGCTGACCCTCCATCAGGAGGTTCAGGCAGGAGCTACTGTACATACACACAAAGGTTACATGCACACATTCAAATGATCTAGGATAATTCTCCCAGATTTGTTCTCTTGGTAAAAAAATTTATCCAGAAATGCCTGAACAAACATTTGAATGCCAAGTTCCTGAAGAGCAGAAGAGTCCAGCCCAAGTAACTAGAGCTTAAGAGTCAGGGCCCAAGTGACACAGTCTTTCCATGTGGTAGGGGAAGAAGGACACCAGAACAAAGCACCCTGGGATACTGGAAGACCATGCTGTGGCTTCTCCCAGAAGAGAACATACACAGACATCTGCTCTTGTAGAAGAAACTCTCCCAGGAATGATTTAACCCTGGGTGCTCCCAGGTTATTTTTTTCCTGAAGTAGCCATTTTTGCTCTGGGAGAAGAAATCCTAAACATCTGTACTCTTGTGGTTTCTCCTGGGAGATCATCAATTCTCGCAAGAAAACCTGAATGTCTGTATGTGGCCAAAGGTAATACTGCACTCTTACCAAACTAGTATCTTAATAGGGTTCCATTGCATCAGGGTAATGGATAAGTGATTACATCAAATGCTAAGAACAAAAAGAGCCATCCCACAGTGATGCATCTATTCTGAATGTACTTTTTGAAAACATTGGGTCAAATCTTAAAGTCCTCCATTAGGTTTACTCAGGGCATACCTATAGGTCAAATGGGAAACAACATGCTTTGGTTAGTTCTGATTTAAGTAATTTGTGTAACAGCAGCAGCAAAGCAATCCAAGAAGCTTCAGCTGATCTGGACAAGCCAGATTGACACTATGGGGACTTCTTTGGTGGTTAAATCTTGTTACTGCCTTGCTTCACTGTTCTTGGTATCTCAGTTACCTAAATTAAAACTAACTTGGTTATGTCTGCATGTGTCAGCCAAAACCTCCAAATGACAGTGTTAGCAGAGTCTTAATCCAATTAAACTCCTCTTGCCTTCTGGCCTTTCATTAGAGCCTTATGAAGTAGTCAAAACTCTGGATATCTACAATATGAAGTACTTTATGACTAAAAATAAGTGCATTAAATGTTAATTTGAAAAAACTGCAATCCTAATACATAGTTTAACAATCACTTTTCTATTTCTGTAGAATCATACAATACTTGAGAAAACAGATAAATATATTTTTCAAAACTAAGGTACACATAAATATCTATTTTTCTCTATATAACTGTAGGATTATATTTCCAGCTACAAAGTATATATGCTTTAGACAACAAAACCTTGCTATGAAAAACCAAGAAAAAGCCTCACTATAGTATTTTTAGCCTGTAATGCTATTTGTATCATTTTACTTTATTTTACGTTTTATTTACATGGCTATAAAATTACCTCAGCTTCTTTACTCCTTTCAGATATCAAGCATATACTCCTGGGTTTTGTTTTGTTTTAAAGGACATTTAAAATTCCTATATTAAAACAAATTTCTCATTCTAAAAAAGGTAACAAAAAAGCCTCCTTGGATATTGTGATTAAATGCTCCCAAACTTGGAAGAATTAACAACTCTAAAAATGTACAGTAATGCCAGATGCTGTAGCCAGTTGTTGTTGACTATTTAAAAAAAAATGTAAATGTGAACACGTCCTGACAGTAGAATGTTCCCTCACAACTATAATGATTTTTTTTGTACATAGTTCCAGCTGCGAAATTACAACTGGAAGACATCTGTCCTTACTTCTTTTATTTTCGGATCTTTAAAGGACAATCTATTTATGTGATTGGCATGGTTTTTCACTGTGAAGAAAAATTTTGAGGGAATCAATTTCCTATCAAATTACCATATTTACTCAAATATAAGTTTTCCCTAAATAAAAGATGACTCTGCCAACAATTAGTCTATATATATTCAGGGAAAACAGTGGCTGGGGTGGCCTCTGTGCCCTCTGCCACCCACTTCTTCTCCCTGAAGCTTTCCTGCACCCCTGGTTTTATGCAAAGCTACATCCTTCCAAAAAAAAAAAACCCCAAAAAAACAAAAAAGGCCTGTGAAAATTATGTCACTGAACTTGATACAAAGTTAAGCTCTCCTTCAGCAAGCATGTACCTTTAACTTTACTTAGCACTTGATCCTGTTTCCAGTTCAAGTCAGTGGAAAACGTCACATAGATTTTAATGCAGCAGAATCAAAACTTTAGATAAATAGTTTATTTGACTTCACCAGGTTACTCAGTGAAGCTAATTCAAGCATGTGCATAAAGGATTTCTGCATAGAGGATTAGGCCTTAAACATTACAAATGTAAGATCCAAAGAAGGTGATGTTTAAAGTGAAAAATCACTTTCTTGTGATCCTGTTGTTGCCAATTGTTGATATACTCAAGTCAAGTAAACTAGGTCTGATTCTGTAGCTTCTCATTATGGTGAGTAGCTTATTCTGCAAGCAGGCTACTGCAGGCAACTGAACCACTTTTAAGGGTGTTACAGACTATGAGTGGACTGTTCCATAAAACTGTAGAAAACTAAGCACAGCTAACTGCCTATTTCATAATATGGTTTATTTAAGTTGCATTCATCCAAACCCCTTAAAAGATATCATTATCTTCTTGTTGCACTTGTCACTGAGATGAGGACACATTCATTTATATGACCCAAATTCTGCTCATAACATTTTCAGCTTAGAGTAACTCCTCTGTCTTCACCAGCATGTCTATTTTTTTCTACTGAATAAAATAAAAAGTATTCTAAAATCACAAAAGTTAGAAAGCTTCTGCAACTGTTCATTATTGGGGGGGGGTTAAACTCACACATAAAAGCAGCTCTTCTGTACATCCCTTCTGTCAGAATCATTTAGACACTTCTGCTAAACACAAACCTTGCTGAACATCATGGTCAGATGTTAGGTACTTGTACTCCATTAGTAATTTCACTGTCAGTGGTCAAACAGCAAAGTCAACCAAATGCTACTTTGTTGCAGGTGTCTCAAAACAGATTAAAAGAAAAAAATATTGCAGTAGTAAGCACAAAAGGGAGGCATCTAAAACTTTACTGGAACTCATGAGTTCAAAATGGACTATACATATACAGTCAAGAAAAGTAGAATGAGGGATTAAATGACATTGCACAAGTATTACAAGAGTTAATGATACCAGGAGGAACACAAATAAATATATGCTGATATTTTGAGGGAGAATAATTAGAATTTGAAAGAGATTATGGTTGTGGTGTGCTCCTGGGGGAACCACATCTAGGACCAGAAAAAGCCTGAGCTGTTAGAGTTCATTCTTGACAAGTACTGAATGCCCACTCCCCTTCTGCCCCCTGCTCTCCACGAATAGCCACAAGAGATTTGGTAAGTGGTGTATTGAGACTGATACCTGATTTGATACCCTTGAGGAACAGCTAATAAAATCTAAACCTAAAAAAAAAAGTGACCAAAAGCAAAACTAAGATAGGAATAAAAAGGAGAATGAAAAGTGAGGCATGAAAGGAAATGAGGAGGAGAGAAACAGAGGGATGCAAATAAAAAGAAAGAAAAGCAAAAAGTGAGAAAACTACTCAAACAACAACCAAGTTAGACTCCTTAAAACAGCTTTTATCTACTAGTCGTTGATTAGCTTTTTGATTGCTGGTATTTAATACAATGTGTGACCTGCACTAATTGATATTTAACTACTGTATTCAATTTGTAAACATAATTTAAAGGAAATGGGCAAGAAGAATATTTTATAAACACAAAAGAGAATGTATAAGCAAGAACACTGATTAAAATCGGAATGATTTAGTCCACAACATTTCAAAATAGCATGTTTTAACTCTAGGTACATCAATCCCTCAATGTCTATTTTGCTAATTTGCATGAGCACTGTAATTGACAGCTTGTTAACAGCTCATTAGTAACACTGAAAACCCTGTGACAAACACTACACACAAAACAACAGAATGGACAATGTCTCTAGTCATAAATTTTATCCAAACCAGCTCTGAGTTGAAAACTGTAGGTCAGAAAACAAAACCTGATTAAGGAAAAAGAAAAAAAAGAAAAAGGGAAACAGAACGAAGGCAGGGGCTGAGAACTTCCCTTGGACAGTATACATGCTCATACAGGGCTATTAGATGGTATGAAAATGAATTAGTTGTTGTTATTAAACTGTTGTGTCTAATCATATTTTGGCACTCATTTTTTGGTAAATAAATGAAATACTATAAAATATCACAGCTAAATTCAATCACAACTTCAATTTCTCCGTCTTTCCAAATAAAAAAACCTAGTTAAAATGTGGCTTTACCTCAATCTACCATGCAAAACATCTATTAATATGAATTGCAACATATCACAGGAGAGACAATAACTGCATCATAACACACAGCAAAACCTATTTGTGTTTTCTGTTAAGGGAGTATAGAGCTACTGGATGTTGTCCTTACTTATCTTTGGATGAAAGCCTTATTATAAGCTCATTTCAGTTGAACAAATCTCTCTGGACTCCCTGCTGAGCAAGGCATTTAAACTTTAAAGCTGAAAGGCATTCATTTTCCTTTGCTGACAGTGAAAACCTTACTGCACAAGCTTCATGATGCACACGGAAGCTTTTAGATTTTTCAGTGGCAGACGCATTAAGGCATTTAGCTGCTTACGGTGTTTCTCTACAGCGAATGGACATCAAAGGCATTCATTTCCACTGGTAGCACTGGTGGACTCTTCAGCCCAACAGTCTTTATCCCTCCCAGGATAGAGTGCTCTTTAGACTCCGGACAAAGAAAGTTGAGAAAAGGTTTGGTATATAGTTTCATGGGTCACTCTGATAAATTGTCGTTTCTAGATCCAATTTAGCATAGGAACCTAGAAAGGCTTTAGCATACCACAGTATATAGCAGTCCATTTTTTCCAGATGAACAGATATGACAGAGATATACAATTATAAAACTCAGCTTCTTATTTTCTATTGTCTCTGCACCTTAAGTCATATTAGTTGAAGCTTCTTTGGAATAAGTCTTTCACTTACTACCATGTACTAATTTCCTCCTGACTCTATAAGGCAACCGGCAAAAAATCTTCAGAAGGTTGAAGGTTGTAAAAGGGACAGAACACTTTTGTATATTCACCTGCAACCAAATAGTTATCTTTATATGTGTTGTAGAAATCATAGAAGTCTCACAATCCAAATAATAATCCATTTCTGAGGTAGAAGCCCAGATTATAACACATGGTGGAATAAAATGTCATGGATCAGATACTGTTAAATCGCAAATGTACTTTCAATTTTATTTATTTTTATTCATCGAGCTACACCATTAACCTCAGCTACAGTCACACTACCATCACTGAAATCAGTATAGGTTTGGTCCAGTTTATGTGAGGGCAGATTTTGACTTAACAGCATATCAAAACCTTGTTTCATTATTAAAGTGTTTTTATTTTAACTGTAATGATACAACGTGGTTTCTATTTTAACCATTTTACTGCCATTCTTACCAAAAGAACTGATTATTGTAAATTATGTGCTGGTATTTGTTATAATTAATATGCACATATTTTATATGATATGGTACAGAGAATTGTACCCCCCCCCAAGTATCCACAACTTAAGAGCTACAAATAAATGCAAGTGAAAATTAATGCTCCTTATAGTCAGTAGGCACAATTCAGGATGTTCAAACATTTTAGCACACAATCAGGTTGTCAGATTGTATGGTATCTAAATTGCATGTGCTTGCAAATAGCTGTAGGTGGCAACATGTAGCCAACAACATGCAGGTACAGAAGAGGAAGGCTTGAAAATCAAGAAGATAAAGGATGATATGGTTAATTTAAACTACTACTCTACTATATATTTTTCTATAAAGCAAAGGCTGAAATAAGAAATGTACAAAGTTTATATTTGCTATCTGCAGGATATAGCAGTTTATTAACTGACAACTTTTAAGCATTAGATCTTTTTCAGGCTAAGGTAATTGCACATAGGCACAAAAGAGAAAGCTCCTAAAGTGGATACAGGGGTGGAAAGAGTGATAGCAATAGGGACTGAGCAGCTGTAAGGTTAGACAAGCCTTAGTACTGAAAACAGATGTAAAGTTCCTTTGGGCTGTCCAATTTGGTGCCTTGTTGACGTCTTTTTATTTTGCAGAGGTGTTGGTTGTAGCCGTGTTAGTCTAAGGACAAGTGCAGACAAGATTCTTAAGGTAAATCTGGTATCTTTTATTACATATCTTTTATTTTGCAGATATGTTTATTAAGTGCCTGGATGTATTTTAGGCCTATGATGATTAAGAAATGAGTTGGAACCATTATTTTGAAACATGATGAAAACTTGGTCTTGACTCCACAACATGCTTAAGCATACACTTGTATTTTAACATATGAATAGTCACACTGGTTTTTCAATGATGTCAAAACAACTATTCCCATGTTCAAAACTAAGTCTATGAATAAATATTTTTCAGAATAAAGCATGAAGTGGTTAGCATTTTGCAAAACTGCGACTTACATTAAAACTCTGCTATATTTAATAAAGCTACTACCTATTTACAGCCATGACAATTCCTCTGGGTTTCTTTTTAAACGTAGGGTGATTTTAGCAGAGCAAATTAGGCTCGTCTTGAAGGCAGCAGTACATTGTGCACATTACAAAAGAAATTTAAAAAAATTATTAAGTATATATATGAATTGGTATGTATTTTTTCAAAAATATAATAATACTTAAATGGAAATGCGAATCCTTTCTGAACAAAAAGTTCCTCAAGGAGTAATCAAAATCTGAGAAACTTCACATTTTTAAACAATACTAAGCAATGTTGTTTAAACATATCTATACATAGATTCATTATTTCATAATTCTTAAATAATCATGGACAAATTTAAATCATTAAACATGCTGCTATCATTTCCATGCGGCAGGGATCATACACGTACATCAAAAGCTACAAGGATTTTTTATGTCAAGTTTTATCTATAGAACAGAATCTTGCCTTAACTAAAATATCTTTGGGGTAGCTACATATGTTTAAGCGAAGGATAGCGAAAACAAACAAAAAATTAATATGCTTGTAAAGCACTTATTAGATGATAAGTTCTTAGAGAAGAAACCATATTCTTCTGCAACTACTACAGAAATATTATTGTAGCTGATCATACAAACAACATGCTCCAAATAACCTGTTACAGTAGATGGAATCATAATTTGCCTTTTCTTTCAAAGAGGTTTACATGAATACTGAAAAACAAATTCCCCCCGAGAAGCCCCAAATGGATTTTAGTTTGTATTTGACAGATTTAGGCTACTGTTCTCTGAAACAGGCTTTCTAAAAGAGTGAATCAAATGTATGACCTTGGGTGTAAAGTCCATTTACTTCTATATTCATCTGCTCATCTGTATCGCTTTGAAAACATAGCTGGAGAACATATTGGCTTAAATGATCAGAAATACTTCCAAGAGAGCCAGCCCACAATATGGTAAATATTTTACTAGCAAGGTCTTAAATTTAGATTCCAAATGTCCAGTGAATTCATGGGCCAAACTGAAGAGTGTGTTCTTAGGACTCAAGTGGCCCTGATTCAGTTTTTACATTCAGACTAGTTACTATAAGCACAAGCTTTTTGATAGCGTTTCACAATGAGTTTATTATACTTAAAAATATTTGCATGAAGGAAAAGTAATACATTTTAAGTAGCTTCAAACCAGCTATAATTAGGAAACCCAGATGTACCACAAGCAACAATAAAAAGCCAGCTGTATTTGTAGTCCTGCTAAAAATGCATTGTGTATACTGTATCATGATTTACAGTGCTCCATAACCAAGAAAATTGTGATACAAGATTGCATTTACTTTTATCTTACCCGAAGTAACATTATCATCTGCAACTGTAAAGGAACTGCACTATCATATAAATCTATTTAAAGGAACTGGCACAGCTACAATAGAAGGTATCCTTTCTCTGTGGCTTGTTCACTGCAAATCACCCAAATTCAAGCAGTTGAGGAGAGTGTTTTGATTTCTTTTCATATTGGCACTGTAAACCCACTCTTGTTCAGTACACACATATCCCTCAACTTCTGTCAAAAGCAAAAAAAAAAAAATCCTAACCAAAACTGAAAAGTCCTTGGCTTTTCAAATGACTATAAATTGCATGGCTAAGTGCATATGGCCACAGGGCTGTCACAGTTACTTTTCTTGACAATTCATCATAGCATACTAATTCTGTAATATCATTACTGTGTCTCTTCTCACTGTACTGATCCAGCCAGTTAATTTAATCAACTAATAATAGATTCAGAAATGGATGCAAGGGGCCCTAGCACTTCAAATTATATTACTAGAGATGCACAGCAGTAAAAGCAATGTATTCTCCACTTACCATTAAATGTAACCTCAGAAAGTTATATTTTCCTAGTAAGCTAGAAATTTTACTTTTTTAAGTCAACACAATTGTGCAAGTTAAGATGGCTTTCTATGCAACAGATTTAAAATAAAATAATAAGGGGGCCTCACAGAACAATTCCATTTGCATATTGATTTAAAGAAAAGTTATAAATCTATATTTTATCAATTATCTTGATTCTTTTAGGTAGAGTACAAGGTAAAGAACATGGCATTAAAAGGAAAATAAAAAGGTGAATCTTTAGTGGAAACTTGAGATATATGATTAAGTGCAAAGTGAGCCATTCAAATACAGACAATTAATTTTATTAAATTTTAATCTTCTCTGTGAATGTCAATGATAATTAGAAAACATTATTCTTCAACATCTCAGCCCATTTTGCATGTCATGAAGAGTAATACATTAACTTATGATATACAATTTAAAAAATAAGTAAACCAAAATTAATGTAAAATGAAAGTGAAGGGAGCATAATTTTCCTCCTTCCCTTAAATATTGATTATTAAAAGTAGCATTCAGTGAAAAAGTAAACTATGCAAATATAGGGACCAATCATACTTTTCACTGAGTTCAGTCAGTGCAGCAACTTGCAAATGAAGGATACCTAATGCAAGACAGACAAATTTACCGGGACTGAAAACGTTCTACATCCTAAAGCGTTAGCACCTCTCATCAGCAGGACCAAACTGATTCATGTACACATGTGTTTACGGTTTGTAAAGGAACCATGTACATCTTTAGTTAAAAAACAAAGAACCTATTTAAATACCCTATGGATACCTCTAAGTTTTAAGGCTTTAGAAAGGTTTTTCAATCAGATTTATTTTAGCCTTAATATGGTGCCAAGAACTGGAGAAAACCATGAATCCTGAGGCCAACCAAGGGATGAATGGACTGGAGGCAGCTTGATTTAGTTTGCTTTATGTCCCAACTACACTGTGAGATCAGCCAAAAGGGTATGAATCCAGCCTGTGTGCTGTGATAAAATCCTGGCGAGATGACCTGAGCCATGTACCCTGACAGAAATGTGTATCAAACATGAAGTCCATCTGTATATCAATATCAGTCCATTCACAGCTTTCTGGAATATCAGTTGAAATCATTGAGACATATTTACATACTGAGATATTGTTGAATTGGGGCCTACAAAAGTATTAGAAAATAAGAAGTGCATTAACTGAGCTTCCCCTGAGAACTAATTGCTGACAAAACCCAGTACTCAGCCATAATGCAGCGGTATAAACTTGCCTTGTGGCCCTGATTCAGGAAAGCACATGCGTTTTCATTATTATGTGATTAAATGCCACAGAACTTCAATGAATCTTAAGTAGGTTCTCAAGTGCTATCCCAAAGTAAGATATTTGAATTGAAGTCTATGTCACTTGAACAAGCTAAAACTCATCTTCCTAAAAATATATCATACATTTATGTTAAGAAATCACCGTGTCTAATGTACCTAAACATAATTCAAATCATGCCAACCTATTTTAAAAGCAAGGCATCTCTTTGAGCACTGTAATATAACAAAACAAATAATTTTTCCCTTTTATCAATATACAACAGCTTTGTTCATTATTGAGAAGCATTAGGTGGTAAAGTATTGAGTGCTATGCATTTTATGCTCAAATCAATGTACTGTCTTGCATTTATGCCACCTAATGTGTTTTGAAGCCATCCGCTACAGAAATCAATGTGATTCTTATTTGATATTCAGTGTTAAGTTCAGCCTCATAAATTTAGAATTGCACTCTGTTATTTTGATGGTTATATATTAACCACGTCCTGAAAGTTTTATGATATTATACTCAGTAAATCATGCCAGTTTCATACATAAGCTAAAGGGTTCTCGCTTTTATTTTTATTGTCCGGCTTAGAAAAGGAGAAAATATTATTATTAATTTGACATTTCAGGGAGCAAAAAGTACAGTATATTTAGATAAACTTCAGGAGGCATTGCAGTTAAAAAATATGCTGCAGAAAGCCTAACTAAGACTTTTCCAATGCAAACTGATTTGCAGTAGATAATGAGTTTGATATACTTCAAATTACAGCTATTTTACATTAGAATGAATACGCTGCATTCGATCATTCCTTCTAACACACAAAGCAAATATTATCCTACACCCTACAAATCAACTGTTTTACTGTAAATATTTTTTCCTATAAGATGTAACTGATATGTAGAATGCCTAGCTAACTTTTGTCAGAAATTGCCAGGAATATTTTCATAGAATCAGAGGAAAGTAGGACAAGAAGTTACCTGATGAGATCATTTAGTTTAGACCCCTGCCCAAAACAAGATCATCCCAGCCAAGGGGCTGTTTAACCTGCTTTTGAAATTTCTCAGCAGATTCCACAACATCGCTAGGTAGCCTGTTCCAATGCTTGACCACCCTCATCTTATTTCATTTGACTTGCCAAACATATGTTTTTAATCAAATTATTTTATTCCATATTTTGCTTGCTTTTTACAAATACTTTAGTATTTAAATAAACTTAAGCACTTATATAGGTTTCTAATACGAGAAATTGTTTTTCTTCCAAACCCCTTCCTCTCCCTTAATGCTCAACTGTAATGAAGATTCATAAATTACACAGCAATATGATAATTTTCATTCCCTTTATTAAAGATAAATTCTACTTGTTATCTCACACAACATATTCCCACAGTATATAAATGGCTATTTATTATATGGAATCTCAGAGCAATCATTCTCCATAGTGGATTTGAGCAAAATTTCTCTCTTTGGTAATAATAAAAACCCAAGAGTGCTTGCAGATGGAACAAAAAACAAAAAAAGGTGCTTTACCTTAAACTTGGTGCACTTCCACACCAAGCCCCGTGCATGTCTGGAAGAGGCAGCACGTTACTTCAACCCAGTTTGTCCAACATCTGTAGAGTTTGGGTGCTTTAGCAGGGCTTTTTTGGTGTTTTTATCTAATAGCGGATTGAATCACCTTTAGCTAAAAGTGCCGAGGAACTCCACTGAGGCATCTGATCTTTACAGACGCTGCAGAGCCAGGTTGAAATAATGTGCTGCTTCTTTCAGTAAAGTGTGTTTTTTTGTTTTTTAACAGCTGCAATTGGCCATAATGGCCAAGTCTTCTCTTTTTTCTTTTAACAGCATATTATCAGATTGTGTACTCATTTCCTCAAGCAGGAATGAAATGGTTGAGCCTGTAGCTAAATTGACAAATAAATCAAACTTTTTAGAAAGTTCTAGGGGAGCCAAAGATCACAGGATGTTTGTTTTCAGCAGGTTTCATGGTGAACACCAGGACTGTCCAACCGGGCTGTCCACTTGCATATTCATTTGGGTCCTGGGGCTCCTGAGCAGCTGAAACTCTCTTTATTGCTCTGGCTGCAGTGACAGCCAAAGTTCCCAGACTGTCTCTCCCTCCTCCAGCTGCCCTCTTCAAAGGTATTTAAAAGTACCTAAATATTTAGCTTCCAAGCTTATTGTTGATAATGGGACATAGATACTTTAGAAAATTTAAGGCCATGTCTTTCACAGCCCCTGCAGTTATAGACTTAACTTGGAATTTGTGAAAAAAGCCTATGATACTCAACAGAACAAAGGGAGGGACAAAAAAAGAAATTTCTTTTTCATTCAACTATCATATACTACCTGATTTCTGGAACCAATCTTATGCTAGAGAATTAACAAACAAATAGTATAATAATCCCTGTCATGACAAAGATAATACACACTACTGAGTGAAGTATGACTGAATGCATCTCTTTTAGATACTGTGATCATTTAGTCTTGCAGGTAGATTTGCACTTTGACTCAAAACAAACCACGACATCCTGCTGGCAACATCCTGCCCACAGGATACTCTGACATTGTTCATATATACAGGAAATTAAGAAGTTAAAACATCAGGTTACATATAGAAAGGAAGAAACACAGAAAATTGACATGAACTATGTAACGCAGAGCTGCTGGCAGACTGAAATGAAGAAAAGAAAGGAACATGAGCCTCTCCACTGTGGACACTGATTTAGGTTAAAGAAGCACTGTTGATGAAGGGCAAATATCTGTCCTCAGCGTGTATCTTTAAATATTAAATGCACTCGATGTTTGACTAGTTCCTGTTTTTAAAAAAAGTGAGAACAAAGCAGGATGTTGCCGTCAGCATTTCTGGCTCAATAATTTTTTTCCATGGGTCTGCAAAGGTTGGGAACAACCGATAAGAAGGATCACATGGCCTGCATGTGTTTATTTCCAAACCATTTGCATAGAGCAATGTGAGAGGGGAGGTAAAAGCTCCCCCCCCAACATGTTCCAGGACCCCTCCCAACGAGCCCCAGCCCTGTGGAAGGAGACAAGCAGCAGCTGCGGGGAAATGCCAGCGCAGGCTTGGAAGTTCCACAGCTCCCTGAGCCTGCAGACTGGTGAGCTCCGGGGCCGGGGCCTCGAGGAAGTGTGAGCTGCTCGAAGACCAGCTGGGGAGGGAATCAGCTGGCCAGAAGGAGAGGAGCGGCACACCGGCCAGGAGACCTGGGCAGCAGAACTGGGTGGCGGCAGAAACGAGCGCAGGGAGGGAAGCTCCAGTGTCAGCTGGGGAAGCCCGGCTGCAAGAACAGGGTGTCCGGGCTCTGGGAGCTGAAGATCGCTGGAGGGCCATGGTGGGGAGAAGCAGTTCTTCCTCATAACCACGGGCAAAGCCACAGCCGCACCGGAGAGCTCAGGTACCATGGCGCAGAGGGGCAACGAGAAACCCCAAAACCCTGCAGGCACCCCGGTGAAGAGAGAGGAGCAGGCAGTGGCTGGGGCAAAGCCCCATGGGGAAGTGGCAAGTACCACCAGGTTCAGGAGTGATTAACTCCTAGTCAGCTGGTTCCTGGGAAGAATACATAGAGAGATGAACCAATTCCTTCTCCCATCCCAGAGGGGTCCTGGGAGCCAGAATCTCAGGTGCCGAACACCTTTCTTTTAGTTAAGAATTTTCCTAAGTTACAGTTACCTCAGGCCGGGGCAGGTTTAGTTGCCTGAAAGTTGATCCAAAAACTAGGGATTGACTCAGGAGAGACTGATGGCCAAAAAGACCCAACCCCAGTCGAGGCAGGTAATGTGGATGAAAAGAGACCATCCCAAGGAAGACTACAGGAAGCAGCGTCTACCTAGGTCATGGATGTGGTTAAGTGTGAGGTAAAGGGGAGGCATGGAGCCCCATGAAAAAAGACCAGAGTCAATACCCCTTTGGGACCACCGACAGGGAACTGCCTCCCCATCAGTCAACATCAAAGACGTGGCAGGTGAGTAGATGCAGCACCTGAAACCATCCAGGTGGCCCCAGGGTGCAGTCTCACCCTGACGTCACTAGGCAACAAGGCACCGACCAGAAAGGGGCCGAAGCCTTACAACACCTACCGGCAATTATGAAACACCCACTTTCCCCATAGGATTTGCATTCTATCAACTGCACGTACAAGCAATGGTATGCCTTTAAACTATCCATGTAATTGACTGTACATATAAAGCTACAGCAAACAAATATAGAGACCCTGTAATAAAATCAGGCCACTGTTTATTTGCATGTATAACTTTTGAACTCAGCTCCTCACAGAGCCCCTCACAGAAAAGGTTCACTCTTAGGTTTGATTGACACAAAAATATCCATGTGTACAGAGACATTTCTACTTTCAAATTAATATGAGGTAGTTAGTCAGAGATGTTTAGGGTTTGCCCTGGACTGCTTCCATGAGCACAGCTGAGAAGCGCATGCTACCTTGCTCCATACCACCAAGTCTGTAAATGTGGCAGTGAAATCATGTAAGTCAGTGGATCCCAGATCAATGCATTTGATTTTCCAGTATTTGGGACACCCATGCTTCAGGCGTTTAATGACCAGGCCAGACCATCAATGTCCTAGTCCCTAACAATTTTCCTAGACAAGGCTACTGTGCACTGAGCCTGGCTTTTAAGAGCTGGAGCAGGTGGGACCCATTGCCTGTGGCTTCAGGATATGAACTTGCTTAACTGTCTCAGTCAGCCCAGCTGCGAGCAAGGATTGTTCTGGATTTGCTGCAGGTGATGCCTGTTAAGGGAATGAATTGCCCTGCCCCTCTGATGGAGGCTGATCGGGTCTGAAGCTCTGCTTTGACCTCATTACAGCCAGGGGTCACAGGCTCAAAAACTTGCCTTGAAATTCTGGGATGACATGTTTCCTAATTTCTCCTACATTGTACTTGTACATCTCTAATTTGTGCAAAAGCATGTACGTCTCTAATTTGACCATATCAGTTAGTAATAAAACAAATATTCAGTTATACATACTTATAACTGGCCTTATTAAAATAGTGAGGAAAATCACCATTTACATAGGCCATGAACTGGCATTCAAATCTATTGGCAGAAAATACCTGTTTTTTTCTTGTGTAGAAAAATCCATCAGGAGGGCAGCATACAGGCATTCAAAGACCCAGGTGCTCCCAGTCCTGCAGAGCTTGTGCTGCTGACATCATGCAGCCAAGGTGCCACTTGGGACTGGCTGGCTGCCTGGGGGACCACAGTCCCTTTGGGGAACTCCTGCACACAAATCCCTTTCCCTGCTTTGAGAGAGGAGAGGTGGAGTGTGTCTTCTACCTTTTCAGTAGTAATCCTCTCAATTTTCATTCCAGTAGCCCTAGCCCTCTCACATCAGCTGGCTCAGCTAGGGTGTGTGGGTGTACAACCATGTCAAGTCTGCCCAGGTCTGGTTCCTGCTTCTGCTCAGGAGGAATTCAGGACAAACAGCTGCCTTGGGAACCTCTACAGGCCCTGAGCACAGTGTAGGACATATGAAGAGACTGGGCTTTCCTGGCCACAAAGCTGTCAGGGGGTATGGTTTGCTTCAGGCTCAGCTGGAGCAGTCAAGTCTAGCCTGAGTCATAAACTTTTCTTCCCTGGGCCTGTGGGAGTGTGAGGAGCAATGCATGCTGGAAGGTAGCACTGAGGCTTCTCTCACAAGGCTGAAGACAGGCACAATTGTCCCAAAGTTGGAGATAGTATCTTTTTCTCCTGGAACCAACATTTTTCTTCCAAGAGAAACAGCATGAATGTCTATATGCTCAGAGTTTCTATTGGGAATGCAGCAATTCTCCTCATAGAAACATAATGCCTGTATGTGACTATAGTTTCTAACTATATATGTTGTAGGTATCTGTTGATATGACAGAATGCATCTAATATATAACCCGATACACTAGACTATGCCTGTAAACATATGTTTGCTTTTGACTGGCCCTGTAATCCTTTTTTGTTTGGAACAGGTGCAGGAGAAAGGTGGCTTTATAAGAATTTACCCTTCAACTATAATGCTACAACAACTATATATAGTTGTTGCTACAGATTATTTCAGCTTCAAATGGGCTTAATATTTCCTGTGGTTCCTCACATAGACTCTCACTGGCATTTGCACATCACCTAATGATGTGACGAGCAAGTGCTAAATTGTTCTTGGAAGTGGGATTAACAGACTACAAAAAACAAATCAGTTCAAAGAGGTTTGTGAACAAAAGGTCTTTTCCCTTTCATAAAAAAAAAAATTAAGGCTATGAAATTGCTTCACCCTCAAAGACAACAACCAAAAAACTAACTAACTAAAAAAAAACCCAAAAAACAAAAACCCAAACCTCAGGTGATGTTGGGTGAAAGTCTGGGAAAAAGAAAAAACAAACAACCAAGGAAAACTACACAATAGTTTACTAGTTTTGCCATAAGAGGGGGAAAAAACCCTCAAAACAATTTTCCAGATCCCTGAGTTCAATACCCAGTCTAGGCTCTAGAAAAACAGAAAGATCCTGTTCACTAGGGAAGGACTAGCTGAACTTTCAAGAAAACAAGAATCTAAATAGCTATTCCATACATAAGACATTCTTCTATAC
The DNA here is from genome assembly GCF_001723895.1 of Crocodylus porosus. Classification (NCBI taxonomy): domain Eukaryota; kingdom Metazoa; phylum Chordata; order Crocodylia; family Crocodylidae; genus Crocodylus; species Crocodylus porosus. The sequence goes on from NW_017728914.1 coordinate 11,835,685, forward strand.
CTACCTTGGTGGGCAAGAACCAATCAGCCAGTTCCTCATTGATTAATAGCAGGAACAGGCCTATCAAGCTGGATACCATGTGGACTAGACGCTCCCTCCATGAAAGAAATGGAGGAGAAGCAGAACAGCTTGCTAGGAACATGAAATAAATAAAATGAGTGGGCGTACCTACATGTAACACTATGGCGACATAGCATCGGCGGGCAAAAACTGTGATACCACAGCTATGTTGCCGTAGTGATGCACTTTAGCACTATATCACATCGCTATAGTGATGTAGCTGCTAAAAATAACTCTGCGCTGTGTGGATGGTGCAATACAGGCTGGTACTGCACTGTCATTTAGTGCTTCTGAAAGGAAGTGGAAGTACTAAATGATAGTGCAGTAATGATGGCACCATAGGGGCATGTCTGGATGTGCCCAATAAGTACAAGACCGTATGGAAAACCTCTTGCACTATACCTATCTGTTAGAGGAAGTCCTAGTGTTTTACTAACATATTTATTATGCTGCTGAATAGTTTGGCACATCCGCAACTTCAGTAAACAGAATGGCTAAGAAAGTAAGAAAGAAAAGAACTCATCAGAGAATTTCTATTTGAAATAATTTTAGATCTGTTTTATCTATACCAAGGAAGCTGCCAGTCTATCTGATCTTCAAACACATTGAACTCCACAGAGAGAAACTATGGTAAAATTCAGTCTATTCACCTGAATGCATTTCATTTAGGTATGTGAACACTAGTTGCTGTATTGGGGAAATTTTTTTTGTACATTGGAACTTCATTAAATCATGTAATTGTATAGTAGGGAATAATGGAGTTGTTAGAAGGACAGAAAAGGTGAATTTTATGTCTACACCTTGGAACAAAATAAATAAATTCACTGAACATATGGCTTATTAAGTTTAATAGTTCCTTTCCAAGATGAGTTTGACTGCCACGTTTTGAAAGATAGGGTGGATGGTTTTTTGTTGGTTTTTTTTGTTGTTGTTGTTGGATATTTGCCGTTGAACAGATATGCCATCTGTCTCCACAAATGAAAAGGAGTTGAAGACTTTGATTGCTATTTCCCTAATCGAGATTAAGGCAAATATATTTCTAATATGTTGATTAACCAGATCTGACACCATATCTTAGAGCTGTTTATTAGTGCATTGAAACAACTGTCCTCCTACACTCCTCCATATCACCTGCTTTGGCCCACATGAGCAGTACCATTTATACAAATGGGAAAATTATTATTTGTCTCTCTCCAAGGCAGTCCAGGTGATACTGTCTTACTTAAATGTCCTAATAGATTTTTTTTCTTTATTTAAGCTTTACATGGACTGATAAACAAGACATGAGTACTGTAAAACAGATAGTGAACCTGAGAAATTCAGATGCATTTGAAAAGAATATCATTGTAGAATTAAAAGAATAATCACACAGTATGCTAGACTGAAAAAATGCAGTTATGGATTTGTCTGTGTCATGGGTCCTAAAAAAAATCCTGTCAGCCTGCATTTATGTTTAACTGCTCAGGATTCCAGCATCTGTGCCTGTTTACTTCTTTGCAAAGGATTTTTATTTTTCAATTTTTAATTATGCAATATTTTCAAACCATCACTTTCTGCTACCTTATAGGTACATCTTAAATGCAAGTTTGTTACAAAATCCTACTAACAGAATTCTACCAATGACTTCTTCAATGCAATAAAAGTTACAAAAATACTAATTTATCTGCTTCTAGGCCAAAGTGCTCCTATAATTTTATTAGATTGATATAGAAGGCTCTAGATGTGGATTCTTGTGGGCACACTAATTAACTCTCTTCAAGCAAGTGGAGAGGATTGGAGAGAATTACAAAGATCCACTGGCCCAATACCCTGCTCAGTGCTAGCGACCAGTATCATAGCACAAAGGGGAAAATAGCAACCACAAAGCTGCTGTGTAGTTTCTCCATATCCTTGCTCCGATTCTGAATGGAATACTGTTTATTTAAATCACAGTACAAGGTAAGGGCTTCAGTTCATTATAAAAGTGAGCAAGACAAAGGTATTCTCTGCCCAGAGCCCACACTGTCTAAGATTTTGACAGGACACAACAGATCAAAGGACCAGTTCACTGCAGCACTAGTTTTTCCATAGTGATTACAAGGAATTACATTAGCTTGCACCACCTAGGATGATTTAGTATAGAACAATGTGTGGATTACACTATTTATTTTTTACATAAGTATATTACCCCTGGATTAGCAGATACCATTTGTGTCAAATACCTGATGTACAATAAGGGCAAGTACTTTAGCACATCTTCACCGTGCTCAATGATCTTGCTATTATTAACCAAGGACTGTTTTTCAAGTACATTATGACATCTCTTGAAGTAATAACAACTGAAATGAAGCTACTTAATGGAACTGATCTTCCATAAAGACTGTAGTACAGAATTATCAATAGCTACTTACTGAACAACACTTTTGCGTGATGTCATAATAAGAAGCATTGTGTAAAAAACACATTTGTCATTTTAATCCGCCGGATTTAAGTTATTTTATAAAAAAACAAACCATCTATTACACATGCAAGTAGACTTGTTGCTTCAATGAGACTATATTTGTAAGGGTTCACTATTATAAGGATTGCACAGTCCAACTCACAACTACTATCATTTTTTATGATTGTCTCACACACACACACACACACACACACGCGTGCCTATGTGTATAGCACCCTTAAAAATAAGATTACATGTATTTAAACACATTTTGGTGCACCTGGGGAGTCAAGATTTTAGTTTTTAACTTCAGATTACTGTGCAAAAACTGAAAGCAGCATCTCATTTTGAAAAGCTATTTGTCAAACTAGCTAAACTTTACTATGATTTCCCATGACTGCTATTCACGGAATTTACAGTTGGAGATGATGAAATCTAATAGTATTACTTTTTATTTCATAAATAACAAATACACTGAAAAAGTTGACCTCACTGTGATATAGACCAGTTCCATGGACTGTATCCAGTCCTGCACACCTTCATAATATTTTCATTTCAAAGTATAATTATAGAAGTAGTTGCTGTTCCATAAGAAATTTTAATTGTTGAGAAATGATTAAGAAAAAGTTGAGGACTACTGAAATAGACCACAACTTTACTGTATACCTTTTTATACCACTCTCTCAAAAAGCTGGTATTTAGCTTGTGATTAAAATTCCTTTCTTTCTTGCTATTTGCTTCTGCTGTAGCTGGTATGTTATGATTCTTTTAGGTACAATTCGTGTATTTTTCAAAAAGGATTGTGGTTGTGTGTCTAAATACCTTTCCTTCGTAGATTAAATAAGATATTTATTAAAATTATACAGCAGTTTTGCCACACACACCCACACCGCCACCCACAAACCCACATTCACTCTTGGCCTCTCCCTGCTAACAAAAAACTTTAAAAATATTTTTTTCCCCCAATAAACCAATTCAATTGCACATCCAGAACACTCTTAGAGTGAAATATATACAGCACAGGAGTTGCTGTGGAAGAACAATGCAAAGAGAGCTAATGGGAAGCTGTGTAAAATGTAGGCATGTAGCCAATAGTATTTTAATCTGATTAATTGAGTCCCCATGATGGGGATTCTAGAGAAACAGCAGCCCCTATTTGAGAATAGAAGGTGTTTATTCATTTTTATATGCCACCCTTCCTAACAAAGGCTCAGGTAGCTTATAGGAAGAGATATAAAGCAATTTAGGAGGTCAAAATAAATTAAACAAAACAATAAAATAAAGCAAACCAAAATAAGCAGAGACCTACTTGATCTAGCTTCGACTGCCCGCCCAAGTAGAAAGGTTTTGCAGCACTGCCAAGAGATGCCCAGGCTCGTGCTCTGGCAGACATCAAGAGGGAGTTCCAGAGCTGAGGAGCAATTGCTGAGAACTAGCTCCAACAGTTGCTGATAGTAATTGCAGAAGAGAAAAAAGATGAATCTCAAATACAACTTACAACGGGCAATGGGCAGTCAATGGAGTCTATCTGGTCTCTGTAGGAAGGCTTGGAGTTATTTTCTTAATTTGAGGCAGGTGAGGGGGAAGGGAAGGCTGCCCTAATGTTAGTCTGAACAGCCAGTAATCAAACAAATTCTATCATATACAGGTATGGAAGCATCATTGCTTTGTAGAAAATTTGGCAATAGGAAGGTACTAAAGCTAAGAAGGATGTACACTTGCAGGGTCTTAGGACTGTAAGATTTACCACACTGAATCAGACTACTGATTTCTTAAATTCAGTATGCTGACTGTGGCAAAGGCAGTGCTTGGCCACATGATTATCCTAATGCCCCACTCCACCAGCCAGTAACAATCTTCTCAAAGTCAGAGGCAGGATAGTGTTACCCTTACTTAGCATCCATAACTATAAAGTACATTCTCATGCATAACATTGCATAGGTGTTTTTTGATCCAGTAGTACTTGACGACATGAAAATATTAACTGATTCTAAAAATGGCAGCAGTACAGTTTCCAGAGAAACAACACTTTATTGCAGAACACACAGGCAAGCTTCATTTGGACAATGAACTCAGGAAAAACAATTCTTTCCTTAAGGAATAAATATGAACAAATGGAGTAAGAACATGTGTGTATTGCATTGGGAATGAGAAATGGAGAGGCTTAAAATACAATGGTCAGCTTTGTACATAAATGCTTTATAGTGTAATCAAGTTATAGAGAAATGCATTCCATTTTTCTTTTGCAAAACCAGGTGTACCTGTGA
>NW_017728914.1:11841128-11842958 GCF_001723895.1 Crocodylus porosus
CCAAATGCAATCTTATCTATGTATTTTTTCTCATCACACTGACAAGCAGAAAAGTTATAAAAAGTGCATATTTATAGCATACTGGTCTACTTCGGAAGAGCGGTTTTATGAAAGTACAGTATGTCTTTAGCTGTGTGTCTATACTAATTTCATATCATTGTACCATCTGTGTTAGTTCCTGATAAAACACAAAATATTTTAAGCTATAGAAAAAATCCCCAAATGCAATCTTATCTATGTATTTTTTCTCATCACACTGACAAGCAGAAAAGTTATAAAAAGTGCATATTTATAGCATACTGGTCTACTAGTCTGTAACGAACTTATGAAAGTACAGTATGTCTTTAGCTGTGTGTCTATACTAATTTCAAAGTCACTACCTACTTTCTTTGCTATTCCCTTGTGCAAGTTTGTACATCTTTATAATACCTTCCGAATAATTTATCACATAGTAAAGATTTTAAAAAATCATTATCCTTTTGATCTAAAAATCCTTATATTTCATCTTTAATACGTTCTTTTGAGAGGATCTTTCTGGAGGAGTTGCCACGTATGTTTTACTCCTCTGAGACATCAACAGCAGAGCTCAAGCAAGACTTTAGGAACTTCAAATCACATTTAAAAATTGTTTGAAAAGTTTTTGTTTTTCAAAAAACAATTCGTTCACACAAAGAAAATTAAATATTGTTGCAAATATACGTATCTAAAGATTAACCAAAAGAAGATGTTCAAAAAACAATATTGAAACTGCCAAAATTTATCATCGAATGCTTCAAGTATTTAGACATAATTTTTATATAAATATATTAATCATGGAATAATGCAACTAATATTGATTTATTTAGGTTTCTTATTTCTTTAAACAGATTTTTCTCCCTATTTTTTCCTCTAAATGAAACATGGTAAGAGAGATAAAATGTCATTGCATGTTCATGCCCTAGTATACTACTTTGGAAAAAGCCATACTATCAAATAGCCAAACTATCAATGTCAGACAGCATTGAAGAGATTATCTGGCATTTTATTAAGGTTTGGAGATCAAGACATCATATTGTATCAAACAAAAAAATTGGGGGGGGGGGAACTTTTTTCCAAGGGCAAAGAATGGCAAATAGCATCAGAAAAACCCGGCAAACAATAAAGGTAAAAATAATAACAAATGAAATAGTAAGTATTAGAATAGAACGCATTAGTGGCTTGACTTAAGATAACAGGAGACACAATTCAGAGTTATAAATTCCCACTCACTGTTATTCATGTTATTGTGTCAAGGGATTTTATTTGTATTAACTATGCTGATTTTGAAAGATGGTCAAGAAATTTAAGACAGAGTGGCACCAAGAAGTGCATTATTATAGACAAGTACTGTTTGTGCACTGAATATTCTCCTGCCATCTCCATGAAGATCAGTGACTTGCAGATCAAATAAGCAGCCTTTATTCTGAATTTCTCGTGGCTGCAGGCCAGATTCCTACAATATTTTTAATACAGGTGCCTTGTTAATTCATCGCACCTTTTTTTAGTAGTCAAGCACAAAAACATAATTGGAATCAGACCAGAGCCCCTCAATCTGTTATGATTTCAATGAAAGCAGCATACAGTAAAATACATCAATATTTTCAGAATGCTAGGAAACATACAAATCACTTGTAGTTTGAATTAATAATAAAATAGAACTGGAGAGATTCTAAGTTGCACAGATAGAACTGTAGAGAGTTATCCAAAAACTTTTAAATGCATTTTCATAACTCATGAAATATCCACAGTCTGAGTGTAAATCTCAAAAATAGAAAATCACTAGCTAGATGAGAGAGACCCTGCATGGAGTGA
>NW_017728914.1:11843258-11864533 GCF_001723895.1 Crocodylus porosus
TAGTACTGGGATTGGTGTTTAAAAATATTAATGTTATGGAAAAGAAGGATGAATACTGGAAGCTGGCAAATTATTTAGACTGGTCAAGTTTCAAGTAGACATTGAGAAATTACATAGGGCAGGACAGTCCTACTGGCACCCTCAGCTTGCAGGCAGATAAGGGGTTAATATGCAACCCTCAGACTTGCAGTCTGGGTACTGCTTCAATCCTTTGCTCTCCAGTTGCTGCCGCTGGAGTCCCTAGGTTCCCCCTTCCTCCCCTGGCTTCTGCTCCCTGGTCCTGTCTGTAGGAGGTAGGATAGAGGGGCATAGCCTATTGGGCTAAGGAAACCAGTGGCTATAGAGCTTCGGGGTATCTGAGGACCCTGCATAGCATGGAGGCACCTCTGCAATGTAGCACAAAGTGGTGGGCAAGGGAAGCTGTGGCTTGGGAGGTTCACCCACCACAGGAGAAGGGGGGCAGGTGATGCATTGGAGAGGTCAGTCACAAGGGGGATGCTGTGCCAGGTGCAGCCCCTGTAGCATGCACCATTTGGTGCTTTATATGGCTATGGCAGCATATGGCTGGAGGGCCTCTGTCCCAAAGTACTCAGAAAACGGACAGCTCTGACATAAGGAAATGGCAAAGGTGGGAGGCCAAGGACTGAGCAGATAAAGCTCATTCTTTGAAAAGACAAGGTCCTAAATTTTGCAAGGAATCATCTGAACTATTTACAATTTTGGTTTTGGAATTAACTGTGAACTGTGTGAAAAAGGAGATGCAGAATTCCAAAAATGTTGATCACATACACGTGTACAATTTGTAATTAACCTGTGCAATTTATAGCTACAGGAAACGGTTTACATTAAAGCCTTAGCAGATTTTTATGTTAAAGTTAAACCGAAAAGTCCAAATATATATCTTATCAAATCATCTTTAGCATGTTTTAAAAAAACAAGAACATACCAACACACAAAAAATGTTCTTTGGGGCAGGATGATATCTAATTGCTCATTAGTGGGTGCACTGGCCCTTTTTTCTAACGTGTTTCAGTACTGGTCAGTCAGGAACTGGATTAAATGGACAATAGTTCAGATTCTTCTATTCCTGCATCTCTTGATGCAAAAGTTCAATGTTTGATTTCTCCTCCTTTACAGATTGAAATATGGTACATTTTGATTAAGCCATGAAATCTTTATGGCTTCTGGTCTGAACACAGTTTTTCCTGGGGAAGTGTTAGCAAGGTTTGAAACAGCTGCAGTATAAGAGTTTGAGACTTAAAGAATAATGTGTTTTAGATAAATCAAAAATATTTGATAATAAAGTTGTCCTGCATTAGCCACTTTTAATGTTAGAATACTTTTGCGTGTGGCTAACACTCTTTAAAGACTATTTCAAATAACCAGAATAAGTTATTTTAAGTATGCTGAATTTTCCTTTATACTATCTCCAAATTTTGCTTATCCCTCATATGTAAGTCTTGATTATCCCTCATCTTTCATGCCTATGTTAACTTCTTACAACTCTGTTCTTCTAGATCAGGGCTGCTCCAGTGTAGGTTTAATGTAAAGCCCCCAGGATGAGTATGAGCCCAATGCAGAGCAGAGGGGGGAGATTAGGGTCACGTGCAGGGGCAGGGGTAGGGGCAATGACAGGTGCAGTGACGGTGGGGGGATACTCAGTGCAGTGGTGGAGAGGAGGAGTGTCCGCATAGCGCCTCTCGTGCAGCTGATGCAGTATGCAGCCCTGGGGTCTTAGAAGTTAGACAGCCCTGCTCTACATCATTTAAATTCCTTACTTCTGTGGCTCTGTGCTACCTACTTCTTTTTTACCTCTATACTCTTGTCTTTTATCACTACTATCTTCCCTTCCTGTGCTTTTCATTTACTCCTCTTTCCATAGTGCCATTTCTGCAGTAGCATAACTAGCATGGGACACCTGGGGAAGCCACCCCAGGCGCTGATTTGAGAGAGAACCAACTGTCACCACAGCTGCACAAGTCACCAGTGCCACCATGTGTCACAGCAGTCCCAGAAGCCCATCTGCTTCATCACACCTCTGCACGTACGCTTACAGCCCTCACCTTGGCCCAGTCTTTCATGCCTTTACCTACTTTTTAGGGGTTTTTTTCCTTCAAGGCACACAATTTCAAGGAGAATATTGAACATGACCTACAATCATGTTGCACCTTGTTTATTCAAAGCAGAAAAAGGAACTACAAGATAATTCACGCACCATCATTTAATCACATTGTCTTTCTTCATTTCTCTGTTTTCTTATTAAATTAAAAACTCACTGGGGCAGATACCTTGTCTGCCTGATATATCTGAAGTCTTAGCCTTCTGTGGAAAATATAATAATAATATGACTTTCCTTAGCTGTCTTGGGAACTTTAGCTGCTGTTACTGGCTGTGTCTTTACTAAGAAAATTAAAATCTTGGTCATAATTTATTTTATTTAAGGTCCTAGGAAGAAGAAACATTACACAGAAACCAGCTGAACCCATTTTTTAGCAAGTTCCACTTAGATAAAAAAAGCAGTATATTTTTATAAAAGTTCCCTGTGGATCATATGTCTTGATTCATGAGTTCCTATAATCCATGATCTGAAGAAATAGATTTCAATCTTGAATGGTAATCCAATGTTCAGAAAACTCCTTTAACTATTAGTGTGAAAAAAATCCAACTGCTGCCCTTTCAATATTTAATAACATTCATGCCTCCAGCAAACAACTAATGCTCACACGTTGTCTCTTGCCGAGAGTCATGCTGTTGTAATTGGATTGCATTATGCCTACCTGCAAGATGGCATCTCAGTTTTACCAGGGCACATGCCAAGCAAGTATATATTTCTATGGGCATCTTGCACTTCCTGGCAAATCAAAAAGTCCTTTCTTTTTGTATCAACAATACCATACCAAGGACTCAAGACTTTCTGCACCATTTTTTTTTTCCTTTGGAACAGGGGAGAACAGACATGTTTGTGACATATTTATAAGAAAATTAAAAAAAAATGAGTAAAGACATCTCTTCAACAAATTAAATATGAGGATATAATGTAGTGCTCCTGAATATACTGCAACAGCATAGATTGAACCTCAAAGCTCATGATTCTGTAATGCTTAAGTGGTTTCTCTCTCTGGAAATTATGTTTTTCATTTAGATAAGTTACATTCTCACCTCTACAATGGATCTTGCATAATTCAAGCTAACAATAATTCAACACATTTGGTTTGTCTGAATGCTAAGAAACAAACTCAGAAGACAGCATCTTGTGGTGCCAACTAGTGATGACTGTTAGGACAATATAATGAGATGCCACATTCAGCTTTAAAGATCACTAATGGGCTGAACTCAATATATAGATTTCAGGATGGACTGTATTCCTATTGTGAGTTACAGAGGCTGCATCTACACAAGACACTGACTGTGCAGTGCTTACTGTACAGTCATTTGCATACCCAAATACTAAATGACTGTGCAGTAGCTGGTGTTCTTGTGCAGTAGCATCCCTGCACACCCAGCATTCACCTAGTGATGCTGAATACGCAGTAGCTCATTACTACTAGCGACACATCATGGTTCATGCCCCATGACACTACTGCACAGTACTAACAAGCTATTGAGCAGTAAACATCTTGTGTAGACATGGCCAATTAATAGTAAGCTTTTTTTTTTGCATTCGTGTCTATTTGATTGCCCAGTATAATTGGCAAGTCCCAAAAAACTAACAGTACCCACAAAAAGTTGACAACCTAGAGTCCCATGGTGGATCTGGCCCAGTGAACTGGGGTTTGGTGGCATTCAGGTGTGGGGGGTTTTGCCTCTATCACACCATGGACAGTCAGCAAGGAGCTTTGCCTGTGTCATTTTGAAGCTGTGCAGAAGACAAAGGGCAGCAGCAGTGGCTAGAAGCAGCCTACTGCAGACCCACAATGATCCATTGTGGACTATTGCTGAAACACATGGCTGACCTCTGGTATAGATCAAATTAATTCAATACTTAGTAGTTTTATAAAAATAAAGTTCTTCCAAGGAAATCCATTTTCGTATTAGCACTGCCCTACCTTGTCTGGGTCTTGCTTCTGCCATATATTTTTCAACCAGGTGACAATTCTGAAGAAGCAAGCAGAAAACTTGCTTCTGTTTATATTTGGCATAACAGCATGTAAACACTCAGCCAACATAATTTGTCACTTCAGCCTGTATTGTCTCATCACTGCTGCTAACAACTTCATATAAAGGATGACAATGAAGAACGAGTCTTGAGGGACTTAGTAGATGGGTTTTGGAAGCAGAGAAACATCTGTCCATAATAAACTTCTGAGTTCAGCTCAAATGGACGTTTCCAAGTACCTCTATATTTGGAACTAAGCTTCTTAAACCAAGACTACCAGATTTACAGCATCAAATGGCAAAGAGAGATATAGTAGAATGAATATGAATCTACTTTTCTTGTCTATGGCAAATATATATATATATATATGTATGTGTGTGTATGTACACTACAACTCAGTTTATTAGTTAATCTTAGGCCACCAAGGTGTATAAATGAATGATTGGATAGAAAAATGCAAACTTCAAGTTTATGTAACTATTTATTAATAAATTATTATACAAGCCTATAATTTGTAAGATTGTGACAGTAGAAAAAATCAGTTAAAGGGAGATTTTGGGTAGAATTTTTCATAGATATTAGACATTAGGGCTGGAAGCAACCTTGGAAGATCATCGAGTCCCTTTTCACTTCCTCAAAGTCTGTAAAAGTATATACAAAAGTAATATAGGTCATATGATGTTCATATGAACTCATGTGTTAAAGGAAAACATATATACATATTTTAATATAACTCAATATTCTTAGTTAAATATGATGGAAATCTCAATCTACTTGAATTTATCACTCAGGTCACTTACCATGCATTCACTTCCAAGCAGGATTAATCTTATCAGATGCAACCTTCTGTTTTTTGTTTTTTTTTAAAGTATGCAGAAATATTATTCAAATTAATTTACATTTTGAACAGAAGTATTGTTGCTTGCTTATTTTTAATCTAGGTGACCATCTGAAGCTAATTCACTAAAACTAATAGTTTACAAAGTGAAAATGTGCTTTTGCTTTTTCATATTACTTTTAGTTCTAGTTCTAATATTGTTTTTTTCTTTGGTATCAACCCTCCTTTCACATCTCCGTATAATTATAGGGGAACCAGACTGAAGCAAAGTATTTCAGGCTATGTTTTAGCCAATATAGGTTAGTCTCCTGTGTATTACTTCATTATTAAATATCTTTTGTACAAAAGCTTGTAAAAATGTTATCTTAATAATATGGGGTGTCATTATCACATCCATTAGCTGAATAAGGAGTGGTTTGAAGTGACAAGTTTTATGGGAAAAAGTAGGACTGATCAGTGAAAGCAATAATTTATGAGGTTTTCTATAATAACTTTTGCTACATGTTACTAATAACTGTTACTGCTTTGTTAATACAAAGCCAATGATTCATTATAGGCCAGTGAAATGTAACATGCTCAGTTCTTTGAGTTGTTTATCACCAGTCTGATCCAGATAAAGCCATTCAAAACCAATAAAATCTAGGGCATAGGCCAAGCATTGAAAATTGTAGCCTAGATGCTTAAAGTCTAATGCAATTATAAACAGGGGTAGGACACAAAGGGATGGAATTCCATGGCAGCAACTGCTAAATTCTGCAACAGTACCTCCTAAATTCCATGGCAACCCTAATTTATTCAATCACTCTGAATTTTCCTTTATTCTCACCCTTCTGCACTAGACAAATGCACAAAGCTATGGATCACAGGTAAAAATATTCATTGACAAGTTTGATGAATATTTCTGAAGGCTGTTTTTTTCTTTAGGTTCTTCAAGTGACTTAACTTGCCCAGCTTCCACAGATTGTCTCATCAGCTGCTGCATTGTTCTGTAGGGGGCCTAACTTGCAAGCTTCTTGTTTCTTTCCGCTCCCCAGCTATAAACTGGGCTTCACCTCTCTCTTTTCAATGCCTGCTTGCCTAGCTTTATGCAACAGTGCATGAAGTATGCATTTTAATCCAATTAGCACCTGCTAGTGGGCAAACCTGCAGAGTGAGAAATTACTGGAGCAGGTGGGCATAAAAAAAAGAAGTTGAATGCTCTAAAATGGTGAATTCTGTGGCCAACATGCTGAACTCCATGGTATGTCAGAAAAATTACCAGTTACAGAATTACACTCAGTGAGGCCTTTACTGAAATATATGGAGCAGTCAGGTCTGACAGCCACTATTCCAGGCTCTGAGCAGATGCAGACAAGTGACATTACAGTGTTCACACTCAGTTCACACTTTGGGGGATTTTTTTGCAGTTTTGATGGTTAGAGAATCGTTTTAAAAATGTGGTTGTGTTAAGGTGATGTTGTAGCCAGGATATCCAGGAAAAAAAAGGAGAGGCAAGCGTCTTTTAATTAGACCAACTGCACAGTTGGGAGGGATGCAGACAAGGTGTCAGTACCAAGTGCCCTTTTCTCAGGTCATCTCGGTACCCAAAAACTTGTCTATATTCGTCCCAAATATACAGTTGGTCCAAAAAAAGATGTTGCTCACAAACACCCTTGTCTCTTGCATTAAAAACTTGGAATTCTGCTGTACAGTTCTCTTCTAGAAGGTGAATTTGATGGAAAAATTCTATAGATCTGAAATATACTGTTCCCTCATTATAAAGACTGAACTAAAGGAGGGTTATTAATCTAGAGTGTTAAGTGAGGTAAACATAAATGTCACTACAACTTCACCTGTAATGTACCTTATCTGTGCACTACTGAACATTATTCTAGCTGTTATCTCTATAGCTTCTTTGACACGAGTGTCTATTAAACATCACTGGTATTCTTCTTTCTGTTGCTCTAAACCAATGAATTCCTGGGTTTCATTTAAAACTGTGACAAATATTTTAGTTTTTCTGTACTACTACTCCTAATCCTTCTGCTGCTAAGTGTTTAAAGGTTATTCATATTATTGATATATGTTCCCTTACTTTTTTGCCCCAAACCTTAACACCTTGCCTTTCTGTGCACCGAACTTTATGAACAATATACCTGGACAAAATTAGAATTGATCACTATTAAGTATTTAAGTCACCTCTGCTAGTCAATTCCCTCATTACTAACTCACTTCCTTTTAGAAGTGCCCTTGGGTTTTGAGAGCAAATCAAAATTGGATCCACTTAAGCAACTGAGCTTTGATACCACACTTAATGACTTTTTAAATTTGTCATTTACAAAGTACTTCACAAGCTTCCCTAAAGTATAGATAAAGTATGCCCAAACACATCAACACATTTTGTACTATCCTAAAAATTGTAGTTTGCATGTTATGTATAGACCTCTTATTTTATATGTTACCTATGCCAGTCACTCCAGGCTAAATCATCTTCCTGGGATGACCTGAGCCTTGGACATACCGAAGTAGATTATTTAGTATTGCATCTCCTTCCCCCACTCTATCTCCAGTCCTATTCTATCCTATTGTGTCTGTACCATGCAATAAAAACCTGTATATAGCACTGCAGGTTCTGTTTCCCTTGATCATATGTGGATTGTCCTGTATGGGAAATCTGACACGTTGTTTCTAGTTAGTTTGAGTTTATAATTTACTTCTCACTGTTGGAATCTATATTGCCATATATCTTACATTGAAGAGTTGGCTTGCTTGTTGGTTCTTGTATATCAAATATCAAAGTTAAGGTCAAGGGTCCACCTGAGCATTGCAGTGCATTTGGTCTAGCATGGTTAAGGCACAAAAGATTCTGTAGCCAGTCACTCAAGGGAATGAGACTGCTAGCATCACATTCAGCAACCTTTGACTTAATGCCCTAATGACCATTCGGTACCCATTTACAGCTGTGTTGAACAGAGGCAGCCTCTGGTACAAGTCCAGAACAGGGCTTGGCCTTGGGGACATGATTTCAGTGAGGCACCTTAACTCACATATCTCTGTGCCCTGACATAAAATGCAAAGGTTAGATTATCTACATGTAATTTCTAACAACTTTCTAGTTAGCCCTGTTTTAAAGTGACAGCATGAGGAAAAAAGAAACTCCCCTTATCCTTATTTGCCCCCTCTGTACATTCTCAGGTAGCTGTGCCCATCTTACTGATTAGAAGTGTCCCTCTTAGCCCTGACGTCTTTTTTTCTGTTAGTACTCAAGAATTGGTCCTGCTCTCTGGTACTGGCAATGGCTTTACGGTTTCTACAGAACTGTCAAATTACCAAGTGTGGATTCTTTACTATTGTTGAATGAAGACAGAACTTTCCTTGACTTTCAGATTACAAAGAGATTTTGCAGACACACCAGTTAGAAGAAAACTCTTTTTACTTGAAGCTGGAGTATTCCATTCAGACAGACAAAACATCTGACAAAATCAAATTTATGGAGTAGAACTACATTTTACCATAACTGTCTATGCAAATTATGAAATGTGAAATATAATGGTGGATAAAAATGCAAGGGGTAAGTAATAAATATTAAGATCAATATTTAAAGGCTAAAACAGTGAAAATAAGAAAATTAAGTTAAATATCTCAGTAGCTGAGCCCTAATTCCTGAGACAGTCTCTTTATTCATCTTCCCCATGTGATTACATTTTATCTTTTGTTTCTTAGCATAAGCTGATGTCTATAATTCTATGGCATCTTGGGGAAATGCCAGAATATGCTGTTGCATAAAATTTACTCTGTTTTTAAATTGAGACAGCAACAAAAGACAAGGTCAGCACTAATTTAGGCAAACCTCTGCAAGTGATTTTCTTTCTAGATTTACAGCATATATAGAAGGGTCACTGGATGCTTAACTACCTCATTTACTATTGTGAAACTGATAATAATTAATTTAAAAGGACAATCAAGGGATTTTTCCTTTTCCATAATAACCTCTCAGAGGTACAAAATGCAAGTTTGGTTTCTTCTTCCAGTTCTGTCTTTCATTTTCTCTCCTTCTACAGTGGTATTACAAATACAGGTAACTGACATTCTTGCTTACATGGAAGAGAAGAATGAAAAAACAAACTTCTAAACAATGTATTAAAATACATAGGTAGAAAACCTACAAGTTCAGCGTTACCAAGGGTTTGACATATCTTTAATGATGACGACTGTTTTTCCTGAAAACTGTTTACCTTTTGAGTGTTCAATTGCCAGTTAGTTGTTGGTCCATAAGGGTACAATCTTCATTGTAAGAGGGATAAAGACAGGAAGGGGTTAAAGAAAAGTTTACCTTGCCCTTGGGGGCTGGAGCAGCCCGGAGAGCAGCTGGAACAACACCAGAAAGGGTGAGAGGTGGTGCCCCGCCTCCTTTTCAAGAAGCATCTCACATGCATATGGGGATGCTCAGCAATTAAAAAGGGGCAAGAACAGCAGTTCAGGGAAGGTGAGAGAGACAGAGGAATCAGTACGTTCATTTGATTCAGCTGCAGTGAAGGAGTGTGGAGACTGGTACAGAGCCCCGAGGGAGGCAGAGCAGAAGCCTCCTGTGGTCCCACAAATCTGGTGAGAGTGTTCTGGAGCAGGAGCAAGAGGGGGTGTACACAGTTAATACAAGAGCAAGAATCTCCCTCCTGAAGCTTGCTATCAGAAGGCGAACAGAGAGAATGTCTGATACAAAGTAGTTTACAGAGGTTTCTAGCTAAAAGAAACTTGATAGGAATTAACCCTTGTCTGCCAAGCTCTTTAGGTTTCTGTACCCAGTACTTTACATTGCCACTGGCCTTCAGGTAGATAAAGTGGCACAACTGCACCTTATAATTTAGGAGTTCGCTTATAGTTTGTTGTACTTTAAGATTCAACAGGAAGGTGATATATGGATGAGGCTACGTGTAATTTTGATACGGCCGAGAGCCAATAGTGGAAAATCTGGGGTATTGGACACACCAAAGGGAGGTCGGATGACAAAGTGCGACATACACCGCGTCTGAAGAATCTGAAAGAGAACAGGATTTTGACAGCATGGACAAGCAATTTATCAGACAAGACACTAAACATGAAGGTTGTGTAAGGCTAGGGTGTAACAGGTGGCGGACTCTCAGAATCTCATAATGGAAGGAAATTAGTAGATATCCAAGTCCAGGGAGTTGAAGGGGGACTGTAACTGGACTGAACATCTCCTAAGTTATCAGACTTGAAAAAAACATGTGGTAGGCAACTTTATGACAATTGCAATCTGAAACTCCTGAGATAAGGAAGTCCAGTGGCTTTTCTTGGAACAACGACAAACTTGAAGCACTAGGAAGTCAGGAGAAGAGCTTCTGAGCCAACACTCATACTTGCAAAGGTTCTGTGCAAAAGCTAGCCTCACTCAGAATGGGGTGCAAAGGCAACCAAAAAGTTTGAAAGCAACATGGGAAAACATCTGGGCCACAACCTCCCATCAACCTGTAAACAAGTGTGATACCTCAACATTCACCAAGTTCCTTTATCCCCCCCAACTACAGTCCCTCCATCTATTGCCACAAAATCTGGGGGTTCAAAACAACAATCAGTCCCTATCTGTAGATCCTTGTTTATACACATGTAATTATCTTTAATCATAGTGTAGTGAACACATTTAAAATGTAAGCACAGATTAAGATAGTAAAACCTTGAAATATTTTCCTTGCTCTAGTTAAGTTTGATATAGGTTAATTTTCCTCTTTTTTTTCCTGCCTTTACTCTTAAATGTACTATATACATATCCTTTCTGACACACATGAGAAAAGGGGGAGGAAGTTTAAAAAAAAAAATCTGAAATGTTTGATGTTTTATTGTAATGCCAAATAGAAGTTGCACTGTGAAAAAATACAATGGTACATTACATCCTATTATTCCCATTGATACCATTAGTTACAGTCAAGGCGCCAATGTAAAAGAATAACAGCTAAAACCAAATACGGTCCCCCTAACTCAGTGACCTGACATGCAGGTGCATTATACCCCTGAAAAAAGAAGGCATCAGTTCTACATGAAGTAGCATGCCACTGTCATCTTTTACACTGTCACTCGTTATTCTCATTATAATGATAGAATTTAATTTTATTTAAATCCACATCTTGAAAGGTTTTCCTTGTAGGTATATTTGCATTCTACTTGTTCATTTCAGCATCTATTGTGACATACTACTAGTCTCCACTTGACACTACATGCTGTCTCCTATTTCTATCATTCCAGAATATGTTTTCTTTGTTATGCTACTGCCACTCAGGTTTGTTTAGCTCTTCCTGGTAATCACCTTAATGAAAGTTTGATCTTGCTACTACCTCTATGATATCCTACACCACATATCTAATATCACTATGAAACTGAATCCCAGTAAGAAAGGATTGCTGACTGCTCCCAAACATACATTACATCTAACATCTATTCCTTACCTTTGACAGTGGTGTTTGAACTCTACTCCTAAACATGAAAATGATTTGTTTTCAAGATGGCTGCTGATTGTTCTCTTGATAACTATGTTCATGATACATTGAGAACCATGATTACTTACAAGATATTACTTGGTTCAAAATGCTACTTAACAGGAAAGACCTTGCTATGGCACTGTAGAGGAACTTGAGTAGCATACACTTTATATTTTGGTGGTACAAATAAATCAACTTCCGTTAACTAGCTAAGGATTTACTTCCTGGGGAGAAATATCCATGTATCATCAACCTAGTGTAGCAAGTACCATTCTGTTATTTTTTTGCCACTTTGGAAATATAGAGGTTGGTCAGAACACTGTTGTACTCCAGAAGTTCCTAGGTACCACAATGACCATTTTAGACACTTAGCAAGGAAAGTTAGTTTCTGCATTCCATCAATGTAGTAGACCATCCACAGGTTTAGATAATGACTTTGAATACTCTTTAAACCTCCTGATCACAGACTGATAATAGGAGTTGATACTAATCAAAATTTCCATTTGTCTTGTAAATAAGAACTATAATTATAGTCTTTATTAGAGAGGTAGGGGAAGGGAATTAACTCTTCATTTTGGATTAAACAATTTACAGTATTGATACATCAAGCAAATGTTAATGATCCTTTCAGCATACATCTTTTTCATTAAAAGCCAAACTACTTCTAAGGGTAATCTTCTCTGCTTTCACAAAATAGAATATAAAGGCCTAAATATGCAACCTTACTCATATGAATAGTTCAGCACACGAGGAAAAAGACACAATTCCGTAACTCCAAACCAGGGTTAATTCATTCAAAAGATCAGCTGGGTATAAACTAGTACTATCCTTTGATATTAGAGGACATATCTGGAGGTACACAGATTTAGAACATCTAAGTTCTGACCCATATGTTTTAGGGACCATATTCTCTATACTTATATATAGTGAGTTGTACCTCGCCTTTAAGTCAACAACACTACTTAAAATGAAGGTAACCACTGAAGATCCACTTGATCCTAATAGACTATACAACATACTTGCGGTTTCAAAAAGCTTATTCTTCTCTGCTTATCAACCTTATGATACATCATACGTGAGATATGTTTCTAAAAAAGATTCATTTGATCAATCATTTTTGGATAAGCTACTTATATGATTCAGATGACCAGAAGCTCAGAACTGAACTGATTAGGGTTACCAAGGACTTAAGTTTTTGCCCTTCAAGTTTTTCCCTTCTATATTCATATTGCTTTCTCTCAGAAATGGATGGCTACATGCAGTCACCAGTAAAAGTTATATTTGAAGATACAATACTGAATTTCAAGATCTAATGCAAGGTAAATAGTCAGAACTGTAAAAGTAGAAGTGTTACTTTTCAAAATGGATCTTCAATATGCTTTTCTGTCAGAAAATAATTAGCACAATCAGTTTATATTATTTTTGATTGATCAACAGACAGTTCAAACTTGCTAATATTTTAAGGCTTACATAATTCTAAGATAAGACTGAATTATACCAATTCTAAAAATGAAGCAAGTGGTCATAAGCTCTGTAGATGGGTTTGAATTAGTACAAAATGTTGAAAAGAGTGATTTATGGCAATTATGCTTCTTCTATGCTATGTGGGAAAGTAGTGAGTGCCAAAACTGATTTAATATTAAATGAAAATTGAGTTTATTATTTTGAGGTAGAATGATATCATTTGTGATTAGCAGCTCAGTCTAAAAAATGTCACCTTTTTACAGCTGAAATACTATGTTGTATAACACAGGAACTGAACCGTGTCAGGAAAAGAGAGCAGACAGTACTTTAAATAAATTCAATGAAATCTATGCATCATGAGTTCACCTAATGTGGTTAGGTGCAAAAGAATAAAATTCCATTCAGAGAAATGTCTGTTTTATGCCTCTATCTCCTGCATACTTGAAATTGTTTTGGAGTGCATTTCCCTTAAAGTATAGATTCTTGTTACTTCCTCTTCAAGAGAAGCATACCTAACAGGTTATTGATTTGGTTCTGAAGGACACAGTGTTTATTATGTAGGAAACCATTGCTGGGCACAAGCGTGAGAAATTAATGATGGCTTTGTAAGTGTCCATGCTGTGGTACTGAACCAGTGGGGCAACTGTCAATCTATATGATAATACATCCCCAAACTTCATAAAATCAGCGATGTGAAAAAGCATTGATTTTCCTGAGCTAAACAAGGTTTGTCAGACAGAAAGCCTAAAAAAATTTACTCAAGTTAACACCTCTGCTTGTAAAATCGTTAATTTCAAATTTGTGTGAATATTTTATAACCAAACATACAAATATATTTGTCATGAAATGCTTACTAAATAAAATGTTAACACTGAACATTAAAGATTACATTTATTCCTTGTATTTTGCCTGTACTTCATTGCATAACGTCTTTCCTTATTTAGTCAACATTACAATTTGAAAAATTGCCTTTTCAAAATGCATTCATTGTTATCTATTGTCAAATTCATAATAGTTGATATTTCATAAAAAGCACAGCTAAAAAGATAGAAACCCATTATCTGATCAAAGCCAGGGATATCTGCATAGATACGTTCAAATGGTAAAAAACGTTGCAAGTTAAATCTTGCTTCCACTGAGGTCAATGAAACAAACATTGATCTCAGTAAAACTAGATGGCAAGCCCAAAGTCTGAGATCGATTGTACCAAGACAAAACTTCAGTAGTCCACATACATTCATTTGAAGTACTGAATGTATGGACCCTCATGCAAAGACTCCTTGAAGTCAACGGTTGTATTGTCTTCAGCGGACTTTGGGTCAGATCACTGAGGATGCTGACAGAAGTGGCATTTGGTCCCCTGGAATCACTCTTTTAATGGCAGCATTAAAGCAAATCAAATCACTGGCTAGAATAGGTTTGCTTTCTCACACAACTGTTTGCTTTCCTTGTATGTGACTAACACATTGGGACTCTTGAGATTGAAAAAAAAAAAGAAAGAATAAAAGACTATCACTTTAATATATTAAGAATTCAATTCAGGTAAAAAACCCAAAAAACCAAAAACGCTTAGAATAAAAAAAGAAAGAACAACTCTCTTCTGAGTAACTGAAATAGCTGAATGTTCCATAAAAATACAGTTTTAAATGAAACAGACAATGTAAAAGGGAGTCTATTACAGTAACTGGTGTTAAGCAGCTGCTTTATATGGCAGCATTGTTGGGGTTTCTCCTTATCTTCTTAAAATAGCTCACTTTAGAATTAAACTTGGTTTTGTTTCATTTTGTAAAGTGACTTGGGCTCCTTCTCTGCCCACACCATAGGATGGAGAATTAATGGATGCTCTGCTTTGCTCCTCACAGCAAGCTGTCTTTACCAGCTCTATTTTTAAAAAATGTAGTCACACAGTTTTGCTGTGACAAATTTAAAATTGCTTTATATGAAATATTTAAATGGTTTGTAAACATTTCAAGGAGCAATTAGCTCAAGTAGTACAAAACAATGCCCATGTGTTTTTCATGCATTGGTTCTGCATTGTGTAATTTATCTTTTTTCCCTGTTTTAGTTAAAAAGATAAGAAACTATATTAAACAGATATAGGTACATATCACTTGGATGCACAGATCTGGTTAACAGAACCTTTTGTATACTTACCTTTAATGATTAACCACCTCTAATATATATAACGCTTAATAATTCCATGAAAATATGCCCACAAGACTCAAATTCACTCCAATTAAATTTGACAATTTATATGCTGTTAGTATACTGAAAACTATTCATCTTATTTCATGCTTTATATAAATATCACATACATTTTTTCCCTTGACAAATTTGTTCACTGCTGACATTATTAAATTAAAGTCCACAGATTCTACCTGAAGTTTGGTGGACAACATGCATGTAAAGTATTGCTATCTAGATTGAAGCATAAAAAGCTAGTATTTGGAAGACATCATAATGAGAAATGTTATCAAAACCAATACCTAAGAACTTACTGAATGCTTTTCTAGATATAGGTCACAAGTTCCCTAGAGTATAAAAAAAGCATTTAAAAAGTGAAAGTTACGGTTATGCTATAATGTCTGATCTAGTAATGTTTATAATAGTATAAAACATACTGTTGATTCTATATATAAAATCTTGGGGCATCTTTAACATTTCACACCTACACACGTATATTATGACATATAGGAAAAGAAAGAGGCCTACCATTTTCCTCATCTGACTTATTTTCATTGTCAGAGTCAGTCAGTGTAAGGGCTGAATTTTCACGACTCGAGAGACCAGAACTGCGCCTGGATTTTATTCCTCTTCCCCACAGCCTTATAGCATGCTCTGGAGACATTCCTCCCTCTGTATCTGAGTCAGCATCAGACCCGGTACTCAAGGAATAACCTTGATGAAGTATTCCTATGTCTGAGCAATAACCACTTCGATGGGGAGAGGGTTCACAGATTCCAAGTTCTGCCAGGGTGAAGTTGGTTCCTAGGGGAACATTAAAACAAAACAAAAACAGGCAAGAATTTAAATCTAAATTACTTTAAAAATTAAAGTTACACATATATTCATTATTTCATAAATATATGCGCTATTATGCCTTAGTAATTAATATATTATGTAAGAAGAGCTATGGTTTTGTAAGGTTTTCAGGCCTCATTAGAAGCATATGGCATTGTAGAAATGATAAGTAAAATACACAAAACAAAAAAGTAAGGTCTGCAAAATATGACATGAGTTTTTCTTCTCATATTTTCCCTCATCCTGTAATCCTTAGGATCCTGGTTAATATCAAGGTCACAAGCAGTCTTAAAGACCCGGCATTTTTATGCTACACGCAGTATGGAGTTTGCGAGACTGGGGTCTTGGTTCTGACCTTGACAGTTGACCCCACTACACCATAATGTTTCTATATTATGTGAAAGCCCCAAATAGATTTAAAATTATGATTTGAATGTTTTAATTTTTAAATGAATATGTAATATAGCTGAGTTGAAAAAGCTGAGGAATGCAAAATCGACTGGAATAGTAAAACACTGAATGTGATACATTCTAGGAAAAATATTACTAGTGTCACTACTAACTAGTTACTAGTGTTACTAGTAGTTTAAACATGAAGTTAGGTTAGATATTTTGATATTTCTACTATAACTTAATGAGATGCATCTTATCATGATGATCATGCTTTTTTCTTTTATTTATAGCAGCATCCTCTGCCCACAATAAAACTTTTTGTATTAATAGTATAGTACAAGCAACGTAAGTGATAAGACTAATTTCTGGAGGCAAAACTTCTGGAATTTATGACAAAATAAGGTGGCGTCTAGCAAATCATAATATAACTCAGTGGATAGGCTGCACTTGCAGATTCCTAAAGGTACTGGCTAATAGGTCTGTGTGAATAGGTAACTATTTGATTTGGATTCAGCCAATTCGGATTCGGTCAATTCAATTCAGAGATTCAAAGCACTTTTCTGAATCGATTCGATTGAATTGATTGGGGAAAGGCTCGGCAATTCAGAGATTCGGCCATAGGGTATAATGGGTAATCAATGAAATATCTATACCTTTGTTGTCTTTTGGCTGATTTGGATGAAACTTCCAGGGCTGGTAGCCTCTCATGAGAGCATTAAGCCTGCCAAATTTCAAGGTGATAGGTGTAGGATTTTCTGGGAAACTGCACCTCAAAATTCTGAAAGCAAAACTCATGTCACGTGTGTGTGTTAAGCCACAGTGGGGTGAAAACTACAGGGATAGTAGCTCTTGCTGATGCCACAAAGCCTGCCAGATTTCAAGGAGGTACATGCAGGGGTTCAAGGAGATAGGTGCAGGAAACTGCACCTCAAACTGCTGACAAGCAAAACTCATGACATCAGTGACACTGTGTATGTGTTAAGGCACAGGGGGGTGAAAACTGCGGGAGTGGTAGCCCCTGCTGAGGCCATGAAGCTTGCAAGCTTGCAAGGAGAGAGGTGTAGGAGTTTCTGGGAAACTGCACCTCTGCACTTTTACCTGTGCTGCTACATCCCCCTCCCCCCCGCTTGCTTGTCCCTCACCTCCTGATGCCTCCATTTCCATTTTTACTGACTGGCTTTCTGCCTGCAGTGCATGCGAGACCAGCCTCTCGCTTCTTTACTATTCCTTCCATCCAGGACCAGGAGCCACATCAACTGCACGTACTTCCTCAGCCCAAAAAAGGGTTTTTCAACCCAAAAGCTTCTTAAGATATATTTTTCTAATTATTTCTGTTTTTTCATAATAAACATATAAACATAAAAACAAAAGATAAGCCATCATACACCACGAGTGACATATATCCAACACAACATCTTTACTTCTTGCTGTCAATTCCTTTATGAAAAGGAAGACTGTGACAGTTCCGTCTGGATACCTTTGATGCTGCTGATACTATTGGTGTTGAGCCAACTAAGTTGTTTTGACCTGCCATCATTTACAGTGGTGGAATCAAGCTGAGGCTGTAGGGGAGGAGGAGGCCTCAAGGAGGCACACTGTCATGTTGTTCAGAGGCTCCAGCACCAGGAAGAGCACACCTGAACACACACACAGTCTCACAAGCACCCATGTCATGAGTTTTGGCTGCCTAAGGCCAGAGGTGCAGGACCCCAGACCCAAGACTATCCCTGCACCTATCTCCTTGACAGCTGGCAGGCTTTGTGGCCTCAGCAGAAGCTACCAGGCCTGCAGTTTTCACCCCCCTGTGCCTTAACTCACACAGTGTCACCCATGTCATGAGTTTTGCTTGACAGCAGCTTGAGGTGCAGTTTCCCAGAAACCCCTGCACCTATCTGCTTGAAACTTGGCAGGCTTTATGGCCTCAGCAAGAACTACCGTCCCTGTAGTTTTCACCCCATAGTAGATTAACACATACACACATGACATGAGTTTTGCTTTCAGGATTTTGAGGTGCAGTTTCCCAGAAACTCCTGCATGCCCTCAGCAGGGTCTACCACCCATGCAAGTTTCATGCAAATCAACCAAAAAACAACAAAGTTATAGATACGTCTTTAATTCCCCATTATACCCTATGGCTGAATCTCCAAATCACCAAATCTTTTCTAAATCGATTCAGAAGCTCCAAATTGATTTGGAAAGCCTAAAGCTTCTAGCGATTCAATTCAAATTCATAGATTCGGCCTCCAAATCATCGCCAAATCCGAATCGCGATCCTAAGCTTTGCACAGCCCTATTGGGTAAGTATGGACTTGCTAGCTGATTTCTAATGATATTTCTTTCCATACAGTAATAAATGCACTGGGCCCTTTAAAAATACACAGAAATATTCAGCAGTCTCCCAGCTCTACTGATTTTGGAATTCTTCAAGCTAGGCTAAAAACAAAAACAGATTTATATCACTACAGCTGTGGACTATTTAATTCATATTGCTCACAATGCAACTGATTGTGAAGTTTGTGCTTTCATTATAGCATTTTTATTTCCTATTTAAACAGTTATTGACATTTCTCTCTTTCCATATATAGATACCAAAAAGGACATATAGATAAATATACAGGTAAGTATAGACTATATAAAAGTCTTTTTAAAGTCTTGAAATGTTTTATAGTAATATATATGCTTCATTAATCAGTTCTTAAAAAGAATGGCAATTTCACTTCCACGGGATAAGCAAGTCAGATAACGTATTATTAAAAAAATACCTAATTTATTTATTTTTATACAGCTTTTCCTAACCCCACAATGTCACTTAACTGTACAAAAAATTTTGGGACCCAAGTTGTATTAAATCTATACAAAAGAGGTTTTATTCTACTTAATTTTTATCTCCTAACATATCAGTTCAAGAGCAGGAAGTGATTTCTCTTTGAAAAAGACTGAGGTGTTTCCTTGGCAAGCAGGGGTTGGCAATGCTCCTGAGATAGCAAGTTTCTTCACCACCCAAAGGAAAAACCCTTTGCTTTACCCCAAAGACACTCAACTTCTGCCAGCACTAACAGATTGCTAGATTCTTCTGAAAGAAGGAGGGTCACTGCAACACAGTGTCTGGGTAAGGTGATTACAGAGGTTGTGAGTTAATGAAATAAAAATGGAGAGTGACTACTTCTAAAACAGCAAACCTTTAGCTGCTATGTTTAAAAATGAGATAAAAAGAAAAATACACAGACAGAAAATTCACTTAATTTCCCACAGGACTTAATTATAGCAAATTAACCCAATTGTTTGCAATTGAATATATTCTTATTTGAATCCACCTCATGGTTAAATCATCGAAGAGAGCTGTGATATGTATTTTTAAAATTACGGTATCTAAAGAGATATGGAAAACCATGTGGAACTCAATATTGGAAAGAAAATATCCACATTTTGTGAGAAACTTATTTTTACTCTTAGTACTTTCAGGAAAATTTGAAGGAGAACTTCGTTACCCCTACCTAGGCAGGGATTCTTTAAGAACAGTTTCACTACTCCATTTTAGGTTCATAATGAAACTTGTGGCAGTTGGTCATAAGGCAGGTCTTCCTGATTGAACATACTCTTGTTAATTTCAGTCACTGCTTGCAAATTGTGCAGAATACATTTAACAGAAACTTACAAATTGTTTTGAATGTTGTTTCTGCCATACTGAATGCAAATCATTCAAAAAGAAACTCAGTGGTATGAAATTATGCACAATAAACCAAGGAAATCCACCTAAATTAATGTGAGCTGAAACCTTCAAGTCTGACACATTCTGAATAGGACATAATCATCATAGTGCACTCTGAAATTAGTAAGACTACACCCATTCCAACCTACAACAAAAGAAGTGCAGTAAAACTTATAAATGATTGCCTTGTTTGTTGGTTCGAAGTGTGTATAAACTCAGACAATTATGAATATATTCCCTTAATAATACTGTTTTACATACCCAATCATCCCAGCTTTAATGATACTCTGTAGAATTTAATAGCCTTTAAATGTCCAGATAATTTCACTCTAATTAGCATTTGGTGCTGACGTACTACAAACTATAACATTTGATGCCACAAGCGAATTTAAGTTGGCCGCTTACCTTATTTTTCTCAAATATAAATGTTAGTAGTATAGGAAGTGAAAAAGAACTCATTTTTTGCTCATTTTTGCTTTAATTGAGAATTTTGAAAAAATGCATGTGGTTTTGAGAGGTAAAGAGAGGAAGCTATATACAAATTAAGAGTCAGATTGAGGGATAGATACATGGGCCTGGATCAAACTACTTGTCACTGTAGCTTGGAATCCTTTACCAAATGCTAGTTAGTATCAGTTGCTACATGTAAAGGTGTGAGAAATCCTATGAGGACAGTGTACACCTAAGCAAAGTTTAGAACTAGAAGTTGGGCCCTTTGGCCTCACTGGACATGGTCATTGGTGGCAAGCCAAGCTTCTCTCTGCCGAACCTGCACTCCTGTGCCCCCTGTACTTCAGCAGCTGCCAGACCCTGCAGTGCGACCTGGCCTCCATCAGACCCTGTGCTCTCCCCTTATTTGTTGAACCCTGCACCACCCCTCATCCCACCCCTTCTGGAGTGTGCCCTGTAGTCCCTGCACCACTTCCTCCTCACTGCTGCTACCACTCCTATCAGACCCTTCACCAATGCTGCCTCATGCCAGAATCTGTACTGCCCCCACCACTTGACCCTATGCCCTGCTGCTGCTGCCATGGAGACCACTATAAGAGTCCTCATGCCCTGGATTGGATCTGGCCTGTACAGAGCCTCACAGTCCTGAACCAGCCAAGGGCCTCAGATCACTGTGACCAGTGGGGTCCCTCAAGGCTCTGTCCTTGGAACCATACTGTTCACACATCTTCATTAATGATGTGGACATTGGAGTCAGGAGTGGACTGGCCAAGTTCGCCGATGACACCAAACTTTGGGGTAAAGCATCCACGCCAGAAGATAGGCGGGTGATCC
>NW_017728914.1:11864752-11922682 GCF_001723895.1 Crocodylus porosus
GGCTCAGCATACGGGTGGATGAGAACCTGATGGTGTTTAACACTGAAAAATGCAAGGTTCTCCACCTTGGGAAGAAAAACCTGCAGCATCCTTATGGTCTTAACAGTGCTATGCTGGCTAGCACTACGGAAGAAAGAGACTTGGGGGTCACGTCACCATTGACCACAAGATGAACATGAGCCTGCAGTGGAATGCTGCAGCTAGTAAAGCAACCAAAATGCTGGCTTGCATCCATAGATGCTTCTCAAGCAAATCTCGAGACATCATTCTCCCCTTGTACTTGGCCTTGGTGAGGCCGCAGCTGGAGTACTGCATCCAGTTTTGGGCTCCACAATTCAAAAAGGATGTGGAAAACCTTGACAGAGTCCAGAGAAGAGTTGCATGCACTATCAGAGGTTAGGAAAAC
Source organism: Crocodylus porosus (assembly GCF_001723895.1). Lineage (NCBI taxonomy): Eukaryota > Metazoa > Chordata > Crocodylia > Crocodylidae > Crocodylus > Crocodylus porosus. Next base: position 11,865,159 of record NW_017728914.1, read on the forward strand.
AGACCTTATGACGACAGGCTGAGAGCCATGGAGCTCTTTAGCCTGGAAAAGCGCAGGCTCAGGGGTGATCTGACGGCCACCTATAAGTTTATCAGGGGTGACCACCAGTATCTGGGGAATATTTGTTCACCAGAGCATCCCAAGGGATGAAGAGGTTGAACAGTCATAAACTACTACAAGACCATTTCAGGATGGACAAAAGGAAGAATTTCTTTACTGTCTGAGCCCCCAAGGTCTGGAACAGCCTGCCATCAGAGGTGGTTCAAGCACCTACATTGTACACCTTGAAGAGAAAATTGGATGCTTATCTTGCTGGGAACCTATGACCCCAGCTGACTTCCTGCCCTTTGGGCGCGGGGCTGGACTTGATCTTCCGAGGTCCCTTCCAGCCCTAATGTCTATGAAATCTTTGAAATCTTTAAGATAATTTTATATATATAACTATATATATTTAGGCATATTGGGTGTGAAGCTAAACATTTACAAATGAACTGTTGGCTGAAAGAATGAAGCTTTTATTCTGCAAGTAAAATATGTTTATTTAAAGAATCAGTGGAGTACCCAATTCATATCCTGAGTTTTCACAGTAGAGAGCAAAAGCAGCTTTGTAGCACAATTTAATTTTCATTTAGTTTACCATATACTAATTCATATTGTCAAGAATACTTTTTACTACTACTACTTTATATAATATGCTAAATACTTATTTAGCTATATGAATACTCCCAAAGGGTATGATAAATTAATGATGGACAACCTCTTCACCAGTACAGTAAACTGAAAAGGAGTAAAAAATAGTGTAAAATATCAGCAAGGGGTATTTTCACCTCAGCTGTAGAGAGAAGTTCAGTTGGTTAACAGTGTGACAGAGGATGGGTTTTATTGTAATGTTTTTGTATTAACTAAATTCATGTAATAGTAATGTTGTATGACTTAGTATCTCTTAGCTAACTTATGACAGGAAAAGAATGGGTTAGGCAGGGGTGGGAAATTATTTTGGACAGAGGGCCGCTTCCTGAGTTTTGGCAAACTATTGAGGACCACATGATAGGCAGTGGCGGATAAATATTAATTTTCTAATTTTTTTAGGAGCCCTGAGGGCTGGATAAAATGGTCTGGCAGGCCGCATCTGGCCCCTGGACTGCATTTTGCCCACCCCTGAGTTAGGGGAACAGTGAAGCCAGAATTGCTGGCTTAGATGACAAAATACATCCACCTACAGGGCCTTTAATATCCTTGTTTACATCAAACTGGGAGCTGTAGGTGACACCCAGGAAACCCTAGAGAAGCTGAAGGAGATAAGTATGACCATGGCTAAGTCACTGTGAACCGCAGAGTGCCTGGTTACAAGGAGAGGCTGAAAACAGACCAAAGAAGCAGCTCTGGGGCTCCTTTTGTGCAGACTGGTTAGGGAACAGCTGATTAACTTTGGGGTCCTTAGGGCTGTGTGGGTTGGGCTGGGAACAGAGGAACTGGTTAACCCTTTGGAAGGTGCAGAGAACATCTGGCTGGGTGGTCTTTGTGCCAAGTATATGCTTTTGTTGAAGAGAAGTTATCTATTTTGTTACTTGGAATTCTAGGTTGCCTTTTCTCCCCAACAAGAGTTAAAATCCCTCTCTAAGGAACTGAAAGCTACCTCCTTGAGTCAGAGCCATAAACATCCAAGGAGGGTCAGGGATGAAAGGCCTGGGTCTGAGAGTAGGAAGAAAAGCTCTTCCATTGCTCTAGAGGCCATACATGGACTGGCTTCAGGGACCAGACAAGGCCAAGGGATCCTAGGAAGCACTCTCCTGGGGGGGACCCCACAACAGACATTAAAGTGTAAGAATACATGAATTTCCATACTGAAAGTCGTTCTCATTCAGCATTATACATTTAACAGGGGACTGTCTGACACAGGAAAGGATAAGAATTCAGGTACAGGTAGATGCAGAATAATCTGCTTTATACATGATATTATCACTCTGTTATCTAATGATTAAAGATAGGTTTAGGCCAGAAGCAGGAGGTTTGATCCCTAACAACACTTTTGTTATAAAAACTATATTCTTGATAACTATATAAGATATACAATCTTTCCAGATTCCTGGCCTCTCTGATTTCTTGCAACAGAGTTTCACAAATTAATTATATGTTATGTTGTATGAAAAAAGGATTTGTTTTAGATTTGAACCTGTACTTCAAATTTCATTGCATGTCCTTGTGCCATGATAAAGAAAGAACATACCTTCTCATTTTACTTTTTCTATATCATTCACTGTTTGATAAGCTTTAACCATGCACCCTTTTATTGTCTTCTGTCTAAGGTCAAGAATCATTGCCTTTTCAATTTATCTTCCTATTTTAGGTCTTTCAGGACTACCTTCTTCAACTCATTCCAAACCATTTTTGATTTAATACTAATATTAATTGTATATTACCAGATGCTCTAAACTTGTTGCAGGAAAGAAGATGAAAACACTTAGAAAAGTGAGAAAAAACAAGAATCTGATTGTTGTCCTCTGGCATTAATGACTTTTCTACTAAAACAAATTCCTTTAATATGGACACACTTTTTAATGTCTGCTTCACATTTACAGATCATCTTATTTACTATTGAGAATGAAATACTGTACAGCAGTGCACAAGTAGTCCAGCAGATTCTCGGAATGTCCTGGGGATAAGTTTTTGATACAGATGGTTCACAGACACACTAGAGGGGAAAGCTCTTCTCAACTTGCTGCTCACAAACAGGGACAAATTGGTTGAGAATGTGAAGGTGGAAGGAAATTTGGGTGACAAAGACCACAAAATGACAGAATTTAAGATCCTAAGGGAAGAAGGAGAACAGAATAAAGAAACTGGAATTCAGGAAAGCAGACTTCAGCAAACTCAAGAACTGCTGGGCAGGATCCTTTGGGAAGCAAGTCTGAAGGGTAATGGAGTCTACGACAACTGGCTGTATTTTAAGGAGGCCCTTTTAGAGGTGCTTATGAACCTCTCCTGAGGCAACAGAAGAATGGGAAGTGCAACAGGAGGTCAACCTGGCTAGACAGCAATCCCTTCACTGAGTTTAACCTTAAAAAGTAATCCTATAAAAAGTGAAAACCTGGTCATACTACTATAGAAGAGTATATGAGTATTGCATAGGCATGCAGGGAGAAAACTAGGAAGGCCAAGGCACTATTTGAGATGCAACTGGAAAAAACCATAAAAGGAAAAAAAAAAAAGAGGGTGAGGGGACAGTCTACAAATACAGCTAAAGTAAGAGCACCACCAGAGAAAGCATACCTTAGGGAATGCAGGAGACAATCTGGTTATGAATGATGCAGAGAAGGCTAAAGTATTTAATGCATTTTTAAACTGATTCTAGACAGGCAGATATCAGATGACCAGTGTGGTTAGCATCAGCAAACAGCCTAGAGTAGTAGAAGAACAGGTTAAGCATCACTTAGGGAAGCTGAGTGCTTTCAAGTTGACAGGGTCAGATGGGATGGACCTTAGGGCACTGAAGTAATTGGCTGAGGTAATTTCAGAGACATTATCTATCCTCTTTGAGAACTTGTGGAGCTCAAGTGAGATCCTAGATAATAGGAAAAGAAAAATTATAGTGACTATCTTCAAGAAAGGGAAAGAGGCAGATCCAGAGAATTATAGACTAATTAGTCTGACCTTGATACCTGGACTAGGGACAGAAGTTACACAAACTAGTTTAAGTACTTGGAGACTGGTTTAAACCTGTAATAGAACAGATGTTCAGTGCACATAAACAAGTTTCAAAATGGCCAAAACTGGTTTAAGATAAAACTGGATGGATATAGTATCAGATGTAACCGATTTAGGTCAAACCAATTTATGGAAGTTCTGTCCCACAGTCCTCCTGACTGGGTGCTTGCCTACGCAGCACTGCTTAGGGGCACCAGGGAGTCTCCACTTTGAGGGGCTTCCCCTCACCCTAGACCAGGGTCCCCCAGCCTGGAGCAGCTCCAGAGAGCTGAGGGGAATTTTTGCCCTGCCAAAACTCAGATCTGCTTGCCTTAGCTGCTGTGAACCTCAGGGAGTAGAGAGAAATTCTCCTGCTCCTCCACAGCTGGTTTTGCCCCCAGTGCTGTGAGTCTGAGGCAAAACTAGCTGCAGAGGAGTGGAAGAACTATCCTATAGACTCGCAGTGGCTGAAAGAAGCAGCTCTGGAGGGCTGGGGGAAACTTCTTGAGGGGGAGGCTGCCCCCAAGGTGGGAAACCCAGACAGGGGGTCTCCTTAACCTTTTGGAGGGTGGGGACAGCAAAGGGGTGGGCCAGGAATGGTCAGCAGGCTGGGAGACATGCTCTAGCACCTCCTGGTCTGGGTCAATGCAGGCCTCCCCCTGACTTTCCCAACTGGAAACTGAATGTCAGTTCAGTTGGTTATCATTTTAGCCTATGCTGGGAAGTTGCCTAGGTTGAATAGATTCTGCCTCATGCTTTTTGACTGTCTGTATTTAGCCCTGAAAAGATCATGGAGCACATTCTCAAGGAGTCTATTGTGAAGCACCTAAATGAGAATAAGGTGATCAGGAGCAGCCAGCATGGATTCACCAAAAGCAAGTCATGCCTAACCAACCTGATTTCGTTATATGAGTGGCAGCATCTGTGGATGGGGGAGAACAGTAACTGTGATATACTTTGTCTTAAGCAAATCTTCTGACATGGTCTCCCACAACGTTCTCCTTAACAAGCTAATGAAATACAGAATAGACAAAAGTACTGTAACATAGATAAATAACTATTTTGATCATAATGCTCAACGGACAGTCTTGAATGGCACAATGTCTAGGTGTGATGACATATCAAGTAGGGTTTCCCAGGAATCTATTCTCAGTCAGGTACTTACTAATCTTCATTAATAATCTGGATGATGTAATTGAGTTTGTGATTAGCAAATTTGTGGCAACACCAAATTAGGTGGAGTTGCAGATACTGGAAAGTAGGGATAGGATCCAGAATGACCTGGATAGACTGGAGGGTCCTCAACCTATTGGTTAAGACTCAACAAAGACAAGTGAAAAGTCCTGAACTCAGGATGGAATACTTATATGCACAAATACAGGATGGCTGGCTAACAAGCAGTACTACAGAACAGAATATGGGGTTTACAGTAAATCATAAACTGAATATGAGCTGACAGCATGTTTTTGTGGGGTTTTTTGAGTTTGTTGCAACTAAATGCCAATAGCATACTGGGTTCTATCAATAGGACTGCCACATGCAAATCAGGAAGTATGTGGACAGATTGGAAAGAGTCCAGTGAAGGGCAATAAAAATGATTAGGGAGCCTAGGAAGCTGGCAAGTCTGAAAGAGCTAGGGCTATTTAGTCTGGAGAAGAGGAAACTGGGGTAGGGGAGGAGGAGGAGAGGGGATTTGATAATGGTCTTCAAATACCTAAAGGGCAATTAGAGAGAGGATGGAGATGGGGTTTTCACTATAACTGTAGGGAACAGGAGTAGGAGTAATAGACTCAAGTTGCAGCAGAGGAAATTTAGGTTGGGGACAGAATCACAGAATCAGAAAATTAGAGTTAGAAGGGACCTCAGGAGGTCATTTAGTCCAACTCCTTCCCCTCAAAGTGAGACCATCCCCAACTAAATCATCCCAGTGAAAGCTTTGGCTAGCTGTGTCTTAAAAACCTCCAAGAACAGAGACTCCACAAACTCTGTGTAATCTGTTTTAGTGTTTTACTCTCCTAGTGAGAGTTTTTCCTAATATCTAACCTACACTTCCCTTGCTGCAACTTGAGACCATTGCTCCCCTTCTTCTGTCATCTGCCATCACTGAGAACAATCTAGCTCCATCCTCTTCAAAACCACCCTTCAGGTAGTTGAAGGCTGCTATGAAATCCACCCGCAGTCTTCTCTTCTCCAAACTAAATAAGCCCAGTTTCCTCAGCCTCACTTCATAAGTCATGCCCCTTAACCATTTGTGTTGCCCTCTGCTGGACTCTCTCCAATGCAGAGAAACTTTCTGACTATGAGGGTGGTCGAGAATTGGAATAGGCTACCTAGAAAAACTGGAATCTCCATTCCTGAAAATTTTCATGAGCAAGTTAGAAAGATACTTGACTGAGATGGTTTAGTCAAGGATGATCTCACCCTGAGCAGGGGGCTGGACTAGGTGACCACCCCTACTTTCCTATGATCCTATGACCAGTCCAAAAACATAATGCATCATTTCAGGTGTTACTGCATGTATATGACAGAGGTACACTTTCTGTATTATGTGCCAGGGATTCAACCACAACTAAGTTTAGTAGACTGCATGGCTAAATTTTACATGTTCATGCCAGAAAAATTCTGTCCTTTAATGGGACCTTTGTGGGCAGAAACATCCCATCTAAAAATACTACCCATTGAGAAGACTGAACCATGTTCAAGCACAAGTCATAGATCAGGATGTCTGAAGTAATGGCTGATATTTGATGAATTCTTGAGGTCAGATTGGAGTATCATAATGGGTTCTTCTTGCCTTAAAATTGATGATTTCATATCAGTTCAGAGCTTGTAATTTCTCAAAATTATCACATCAATCAAATTTTTTAAATAATGCAATTCCTGTATTCCCTTGTTCAGTAAAGGGTTGATGCTAGAAAAAGGAGCTAATGTAATGTGCTGTGTACATGAAGCACAGACTAACACATGGCAAAGCTCTCTCAGATGCCAGAGGACAGATCTACTTGAAAAGCAGTCTCAGTGGGGGAAAAGGGATAGATGTATTTGAAAGATACAATATGCAGACATACATCATGCGTGAAAAGATGACTAACTATAACTATATGCAACAGTTAAGTGTACTTGAAAGTGTTATTAGATTGTCACTACTATTGCATATCTGAAAAGCCAAACATTTCTTTGTTATCATTTTACAATTTAAATTAGAAGTTGGGTTAACTATCTCACACATATGTAGCACTTTTCATTCAAATGGATCAAAAAGTGATTCACAACTATTTAACAGAGATTGCATGAGAACACCACAATGGGCGCACCTACATGTGGAATGAATGCAACACAAACTCTGATACATATCATCCCAGAGTTTATTGCTCCCAGGTGCTGCATTTACAAGTGCACCCAGGACTTCATGCTGAGCCAGGTCAGAGCAGCCCCAGCTAACAGGAGGTCTGGAGGGTCAGCCTGCCAGCCTGGGGCTGGTCTGACCAGGCTCAGCATGCTGCCAAGGGGCTGTCTGGGGTACAGGGATGCTTCACTGGGGGCTAGCTAGCAGGTAGTCCTCACACTGAAGCACTCTTGTGACCCAACCAGCCCTGTCAGTGTCTACATGTGCATTGCTGCTGTGTGTTAATTCATGTCCTGTGACCTAACAGGACCACATGTGTAGACACTGAGACTTTACTGTGGGGCTAATTAGGCAGCTTCACAGCAAGTGTCTCATGTAGATGCACCCAAAGATTACTAGATGCATCAAAAATGTGTTTTCATGTTAACAACACACTCCTCCCTTTCTCCACTCAATAATATGTAACCCAGAAATACATGCCGTAAGTCACTGGTGTTTACAGAATATGACTACACAAAATGCAATTTTGCCAGCATTAAGAGAATGCTATTTCCCAGGAGTTACAGAGTCTCCCCAAGGAGCTGCTTCCTCAGGACAACTGTGGACTTGTCTAGTCTCTCAGAACACCCCTAGGAATCAGTCCAGGCATGACACCTTGTAGTTGGGGGAGGAGCCCAGGGTCCTTTACTCTGAGGATCCTGGCCTTTTGGTCCCTTACCCTCCTATGGCCCTAACTTCAAGAGATAGCATCCAATTCTTTTTCTAAAAGAGGGACTTTGACTTCTGCTGGGGAGACACAGTGCAAATCCCAGCCCTAAGTGGCACAGCAGACAGTCTCTTCAGTAAATTTGCCTGCAGAACAGCCTCAACACAAGGGAAATTCCTTGCCCAAGAGAACCTTCCATCATTAATCCTCCTATGAAATGTGTGACATCATAACAAGAAAGAAGCATAATTCAGCATCTTGCTTGCTGTGAGACAACTTTGAGGTAAACAGACTGCTCCAACTTTTATCTGAGCCTAATTGGCATAAAATGAAAAATGAACTCTTCCAGCCAGGAGATTTTACTCTGCCCTCCAACTCTACTGTGAAATATGAATTTTATTTTCTACTTGGGAGAAATTGTAGTCTTTGCATTCTCCTATGCTTGAGGAAGGGCATGTGTGCCTGAAAGCTTGCAAGTAAAAAAAAAAAAAACCTGTCTTGTTGGTCTAATAAAAGATACCACCTCTAGCAAACTGATTGCTTCTCTTCAGCAAAGACATTTATTGGTGTTAAGGCCAGCCAGAGGTTTTCAATCCCCTCCAAAGGTGTTATGTAGTCCCACTGTCTCCAGTCCAGCCCACACAGCCATAAGCACCCCAAAGACACTCAGCTCTTCCCTTTCCAGTGTTTCTAAGTTCCCAAAGCTCCTCCAATTTGTCTCAGTACCCAGCCTCTTCTGGCCAGGAGCTGCCAGGCTGGGGTTTTATTTTTTTTGGTTTTCTTTTTAAGCCTTCTTTTTCACTGTCATATTCATCTCTTTTGGATACCTCCAGGGTTAAGATTTAAACTCAAGTTTGGAAATACCACATTTAAGGCTGGTCATGCCACTGTAATTCACCCCCTGTTTAGTACATACTATTTGATTAGGATCACATGCTTCTTTTTTCCACAAGTCCCTTGCCTTGTTCAATGAGTTGGAAGCTTTTTGTTCTCATTCAATGTATGGCTATAGATCATACATACTGCACTCCTTTCAAGCTCTGCATGGAATATACAATTACTGATGTCCTTATGAGTCTTTCTGTGCCAATCTAACCATACAAGTAGTTCACAAGGGGTAATTAACTTGTCTTCACAGACTTGTGTGGAATGGTATTATGATCCCATTTTACAGCTAGGAAGCTGAGACACAGTGACCAAGCTTCCTCATCTCCCACCCCCAAATTGTCCTCACTGATTTGGATGCCGAACTTGTGACTAGGGGAGCATTTCTCAGAATGCTTAACTGTTTTATAGTATTTTAAATGAAGAAAACATAAGTTCAATCAATTTCAGTTGCAGCCAAAAACACTAATTTCTGCTGATCTGGCTCTAGGTTTCTCTTGTTGGATATGCAGAAAAAGAGAAACCAAATTGACAGCCAACTATGAGCTCTTGGGCTTACATGACCTGCCCAGCATAGTACAGAGAATGTATGGCCATAAATCTAAGGGTGGTATTCAACTTCTTTAAATATACTCTCTCAATCTGTATTCCTCTGCTTTACTTGGCAATAAATTTTCAATGTCTTCAAAAATGAAGTGAAGATCTTACCAACAATTGGTACATTACAGAAACAAGCATGGGTCATTCCTGCCCTCCAACTTGTGTAGCGAACAAGTCAAGGGGAAAAAAGTATGTATATAAGTAACTCCCCTCCTAGGTTCTGTATCATTCTGCATTACAGCCAGGTGGCTTCAACTCCTCACTATTGGGTGACAGCAAGAGAATTTTTAAAACAGGAAGATTGTCTCTCCTCCCCACCCGCAAGGCTAGAGGACTCCAATTCATCCACCCTACTCTTCAGCACCACTGGGGGTGCCCCAAGAATGAGCTCCCATTGCTGCATTTACCCCCTCCCATTCTGAAAACAGCTGAGCACTGGGAGAGAGCCTGACCACTGCTGTGGGAACCTGGCTGCAGGCTCCCAGCCAGCAGCTAGATTCCCCTCCTGCTGGAACCAACAGTGAACTTCTACTTGATCTGGGTAACCGTGTAACTCAGAACACTTTGCAAAAATCATTCTGAGTTACAGCTGGGAGCTGCACTTCTGCCTGTCCCCTTAGATGTTAGGGTTGTATCCTTCCAAATTCTGAGTCCTCATTACAAAACAGAACTAATTTAATAAGACAGATATGTCTAAAACATTATTCAACATAAGCAAAACAAAATATTTCTTCTCAGAAAGAGATTAACTATTTCACCTGAAACTTAAAAAGAAAAATAAGTCAGCCTGAAGCATAGCTTGAAAAACTTTGGCTCAAGTACCACATTTACTTGAACACATGAGAAAAGTTTTTTCCCCAGTCAGCATAGGGAAAAAAGCCCCTTATATTATATTTGTATACAAGAACATCTCACTAAATGCACTGTCTATCATTAAATAACTTCCGAAAGCAGCATGTGCTCAGTAATGAAAACCAACTATGAAGTTGATTAAATGCAGCCAATACTGAGCATTACTATAACACATGGCCCATATTTGGCCAATATTCTGATCTATTTTATATAGAGCGATATATATAACACACACACACACACACACACACACACACACTCTATTATAGGCTTTCTGTCACACCTTTTAAACCACATTAAGAAAATCATGAACCCATTACAATAAATGCACTCCTTCACCTGCACCCCTGTGCTCCCACCCTCTTCCCTAACCCAAATGCAGTCCCTTAGTCCAGGCCCCTATCTGGAGTTTACATATTCAGTTCATTCACAGTCCTTGTTGCTTTTGCTGTCACTTCAGCTGTTGCTGATCTTCTTGCTGTCCTTCTCACTGTCTCCAGGTCCAGTTGTGTCACTGTCCTCTTCTTTCTCCCTGTCCACTTCCCTTCTTGGGGAGGTTTTGAACAACCTGTGCCAAGTTTCTCTTTTCCAGGTGGCATTGGCTGCATCCTTTCCATTCTCCCACCGCTTTCCAGTAGTAGAACTGGAATTTGCTCAGAAACATTTTAACACAGTCCATTTACTTGAGCTCAGTGTGGCTGTATACCAGTAGATTCCTGCATTGCCATAGGGCACTCCTGATGCAGGACACAAACTGGTACAAGCGGGCTGTCTGGGACCCCTGATGTTTAGTTAGGTGTCTGTACAGTGCCACCTGCCTTGTTATTAAACTGATTCCTGTGACTTCCTCAAGGAGCCAGCTTACCTTTTTCCACACTTCTTTGGCATAAGGACAGAGCCAAAGGAGGTGGTCAATGGTCTCATTCTCATTTTGGCAGCCTTCCCTGTGGCAGCTGGGTCTAGACTCTCACTTTGCCTCCACACCTCTACTGGGAGTATGCACTGAACTGTGAGCCAGTTCAAGCCCTATGGTCTTTTCATAGGTCTTTGTGGAAAGGAATATTAGTTAATGCGGCCCCTCTGAATAAGGAACGTGTTAATGCCCACAGCATGCAGTCACACCCTCAGTGCACTCTTTTGCAAGAAACAGTGAGCCACTACACTTAAGATTTTGACTCCCTCTTTACTCACACAGCTGAGCTGTGCCTTTCTTTCCCCTTTTCAAAGATTCCTGTTTCTTCAATGTCTAGCAAACAGCACCAAATGGGGCCCCAGTTTACCCAGAATCCCTCTGTCAACTCCTCTCCCGGCCAATCGCATATAATTAGTGCAGGCAGACCTGGACAGGTTTCATAATTAGTAGGGTCGGAAGGGACCTGAGCAGATCATCAAGTCCGACCCCCTGCCATGGCAGGAAAGAGTACTGGGGTCAAACGACCTCAGCAAGGTGATTGTCAAGCCTTGTCTTAAAGACCCTCAGTATAGGAGCCAGCACCACTTTGCTTGGAAGTTGGTTCCAGATCCTAGCTGCCCTGACAGTGAAGTAGCACCTCCTGATGTCAAGTTAATTACCCCTTGTGAACTACTTGACAACAAGGTATGATTGGCCTTCCTGAGTGCATCCCCACACTGCTGGCCCATGTTCATTTTGGAGTCAATAATGATTCCAAGATCCTTTTCTGCCTCTGCACTAATGAGAAGGAAGTTCCCCAGCCTGTAGGTCTGCTGCTGGTTCTTCCTCCCCAGGTGCAGCACCTTGCACTTGTCAGTGTTGAATCTCATCCTATTCTCATCCACGTACCCCTGTAACCTGTCTATAGAATCATAGAATCAATGAGTCGGAAGGGACCCAGACAGATCATTTAGTCTGACCCCCTGCCATGGGCAGGAAGGAGCACTGGGAGGGGGCAGAGGTCATACGACCCCAGCCAGGTGCCTATCCAGTCTCCTCTTGAAGATTTCCAGGAAAGGTGAGAGCAGCACCTCTCTGGGAAGCCTATTCCAGACTCTGGCCACCCTTACAGTGAAGTCATTCTTCCTAATATCTAACCTAAACCTATCCTCCCTCAGCTTGTGGCCATTGTTCCTGGTGACTCCGAACAGACTTTCCCTGAGTCCCTGCTGCTGGCCCCTGATAAAGTTGTAGGCAGCTACAAGATCCTCCCTCAGTCTCCTTTTGCAGAGACTGAAGAGACTCAGCTCCCTCAGCCTCTCCTCATAGGGCTGGCCACGGAGGCCCTCAACCATACGAGTGGCCTCCTCTGGACCCTCTCCAGGTTCTCCACGTCCTTCTTGAAGTGCGGCACCCAGAACTGGACACAGTACTCCAGCTGTGGCCTGACCAGTGTTGCATAGAGGGGGAGCAAGACCTGTCTGGACCTGTAGTGATGCCCCTGTTGATGTATGACAGGGTGCGGTTGAGTCACATTGGTGACTCATATTCATCCTGGAGTCAATCCTGACTCCAAGAACCCTCTCTGCCTCTGTGCTGCTGAGAGGGTCAGCCCCTAACTTATAACCATAATGCTGGTTCCCTCTCCCCAGGTGCAGCACCCTGCACTTGTTGAACCGCATCCTGTTCAGATCTGCCCACTTCTCTAACCTATCCAGGTCTGCCTGGATGCAGTCCCTGCCTGCCGGTGTATTTACTTTACCCCACAGCTTGGTGTCATCAGTGAACTTGAACAGAGTGCTCTCCACACCCTCTTCCAGGTCTTTTATGAAGATGTTGAACAGCACCGGCCCAAGGACCGAGCCCTGTACACCCTCCCAGGTCGACATCGACCTGTCCACTATCACCCTCTGGGTTTGCCCCTGGAGCCAGTTTGCCACCCATGTGACCGTGCATTCACCAATGCTGCAGTCCCTCAGCTTGCCCAGCAGAATTGGGTGGGACACTGTGCTGAAGGCCTTCTGGAAGTCCAAGAAGATGACATCGACTTCCTCCTTCCCATCTAAGTTCTTTGTTACCTGGTCATCGAAAGAGACCAGGTTAGTCAGGCAGGATCGGCCTTGCATGAACCCATGCTGGTTACCCCTCAACATCTGCAGGGCTCTCACTGTCTAGGTCTGATTGCAGCCTATTCCTCCCACCTAGTGAGCCCACACCTTAATGTCATCTGCAAATTTGAACAGGGTGCTTTTCACCTCCTCGTCCAAGTCACTGATAAAGACGTTGAATAGTGTGGGCCAGAGGACCAAGCCCTGGGGGACCCCACTCCCCACATCCCTCCAGGTAGAAAATGACTCATCCACCGCCGCTTTCTGGGTGTGGCCCTCCAGCCAGTTAGTGACCCATGTGACTGTGTAAGTGTTGACACCACAGTCTCCTAGTTTTTCAATGAGAACGGGGTGAGGGACAGTGTTGAAGGCCTTTCTAGAGTCCAGAAAGACTATATCCGCTGCTACCCCTAAGGATTTTGTGACCTGGTCATAGAAGGCCACCAGGATGGTCTGACAGGACATGCCTCTAATGAACCCATGTTGGTTGCCCCTATGCATAATCTCCCCTGCTGGCCCCTTGTGGACATGAGCCAAGATAATTCTCTCAAAAAGCTTACCCAGGATCGAGGTAAGACTAACTGAGGGCATCCCAGTGGGGAGGCTGATCCGGTCCCTGCTCAGGAAAATGGAAGCAAAGAAGTCATTAAATAGATTAGCTTTGTCATCTGGTGTGATGACCAGATTTCCTAGCGTGTCTTGCAGAGGCCCCATGTTACCTAGTACCTTCTTTTTGCCCCATATGTATTTAAAAAAGGACTTCTTGTTGTCTTTGATCTGGGTAGCTAGTCCCAGTTCCATCTGTGCCTTGGCCTTCCTGACTGCCCCCCTGCAGCCTTGAGCAACCGAGGTATAGTCCTCCCTGGTGATGACCCCTCCCTTCCATTGGGTGTATGCATCCTTTTTAGCTAGGAGAAGTTCCTGTGCAGCAGTTTCAAAGAAGGTAAAATGTATCAATTCTGGCTGAATGAAGTTCTATGAGTATCAGTAATAATTAGCCTATATGGCAAATTAAGTTTATTTCAAGGTCAGCATTTTTAAATATGCCCCTCACTTCCATGTGCTCAGGGAGAAGGTGTGATAGTAAGGAGCAGGGGAAGGGGCTGTCGGGGGGAAAAGCTGGGCAGGGAAGAGGACAAAACTGACCCCCCATATTTATTTTCCTTACTGTAGCAGTGGGAGGAGGACAAATTCAAGGCAACCTCCAATAATTAGATTCTACACCTGGAAAATTTTAACAAATGTATACGTTCCATATATAGAATCTAATTATTGGAGGTCACCATATGATCAAATAAATATGGTAGTTAAAGTTTGTCACAATTTCAAAAAAACTAAAAATAACATCTTCCTTTGGGAAATGTCAGACAACTGTAACTAGACGTAGCAGTAAGAGCATGCAAACTATAATAAGATCTTTTTCCTGTCTCTAAGTAACTCCATTCCAGAAATTGATAGACATATATCCACCTTTAATGAACAAAACACTTTCATATCTACTATTCTGTGTTTAAGAACATCTTTTTGTTGCCATCAGAAATTAAAATCCAGGCTGTAATGCCCACATTTCAAGCATAGAGTGTATATAACACATGCATACATATCCAAAAGAATTCCAAATCTCAATTTCGGTTTCCTAAGCAACCTTCTTAAAAAGGGGGAAAAAGTCTACTCTTTCAGAGGAATGATGAATGTCTAGAGATACTTTGGATATGACCGGTAACGTAATTCTAATCCTATTTTCTGCTCTAGTTGTGAAAGTGACAAGACATGAGAAATGTTTCAAGATGAAAAACTACAACAATCAGTTTTCTATACAAACAGGATTTAGAAATACTTGGGCAGACTTGATAGCATACAGTTTTGGCATTCTAAAATTAGTTGCACCACATTACTCATGACAAGATGCATTTACTCAAGAACTTAGTTAACAAGTGGGCTATTGTGTTGCACTGAGGGCTAGCAGCAATTCTTTCTGGTTTTACATTCTCATAGGAAAGACTAAAAGGAGACCATACGCTTAATACTGTAGAATTTGGGTGTGCATTCTTTCCTATCCTTAGTGTCACCTGTAGCTACTCAGCTAAAATGGAGTCAGGGTTAGGAGTTGGATTAGGATGTTGCATTTAAAACCTGCACTGATTCATAGCTTGTCTATTTGCATCCATTCCAACATGAATGTATGGGGGACAGGTTAAGACAAAAATCAAGAGCCTAGTGTTTTCCAAGTATAAACAACAACAAATAGATAAAAATACATAGAGACCATCACAATTATTTTCAAACAGAGTCCTGATGCTCAGCTGCAGCACCAACTTGGGTCTTGTTGTTCCTTCCTTCCCTCAGATTCATGCAGCAGTCCCAAGAGGCAGAGCAACATGGCACAGTTTGGGGAACCCCTGGTGCTGGGGGAACAGAGTGCCTATGTGGTATGGTACTACCAGGGAGTCAACAGGGAGCTCAAAGTGAGATGTGTGCCTTGATGTACGGGAGAGTCTTGGCCTGTGGTACAGTGGTGGTATGGGGAAACAGCCTTGTACATGCACAGTGCAACAGGGTGTGGGAGCAGCCACTCACCCACACACAGTGTTCAGTGGGATGGGGATGTTCACCTGTGTGCATGGTGTAATAGTGGGAATGACCCACCCACATGTGGGTGCCACAGGCAAGCAGTATGGGGTGCCCTTGCCCCCTACTAGTGCTGTCCTAATTGTGTATGGGATATGGTCCCTGGTCACTTTGAAGTTGGACACCCCGATCTACAATACCATACCTCAGTTTTCCCTTTTGAAATATGGAAATAAATATTTATCTAGCTCAGAGAAGTCTTGTAAAGTTTTATTCATTAACACTTCTCTATTTGTAAAGTGATTGTGAATCATTAGATAGACTGAGCAATAGAAGCAGAAACTTAATGGATATCATAGTGTATTTATGTTTACGTGTTAGAATCTTTGGTGGTGTTCAGGTACCATTGTGATAAGTACCATATAAGAAACTAGAAAGAATTATTTTACAATTGCCCTTTGAATACAGAGCAACATGCTCATCAGTATTTAATAGTCTCTCCTGTCTCTGCACCATTAGTTCTTTTTTTGATGGACAGTGAGATGTCAACCACAGCTCTATGATTGATTGAGGCTTTAAAATGTACTCTACTTTCAAGCAAATTTCAGGATAGCATGAAGTGTCATCACAATTCAAACTGGCTAGTATTAGCTGTTGTTTAGATACATCTAGTATCTTTTTATATTTGCATGATTCAGTCCAGCCTGTTCAACACTAGGTAGTGCTTCTCATAGTCTATAGTACAAGCAGTATAGCATAGCTTATAGTATAGCTTATTTGACTGACACCTTGTAAAATAATTGAGTTTCATCTGCATTCTAGATAAGCTTATGAAGGTGCTCATCTCTGCCACAGAGGTTTTTGTAAAAGTGTTTTAGTATGTCATTAAAAAAATTTTAAATTCTCTTTCCAGGCATCCAGAGTTAAATTCCATTGACTTTTGTTGTACAGTGCATTATATACAGCATGCAAATGAGTTTCTATGGATCTAGTCACCTGTACTCAATTATTTAACTTCAAAACGTTTATTTTTGTCTAGCAAAGTTTGCAGGAAAAAAAAAAAGATCAGATATATGCATTCTAGTGATATTTTGGGGAATTAGATTAATATAGCTACAAGCCTGAAAAGACTATTAAAGTAAGTGTCAAAAAAACATAAGAAATCAACTAGTGCCCTTAACCTAGTAAGTGCTTGATAAACTACATCTAAAAACAATAAAAATCAGAAGCAATGAGCTCTGATACCTATATAAATGATCACTATGGACATAATTGAGAATACTATAATCACAAATGAATCCTTATTGGTTTTCTTTTATACCATATTTGACAAGTTCAAAACATGAATACTCTATATTTTATGAAGGTCTCCAGGCATATGTAAAGATTCCTTGGCTTTACTAGGCATTAGCTGTTTATAGTATCATAGTACTTAGGGTCGGAAGGTCCAACCCCCTGCCCCAGGCAAGAATGGGTGCCGGGATCATATCACCCCAGCCAAATATCTGTCCAGCCTCCTCTTGGTCATAAGGAGCTTCTGTACTGTAAGGAAAACATCAACCATAAAAAGTGGCACCAGAAAATGCATCCTGTACAATGAAAAAAAAATCCTGTGCCACTCTTCACTCTTCAAAACTGTTTTGTACATGTTCAGAGTGATATTATTCATAATAGGTTTCAGCAGTGCCCTGGTGCCAGCCTTCAACTCAAAATTTCCAATTTCCAACACTGCTAAGAGCATCTACTACATGACCAACATAAATCACTTCAGCAATAAATGCAGCCACCTGAAATGGATAAAAGAGCTTCCCAAAAGTTTCAGCAATGGTAAGAGTACAACTGATAAATGGGGAAATGTATTCTTAACACAGCTACAGAAGGCTCCCAACAAGGTGTACATAACTAGTGACATACTTAAAAGATACGCTAAAACCTTGAAAAAAGAAAAAATCCCCATTAGACAGCAAGGGAGTCTGATTCAAGGCATAATTGTATAATGCTGTTTATTTGCCAAATAGGAAATAATGGTACTTTTATTTATTATTATTTTCAGCCATTATGAAGAAATCAGAGAGTGTCTTTGTTTACTTGGTTTTATTACAAACTGCTTTCATCTCCTCATTTTTAAACCTTGTAAGATAACTCATTGTTTTCATGGGCATTTTCCATTGCCCTGTTATCAATGGAGCAGTTAACATCAACTCAGCCAATTAGTCTTATTCCTGAATTTCTCTATACATGAAACATGCTTCCCTAATACATCACTTCCTTTATCTGACAATGACTACCATGTCCAGAATGAATATGCAATACAGAAACTGAGTGTGCAGGGACCTTTTTGAAGCACATAACAGCACATACAACAGTACTTAGAAATATGTCAGTATTATCAAACTTTCCACTGAATTTATGAAGGAAGGAATATGACCTCCATTCACATCCCTTCTTTCTGTTTCTCTCTAAAGGCGCTATCCTATGCAAACTGCATGATGCTGCTCTCACTTTTTTTTGTTTGTTTGTTTCCCAGAATTCATGGCATAACAAAGTGCTGGCTTTTCACTTTAGTATGTTGTAATTTGGCTACAGTGCCCACAGGCACGCAGTGTTGTCATCCTTCCCTCTGACCCTTGAAATATAGTAGTATTTTGTTATAACAGCCCATTTCTCTGGGCTTTTAGTTGAAATTTCAGTCTGCCCTCCAGAGTCTTCCTATTAACTTTGCTCACCTTTCCCCTGACTTTTCGAGCAGGGCAACTGCGATTATCTGAGGAATCAGTCTACATACAGCTTATGGATTCTGTGCGAAGTTGTGGCAGACTGTACTCTCTATTTTAAAAGCAGGACTGAAGTTTGCCTCCTTGATGTCTTTTCACCTCCATTTTAGTCTAAATTCCAAGGGCTCCTGGCACAGGTCCGACACTGATTGCAAGGTCTGATTAAACAGAGGTTTTCGCAACAACGTCTGCGATTCCCTGTTGAAAGAGGGTCTAGAACTCTTCTCTTGGAGGGTTGAAACGATGCATTTTAATGTGGTTCAAGAAAAGGCAGAACTGAAGGTATATATGCCTATTTACATACATTTATCATGTAGCACCCAATGAGTTAAAATAGAAATGGAAGGGCTCACATCTTCGGAGAGATTCTGGAAAAGGCTGAACTTTGGAAGCAGGCATTCTTGGATCATTCAGATCCTGAATTTGCTTGGGTTATCATCCTGCTTTTCAGAATCCCAATTTTAAAGGAAAGGAGAGAAAGCAAAGACTTGCAACTGTTTGTGAAAATGTTTCATGTGATAATTTTTCCTCAAGAAAAGTATAAAAAATTGCCGATACTACAATTTTTTTTGGGGGGGGGAGGGGGGAAGGGGAATGTTGATTCAAATAAAAACTTGATTTTGCTATGATTTGACAACAATGTCAAAATTGAATGTTTATAGTGAGTTAAAAACAACCAAGATGAATTATTTTGGAATAAAAGTATTTGAATTCAAAATAGTTTAATTTCAGTATGTAAATTGGAAGTTTTTTTTTTTTTAATGTCCTGAGGTCCCTTCCAACCCAGATTTTCTATGTCAAACCAATTAGAAAACTTTCACTGGAAAAAGAAAATTAAACAAAACATTCTGAATGAAAATTTCCTGCCTGCAAAACAAATCAGTTTTTTACTGAATCCAGTTTCCAGGACACATGGCTGTAAAAAAGATGCTTGAAAATGGGAAGTAAATACAAAGTAGTAAAGTGGGATCTACTCAAAATTGTTTTGAGCCTGAAAGGAGTGCACTTTCTCCACTCAGCTCAAAGTGCTTCTCTAGGATGGTTGTTTAGAAGCCTTCTTCTCCTTGCCCCACAGAAAGAGTCTTGTGATGTACTTTATGTTCTGAACAGTTTTTATCTGCAAAGATTTCAAACCCTTTACGCAGGAGGCAATATAAATAAAGTTACCATTCTACCTAACATTCTCCCTTAGCTCAAATAGTAGAGCTTCAGCGTTAGGACACAAAAGTTCCTAAAGAGGTGCATTCCTTACAGTTAATATCTAATTTTGTGCAATATGCCCCACTTGTGATGTACTGTGTCAGAAAGGTAAATATGTCAAATCTGGGCAGCACGGGAGAGCATTCATGTGCCTTTAGGTTGCTCTTTGCCTTCCCTAAAGTTTACTTTCCATATCTTTGTTAAGTGCTTGATAAATTTAAATAATAAGTACTGGGCATGTCTACACATTCATTAACACACCTTTGTTACTGTGCATTAAGTTTAGTACCTTTAATATGAGGTACTACAGTAGCCAATGCTACTGTACAAGTGAAGGTGCATAGTCTTTTTGTGACACTTAATGCAGAGTAGACCATTTCTAATGTGCATTAGCACAGCTTTTGCCATGACACACTAATGTGCAGAAGAATTAGTTTACTATACATTAATCATCTCATGTAGATACATCCACTGAGCATTAGATTTACATCTTTCAGCATGATAATATAGACACAAGGGGCACATCCCCCTGAGCATGCACGTGTGGTTTGCAGTGCCTCAAACTGCTCTGAGGCACTGCAAACTGCACATGGCACACATGCAAGAATTTGCTGTGCTGCTAATTTGCAGCATGGCAGGCTTTTGACACAGGAAGATCCCAGTGTAATCCCCCCCAAAAAAAACCAAACAAACAACAACAACAAAAAACAACTCACTGCTGAAAAACAACAGCATAAGGTAGCAGCATGCGGTACAGGAAACTGTAGCCTGGCCAGTCAGAACAAGGCTCTGAGTGGCTGGCTCAGCATCACTGCTCCCTGGAAGGCGTCCAGGTAAGGCTGCTGGGGCAACATAGGTGCTGTCTCCAACCTCCCCCATCCCACCTGAGTCTATCTGCTATGTGCCAAAGTATGCATGCAGGGGCATGGCCAGGGAAAAATAGCAGTGGTACATATTTGTGCTGCTGCTATTAGTCCTATGAGAAATGCATAACCCTGCATGTGCATTAGGTCTGTGTGAAGTGGCTAGTATTCGCTTCAGATTCAGCCGATTCAGGGGATAGTGATTCAATCTGATGATTCGAATCACTGTCCAGAATCGATATGGCCGAATGTGTGAATCAGCCAGGCCCATCCCCGCAGCCCGGCAATGGCTGCCCAGCCTGCCCCAGCTCCCACACTTGGGAAAAAAAGCCCTGACTAACTGGGTTCGGCCGGGGGGGGTGATCCCTGCTGCTCCCCACACTGCATGGGGGGGCTCTCCATGATCCCCCAGACCACTTTGACTATTTAGGTTCTTTTTATAAGATTTAAAGAACTAATCCTTTCAGGATTAATTATTTCTACCTTATAACACATTTCAATAAAAGCTCTCATCTCCCAGCTGTTCTTCACAGCATTTTCTATACTGAAATATCCTGAGTCCCAAGTACAAACTCTTATTAGAAACTAATGTAAGTAGAAAATACAGCAAATACTACAAAGATGTAGAGACCAGAATTGCTTAAAAAAAGAGCTCCTGTGGAAGTTGTTCTAACTATTTTTAACATGCACTTCATACTTTCTAAGTGCCTTTACTTGTTTCTTAAGTATCTTGCAGATCAGGTAAAATGATAAATTCATGTCTCACTGATAAAGGTCAAGTGCACCTGGATATCGTATGATGCTATTAATTTTATCACTTTGTAGATTCCAATTACAGAATTGTTAGGGTTTAGCAGAGGGCAGGTTAAACTGAATTATTCACTGATCCTTACACTAGTTCCTACTTTTTAACCTCAGAGCTAGTCTCAAAGGATTATTTCTTGTCCTGTCCTGCTTTTACTGTAACAGGTAGATCAAGGAAGTCTTCCAACATTATTGCAGTTAAGTTTTGTGTACTAATATATGACTACCTTTGAAAGTTCAGAGTAAACAGGCTTGGGAAAGACAACATTTGCCAAGTCCTGAAAGAACAGAATGCTCTCTACCTAGGTTATAGGACATGTGCCTTTGGAAGAGAGACCTAGGATTGCCCAATGCTTCAACTTAGTAGCTGCTGTGCTCTCAGTTTCCATTTCCTATGACATGCTTTAGCAGATGGCTGTGGGCATTATTTGTTGATATTCTATAAACTTAGTATATTTCAAGACAAAATATTTTTGGGTAAAGTTCTGCTAGATTTCATAGTTTCTAGGGTCGGAAGGGACCTGAGCAGATCATCTAGTCCGACCCCTCGCCATGGCAGGAAAGAATACGGGGGTCAAATGACCCCAGCAAGATGTTCATCTAACCTCCTCTTAAAAACCTTCATCCTTGTGTCCATTTTATGTTTACTTTGGTATTTAAAATTACTATTAACTGACCTGTTTTAAGAGCTTTGGGATAACCAGCCATCATGGAGAATGGGGGGGTACATCTACCCAACCAGTGTATCAACAGGGGAGAAAACAACTCTGTATGTATGTACTAACCAGGAAGGGAACAAATAAAATAAAAACAAAAGCAGGGCCAACATTTCCAGAAATAGCTTGCAATTTTGGGTGTCCAAATAGAAACTTAGGATGAAACAAATCCGAAACATTGGGTACCAACAGACTTTTGGTTGTATGGGGGTTCAAAATATTTTTGGTTTGAGTTTAAGATTGAGTTTAAGTTGGTTTGAGTTTAAGAGTTTAAGTCACTGGAAGTGAAAGACCCCAATTTCACTTTACCCAAAATTAGAGGCCACTTTTGAAAACATTAATGTCTATCTACCCAGCAAAAGCACAACATATTCATTCTCTAAAGGTAGAAATTGCCTGCATGTTATGCTTGGCAGAGAACTGATCACACTGATGGTGATTAAAGCAAGCAGATTATTAATAATTCAAATTACCTGCAAAACGCCTAGTCCTGACTTTTGTAAAATTAAACACAACAAAATGCCTACAGTCTCAGTGTCCTGTGATGATGAGAGGTTCGAAAAATATCTTTTTTTTCATTTAAAACTATCAATTAGATCTTACATATACATTTTATATAAGTAAATAAAAGCAGAATTCCGAGGAGCTGGAGAAAGAGGATAATTTACTGCTGAACATTTAATTTAATGGCAATCACTATGTATATTGTTTTAGCTTACTTATTGAAGACATTTTAAAAATAAGAAGATGGCAGCTTCATTGCTATCCTGCCTAGCTTTCTGGCTTTTTATTTTTTCACTATTTAACTCCACTTCCCTTCTCTTCGTTCCCCTGTGTATACCGTACAGAACCAGTGGATGACATTATAGAATAGCCATCACCTTTACAGTCCAATACTACTGCCGATCTGTGATTAGCTGCCACAAATTGCCCTGCATCCAAATAATTAGATCACTCTACCTTTATGACTGCCTCAAGGAAATCATAGTGCGAATCCTGTGCTCACTGAAAATTCTGATTTTCAGAACAGAAAACCATAATATGTGGGTATTTTTAGTTTTGGTTTCAGGTTTAATCTGGATTCTTTTTAGCCAAGGACCTATCTACTTAACACAGACCATAGCTAACTTTTGTAAGTTTCACATGTTACAATTATTTCAAAATCTTGGTATTATTAATCCTTTTTGTATTGTTAATATAGGGATTCTGCTTCAAAAACAGAAAGTTTATTTTTCTGCATTGCATGCACTGATGAACTAGCCTGCTCACCAAGCATTTAACAGATTAGACACTTGAACATGGTTTCAGGCAATGCTCTCTCATGTTTCTGCGTATTGCCTGATAAACACTTCAAAGTAAACCGCTCATAAATATGAAATGAAAAGCTGAGAAGTCGTTATGCACAGCTTTGAGATACAAATCTCTTTATTCCCCTCTGAAGTGGGGTTTGATTGACATAATGAGTCATAGATCCTGTCCAGGGACATACTGCCTTATCCCCTTTTCCTCAGGAGACAGGGAGACTTTAAAGAAATCCACTTCAGAACTTTCTGATAGACAGCTACAAAAAAGTTGAACACTACTTAAAAAATATTATTTTGTATTAATGCTGATTTTGACAACTGTGACACATGTCAAAGATTGATAGCATATGCATGCCCAGGCATTATTAATTACAAGTTTTAAAGGAAGCACATGTCAGGATTAAAAACAAATATCATTTTGTATATATTGTATATGTTTTATCCTTGACAGGATAACTGAGACCATTCTGCAAGCAGAACCATGGAAGGAGAATCCTACAGACGGAGAGGATTCTGTGGGGGTCTATGTGGGTGCAGGATTCTGTCCCCTCACTGGGCATCTTCGCAGATTTGGTGTGTAAGTAACATACATTATTATCCAATCAGGAATAATCACCACTAATAAGAATTTATGCCTTCCCACATACATTGTGCCTAGCTGTAACAGTAAGTAGTAACTTCAATTGTGTAGAAGTTTTATTCTAAATTTCCCTGTCCTAGCTTTTGGATTCAAACAGAATGAACAACCAGCAAACATATATGTTGGAGAGAAAAAAAATGATAACGCGTCCTACAGTATCCCCTTCACATGACATCTATGTTTTCACTTGCTATATAATTGCCATATAATATACAGCAAAGAAATGTAATGGAGTTGATACTTGGTAAGATCATTGGTCTATGTTACGATAGAGCTTGGGTAAAATGATCTGGCTTTAAAGTTTAAGAATCAGTGTTCTGTTATTGTTACAAAGGGGAGACCTGCTCATGGCAGTTGTACCCAAGAATGATATCATAAAACCTGTTATCTATTATCCCAAGGCTCTTAAAGATCATTTCAGGTGTGACTCCTAAAAAAATGACAGAATATACAGCAGCATAGATAGGCACCAGCATGGCCTGTCTATCATCCCTATGCCCTACACACTGCAGTCCTCAGTCACCCACTGTAATTCTAAATTAACATTGGTATAAATGACATTCAGTGGCAATAATGCTATGATTTAAACAAAGTTATGCTGGTCTAATACTGGTACTACATAATGGTAGACTTTGACTCTATATTTACAACTGCATTAACTTTCTAACATTAATCCAATACATAAGTATGTACATTAAGACACTTAAATGTTGTGCATTTAAATTCATGTGCACATTGGCTATAGTAAGTTTAAAGATGTGGATTTGCATTCATATATACTCTTATATAAATATAAATCATGAAACATAATGTAATTCATATATTTAAGGTTTATAACTTAGTTTTTGCTTCTTGATCATAGGGCTAACACCACTATCAAATGTACTGAATCACTTTAAAAGCTTTAAAAATACACCAAACTTTTACTTCAATCTAGATGGTCCAAGCACAAACAGACCATTTTTCAAACAGATTTTTTTTTTGAGGAAACAATAGAAAATAAGAAATAATACCCAGACTTGACTGGCTGGGTATTACACAATTTAGATTCAATTGTGAAAAATATAAGCAGTAAAACTTGCAAAGATGGCAAGATTAGAAAAAAAAAAAAAATAACTGTGTGTAAACAACAAAACTTCTCAGGGAGAAGTGTGTTTGGACAGGCATTTAACAAAGGCATTCAGAAGTGCAACAGAAGAGTGCTAATCAGTTGGATACTCTGCACACATAATACATGCAGCATTTTCCCCACTTCCTTCAAATTAATGCTATAACAGCAAAGACCTGTACCATGTTCTAAAATTACAAACCCTTCACAGTATTTTTTTCAAGATATCATTTAGTATATCATTAATGATTAATATAATTGTAATTACTATTTATAGTTTGGGACACGCTAACAGCATGGACCAACGCAGGAAAGGAAGGCATTGTTGGTACCTTAAGAAACATTCATTCACATTAGTCTATTCTAAAGCAAGAGCAATTGGCCAAATAAATGAACATTTTGTAAGTGTTCTCCCTTCACGTATGATTTCTTACTTTCCACAATTCAGCAGTCTGCAATGGCTCCCTTACTCATTAGCAAGTACTTGTTTAATTCACTCAAATGCATCACTCACAGCTAGTACTGGGGCAAAAGTCGAAGGTACTGAAATTCCAAACCTACCTGCCTGCCAAATGTCAGTATGAACTTTTGCAATCTGTGACTAAGGCTAAGTACTAAGGATGGTCCTTATATACCAATTAAAATAAAAAAGTTTTTCATTCAGCTTTTCTCTCTCTTGCCCCTGTTCTTTCTTTTCTTTTAATGCTCATGTTCAAATTCTAAAAGAACTAGAGAACTATGTATATAGCAGCTAGGCTAGTGACAGACATTCAAAAAGCCTGAGCCTGAACTGATTAAATCTTTGCAGGTTAGTCTAATCTGGCTAGGCTAAACCAGTTTTGTAACTGCACAGACATCCCAGAAATGCAGGCATATGTGTTCAGTGGCTCGGCAGCAAGGGATGTTGCATAAACTGGTTTGACCCAAATCAGTTAAGTCTGATACTACATTCAACCAGGTTTCTTGAAACTGGTTTCAGACATTTTCTAACTGGTTTAGGTGCACTGAACATTGGTTCTGTTACAGCTTTAAACAAGTTTCTGATCACTTAAACCAGTTTATGTATAACATCTGCCCCTTGCCCTAGAGAAGTGTGTATTTGTATCGTCACAAGCACAACGACATCAGGCATGTATGCTTTTAAAAATTGGAGTGGGAGTTAGCAGGGGGAAAGGGAGGGGTGTCTATAGCCTAAAGCAGTATTTCTATGACTTGCTAGGGACAGACGTTACACATAAACTGGTTTAAGCAATCAGAAACTGTTTCAAACCTGTAACAGAACAGGAGTTCAGTGCACTTAAACCAGTTCCAAAATGGCTGACACTGGTTTAAGATAAACCTGGTTGGATGTAGTATCAGATTGAACTGATCTGGGTCAAACCAGAGGAGGTTCTGGAGGTGGAGGGGCTGCAGCCTGGCACATTCAAGGGTTATGTGCGCCAGGGTCTCCCTCTGCCCACAGAAGGGGAAGGAGATGAGGGTGTGAATGTGTGAAGCTCACCACATACACACCCATGCCTATGGATCCATGGAGGAGCTGCCAGCTGAGGTCCCCAGGGGCTCGTGAGATGAGGGTGGAGTACAGACTCAGCCACTGGGGTACACACCTTTGCTGAGGTGCTGCCTGGGCCAGAGTCTGGCCATGCCCCGGCCACTCAGTAACAAACCTGGCAAGAGCTACTTCCCCTTCTCCCTCTACAAACACCCTGGCTGGGGAGCCTGCAAGCCAGGGTGGGGGTTTAAACTCCTCCCAATCATACTCAGTGGCCTGCCAGGGCCTGGTAACACCACTGTCCCCCTCAACTCAGCTTCCCTCTAGCCTTCTGATTACTGCCAAAGGGAAGGGAGGGCTCACTCGATTGCTTCCTGCCCCTTCTAGCCTGAGCCACTGCAGGCACATGGCTGCATTTCCACAATCAGAAGTGAACGTCTATTCACTCGCTTCTGAGTTGAATCTATGCAGGTTAAACTAGCCAGCAGGTTAAACTAACCTACAAAGATTGAATCAATTCAGGATTGGACTTTTTGAATGTCTGTACTTAGCCTAAGAGTTATAATCACTCCAATATGTAGTGTTAGTGGAACCAGCACGTCAAAGTCAGGTAAGATAGCTGGCATGTTCTGTCTATCTAGAAACCTTCAACCAACACCATTTTGGGGATAATTCACTCATCTGTGCTTAATTACCAGCGGGGGATACAGAGAAAACAAAGTAAAGCAGTGTTCAGAATAAAAACGAAAAAGAGCCACCTGAATATCATTAAGTATTGCACAGTTTGGTACTCTTTTCTTGTTACATACATACAAAAAGAGTAACAAGATTCTTTTAATTAAAAACACTTCCCATGAAAAGCTAAATTGAAAAGCAAAGGTATTTTTAGTAACTGATGCTAATGCCAAAAGATTTCAACATCCTCCTGAGCTATTTAGTTCTTCAGACAAAATAGTTTGATGAAAGATTTGCAATAGCACTATATATTCTGAGTCAAAAAAGAACAGCTGTCAGTCATATCTTTGGCTCTTTCAGTCACTGGAGTACATGGAAACCAAGCTTTCTCTAGGATAAGAGATCCTCAGTCTCTGCATGGCCTGGAGCAGAAAAAGCAAGTGCTCTGCACACTAGATATATTGCCCTTTGACTCCCTTCCTTCACTAGCTGATAGAAATATATTGGTTAAGTGAATGATTAGCACTCTACCTTAAGAAATTCCATTAAACACTCAGAGCCTCTAGTAAGGGTATCTACAAAGGTCCCTGACTTCTATGAACAGCTGAGCTGGGAGAAGGTACAAGGGGTGAAACATTGGAAGGTGGGGAGAAGAAACCTGGAGCCCAGATGAGGAGGGAGGTGGTTTTCTCTGAGCTGCTCCTCAGCCACTATCCTTTAGTCAAGCAAGTGTAAGAATAAAGACTAAACATGGACCTTCATTAGAATCAGCTGCAACTTCCTGATTTTAATTTTTGATATTGGGATATCAGCAGGGAAAACCACAGATCATCCACTTATGTCATGGCAACTTTGGCAACTCCAACAAGAATTTCTGGGTTTTTGGGGGTTTTTTTTTTCTTAAAATTTCTATTCCAAAAAAAATGAAAGGATGGTGTGCAGCACATTGTAGGATCAGGCCTTCATTGAGTTCATTTAACACAATGGTCTGCTTGTCCTCATTCATAAGTTCCTAGTAAAAGCCACTGTCTCTTTCTAACCCATTGTTTTTATTTTTTTAAGAATAACTCAGTTCTGCTGGATGATGGTTCCTGCAAGCATCCACAAAAAAGTTGGCCAAAATACAGCTGCTAAATTATCTTTGCCCACACATTTCTGTGCATCTTCCCACTCTTTCCCTCTTGAAACCCCCCTCTAATCTAAATTAATGTTTTCCATTTGTTAGAAAGGACTTCTTCATGAGATCTACTTTTTATTTAAAAGGTAAGGATTAAAAAGTAATTTCAGGTGTGACAGCTTTTAAGTTCACTACTGTTTCAGAGGTCTTACAATTACATTGCAGTGTGATTTGAAGGTAGTAGTGACACTGTAATTGCCTTTAATGTGATGAGTTTTGCAGTAATGATTGGCACTTTTCATAGCATGGTTACCCTTAATGTCTTCTCTGCTGCTCACTATACAGATACACAGTTACTTCCAGTGTTTACAGTGTGGTCTTTGCTCTTAGTTTAGTTGAGTACAATTTGTCTCTGATTGTTTAATGGGATTGTAATTTTGAAGCAGCAGCATTGAGGTCCAAATTCAGTACCGTGTACAGCTGGAATTCAGCAGGTACAATTCCATTATATTCTTGGAACTGTGGTAAGGCCTGATTTGGTTTTGTATGTTCTCAGTGTTTGCCAAAACAAGATGTTGCACTATTTTTTACAAAAAATATTTAGTGGTTTTTTACCTTGTTATCACAGATGATAACAGGTATCGAAAGCAGCATACTAACATGTATAGAAAGCGGCATACTACAGCAATTTATATCTACATTAACTGTATAATCAAATGATGTCTGAAATATACTAGGCCCTTTTCTTATTATTAAATATTTATTTAAAAATGGTAGATCTTTTGAGAAGTTTTAACTGAGGCATTATAGGCATTAAAATATCATTTCCCCAATTTTTTGTATACAAGTTTGAATTCATTACATTAAAATAACATTAAGATTGTATTTATATGTTCAATAACAGCCATGTGAAAAAAAAACTATGATTCATAATCAATAAGAGGGCTCATTGAAATATTTTGAGATATAAGAGTTAAGATATATTCTTCTTCATCATCAATGTTATAGTCACTTAGCCTAAAACATGAGAGAGAGGGAAAGGATTCATGTGCAAAGAGAGAGAGCAGAACAGCCTCTATCAGTTCGCTGCAATAACATCCACAGATACTCTGTAATCTATCAGTTGGCCATATCACAGACTTATGCTATCTATTAGGGCCATGTGAAGCTTCAGTTGCTGATTCGATTCAGTGGAGATTTGGCCCAATTTGGCAGCTGAATCTACAAATCCAAATCGAATCAGAAGACTCTTTAATTTCTCCAAATCAAATTGGAACCTCCAAATTGATTCAGAGAGATTTGATGATTTGGATATAGACACAGCTTTAAATGTTTTTTCTACATCCCTCTAGATACCAGGTGGCTCACAAACACTGAGATGCTGGGGCAGATGGAGTGTCCCATGGGAGTGCAGTGTTCTCCAGCATGCTCAGTGATGGACAGAGAAGCAGACAAGCACCACTTCTGGTCCACTTCTGGGTCTGCCATGGAGCACATGGGGGACCCCCTCCTGACCCCCCAAATCACAGGTCTGGGGGGGCACCCAGGGTCCCCCTGCAGCTGATTGCTGAGCTACCGGGATGTGAGGGAGGTCACCCATGCACTCTGTGGCAGACCCAGAAGTGGGTCTGGAAGTACTTCCAGTCCATTTCTGGGTCTGCTGCCAAGCATGCATGGGGGCTCTCTGTGTTTCCGTGGGATGCTCCATCTGCCCCAGCATTGCAGCATTCACAAGCCACGCCTGGTACCTTGAGGTACATAGACAAAACATTTAAAGCTTTGTCTATGGCTGAATCACTGACTCTCCAAACAGCAGCGAATCTTCAGATTCAGATTCAGCCGAATCAAATTGAGACAGTGAACTGAAGCAATGAATCGAATCACTCTCCCTGATTCAAGCGAAATCCAAATCCAATACGGCTCATTTCACACACTCCTTCTATCTATTATAGAGAGTAAAATCCATTTAGAATCATAAAGTAATGGTCAGCCATAGAAAAAAATCTTTATCCTGCATACGTCTTTGAAAAGGACAGTTATAACAATTCATATCATTGATCTTAAAAAAAACCACTTTTCCTTTAGTGGGTCATTACCAAGTTATTATATTATTGTATTATGCTACGTATTAATGACTCAGATTCTTATCAGCTAAAATATCACTACTTATAATTACTTCTGAAATGCTTCTATACTTTTTAAATCTTTTCAATACTTGTGAAAAACGAACTGAATTCATTCTAGATTGATACACTCAATTGGTTTTATACTTAGCAGTTTCATCTAATGCCAAGGCACACTACTGTCTTCCAAGTTAATATTTTCTAAAATTTTGAGGCGAAAGAGATTTTCTGTATAAAGTTTCATTTTAAAAATTCATTAATTTACTATTTTTTCATGAATTGGGTAAGTAAAGATGATGATTTTGTACTATCACAATTGTTATAGGATCTTTAAATAAATGCTCCAAGTAATTCAAAACATACATGCAGTAAGCTGAAACTCCTGCAGAATTAGTGATCTGAAAACCTTTCACTTGTGTGAGGTAGGGAGCTCGCCACCGGCCAGCAACTTAAGATGCATCAAGTTATTCCTGAATATTATTTTTCTAGTTCAGTAGTTACTGTAACTGTTCCAAGAATAAGCCCAATATGCAGCAGAAGCGTTGCTTCATTAGGGATTGAAAGTACTTCATGAATTTCAGGGTCAGGCTTTGGTGATTAAGTACTCTAGGTGGTGCTGCTGTTCCATGGGAGTCGGTCCTATTCCATGGGTTGCTCGAATAGTTCTTTATCAGTTAACGTGCCACACCAGGACCACCGGTAGTCATTACATTTACCATGTGTTAACATGTAAATTGTGCAATAAATTGCACCATTCAATTTAATGATACAACCAATTTATCATGCAATAAAAATGGCAAAACAGCCACAAAGAAAGCTATATTTAATACGGAAAATCGTTGTGGCTGTTTTTTATCATGCTTTAATTTAAATTATGTGGTATGTGCTGGTTTAAAGTCACATTGTGCAGCCTGGCACCAGGGACCAGTTTACAGCTTTTGTCTGGCATAACTTTCCATTTCTAGAGGCTAGAGGGAAGATGGAGGATCCTGGGATCATGATCCAAGGTTCCCTGCCAGCATGCTTAAAGCTGTACCAGGCAGACCAGCATCAGGAAGCTGTCCCCAGTGCCAGACAATGGGATCTGATGAATTTTATCTCAGATGCCCCAAAAATCACACATCCTGCCATCTTAAAATTTGGGGGATACAAATTAAAATACCTCAGATCCCATTTTAAGTTTAAATTAACCTCCCCTCAACTCAAAAAGAGATATTTGTCCCAGTATCTTGTTCAGAGACAAACTTAGTTATCTGTTTTCAGGCAATGAGACCTAGATCTCTTATTTAGAAAACTCACCCTTGCCAGGTAGTGTGCCATTAGTGGGAAACTGATTATTATGAAAGATGAAGTAATTTAGAATCATAGAAATTCAGGGTTGGAAGGGACCTCGGGAGGCCATTTAGTTTAACCTTGTCCCAAAGCAAAGCCATGCCAAGCTATGTCTTTCCAGCCAAGGCTTTGTCTAGCTGGCTCTTAAAAAACTTCCATGGATGGAGATTCCACAAAATCTCTGGGTAACCTGTTCCAGTGCTTTACTACCCTCCTAGTGAAAAAGTGCTTCCTACTATCTAACCTAAACTTCCATTGGTGCAATTTGAGACCACTGCTCCTTGTTCAGTCATCTACTGCCACTGTTGGCTTATATTCAGTTCATTGTCCACTGTAACCCCCAGGTCCTTTTCTGCAAAGCTGCTGCTTAGCCAGGCAGTCCCTAGACTCTACTGGTGCATGTGGTTGTTCCATCCTCAGTGCTTGACTTCGCACATGTCCCTACTAAACCTCGCAAGATTTTTTTTTGGTCCAATCTTCCAATTTCTCTAGCCCTCCAATTTCTCTGAATCCTAGCTTTACCCTCCAGCTTATCTACTACTCTTCCCCACTTGGTATCATCTACAAACTTGCTGAGAGCGTACTCCATTCCATCTCCCAGATTACTGATGAAGATATTGAACAAAAACAGCCCCAAAACTGATCCCTGGGGTATTCCACTTGACACCGCCTGCCAACTAGACATTTAGCCATTGACTACTACCCTCTGAGCCCAGCCAATTTTCTATCCACCTTACAATCCACTTATCCAACCTGTACTTCCTTAGCTTGCTTGCAAAAATGTTGTGGGAGACTATATCAAATACCTTGCTAAAGTTAAGATATATCATGTCCACTGCTCTTCTCACATCCATACAGCTAGTCATCACCTCATAGAAGCCAATCAGGTTGATCAGGCATGACTTGCCCTTGGTGAATACATACCAACTGTTCCTAATCACTTCTCCTCATCTAAGTGCTTAGCAGTGGATTTCTTGAGGGCCTTCTCCATGATTTTTCCAGAGTCTGAGGTGAGGCTGACTTGCCTAGAGTTCCCTGGATCCTCCTTCTTCTTTTTGTCAAAGAGGGGCACTATATTCATCCTTTTCCAACCATCTGGGACCTCTCCCGATCACCATGAGGTTTCAAAGATAACGGCCAGCACCTCTGCAATCACCTTGGCTAACTCCTTCAGCCACTTGGGGTGAATCCTGTCTGGCCACACAGACTTGTAACATGCCCAGATTTTCTAAATAGTCCCTAACCTGTCCTTTCTTCACTGTTGGCTTCTCACCTCCTCCCCAAACTGTGCTACCAGATGCAGCAGTCTGGGAGCTGACTTTGACTGTGAAGACTGAGATAAAAAAAAGGCATTGAGTACTTCAGGCTTTTCCACATATTTGTCACTAGGCTACCTCCCCATTCAGTAGGGGACCTACACTTTGCCTGATCTGCCTTTTGTTGCTGACATAGTTGTAGAAACTCTTCTTTTTACCTTACATGTCATTGTTAGTTGCAGCTCCAGTTGTGCCTTGGCTTTCCTGATTTCATCCCAGCATGTCCAAGCAACACTCTTATACACCCCCTAGTCATTTGCTCATGTTTACACTTTTTGTAAGCTTTCTTTTGTCTGTTTCAACTCACTGAAAAAATTCTCTGCTAAGCCAAGCTGGTCTTCTGCCTTAGTTGCTGGTCTTCCTGAGCATTGGGATGATTCATTCCTGTGCCCTCAGTAAAGTTTCTTTATAATATAACCAGTTATCCTGGCTTCCTTTCCTTGTCAGACTGGCTTCCCAGGGGATCCTGCCCATCAGTTTCCTGAGTCAAAGTCCAGTCTGGAATTGTTCTGAATGAAAGTACTACACAAAAATCTCTCTGAAGCCTAGCAACTTGGGACATGCTGTAGTCTAAACCTCCTCATACAGAACTGTCAAACTAACTTCCAGTCCATTATTCTTCAAATTAATTTTAAATACTTTTGAGTGCTTCTTTTACCTCTACATTTAGGAGATATAATGCATCCTGGCATCCCCTCATGCAAATAAATGTTGTTCTAAAGTAAAAACAACAGCCAATATAGATGTCTTACTGGCTACAGATGTCCTAACCTGAATATGTGAAAATACTAATCCTGATAGACTTTTTATTCATAACAGTCAACAGACTTTCTTTACACTCATTTTGATCCAGCCTTTCTAAATTCTATAGGCAGCATTTCTAAATTCTTCCTAATAAATTAACATAATTAGGTAACAGAAATCCATAAGGAATATTGAAAAATCCAAAATTTTTACCCTATCAAAGCTCTGAAAACACTTCTTTAGAGAAGAAGACATGAACACTTTCTACTTCATTTTAATCTGATCCTACTGTTGCCCTGTATAACAGGTATCAGTGCAGGACATAAGGACACAATATCGCAATATTTACTGGTTTATTAAACTGAACAGCTTTAGGACTCACTAAGTTATAGAGAAAATGTATAAAACAGCTACCATACCAGCAGGAGCTTTCAAAGTGCACTGCAGGAGTCCTAGATTTTTTAAGATGAAGGCATTGTAAACACTTTATTTATTTATTTTAAACACTGAAAAGTGTAGTTATGTTTTAGTTGCATGAAAATAACAATCATACTTAACTCTTCATCTGTCCAAAATGTGCAAACCTATCCCTATGGAGAATCTCTCTCAATGAGTTATTGTGGATAAACGCATTACCTGAAGGTTTTTGTGTCAAGTGGAATGCCGGCATTTTAGTACCCAGAATAATAGCATCTGGCAACTTACTTGGACAAATATATTAACAAAAGTTAGTCTGAAAATGAGAAAGAATGTGAATAAACCATGGCCTCAGGGTTGTGAAATCTGGTGGCAGGGGAACAGTGGCAGTTAATGCTGCCACCCAAACCTGCTGCCAAATACCCAGGTCCTGGATAGCAGGGTTGGGCCTGAGCCATATCCTCTTCTCCTTCCAGCCAACTTTTCCTCCCCCTGCAGCTGGAATGGGGCTCGTCCACATCCCTTTCCTCCCCCTCTGCCCCACGGCTCAGTAACAGCTGTGCTGCCCTCTCGCCCCTCCATGCAGCTGGATGTGGCCCCACCATGCCTGCCTTGCATACCAGCTCCAGCCTATAAACAGACCAGGAACTGACCATCTAGCCGGTGGGGCAAAATGTTTGAGCATCACAGTTCTACTACTATGACATCACACGTCTTTACTTCATTGCCTCCTTAACCAAGAGAGACATTTATTTGAACAAAACATTCTTCACCTTATGGCCCGAAACTATAGAGTTGCATATCATGTAACCTCTCCTTCCTCACCCCTGTCCCTCCTGAAGATTGGGTGGGAAGTGCTGATTGCTTGTGGAAAATATGGCCACTCTCATACAGCTTGTATTTCACTATGAATTAAACCCAAGATAATTCAAGATGAAAGACTCTATAAAAAGGCATTATTATCATTATTATTATCCTAAAAATTAGGTATGGAACATGGTATTTTTATCACTGCAGTTTGTCTCTGAAAGCTCCACTTTAATGGCTCTGGCAAACCTTTCACACTCACTAACTAATTAGCCCTCATACTAAGGACCAGTTTTAAAGTATTATTCAGTAAGGGAAGACAAAGAATGTCAAGGTCCACCATATGAATAAATTGATGGGCTATGGGAACAGTCAATATTTAAAAGCTCCCCCTCCCATACTCCTGTCACAATCTTTACCAGTCACTGAGTTTCCTTTGCCAGGCTTCTTACTTACAATTTATTTTGATTTCATAGGGTGACTCTTCAACCTTATAAAAGATTCTGCCTTCCAAATACAAAGACAAAGAACAAGTATTATGGGGACTACATCCCAATTTAAAGGAAACTGCTTTTCAAGCTCTTAATCAAAGCCTGCACCAGCAATCTTGGCTTCTAAAGACAGGACAAATGAAGCATCCAAATTAATACATCTGATTGAAAAAAAACTTAGCAAGTTCTTATTCTAATTTAATTCTAACACATTTTCAATTTGGAAAAAGTAGGACAAATGATCAGGAAAAGGAAAGTCCAGAAACAATATGTACCACATTATCCTTAAGTGGTATAAAACTCCAAAACTCACTCTCGTTAAAACACTTTTTAAAGGACTCTAAAAGGGCAAATGTTAATGGGCAAATTCCTTCCCCTGTATTACATGTTATGATTACAGTCAGTATCGTTGCCTCTATTTTAAGTTACAGAGTTAAGGCTTTTGACACCAGAATATTATCTTCAATAAAAATTTAAAAACTTAAATTCAGAGAATTGTACTGAAACCGATGGGAAGGTACTAAATCCTCGTAATTCATATATACACATTCTTTTGGATAAAAAAACCCTGCAGCTATATTTTTATATATATATATATATATATATATATATACTCCTCCTTTTATATATATTATATAAAGAAAGGAGGCTCACTTTATTAATTTATTTATTAAATTAAATTAAAAGCAATGGAAAGAAGGTATGCAGTCCCTCTTGTGAACTGTTTACAATTTAAGCTTTATTTGTAGCTAGAAAACTCATTGTTATAAAATATTTAGTATTTTAATTGTTTTCCATTGTGAGCTTAGGTATCAACTCTGCCAACATAATCAAATTACAGAATTTGATGCCAGGTTTACTTCATTAAACTAACTTTAATGTAAATGCAGCTAAGTACATTTATTTTATGAGTAAAAAAACCAAACCCTTTGTAAATTGCAAGGCTCTAAAAGTAATGAAAAGTATAAAAATATTATGTATATTCTGGAATGTTTATTAAAAAACAATGGCAGTTCTCCACCTTGCCTTTTAACCTTACAATAGGGATGGCCAATCCATGGCATGGGTGGCTCCTTACAGGGGTGTTCAATAAAGGAGTAAAAGGGCAGGAGGCTGCCAGGTGAGAAAGTAATTACATATTACATGTAACAACATATGCATCTTCAGATAACGTGAAGGATGCAATTTAACTCATAACATTAAGGGACTTCATTACGAAAGCAGAAATTGACCTTACTTCTATCTCTTATTTTACTTGCAATGTGGTTACTATAGCCAATGTCCACTTTTGGGGTTGCCCTTGCTATCATTTTAAATAAATACCTTCAAAAGTTAGTTTGGGTTAACTTTACTAAGGTCATGTTCAAGGATTCAGTTTCTCCTGGGAGAGTCATGGCCCTCCCACAAGAATCCATGAGTGTAAACTTTTTCTCTTAGAGTAAAAAAGGCCACTCCAGGGAAAATAAAAAACAACCTCAGAACAGCCAGGATTAAATCACTCACAAAGAGTTTGTCTTGGGAGAGCAAATGTCTGTAAAGCTTACTCCTCCGAGAGATGTCACAGAACCACCCCAGGGTGCTTTGCTCCTGCCTCCCCAACTCAGGAGACAGCATTACTGGGTCTGTATACTACTACTCCAGCCAAATAGGAGGGAGAGTATGCCCTCCTCACAATCCTATATTGTGTTGCACGCTGACCCTGAGCAGTTTGGGTTCAGCCAATCAGGGTTGCTCTGTGCATTGCTGCAATTTTGTCAGCAAGAAAAATGAAGGAATCTGCAGAGTACTTGAGATGTACAGGGGCTACTTCTGGCTGCACAACTTCAGAACTGTAAGTTGTCTGCTCTTCAGGGGCTCTGCATTTAAATGTCTGTTCAGGTGTCTCTGATAAGTTTTTCTATCAGAAGTCAGAAGAAGTCATCTGAATGTGTGGAGGCAGCCAAAGTGTACTCATGAAGACAAGTTCATAAGTTATTTCTTTTTTCTGAGTACACTTATATTATCATACTTAAATACTTGAACTTTAGTATTTTAAAAACACTCAGAAGATTAAGTAATCCTCATATAATCCAGTGTAAGAGGCAAGTATAATTATCCACCATATTACAGATGGGGAAACTAGCAAAAGACCTTCCATAGAAGCTTAGAGAAAACACTGGCTGGAGCTGGATTAGAACTTATGACATTCTAGGCTCCCCGTGCCTCAGTTCAAGAAAGGTATGACTACTTTTTTATCTAGCTTTCAAGTAATTTTTGCAAAACAAAAGGTAGACTCATTTAATGGAGTGATAGTCTCTTAACTATAAAAACATAGAAAAAAGTGCATTTGGGTTTCTATGGAAGTTAAATAGGTGTAATGAACTGCCTGAGCCAGTCGGAGAACCTTGGACAGCTACTTCACCATTTACCTAACACCGCTAGTGTGAAATTAAAATGATTGACTCTTAGGTCATTTCACTGGGCGTGCACATACATAGGTTTAAAATCTTGGCAAAGATACAGGAAATAAATCTACTGTTGTACAATTATTTCCTTTTCTTTTCTGATTATTTGCCTCCTCTGAAATGGTATTTTGTTCATGTATTAGTAATAATTGAAATAACATCTTTCTCGCATAAAAACAAGGGATATTGTTATGAATGTGGATATTTAAATGGCAACATGAGAGAATGATGGCACTTTCTCTTCAATACAAATTATTTTATGGTAAATATAAAATCATATGCAGAGCAAAGCAATGCAAATTTACATGAAGGGATTTTCAACTGTATTAGGTAAAAAAAAGAGCCTGGAAAGGATTTTGCCTTCCCTTCCCCAACCCAAATTTACTGCCATGTGAAAACAACATGTTTATAAAGGCCTCATGTAACCTTAACTAAGCTGCTACTATCAGAAAAGCTTTGGCAAGGATTTTTTAGCTGCCATAAATTAATGATTTTCATGTTTGTTTGTTTCCAAGAGTCGATGACTTGACATTTTATAATTTTTGCATTGTGGGCGACTGAGTGGGTGGAATTCTGAAAGTGCCAATGCATCGCTCAACAAACTTTACTGAGAGTTTTAAAAGAATAGCCAATACTACTGCAAATTATACTAGCAGAACAGGCAACAAATAACAACACTGAATTAACATAAAGGACCAGAATAATTTAGATATGGTACCCCAGTTCCTCTGTCCTCACCACATACAGATTGCCAGAGCATTGTAGAACCACCAGACAGAGAATGAGTGGCTTTCGTGTTTTTACAATGTCAAACCCAATAAGATGCTAAGTCCATGATGAAAGTTCATAGACACTACATAACAGAAGTATCATAGTGTATTTTTTGTCATTCATCAGAAGGGGTGAAAAAACCACCATCGCCACCAACACACAACTCTGAAAGAATCCTCGGCCCGTGCTAATGGGCTTAACAAAAAGAAAAGATGTTCTTAAAACATGCACAATAAATTAATTTTACCTCTTGGGTAAATTCAGCAATGACATCTACATTTACATTAATCCCCAATATTATGCCAGCTCTCATTTGGTCTTCACTCCCCTCACTAAAGATTTTGTTCTTGTTGAGGTAGATGGACCCCATTTCAGGGGCATCAAATCTGGAATCATATCGTTTCCTTTACGTATGCCTCAGCCATACCTTAGAAAACTGTCAGGGGGTAGGGAAATTCCCAGCCTCTCCCCAAGGAAAGAAAACAAACCAAATCACAACAGACTGGGGAAGCAAGAGCTGTGGGTGGCAGTTTGTTTCCCTCTCCCCTTAATCCATCATCTTCAATACTAGACTCACTTAAAACTCTTCAATTGTGGGATTCTGCATCAACTTTTGTCAAATGCCTTCTAAAGTCCACAATTTCCATCATAGTTATTATTCTCCGCTGCCCCGTCCCAGTAATGTCAGATTTTTTTACTGAATAAATGACCATAATAAATCTGGGAACACAAATGGAGTTGCCCCAGTGCCTTCACGTGATTCATGGCAATGTTAATAATGCCCCATAAAGACATAACTCTGACTTCCCCTTGTATTTATAAATTCTATTTTATAGCAACAAACAAGTCACTTCAAGTTTTGCTCTTCTAAGTGACTATCATATTTCTCTGATGGATAAAGGCTATAAGTAAGCTTTTCCTAGCAGCACCAGTAAAAATTGAGTGAAGACAAATTTATGGAAAAAGCTAAAGTGGATTCTTACCTTCTACATCCTCCTCCATGACATACGCCTTCCAGTTTTCTACCTAAATGTTTTTTTGTACTGCTTTAAAATTAATTTTCAATTATTTAAGAATTAACACAGCATGGGCTGTAGCTCAGAAACAAAAACAGAGCCTCTAATAATAGCAAATTTCATGAATGATAGACTGTTAGCTTGAATGCAAGACTGGAAACCAGGAACTGCTAGCTCTTTTCTCCTCCTCTGATCCAGACTTCTTTTCCTGGCCTTGGGCCAGTCTCTCTTAGTTTTGCTACACAGAAAATGACAACAAAAACAGCGTACTTACTCCAGAGGAGTTGTGAGAATTAAAATAAGGCTGAAAAGTCACATGGTTTGTATTTCTTTAAATAGAACTTTGCTACTGAAATATTAAGCTTGATATATCTAGTTTTGCTTTTTTCTGTTTTGATAAACCTGATGTATTACTCTAAATATCTTTTTGAGTTTCTCAGCATTACACATAAAATTTGCTTGTCATTGCCTCATATTTCATGTTTATGCTACATAAACATGAAATAAATGCACTTTAAGTTATTGTTCATATCCTTTGAGCTCTTTGATAAGTTGCTTAGAACATTTTACTTTCCAATCTCTCCTTATTTACTTCCTTTCATAATAAATGTTCATGCAAACCAATTCAGTGACTACTTGTCCATGTCTGTGTCACTTAAATCCATGTTTCAAAAACATTTGTATTCTTAGTTGCCCCTGGATTTGTCACTGGTTATGAAATTGAGTATTAAATCGTTGCTTCCATAGAACTTTTTTTGTTTTTCACAAAAAAACAGTGAAAGTTAATTTTGTAG
The DNA here is from genome assembly GCF_001723895.1 of Crocodylus porosus. Classification (NCBI taxonomy): domain Eukaryota; kingdom Metazoa; phylum Chordata; order Crocodylia; family Crocodylidae; genus Crocodylus; species Crocodylus porosus. The sequence goes on from NW_017728914.1 coordinate 11,905,748, forward strand.
CTTCATAAATAAAATAATGATATTGTCCCAAAAGAACCTAAATATTTGCTTCCTTAAAGCAAGAAGGAAGTGCAAAGTAAAACACTGGCGCAAAGGAAAAAACCACATTCCTTTGCAAGGGACAGCACCAAGACATTTAGACCTCAATGCAAACTGAGACCATAACTGTTCTAATTCAGAGGCAAACAGATTTTATGTAACTCTAAAAAGTAAAATTCACCACTCTGATAGCAAGGAATTTAAACAAATAGTATAAATTTGTGTGCCTCATCAGGAAATAAAAGTCACTTCTCTAGTGCTTGAACAAATCAGACTAAATTGAACATATGATATTTCTATTGATATTATCAATGCTCATAATATAAAAGTGATATATATATATATATGTGTGTGTGTGTGTTTGCTGTATGCACACATAAAACCATACTATAACATAAGAGAATAATAAAGTGGATGATGTATTCAAATATATCTCAAATATATCAAAACAATGGCTGCCATTCCACAGCAAATTCATTAGAGGAATGTATTTTTCAAACAAAACTGTAAACTATATAATGGTACTTGCTTACAGTGAACGTAGATATGGATGATACTTTCTTATTTATGGTGAGGAAGAAAAAAGCTCTTGGTAACAATTCTAGTTACAAATCCCAGTTCAGCAAGATAATTAAATAGGTACCCAACTTCACATGTAAGTCATTTTATTGACTTCAACCAGTGAACATGCATAGCATACTCCACTTACATGATTATTGGACCAGTGCATAAATTGCTTAACTATAGAACGTAACAACAACCACATTTTATTCATATTTCTTGCATTATAACAAGCAAGTCTTTGAGTAGAGGTGATATCTTTCATTAGACCAACTGAGTAGGTGGGGAAAAAATTTTGGCAAGCTTTCAGGCACAGTTGCCCTTCTTCAGGCATGGGGAGTCTCTGCTGTTCTGAGACTGAGAAATGAAAGAAGCTAAAAGTGTGGCAGGATGTCAGTGAAAACATAAATAGGCAGAATTAGAAAGATAAAAGGTGAAGCAGAGAGGGGAGGAGGAGGGGGAACAGACCAGGGAAAATATGCCGAAGGGAGACACTGCAGCGATAGAGTACAAGGTGCTTGTTTGAAGGCTAGGATGGGTAGTTCTGGAAAGAAGATTTTTAAGAAGATCTGGAAAGATCTCAAACAATCACCAAACCTCACTAACCCCTTCACCAGAAGCAAACTCCCTATGACCCAAACCACATCAACAAATGGATCCAGACCATGCCAGGACAAGAAATGCAAAACCTCCCAACATATCTCCATCACCCCCCGCTATAACTACACCCCACAACAGAAGCATCACCATTCCTGGATCCTATAGCTGCACCTCCAGAAACATGATACTTCTCATACAATGCAACAAATGCCCTGAGGGACAATATGTTGGAGAAACAAAGCAACAACTGCACACCAGAACTAATGCACACTGAAAATCTATCAAAGACAAGAATACCCAACTACCTGTGGGTGCATACTTCTCACAGGACAATCACTCCCTCTCTGACCTCTCAGTTCTAATCCTCAGAGGGAACTTACAAAACACCTTCTATGGACAGGCCTACAAACTTCACTTCATAAATCTACTGGATACATAAATCATGGACTCAGTATAGACATTGGATTTTTGACACATTATAACCTGCCTGACATCTGATTCACCAGTCACCTGCCTGACAGCCTCTTTTCTACCTTGTACTCTATCACTGCACTGTCTCATGCCGGCCTTTTTCCCCCTGCTCTCTTCCCCCTAGCCTGCTTCACCTCTCTGCCTCACCTTTTGTCTTTCTAATTCTACCTATTTACATTTTCACTGACATCCTGCCACACTTTTAGCTTCTTTCATTTCTTGGAGTCTCAGAACATCAGAGACTCCCCATGCTTGAAGAAGGGCAACTGCACCCGAAAGCTTGCCAAATATTTTTTCCCCCAACTACTCAGTTGGTCTAATAAAAGATATTACGTCTACTCAAAGAACCTTGCCTGCCTATGTCCTTAGACCAACACAGCTACAATCAAACACCCAGCTTACATTATAACAAGCATTCAACATATTAAGTGCATACATTGCTCTGAAACTCATGACGTACTGTTTAATGTAAATGTACTCTATTTACCTGGATAACTTCAGAACCGACTAGTAGTTTTTTAACAGCAGCTGTAGGTCCTGCCATTTTCATAGCTGCGTATTAGAAGCACAAGGCCTTCTGTGTAACAAGGTAACGAGCCTTAACCAGATACGAAAAACACAGGCTGTTTGTAGTTAATCAGCATTGTCTACATAAAATTTGGGTAAGAACATGGCTTTTTCTCAGTCCAGAGGCTATGCACTTAAATGGAGTACATGATACACCGCATGAAGATCCTCTTTTATTTTTCAAAGTAACTTCACTATCGTTGTGATACTTGAATTAAATTATAGCAGCATAAAGTTCCACTGTAACTGTAATGTCTGTTTGCTCTTACAAAGGCATAAGTGGAGTTAAATTGCTGTAATTTAAGCCTGTTCTAAAGTTACAAAGGTCTGTTTCACTTATATCAGTATAGGAAAGGATAGATATAACACTGAAATTGGAAAAGCTGATGTGCACCATGAGCTGTATATCTACCCTCTTCTTTCAAAGAAGTTCAAAGTTACATGTGTCCACAGCCTAAGAAAAATAGTTTCAAAATGCACTGAAGTCAATGGGAGTCTTAATCCACTGGCTTTAACTATCGGGTGCCAGAAGAGAATTCCACAGTATAAGACTGTGTTTTGTATACAGATGTGTTAGCTTAACCCTATACAGATTCTTAGGAAAAAATTCTGTGCCTGCAGATCTAATGGCTATAGGTTTAGACCTATAACTATACATTATAAGGAACTTTATACCTTACATATTATTTCAAACCAGTCCTTACTAGCACCAGAACAGTATATTGTTATTAACTTATTTTCACAAGGAATTTGCATGAAAAGTCTTTCTACTCTGCTCTTCTCTTAAATGTGTTTACATATGCAAATTTGAACATTCAGTTATTTCCATGTCAGTGGAAAAGTATTATTATATGGATGAAGCAATATATTTATACTAAAGACAACTGAAAACATTTCTGTGATGGTTGGATATTGATGATGTTTTTATTGAAAGCTTCTTGATAAAGCTATGTACTATGCATAAATATTTCTGATACATTTGTAACCCTTTAGTTTTGTCTAGCCAATGTTAGACAAAGTTAAGATGACTTTACATGTGGTCTATGTCCTATCCCGATGTAAAAGCAACAAGATAACCATCACATAGTATTTCCCTTCATAACTAATGACTACAAAACAAAACTGATCATTTTAAGTTTAGTTGGGTTTATCATTACATATAAATATGGATTCAAACTACATTCATTTTATTAATACATTGCAAATAGCAGGGGTATTAAAAATGGCTGCAAACTATATTTGAAGTGGATGAAGCAAAATGACACAATCGAAGACAGAGATGCAACAAAATTAAATTATTTTTTTTTTATATTCTATATATTTTTCTCATGCTTGTCCCAATTTATTTATAATACTATATATATTCCTAGGAGCTTTTACTGTGTCCTGTACAGGATCTCTGCTGAAACATACTCAGCAGACTAGGGGGATCTCCATTTGCTGGCCAGCAGGAAAATGTTGCAACCTGGCTCTTACTAAATAAAAAGGAAACCTTTTTTCTGCTTATTCGAATGGTAATTCCAGTAGGTCAAAGCAAATTCAACACAAACCTTCTACTGCATCTCAGAGGAAAAATGATCCATCTAGCCTATATCTCTAACTTACAAAATAGACAAGAGGCTGATTTCACCTTCTGGTTCATTTTAGCTGCTTCATAATATTTTGACACCTTTGTACAAGTCTCCTGTATTACATCATATTTACACTTTTTATTTGGCAAGTAAAACTGATAAACTACTGTGCTAATGATGAGTTGGATTTGGCTTTTCCATTGTACTTCCTGCACAACTATTTAATATAAATAACTCACTTTGGAAACAGTTAACTGGGTAAGGTTTTTTTTTTCCTTCTGCACTACTTGGGGTGGGGGTTGTGGAGGCTTATACTCGCATGCAGTGACTTTGCGTCTCTGTATCAAACAGAACAGTTTGGTTTGTAAGACAGCATGTTTAATGGTTAAAGCACTAGTGTGGGACTCATTAGACCTGAGTTCTACTCCCAAATCTCCAACTGGCCTCCTGCATGGTCTTGGATAAGTCATGTTGCCTCTGTTACTCAATTTCCCCATTTGTACAATGGGGATAAAGATGCTGACCTTTGGATGGAGACTCCTATATGGCATAATTTAAGACACTGGCAGGTAAGGTGGGTAGACTTGCCATTTTGCCAATTCCCACTGATTTCAATATCATAAACACTGATTTAACCCCCTAAAGCTGATTTAATCCCCCTGTACTTAATTGAGGAGACAGCCTGTTCTCATCCATGTGCACCTCAGAATGTGCTTCTAATCAGTCGTTTGCAACTCATTAAGGCATGGAACATTTTTACTGGGAGTGCCTTCAATAGTAGCCTTTAAACTGACAGTCAGTTTCAAGGCTGATAAAAATAGGGCACTGGCACTGATGGTGGTTAAAATGGGCTAGAGCAGAGGTCAGCAGCCTAAAACTTGTGGGCTGCATCCAAGCTGCAGAGAGGTCCAGCTAAGTCCAGCTTGGCACAGGGCTGCATGGGGATTGGGCAGTACAAAGTTGTACTGAGGTGTCTGTCTCCTGTACAGCATATTCCTCTGCAACCCTCCTTGCTGCTCTCTCATGCCTGCACTAACTGCAGAAGCAGTAAGTGCAGGCAGCTTTAGCTGTCCAGTGGGTGGAGACCTGTGGCAGGCAAAAGGTTTCCAACCCCTGGGCTAGAAGGTTTAATTGCCCATGCTGCATGCTTTCTGACTGCCAATCAATCTTGTTATATACAGTTCAAACTATATTATCACATTCATTTTGGAATCTTAGATTAACACTATCTTAAACAACACAAACGCACTGGAGCAGACTCAATCAGGTTTGCTGGTGTGTGCTAATTAGCATGCTCTAGTAGCCTCAAAGTCACACATATTCAGTGTCACCATGCTTCAAAATGGCAGCAGGGCCACTTTAACTAAAGCCTATTGAATGAGCTTTAGTTGAAGTGCCCATCACATTTTGAAGCACAGGATACTGAATGCACAAGACACTGTGGATACTTTAATTAGAGAGGCTCCCAAGAGCCACTTAACTGAAGTGCCTCCCCTCCTCCCACCCTGGGGCATGTGTAGAAATGCCCCAAGTTCCATGGAGCCCCAGTTATCAACCAATCTGAAGTTTTAAAACGATAAACTAAAAAAAAAAAAAAAAAGATTTCACCAAAATATATTTTATATGGCTTAGGACCAGCCAGTGCACACAGTGGGGCAGGAACTCTAGCTTCTCAAGTGCTTCTTCAAGTATTGAGAACATTTGGCTCTGCACCATTACTGATGATACTTAGGACACTTCTGAGGTTTCAGGAAGTTTTCTATACAGGTCTCTTCGAAAATATGTAAAATGTATTACTACTTTATGCATATTCTTTATTTCTCTCAGGTCAACACAAATATCAAAATAATTACATAACTATAAACTGTCAGTAGACCTTTTCCTGTTATTAAGCCCTCTACTCAATGAAGAAATGCATGCTGATCCTAGAAAGAAATGGAGGGAGTTTCATTATCCTCTGTTTAATCAGTAATTCAAACTTGAAAAAAAAAAAAAAAAGGGAAATTTGCTTCCGTCTCTTCTTCCACCAATTTTTCACTCAGTTTTGGTGCTTTTGCAGATTTAGTGCATTCAGAGATGAATGCAAGTACAGTTATTTCAGCCAGATCCAGAAAAGCCAACTGCAAGTAACATAAGCATTTCCCTTGAAGTGTTATTTGCTTACGCAGCAGTAGGACCCAAAGGGCAACTTCTTCATTTGTTCTGACTACTGTTTGACTGGAAGAATTGAATAAATACCCATAGTTTACATGGGATTTGGAGTTAGGAACACAGCCTCTGAATTCAAACTTCCTATACTTTAAATGCTGAAGGCTGCAAGTGAGGAACAGTGTGGGGGAAAAAAACAAAACCTTGTCATACCCAGTTCACTCTCTCTTTCAGCATCCCCTCAGTCACCTTGTGGGCAATATTGATCAACTGGTGGTATTCATGTTCTTATTCCCAGGAACAATAACGGATCCATGCAGAGGGGCCCATAGCCTTTTGGGAATTTACCTCTCAATTCTGCTAGTCCTACACTTGTCTGAGTAGCATCTGACCTGTGTTCCTAACAAGCTGCCTTTCACACCCCAAGCATACAAGTTAACAAGAATATCCGTGTGGATTTTGAAAAATCAGCTAAGAATTATAGGCTAACTTTAGAACAGAGCAAACATTTGTACCCATCAAGTGGATTGCAACCTTCTAGAAGAAATTATTTCACCCTATTTCCAGCAAGCTGTTGGACTCTTAATGGGAAAAAAAACTTTTCTATTTGTTATTGTTTTTGCTTTCTTCCTTCACTAGAAGCTGCCACTGATGCAAACAGTACTTATTGCATTTTATGTACTTTAAGTCTGTATTCAGTGCTGTAGTGCATCACCAGGGCAGTATGTATACACAGGAACTCTGCTATGTATCTATTAACAAACTTGCAAAAAAACATGCATCACAGGATTCACTAGTCAGGACAGTTTTATCTAGTCACCTAACTGCTAGTTAATACATAATCTCCACCTTTCACTCTCCCCCTTCCTCCCCAACCTCAGCAAAGTTCTCTCATCAACTCTATTTTAGAAGAGGAGTAGGACCATGTCTAGAGTCCATTCTGGACATAAAGACAGTTTAGAAGACCTTTAAATACAAATCTGAGACTAAAAACTGAAAGGATTCTTGTGTTACATTCACCTTCAAACACAAAGAGTGTATACGTCATGCGGAAAAACAGGACATGTTTTACAATTAGGAACACTTGACAAAAATGTTGTTACAAATTACCTTGCAGGGTTTAAAAACACTAAAACTAAAGCTGCATTGAACCTAGATGCTTTAGTCCTTCTTCCTTCCCAACAGTGTGCTACATATAGTGGAAAGGTAAAATAAAATTAAATGCAGGCTCATTCTCTCCATACTACCAGAAAGAAGCAAAAAATGCTTATAAAAACTTAACCATTCTTGCCATTATACAGAGATATTTCAGCTAATAAAATTCAGTTTTTACCAACCTTGTAAATTGATCGTTCCTGCTAATGGGTTTTCAGATTAGTGCGCGTCTGGTATCTTACTAGATATCTAATGTGCCTACTACCATCGTGCCTACCATTTTAATACACAATCTCTCGCATTAGTGTCCAGTGATGTTCCCAGTCCTTCATTAGTTGCCCTTATCCTTCTTCCCTTATGAGTGCCAGTCCCATGCCTTCCCATTACAGTCTTGTACCTTGCTACCTCTACTCAGTGATATCAGTTTTCAAGGCTGGGCTGATGACTTACAGGTGTTCCCATCAGTGGTGCTAAACCAACTCTTCTTCCCCTCTCCTTCCACTGGTAGTTGGTTTCTGTGATTATCATCAACTATCCTATCAATTCAGCCTGCCCTTTCGGTGATAATGTTACAAAAAATATTAGCACTCCATCTAACTTCAATGAAAAGTTTCTCTGGAATTTCATCGATTTGGATTTCCAAGTAGTTAATTCTGTACAGTTTGCATGTGTATGAGCGAACAGACAAAAATGAGAGATGTGTAATTGGCAGAGGATTGAAGGAGGAATGAAAGAGAGAAGAGGAAGTCAAACATTTTGTAAAGAATTTATTATCATTTAAAGAAATAAAACAACAGGAAGAGAAGACAGATGCACTGAACCCCCTTAAATATGAAAATGTCTAGAACTTCCAGGAGAAACAGACAACCACAAGAACCAAAGATTCCTAGCCGGGGAGGAAAGAAGCCACTTTCTACAAGAGACCTATCTTCCCTCATTTGTCTTGCAGTATATGTTGTACATTAGTGGTCTTGTACATATAGTATATGCTGTACAAGCAGAGGTTGGTAGGACTTCAATGCAGATCCATATGGGGGTTTTCAAGTACTATTTTAAGAAATTCAGTCATAAAAATATACACGTACCTTCCTAGACAACAAAGCTCCATTTATTGCTGTAGTTGCTTGCACTGCGTCTTAGTTCTTGTTGCCTTTTGGATTATAGTAGAGAATTAAATCAGAAACTCTTTCCATTGGAGTTACTGGAAATGATAAGCTACTTTTGCACTGATCATCACAGAAGGTAAAATTCACCCATGCTGAGAGGCACCACAGGGCCTATGCCCTAGTTCTGCTGCAGTAGAATTCTTTCTTGAGGGCTGTGGAAGGCCATTTATACATGTCACCTGCACAACAGTGAATTATGCTCAGAAGGAGCTAGCTATGAACAAAGTAGTTATTTTGTATAGCTCATATGAATAATGGGATGAATTCTAAAGTAGCTGCTGTATGTGAATAACTTGTGTTTTCAGGTGTATGTTATCAATATACCTTAGCATTCTCCAGGGAATTGGCTGAGGCTACATATTCTTGGCGCATGATTGTCACGGGAGAGTTCAACTACCTGGACATCTCATGGATGAGCGCTCAGCCAAATCTGAATGGTCTCAACGTTTCTTACATGCGTGGATAAGTTATATCTGTCTCAAGAAGTTTATGGGCTGACAAGAGGCAAGGCACTGCTGGGCCTGATACTGGTCAAAGGGGATGATCTAACCAGTGACCCAAGAACTGAAGTGACCACAAGTTGATCACTTTCACTATCCATCACAAAGCTGGCAAGTCAGCCAGCAATGCACTAGTCCTCGGCTTTTGGAAAGCTGACTTTCATAAGATCAGGAGCCTTATTTGTGCGGCTCTGAGAGGCCATGAACTCACAGGGAGGGGAGTTCATGATGAGTGGATGCTCCTTCAGGACGCGATCCTAGAAGCATGAGGGGAGTCCATCCTAACCAATAGGAAAGGTGGTAAAAGGGCTCAACAACCCCCTTGGCTTAACAGGGAACTCATGGACCTCCTATATCTAAAAAGAGAGGCTTGTAAAGAATGGAAGACAGGAAACACCACTAAGGAGGAGTATTCTGCACTGGTCCATACCTGCAGGGAGAGAACTAGGAAAGCCAAGGCTGTACTCAATTCCAACTGGCTACACAAACCAAGGACAATAAAAAGTCCTTCTTCAAATATCTGGTGAGTCAAAAGAAAAACAAGGGACCCCTGATAAGCCAGCTGGGGCAGCTGACTACCAACACCAAGGGAAAAGCCAATCTGCTAAATGATTACTTTGCTTTAGTTTTTCACCAGCCCAAAGGGAGTATCCTGCCTAACAAAATGGAGGATGACCAGGGTGAGGGTGAATATATGCCCACCATTGGTGTGGATCTTGTGAGGGAGCATCTTCAGAGGCTGGACCCCAACAAATCAGCTGGTCTGGATAGATTGCAACCAAGAGTGCTAAAGGAACTGGCATACATCATAACACAGCCACTGGCAAGAATATTCGAGAACTCATGGTGCTCGGGCAAAGTACCAGAAGATTGGAAGAGTGCCAATGTGGTGCCCATCTTCAAGAAAGGGAGGAAAGAAGACCCAGGAAACTACAGGCCAGTCAGTTTGACCTCAATCCCTGGGAAGATTTTGGGAAAAAATTATCAAAGAAACCATTCTTGACAGACTAACAGAAGGCAACATTCTGAGAGATAGCCAGTACAGGTTTGTTGTGGGTAGGTCTTGCTTGACCAACCTCATTTCCTTCTATGACCAGGTTGATATAATATATTTGGACTTTAAAAAAGCCTTTGATCTGGTGTCCCATGATGTCCTCATAGAAAAACTGGGCCTTGGCTACTCCACAGTCCGATGGCTGAGGAACTGGTTCTGAGGTTAGACCCAGAGGGTGCTAGTCAATGGGACCAAATTAACATAGCACGCAGTGACCAGTCGAGTCCCCCAAGGCTCCATTCTTGGACCTGTACTCTTTAATGTCTTCATAAAGGTCCAGACACTGGCAACAGAAGTGCACTGGCTAAGTTCACTGATGACACCAAACTTTGGTGAAGAGTGTCCACACCTGAGGATAGGCTGGTGATCCAGGCCAATCTCAATAAGCTTGCAAGGTCGGTGGATGAAAACCTAATGGCATTCAATACAGAAAAATGCAAGATGCTCCACCTTGGGGGGGTGGAGAACCCGCATCACACTTATAGGGTCAGAGGTACTACACTCGCTAGCACCATGACCAAAAGACACTTGAGGGTCATGATTGACCACAAGATGAACATGAGCCACCATTGTGATACTACAGCTAGCAAAGCAAACACAACTCTGGCTCTACCAATGCATCTTGAGCAAGACCCAAGATGTCATCCTCCCACTGTACTTGGCCTTGGTGAGGCTGCAGGTGGAGCACTACATCCAATTCTGGGCTCCACAATTTAGGAAGGGCATGGAGAAGCTTGAAAGAGTCCAGAGGAGAGTCACGCACATGATCAGAGGGCAAGAGAACAAGCCTTATGAAGTCTGCAAGCTATGGGATTCTTCAGCCTGCAGAAGCACAGGCTCAGGTGGGACTTAGTGGTAGCCTATAAGTACATAAGGGGTGTGCATCAGAATCTGGGGGAACACCTGTCCACCAGAGCACCCCGGAAGATCTTGGTGATAATGTATATACTTACTTTTTTTTGTAAATAAGAATTTAGAAATAAACCTAATATGGTATCAGGTATTTAACTGCATGTGCACATACACACAATGACAAGGTCCAGCAGTCACAAACTCCTGCAAGACCATTTTAGGCTGGCCACGAGGAAAAACTTCTTTACTGTCTGAGCCCCCAAGGTCTGGAACAGACTCCCCGCAAAGGTGGTGCAAGCACCTACTCTGAACACTTTTAAGAAAGAACCTTGATGCTTATCTTGCTGGGATCTTCTAACCTTAGCTGACTTCCTGCCCCTTGGGCAGGAGCCTGGACCCAATGATTTTATGAAGTCCCTTCCAGCCATAATGTCTATGAAATCTATGAAAATAAAGTACATTCTCAGCTTTTCTACATGTGCTATTAGCGTGCATGAATAAACTCCAGAGCTTATTCATCGGGAGTTTATTGCTCCTGGGTACTACACCTGCATGTGCACCTGGGCATGCAGCACACTGAGCTGTGCTGAACTAGCTCTGGCTGGTAGAGGGCCTGGGGAGTGGGGGGAGCAGTGGGGGGCACAGCCTGCCAGCCTGGAGCTACTCTCCCCCTGGTTCAAAGTGCTGCAGAGGGGCTGGCTGGGGCACAAGTGTGCTTCAGCACTGGACCAGTTGTCACGTAGTCTCCGCACTGAAGCATCGTCATGTGCTACAAGCATCTACACATGCGCTACTGCAGAGTAAGGCAGGTAAATACAAGTACTATCCTGCTGCAGAGTTAATTAATCTGTTCCAGCCCAATAGGGGTGCACATATAGATATGCAATATTTACTGCACAGCTAGTTATCAACTGCGCGGTAAACAACTTGTATAGACACACTCATTTACTCGAGATTAGAAATATATCAGGTATTCCCTCATTCTACAGCAAGATATGACTAAGACAGTGATGTTTCATGGACACTACTTAAAGCAACTTTACAGAGACACCAGCCTTTGTTATGGTACCTGCTACAACTACGCTGCATAAAAACTGCTTGGTTTGGTGTTTCTTTAACATATTAGGATATCTTCTTAATTTTAGTTACAGATGTCTGGCCCAGAAGCACATTGAGTTCACTGAGTGCCTTGCATGGGGGCGGGGGGGGGTGGGGAGGCTGCACAGAGAAGAGGTACATACTTCAGATGGAGGGTGGGGAGGGAGAGGGGGAAGGATAGTAGGGGGCTACAATATGGTATGTGGAAGGGAAAGCTTACTTTCCTAGGCTACTCCTGCCATTGACTTAGCAGCCTCAACTCCACTCTGGTGGCAGCGGCCTCATGGGCAAGCTGACCCTGGTGCCCTGTTTGTTCCTCTTCCCCCATCTCCCCTGATACATACATATTGGTTATAGGGTTGTGCCTGCTCTGGCAAAGGCCCCTGGTGTTGGGGGTGAAAATAAGGAGAACACCATTCCACTGGCTCCACTCACTCCACCTCCCCGCCTTGAGATGCAGTGCTTGGTGTAGCACTGTCTTCCTCAGCCCCTGTGGCTGCTCTGGGGCAACACGGAGCTACAAGAACAAAGCTGAGGGGGTTGATAACCACAAAACCTATTTAACGCAAATATTACAATAACTCTAACAACATAAACACTGTTTTGATTACATGAAAAAGCAGATAGAAAGTTCAGCAAACCTTGCTTTATTGTTATAATACTCAATTATACTGTTGCCTTCTCAGATTTTCTTTAATGTTATTTGGGGACAAGGCCTAGAAACTGTATGGTAGTCCAACAGGCTCGTTCTATATGGAGAAAAATGAAGCTCCATTACTTTTACATGTTCCATATACATTATATCATTCTATTGAGATTTCAGTTGACCCCCTGAACAGGAAAAGAACCTCGTCACAGCCTGCCACGCAACAACTCAGATGCAGTGGCAAATCATTGCAACAGCAGTAACGCTAGTAATCCTTTAAGAGCTAGTTCTAAAAATCAAATATGTCTGTGTAATACCGTGTGTAAAAGGTAAACAGGTGTTTGAAGAAGAAGCCTTTGTAGGAAAAGACAATTTGATTGGACTTAGGTATCACTGTTTCAGCTTTGTTGCTTTTGTTGTGGCACTTCAACACTGCTAACACAGTGTAACATGGCAGTGTATAATAAGCAAAACATAGAACTGCAGCATATTTAGGGAATTGTAGCGGAGCAGGTAGATTTTCAACTTTATGGGATTTTAGCGGTGACACTCATATTGCCTTTCATGGGACTCACGTGGCTAAGGTCCTATGCACCTCTGATAATACATACCACTGTCAGCAAAGGTTTCATTGATATTTTTGAAAGAATTACATTTGAATTTTCTGCGTTGTCTGGCTGACATCCTTTACTTTTTCAGTACAATATATCACATCCTTACTGTTAGTATACCGCTTTGGGCTCACAGCTACGCTAAACCACATATTTCTTACTTCCCTAAAAAAATCAAAATTTTAATTTGTTTTAATGCTCTTTCTTTCAATTAGAATGCTGCTAAGTTTGTAGACAGCCTTACAAATCACTTTATCTTCCTTTTATTTTGTCATCTAGAAAATTATAACTCTTCATTAACTTTGGGAGACACAGCATTACAATTGTGATATATCATCCCCCATTTTATTAACCATCTATTTAATTAATTCAGTGCTTCAAGCAAATCTTGGTGATAAAGTATATACTTTGGTTTTTGGGTTTTTTTTAATAAGAATTTAGAAATAAACCTAATATGGTATCAGGTATTTAACTACATGTGCAACATACACACAATCAAGAAACTGATAAATCTTATGAATACATGATGACCAAAGCCAAAATGTAAAAGGTATGAACTTCAATGAACTATTTATACATACCACTCCATCTAATCCATCTAATGCTATCAGCAGCCTTTCTTTCATATTGGGCCTGTGACTGGCATTGCCTAAACTTTTAACAGGTATTTGAGAAAGATTATTTAATAGTCAAGAGCTATTATAATCATGCATTTGATAATAACCTTTTTCATGTTTTGTGCAGTAAACTTCAGAACATGCTGAGATTAATTTTCACATAACATGCAGGCTTCCCTGGGGGATTCAACATCATTTCAATTTCTCTTCACATATCATACGAGTGCATTCCCTAGGAATGACTTAAGTGGAAAATTTCCGACAGACAACTAGAAATTGTTACAAAAACATTTAATATTGCTTATAAACATTTCTGTATTGACATTTTATCAACTTTGCATTTCTCTAGCTGTTAAAAACAATCACTTCCTAGTCTATATAGATTTTTAGTTCAGTTTAAATTAAATAGTCTTTCTTTAAAGTAGCTTGTAAAAATATTTAACTCAAAGCAATACAACAAACCAATATAGTCTGTTAGGCCAGCATACCACAATATGCTACCCATTTGCTTTAAAGAAGTTAGTGAATGTTTAACAGTTGAAGTCATTTTTATCACCTAACACAATCTTACTTTTTGCTTGTTTGCTCCTAAGCACAGAACTACCCTGATCATTTTTACCCTTTACTATTTGTAGTACCTGATTCTTCAGGTGATTGCTAGAGGGGTGGGGAGGGGGAAGGAAGAAAAAGTGATATTGAACAGAGCACTTGAATCAGTTGAGTGCTTGCTAATTTGCACATCAAAAATTCAGCTCCTTTTGAAATAGCAATAAGCACATACTTAGCTGAATGCCAGCTAGATTTTGATTGAGGGTTCTTACCCCCTTTCTCCCTACAGAGTGTTGAAAGAGACAGTGATGATGGACAGAAAATTAGGTAAATTTAAAATAGGTGAAGTTAGCAAATTGATGAATTTGGTCAATTGGCTATTGCAGTTTGTGGTTACTTACACAAGGCCTTTGCAGCTAGATTACTTGAATCAGCTTCAGGCATTACTTCAGAAAACTAGATTAAGAAATGGAAGTAGAGCAATGTTAACAAAAATGATCATGGGTATAGATTTGTTATTTATTAAGAAATCTTTGTTGGTTAAGGAGCAACTAACTGGGAATACCATAAAAAGCAAACGCATGTAGATAAAAAGTATTAGAAACCGGTAGACATCTATCTATCTATCTACTAACATCAAAGCGTGGCATGAGATATTTGTGTTGATACTTTTTAAAAACATGGAAAAAATTTAGGCTGAATGTGAGTAAGAACATCTTGAGAGTGAGCTTTCTAATGCTGCAGAAGAGTTTAATATGGTAATACATAGGCTTTTAAAACTGTTGAGGCCACTCATGAGGCTTTTAAAACTGTTAGACTACAGGATACTGGCACTGGAAAGAGGATGGCAGAATGATCTAACTATTCTTTTCCAATAAGCCACTTTATGTATTACTGTCATGGGGTACCCAAAATGTTTTTGAAATTACCCCACTGTAAGGGCAGTCTGCCCCACTCTCACATGCCACGCCTTGATGTTAATAGATAGATAGATAGATATTGTGGGAGGCTGCTGTCTCAGGTTCAGTCTCTAGTAGAGAAGTCATTCTGTACTAAGGCTTTAAAAAGACTTTTGATCCTGGTTTAGACAACAGCCCCAAATTTCCTGCCTGTAACTGCAGTCATTTGCATAAAATCTCCTTAAGTAGATATTCCACTCACCCTCTTTTTCTGCCATAAGTGGAACAAATCCAACTCAAGTAAAATCTATTATTCCTTGCATCTCTGAATGTTTTTCTGCTCAAGTATGAAAATGCTGATTTTCTACAGACATCTTAACATGAGGACATTAAAGAAACAAACACCAGAAACCCATTCTGTCCCTCATATAATAAACAGTGTAACCCAAAAAGATTTTTCTACAAATATTCTAAAAGATCCCTGTTGATTATGAATAAAGCAATACATAGGGATTGCCATTAAAAGATGACTAGGAAATTCAAGAAGTCATAGTCCAAATATTCTAGGTACGTGTAAGCAAAAAAATTACAAATAAAACTGCTTATATTCACGTAACTTGTTTGGCAACAGCAGTATACCATAAGGAAAGCTGCTATAATTCATAACAGCATCTTGTAATAAAACAGCTTTATGCATCCCTCTCAAACTGTTTAGTGCTCAAAACTCATCAGATGGCTGAGTAAGCATTACACTTTGGGACAGTAAATCTCTGTTTCCAATATGGTCTACATTCTCAGATATGTACTTTACTATTCATTCTAAGACATTTGCAGTTAAGTACTTGTAAAAAAAAAAAGAAAAAGAAAAAAGGGTAGTAATATATTTAAGGATCTGGATGTCATTTTGTCTATTCAATAATCTAGACTCTGAAAAGGATTTAGGGTCTCAGTGGACATGCAACTCAACATGACCTCTCAGTGTGATGCTGGAGCCAAAAAAGTTAAAGTGTGTAAAAAGAAGGCAGTAGTGAGCAGTTAGTAGGGATGCCGTTTGCAGTTTACCTCAGTATATAATAGTAGCTAGATCAGTGGTTCTCCATCTTTCTAGACTTAAGGCACCTCTCAGAAAAGTGCCAGCTCTTTGTTTTCATGAATTTTTTACTACAGGGAAAAAAAAAAATACAAGTCCGAAGGCCCGCCGCACCAAGGCCCCTCCCTCGCCGGAGCTTAGCAACAGGTTCGCACCTCTTGCAGCCCCAGCAGAGCCTGCTCAGTTGCCAGCTCCCCCAGGCAACCCAGGCTCAACCGCAGCTACTGGCCCCTCTCTCCCCAAGACAAAACGAAAGGTCTTTGTTGTGGGAGACTCCATCCTGCGGGGCACCGAGGGGGCAATCTGCCGCCCCAACCCCTTAGCCCGGGAAGTCTGCTGCTTCCCAGGGGCCCGCATCCAAGTCATTGTGGAGAGGATCCCACAGCTCCTCCGGTCCACAGACCACTACCCTATCCTCCTTATTCACGTGGGCACCAATGACACGGCTTGGAGCACCCCCAGCCAGGTCATGAGGCGCTACAGGGAATTGGGAGTGGGGCTTAGGGGTCTGGGAGCTCAGGTGGCGTTTTCGTCGATCCTCCCAGTCTCGGGCTATGGGCTGAGGAGGGAGAGGAGGATCCACGCAGTGAACCAAAGACTGGTGTCATTGGGAAGGCTTTGGCTTCCATGACCACAGCCCACTGTTTGGAGAGAGAGGCAGCGAGCTGCTGGGAAGAGATGGCCTCCACCTCTCTCCCCTGGGGAGGAGGCTCTTCTCAGCCAGGCTGGCTGACCTGCTCC
>NW_017728914.1:11922693-11934292 GCF_001723895.1 Crocodylus porosus
ACCCCAGCTGACTTCCTGCCCTTGGGCAGGGGGCTGGACTCGATGATCTCCCGAGGTCCCTTCCAGCCCTTATGTCTATGAAATCTATGAAATCTATGAAGTCTTTTGTTAGAAAGATCACAGATGGACAACAACAGGTCAGTATGGATTCCTATCTGAAATCTCTAGGTTTACCTTATGAACCATATCTGCTCATCTAACAGTGCTAACTTTGTGGGGTGCCCTACAACATCCTTGAGAAGATCTCAATGTACCCCAGGGTGCCATGTTGCCGTGGTTGAGAATCACTGAGTCAGACAATGTTCTGGTGCATATTTAAGAAGCAGCTAAAAAAATGGGAAAGCGTGCAGAAAAAACTAACATTAATTATTTGGGCCTGGGAAAAATATCTTGCCCTAAAATACTTTAATAACTCAGTCTGTTTAAATTATCAATAAGACGACTGAGAAGTGACCTGATAACAGGGTATGAGTACCTGCATGGAAAGACCATTCTGGACCCTCAAGTGCTTTTTAATGTAACGGAGGAAAATTTCACAGGAACTGATGGCTGGAAACTGTAGCCAGCCAGAGTCAAAAGAGAAGGCACATATCTTTAACCATCCACTGGAATGTCCATTGGAAAAAAAATACTACTGAGAAAAATGGGGATTCTCCATCTGTTCATGGTCTTCCACTCAAAACTACAGATTTTCTTGAAATATGTTTTATCCAAACACTAGTTATTGTATACAGGAAATATTAGCGTTTCAAGCTTCAGCTCTTCTAATAAATCATATATGTGTTTTAATTTGCAATATGGCTCTCACAGCCTCTCAATCACTTTCAAACATCAGAATTTTTTTGGAGGACAAATGTTCTGAAGGTAAAGAAAAGCAACAGTGCAAAAATACTTGGGAACAAAATGGTAAGCTGGTATCAGATCTTGTATCATCTAGTCCTGTATCTTGTCTCCAGAAATAGTTAGTAAAAGGAAAATGAAATAAATCCTGTAGTAGAGAATTTTGGAACAACGTTTGTAAAGGAATTTTTTCCCTAATCCACAATAATTAAAATCTGACTTGCACCTTGCAGCTTCAGAGCACATATCCTGTTGTTGTTTTTTTTCCTCAAAAAACCTAATGTAAGTAATAGAATAATCACAAAATATATACAATGCGTATTTTCTTAATGCCCTAAAGATAGTGGCCTCAAACATCTGGTGGCAGTAAGTTTCACTAGCTAATTATGCACTGTGCTGAAAAATATTCACTCACTTTTTAATTTATGGACTTTCTATTTAATGAGATGTTGTTTCCTCCTTGTACTGTGAGTAAAGGTAAAGATAGGTGTGCAACCTGCCTTCTTGATACCAGAAGTTGTTGCAAAAAGAACACTACACAACCGCACATGAATATAACATTTCAAATCCTGATATAGACAACATCAAATTCTGATTCAACGGAGCTTTGGATAAAAAAAATCATGACCTCTTATGTATTTAAGCAGCCAGAATGGCACTGACATGCATGTGCTTAAGTATTTCAGTTTATTATAAAGCAGCTACTTACAGAAGGAAAGAAAAGGGACCAAGATCATAGTGAGAATTTTGGAGCCATGCCGGAGCAAGAATTCTAGTATGAAGTTGAATGAAGCAATGGGAGGAAAACTTCAAAATTCCACATTTTTATCAAATCTCATTTAAACCACAGAAAGAATTGGGTAAAAATCAATGTATATTGTCATTTTATTTTAAAGTAAAGCTCTAAACATTTGAAAAGTTTATGTTCTGTAAAGTTGAAATGATAAGAAACATTTTTCCGCTAAACAGATTTTGAAATGTAGGTTTTAATTATAAACTGCATTTCAAAGTCTTTTCCTATGACTATCTTCCAGTTAAAAATAAAAATAGTCATTTGCCAACAAAGGCTGACTACAAGAATTGGCAGGGGGTGGCACCTGAAATTATGATCTGGAATCTAATGTCACATGTCACAGGCAACTATCGATCCTCTGGTGTATGCATAAGAAGTCTGTGACAATTACATCAAGACCTTTGATGCACACACCTAGGCAAGAGTATGTAGAGGTTAAAGGCCAGACCAAGTCGAGGCATTCAGTACCTCAATGGTTGTAGCTTCTGCCAGAAAGCAACAGATAAGAAGTGCTGCTGACTGCCTAATGCCTCAGTGAGGGCTTATTGTGTCAGGGTGATGTTCCTTAGCCTTTCTCCAACAAAGGAGTACTCACAAGCCAGTGGTGGCTAGGGTTTTGAGGCATCCTTTACTCACCTTACTCTGGAAGTTGCAACATTGTGGTATTTTATAGGAGCTAACCCACCACAAGTAAACCTACCACATTACTACCAAGCCCTCCAATTGCATGCAGTTTATAGTAAAACATAACAGAACACAAATTAAATTAAAAGAAAGGTAAATAAACCAATAAAGACTTTCTGACAGAAAAAAGTACATTTTAATCTGTCAGTGATGAAAAAACCCAGAAACACTTTTAAACTGCATACTATAAAAACGCAGCATAAACAGGCAGCTGCATACCTGCAATGGGAAATAATTACATTCTCTTAGATACTGGGTTATGAACTGTAAGTAAACACTGAATTTAAATGGTGATCGCTACAGAGGGGAGGAAACTGCTGGTAGTAAAAGATTATTTTGCTGAGAGAAATTCTGCATGCATACAATAAATATACATATTATGATATATTATAGCTGGCTGGTTGCTGCTGTGCTACACATACATTTTAGAATTACAAGTAGTTTCTTTAATATGTAGAGTCTTGCAAAACAATTATTAATTTAGTCATCTGTCAATGCCTTAATTTCTCAATGTAAAGTTAATTTGATTGTGGTACTTAATTTAACTCCAATTTCATCTTTACAATATTGACCCAGAAGATTAATGCTGCTGAAACTTTAATTGATTACATATTGCATTCTATGTCTGTTGGTGGATTTAATTATTTTCTTTTAATATTAAGTGACAATAAAACACTAACAGCTAGATTGAGAAAGGAACTAAGACACTGCAATGCTTAACTTCAGGCATCTGAATCCACAACCCTGACTTAGTTACCCGTGCTACCTACACAGTTCATGAGGGTTAGGGACAGACATTCAAAAAGCCTGAGCCTGAATTGATTCAATCTTTGCAGGTTAGTCTAACCTGGCTAGGCTAAACCAGTTTTGTAACTAGACAGACATCCTAGAAATGCAGGTACATGCCTGCAGTGACTCAGGCTAGAAGCTGGGGGGTGCTCCTTTTCTTCCACAGCATGGAGCTGAGGCGGGCATGGCAGGAGCTCCAATTAGCCAAGCAGGGAATTGATAACAGTGTTTATCACCCAATTAAGAAAACAGCAGAGGGACATCACCAGCTACTTGTTGATTCTACCTGTTGATTCAGCACAGACCATAACCAGCATGTGGTCTACTAGCTAACACACACACACCTCCTCAGCAAGGCAGAGGGGAGGGGTGAATTCCTGCTTAGCAGGGAGTGGGGGGGGGCACCCCACAATCTCTGGAGCTGCTGCCAGGGAGCAGAGGGGAGGAGCCAGCCTGGCTATGAAGCAGAGAGCTCCACCCCAGTCCAGAGAGCATACTTGGGATGCTGGGGGTGTCTGGTTTATCTTGAACCAGAAAGGGGTCTGGGACAGACATTGCAAAAACTGGTTTGAGCCAAGTCAATTAAGTCTGATACTACATTCAACCCGCTTTTATCTCAAACCTCAACATCTCAAACAGATGTACTGAACATCTGTTCTGGTACAGGTTTAAACCAGTTTCTGATCACTTAAACCAGTTTATGTGTAATGTCTGTCCCTATCCCAGAAGAAATGACCTCAGAATGGGGTCTACATCACCAGTACCCTCAAAGGGAGCTACCTAAGTTAGTGAATAGAAAACACTGAAAGAAAGGGTTTCTTAAATCCTACCTCTGTCAGAGATTTTGGCACCTAGGCAAAGCCAGGATTCAGCCTGAAATCATCCCCTGGAATTGGATGCCTAAGATATTCCTTTGAAAAATGGAGAAGGATTTCTTTTTTATTAATGGCAGTGGTGGTGATGACACCCTTCTGTACAATAATTCTGTGATTGTAGCACTGAGGATAATATTCTCTTCTCAGGGGGGACTCTGAGAGGTTTGAAACCCATACCTCTTGCCTCCCAGGAAAATGCTAAGCCACCTACTATTAGGTTGTTGTGAAGTGAAGACACTTTCCACCACTCCTGTTAAAGCTGTTCTGCTTTGCAAAACAGTATTCAAGATTCACTGGTTTAAAGAGAAAAAGCAAAATAGAGCGTGGCTCAGTAAGCCAGTAATTTAGGAAGACACAATCTGTGTTCCAAGGACTGTTTCCTTTTTTAACCAATGTCTATGTAATATAAAATACATGCAGCCCTGGAGCATAGATCAGAATCCAATCATATCCGAGCCTGAATGAGTGCTTCCGACACTGCATTACTGTATAGGAAGGTAAATTTATTGTATAAATTTTTAAGCCTTTTCCATGTTCCTTCCCTTAGAGGAAGGAGTGCAATGAAAAAAATCTCTTCTACATTAATGCAATTCAGATCAGAAATACAAAAAATTTTAGTGTGAATTTACATTATCAGCTCATTTTAGCTTTGAGGTCAGTAGACTAAGAGGAATCAGTTAAAATATTAACTTTGATTTTGGCGCTTAATTAGCATATTTAAGGAAGGGTTTTTTATGGTATTTGTTTCATTTTGTTTTGTTGATATGATGATTTCCTTATGTAGCTCAATCTTTAAAGGTATCAACAGAATTTATCAGAAGGGTAGTGTGTAAAAATGCACGGAGTAGGTAATAAAATATGATGTGAACTATTCCACAAAAAGTGAGAGAAACATGCTTTTAACACGCTCTCAAAACATCGAGAGAATAGATTACATATAACCTAAGGCATATAATCCATTCTCTCTCTGTTTTGGACTATTTCCACAAGAGTTTAATTCAGCGAGAAACAGAAGCCTCTGTCCAGATTTAGTCATGTAAGCAGTTCCTAAAGTCAGGAACTGGGCTGAATGCCTTGAATGAAAGTCCACAGAAATATTGTTTGTATATTATGACACTTAATATTTCAATAATGTAGACAAATGATTGTTGCATGCAACTATGAGACCAAACCTGAAAACACCTGGTACACACTAATCCCCAGAATATTTGTAACAGGCTGAAACAGAAGTTATTAAGACCACAGAAGAAAGCAACTAGTAAGTCTGGACATGAGGGGGTTTCAGGCTTAGGTTCTAATTCAGTACTTTACCAAACACACAGAATAGTACTGTAGGGAAAAATCCTTCAATGAGAAGAACTAATATAGTTGTGAAGATATTTCTTTCACTGCATTCAGTGATTTTACCTCACAGATATTAAAGTACATTATAAAGGATTAAGGCAACCAGCAGCCACTTGTCTTTCATTCTTTCTTGTTACTTATTTATTTTTTGGATTTATTATGTAGTTTCAAATTCTCCATAAAAAAGCATGTTCTACCATATGTTATGATGGAGTCTTCTGTTTGCAATACCCTTTCCTACAGAGACACAGTTAGCAAGCCAAAACACCAGGGATAATTGGATCTAACTACTCAAACAAGGGAAAAGCCATCACTGGGGCATACCTCTATGTGCTCTACTGATGGATCTGGTTGACTAGGAGAAAACAGTTTGACACAAAAAAAGGAGAAAACTATGCATCTGGCTCCCATAACAGATACCACTGAACAACATGGTAATTTGGCCCATACATACAAATGAAGAATGGGAGCTTTCCATTTTCTATGGAAAAAGAGGAAAAAATGGTTGAGGGGAAATTGATACCACGTTCCATGGTAGCAGTTGCTTTCTTATGCTGCAGCAAAAGAAGGCATATCAAACTTAGATAGTGGTTAAGCTTAAGTCTTGATGAGTCTAAATATTCACGTAGATTGTTTGTTGTTTTGATTTCATGTTCTCTACAGTTTTTGGTCCAAGTGCTAAATAAAATGTTCTGTTTAAAAAACCATTTTGGCCACTGTCACTCCTCACAATAAATGAAGGTGTTCAGAATTCATTTTGATTTGCAGAGTTACCTTAAGTCCTAAACTAAACGTAGAAGAATCAAAAGACCTGTATTGATCCCAAAGAGAAACCTAAGGGAGCAATGCCTGATCTGATCTGCTGATAAAAAGACAAAGGTCTATGATAGGTATATGTAAAAAAGGAGACCACAATCTGGTCCCCACTAAAAATTATGATGAGCAAACAATTTTATGTGCAAAAATGAGAAGTAGAATGAGAACTAATTAAAAAAAATGAACATATTTGATTGCAATCAGATTTGATCTCGTTGATTCTTAGTTCGCTCTATTTTTGCAGGATTCTTTCGCTTCCAGGGTAGCAGAGGTTAGTTGGAATCATCCAACACATACACAGACGTTATGCATGTGAAACTTCCAAAGACTGATACAAGTCAAGGGTGTGATACTTTGCCTCCCTTTTTGTCTCTGAAAATCATACTCCCACTTCCCTTTAATTCATAGGCGTGTGTGTATGTGTATAAGTTTCAGGACTCTACTTACGAAGAGGTAAAAGCAGCTGCTAATAGTAAGGGTATAAAAACTTTCAAAAGGGACACATTTACCATCAGTACAGTAATAGTACAGTACTAATATTCTAATATTTATACTGTATCATATTTACTCGAATCTAAGATTACCCTGAGTATAAGATGACCTGCCCCCCAATTATTCAATTCTGTACATGGAAAATTTGTTATAAGTTTCCATGCATTGAATCTAATTACTGGGGGGCTGTCTTTAATTTATGACCCCAGCTGACTTCCTGCCCTTTGGGCAGGGGGGCTGGACTTGAAGATCTTCCAAGGTCCCTTCCAGCCCTAACGTCTATGAAATCTATTCCCCCTACAGCTGCAGAGGAATGGGGAGGAGCAGGTAGTATAAGGAGGTCAAACAGCCTGCCTCCCTGTTTATGCCTGCCCCCCTTCCCCTCCCCTTCCCCTCCTCCTCCTCCTCCCCCAGCCACTGCTTCCCCTTCTTCTTCCACCTCTGTTCCCCCTCCTACCCTTCCCCTAGCTTCTTCTCTCCCTCTCTCTTCCCCCAGCCACTGATCTTCACTACTTCTGCCTCCATACCCTTGCTCCATACCAGCAGGCTCCATCCTTATTCTAGCCTTGGGCAATGAGAATGGCCCCAGCCCAGCCCCTGTAGTAGCTATGCAGGAGCCTGCTGGCATGGAATAATTGTACGAGATGAGGGAGAGGGGCAGACAAGAGAGAAGATACTGCTTAGGGTGGGCAGAAATCATGGGATGCAGAGGTGACAGAAGGTGGGAAGGGGAGGAGTTAGGAGGCAGCAGCAGTTATGGCCCTGATGCCAGGTAGGGGCTGGAGCCAGAGCCACAGCAGCCACCTGCCATCATACTCCATTCTAAAAGGAGGTCCTACCCCCCCCCCCATTTCAAATGGTGAAAAAAACCCTTGTTTTCAAATCAAGTAAATATGGTAACTGAACTTAAATCAAACTACAAGCCACATATATTTGTGGAAAACCAAGAATAAAAATAATTTCTGCAGATGTTGATAGGAATAGAATTCACATTTTTGAGTCATTCTGCTCCACTGAAATTATATCTTCATTTACAAAGAAATGCAATGAAACCAAATGATGTTCACAGACCACTTTGGGAAGATATTCTAGGTATAGGTATAGAAAGGCTTCTGGGCATTGTTAAATAAGTCTGTTTGTTGCACATATTTTTAATAACTTCAAGCACACACTCTATTTGTTCTAATCATTCCCAGAAGAGATTTATTGAAAAACTACATCAGACTTGAGGTTGAGTGGATAAGAAGCAGTCAATACAATACAAATATTGAGAAATAACTTTCTGTGATAGGTCAAAGCCTGCAGTTTGGTTCAAGCTAAAAAATTACTAGTGAGATATGAATGTTAACCAAGACACTCCAGAATTGTGCATCTATTCATTTTTTTGTGTATTTCTTCAAAGGTTGTTTCTGGAACTGTTAGAGATGAAAATTAATTATAAAACTAAACCACGAAACTGGGAATGCAACATCTACTTTGACAATACAACTTCATACGTTTAGGCAATGCTTACACTGCAGCCAAAAGTTGCACATGCAACCTGTGTAGACATATTTGAGCTAGCTTCAAAACTAGCTGCAAAACCCACCTTGGATTTTGCCAAACCCACCTTGGAGGGTCTCATCTCCTTCAGGTCACTCACCACCTGGACACGGGAGATGTGGTAGATCTCCCTTGACACAGGAGATGCTATATACCTAGACTTCCAAAAGGGAAACAGAAGTCCTTAACTTTGGGAAGGCTGACTTTTGCAAACTGAGAGAATTGGTCGGTCAGGCAATTAGAGGCCATAACCCCCTAGAAAAGGGAGTACATGAGAAATGGTCATCTCTCAAAAACAGAATCCTAGAAGCATAGGGGACACCCATACCATCTCACAAGAAATGCAGTCAATGGGCAAGGAAGCCCCCTTGGTTGAACAAGGAACTGTTGAACCTCGTTAAACTCAAAAGAGAAGCCTACACCAGCTGGAAAACAGAAATCATCACCAAAGAGGGTTACTCAGCACTCACCCGTACCTGTAAAGAGTGCTCGAGAAAAGCCAAGGCATAAACTGAACTCAGTCTAGCTACAGGAATCAAGGACAACAAAAAGTCCTTTTTTAGATATGTGGGAAGTCAATAAAAGAACAAAGATAGCATTGGGCTCCTCCTAAAGAGCAACTGACACATGATACCCAAGAAAGGGCCAATCTCCTAAATGACTTCTTTGTATCAGTTTTTCACCCACCCAGGAGGATCACACTGTCAGGAAGGATACAAACCGTTCTGGGAGTAGGTGATGGGCCCAACAGCAATGTGGGTTAGGTGATGGAACACTTCAAGAAACTGGATGTTCACAAGTCCGCGGGCCCAGACGGAATGCACCTGAGAGTCTTAAAGGAGATGGCAGACATCATTGCATTCCCCTTCGCAGAGATATTTGAAAATTTCTGGCACTCAGGCAAGGTCCCTGAAGACTGAAAAAGAACCAACATGATCCCCATCTTCAAGAAAGGGAGGAGGGATGACCCAGAGAATTATAGACCAATCAGCCTAATGCCTGTCCCTGGAAAAATCCTGGAGAAAATTGTCAAGGGATCCGTCAACATCAGATGAACAGAAGGCAAGCATCTCAATACTAGCCAACATGGCTTTGTGACTGGCAGGTCTTGCCTGACCAACCACATGTGCCCTGGCCAAGGGAGATGATATGGATGTCATATATCTGGATTTCAAGAAAGCCTTTGACCTAGTTCCCCATTATGTCCTCATGGTTAAGCTGGGGAACTGCGGCCTTGATCATTATAGGTTCTGATGGCTAGGCAACTGGTTATGAGGTCAGACCCAAAGAGTACTCGTTGATGGGAGCAAATCAGCATGGTGCAGGGATCGGTACTTGGGCTGGTACTCTTTAACATCTTCATTAAAGATCTGGATTCCGGAGTCAGATGCAAATTGGCCAAGTTTCTGGATGATACCAAATTATGAAGGAGGATGCTTACACCACAGGACAGGCTGGGGATACAGACCAAACTGAATATGCTCTTAAGGCTGGCCAACTAAAACCTGATGGCCTTCAATGTGGAGAAAAGTAAGGTGATGCACCTCAGTAGGAAGAACCCTCAACATACTTACAAACTCAACAGCTTGCTAGCACCATGACCAAAAGTGGCTTGGGAATCTTAATTGACCAAAGGTGAATATAAGCCACCAATGCAATGCTGTGGCTGGCAAAGAAAACCAAACTCTGGCATGCATCTACTGATGAATCTCAAGCAAAACTAGGGAAGTCATCCTCCTGCTTTACTCAGTCCTGGTGAGACTGTAGCTGGAGTACTGCATCCAGTATTGTGCCTCCCCCCCGCCCACTTCAGGAAGGATGTGGAGAAGCTTGAGAGAGTCCAGAGGACAGCCATTTGTATGGTCCAAGGCCTGGAGGGAAGGCTGTATGAGGAGAGGCTGAGAGATTTGGCATTCTTCAGTCTGGAGAAGAGAAGGCTCAGGGGGGACATGGAGGCAGCCTACGATTACATAAGAGGGGTGAATCAGGACCTGGGAGAACAGCTGTTCACCAGAGCTCCCCAAGGGATAACAAGTTCTAACAGCCACAAACTCCAGGAAGGCCGATTTAGACTAGACATAAAAAAAAAAAAAATTCTTTATGGTGCGATTGTCCAGGGTCTGGAACAAACTTCCCCCAGAGGAGCACCTATTCTAGACTATTTTAAAAAGCAGGTGAATGTATTTCTTGTTGGGGTCACTTAATCCCAAGTGACTTCCTGCCTATGGTGGGAGGGCTGGACTCGATCTCACGAGATCCCTTCCAGCCCCAAATGTCTACAAAATCTATGAAATCTATGACTCTATGATTCTGGGTAAATAACCAAGTGCTAGCCCAGGAGTGGGAAAAATATAGCCCACAGGTCAAATCCAGGCCAATAAAGGGTTCTCTCCAGCCTGTGGCAGGTCCCTCAGCCCTGCTTGGCCCAGGAGTGGGAGTAGCCTAAGCTGTGGCACATGCAGCCAGTCTTGCTACCCCCAGGAGTACAGTGTGGTGGGGGCAGCATGGCAGCTGAACTCCACTTCCCAACCGTCCCCGCAGCATTGGCTCCTTCTGGCTGCTACCACTAGTGTCTCTGACACCACCAGCCCCAGCCCCACTGTCCAGGCACCCTGCCCCATCTGCTCTACACCCAGTGCAAGGGACTACTACCTACATGGTGCAGGTTGGATTGGCCTGGTAGGATCTCCATGGAAACCAGCTTGGAACCCTTGCAGGCAGGGCGGATGGCATAGGGCCATGGGCAGGCAGGGAGCAGGCCCGGAGTGGGACAGGTGGGCGGGGCTTGGGTGCAGGATTGTAGGGTGGTAATAGCATGGGGCCAGGGTTCAGGGCAGAGCCACTCCCCCATGTTCCTGCCTGAAGAACAAGCTGCTATCACAGGGACATGTAGGGAGCAGATTGCAGCTCTGCCTCAGTACCCAACTCCATACTGTCATTGCCCACAATCTTTGCCCCACCAACCTGTCCTGTTCCTGGACACTGCTCAGCACCTGCCAGCAGCTGCATGCCATTTGTCCAGCTGAGCACACCCTGCCCACCGGGGTCCCAGGCCAGTCTCCATGGAGATCCTGCACAGCTGCTCCATCCAGCACCCCTGGCAGATAGGATCATTTGTCCCATCCCCACTGCACTGGCTCAGGTCAGCACCACTCACCTCCTTCACTGGGCTGGGTCAGCACTCCTCCCTGCCCTCTGGACAGCAACTGCTCACCCAAATTCCTAAAGTGGCCCTCCAGCTATTGACAGTGCCCAAGGCAGGTAGGTTAAAACAACCTCGGGCCCGCACTGTTCAACATCTTCATCAATGACTTGGACGAGGGGGTAAAAAACACCCTGTTCAAATTTGCTGATGACACTAAGATGTGGGGGGATGTGGGCACACTAGAAGGAAGCAACAGACTACAATCGGACCTAGACAGGT
>NW_017728914.1:11934697-11958532 GCF_001723895.1 Crocodylus porosus
TGACCAGGAATAATGGTCCCAAGCTGGCAGAGGGTAGGTTTAGGCTAGATATCAGGAGGCGCTACTTCACTGTTAGGGCAGCTAGGATCTGGAACCAACTTCCAAGAGAAGTGGTGCAGGCTCCTACCCTGGAGGTTTTTAAGAGGAGGTTAGATTAACACCTTGCTGGGACCGTTTGACCCCAGTACTCTTTCCTGCCATGGCAGGGGGTTGGGCTAGATGATCTACTCAGGTCCCTTCCGACCCTAGAAACTATGAAATGATAAAGCCTTTTTATGGCTATACAAAGCACTGCCACATCTTTGACATGGTAGACCTACATTTCTAGAAGCAGGGGGCATCTGCTGATGTCTGACCACACACTACTACCTACATGGTGCAGGAGAATATCTTCTGGTTGCAGCTACTTCTTCCTGACTTGTGAACACAGAAGTTAAAGACTGTAACCACCTGACTCGGATTCTCTGCAAAGCTAATAGAGTTCTAAAATCATAAATGATCGTTCAATCTAGTTTGGTTACTAAGTCTACAGGAATAGAAGTTTTCTTCCTTAATGTCTATTTCTTGAAGTATGGTTTTCCAAAAATTTTCTTTTTTGCCCAAGTCTCCATCGCTGACGTACTTTTCTTGTGCTGTGTCAGTATAGTAAGTCAGAAGAAAAATGCTTTCTTCCTTAAAAAAAAATAAAAAGTTTGATAACTAAAAATCTTTGGTGGCAAAACCCATGGCACGTAGAAAAATCCACATCCTACCAGCAGGTTGTAAAATATCCCAGTATTCAAGGTGTCAGAACTATTCTCAAACCTTTGACATCTCAGCAAAAAGTAGAAAAAGGAAAAAAAAATATTTTAGTCAACTTAGAATGGAATATTTAGAAAGCCTCTTCACTTTTTATGACAACCTATGTAATATAAATGTTTTCCCTGATAAATGACTGAATTTTTCAAACTGACTGGACAATAAAGACAGCTGCATGCTGCTGCTACATTATATACACATTTCTTTCCCTGTTAAATAATATTAAAATAATTGACTGGCAGGGAAATTAATAGTAAACAGGTATATTTGTTACATAATTTCATTCAAGAGTTTGCAAGCACACTTTGAGAGTGATTATACAATGGAGCTGGCACAATTATTCTAATTCACTGTTTTAGTTCCATATAATATTTGTAACTCATTTGCATAGTCTAGTTCAGTTAAATCATACTAAAGTACATTGTACGTAACTATTAGTTGCAGTCTGGAGGAATAGCTGAAGAGGGTTCTGAAAGAACACTGGGTCAAAGATAGTATTCAAGAGACAGTGATGCTTCTGACAAACTTACCTTCTAGTCACTGCCTTTTACAGCACAGTGGTTATCAAAAATATACCCGAAGTGGTTCCCTATATTTCCAGGAGGAGATAACTGTGGTATCCTGGCACTTCAGTTTGGTATCTGAGGGCAAATGTTTACTTTCTAATAATGATTACCAAACCTTAAAATATCTATTTTTAAAGATGTGTAGTACTCAGAAAATGTACTTATTGACTGTGTTGAAGGCTGAGTTTCTCCATTTAGTATAAGGATAGGTAAGGTATATAAAGATTTTCTGCCTCTGACACCGTAAGAAAGCTCATCCTTCACAACATGAATGCCAGTTTGCGTGGCAACAACTGATACCCGTGAGGTAGAGGAATATTTCTGGCAGACCTAGTTGATAGGAACTAGAATGAAATCATAAAAACTTCTTTCACCCAAGAATCCAAACTAGCTATCAGATGATAATGATTGTCAGGCATTCCCAATTAACTTGTCAACAGAGGTGAAAAATCATGTAGTCCATCAACATAGACTTTTATCATAAAGCACCTTGCCCAAACTAACTCAGAAAGGCATTGATAACTTTCAAAGACCTGTTCATTTACAAAAATGAACCAAACAAGCAGAGCAGGACAGTTTAATACATATACTACATACCTTACTAAAGCTGGAAGGTCTAATTTTA
This sequence comes from Crocodylus porosus, assembly GCF_001723895.1. Lineage (NCBI taxonomy): Eukaryota > Metazoa > Chordata > Crocodylia > Crocodylidae > Crocodylus > Crocodylus porosus. The sequence goes on from NW_017728914.1 coordinate 11,936,687, forward strand.
GGCAACCTACCCTTGAGTATAACTTTGGATCAAGCATTTAAGTGTCAAGCCTTGTAAATCAAAAATGAAAGGGGTACAATAAGATCTTGTGCTTGACAGACTTTTACTGCTATTGTCAAAAGCATATATCATGATCAGAGCACAGGTTATACAACTGCTTTGTGTAGTCTCAGCACCATTGTTAATCAAACACAGAGAGATGTCAAACAAGTCACACCATACAAGGCTTTACTGGTGGCAAGCACAAAATATTGGGGAATATCTAAAATTATTGAAAGGCAAAAATCATTTGAACCCTTTTTATTGTAGCTGAAGGATAAAAATTATTTCAAAGCCTATTCATATTAAACACGTGTTTGTTTCCTACAGATTTCAAATCCCAGCAAAACACCCACTCAAACTTTGAATAAATTTGCATGCATAAATTCCTAGATGTCTGCAGCTGGAAACTGCATGTGCAAACACTTAGCATGGCATCTTCGTAATGCTTCTGTCTAATACATACACACGTACAGCAAAACAGAAAATATATGTGCTAGGTCTACTCTTACCAATCATTCAAAGTTAAGGTCAACCAGGGAAGAAGGTGCTTAAGAAAGATAGAGGGTGGAATAGATCAAGAGATGGTGTTTTATACACGTATAGACATCTAATTTAAAAAAGAAAGACAACCAAACTTACTTTCTGAAAGTACAAGACTTGTTTTACAAACATATCTAATAAGAGAATAAAAAAGGCTCATGATAAAGCTACTTCCTTCATTACTCTATGCAAATTATGTCGAGACTATGACGTATCTTTACTAGTTTTATCACAAGTATAAAAATAGGAGGAAAGGAAGAAAAAGACCACCCACAGAGCCTTTCAACAAAAGTACCAGATAAACAGCTACACAACCAGTAATAAAGAATAAAACATATAGGCTATCATGAGTGTCAAATAATATAATTATAATGAAGCCCCAGGGCTAAAATGCCCATAATAAATATAAGGAAACCTAAATACTGTGCTGCCTATCCATGATGAGGATGGCCCAGGTATTCTATGGTATAAAGTGGGTTATAGTCAGATGGGTAATCCTTATGGGAGTACACACTGTAAACAAAAATTCTTTCAGAAACCTGGGAAGAGAATGGAAAATTCATACTTAGGTGGGATAAGTATAATATTACCATATTAAAATGTCTGTAAATAAGCTCATGGTGCATGAGAGGCAAGCAAGAAAAATTAGTAGTGATGCTAATTAATGGAGATTGTGACCTAGTGGTCAAAACTGATATGGATACTTTGCAGAATTATTCTAACAAACAGAATATCATTATAGATGGGTAAAAAGGAAAAAAACTTTCTTATTAAGCTTCATAGAAAATAGAAGACTTTCATACCAAGGGATGCAGAACAACAGAAATGTCAAGTGCAGAACAATCATATGCTGATAGGGGGTTTGGTGGGTTTCCTAAAATAATCCTAAACATTTCTGAAGTCCTAGTTAGTATGATACTTTCCTATCAAGTTCACCTACTGTACAGAAAGGAAGCAGTGGGGATATGCATTAATGATCTAAAGATGCACAGATCCAATCAAACGTTACGCACATCTGATGCTTCATGTACAACTGATTTGCTTTTAACTCTGCAGCATACAGTTGCAGAATAACTGACAATTTAATGGAGCAAAGCATTTTGTGGAGTTAACCAGAAGATCAAAGACTGTACACATGAGGCACTGTTTACATGTATTTTTGCCCTACAAAATTTGGGAAAATGTGTTTCATTTACTATGACAACTGACAAGCGGACAAAATTAAAGAGTGCATCCAGTGAAGAACTGTAGTTTATCAAGAAGTATTTTTAAAGCTACTTCTCTAATGATTTGCATATTTTATTTAAGTCATTGAATCCAGGTAGACATTTGAAACAGGTAATACTTCATTCTGGAGTAAGTCATGGCAACCAGCTTTAAAATTGATACAAAGTAAATTGTGGTTTAAACGTAATATGAGTTCTAGGATCTTGGTGAGGTACTAACATTTTATAGCCAATTATGAATAATTATATGGGCTTCTCCCTGCTATTTTTTAAAATGAAATTAAGTGTAATCCACCAGCAACGTCAAAAGAAACTGCATCCCATTTCCACATTTCAATTATGCACCAGTGAGGAACAGGGGAGAAATTCCAAAGCACCTGATTAGTAATTACAGTATGCTAATCATAATGTTTTACTCTTCTTAGCAATACAGCTAATCTATTAAAGAAAGAAAAGGCAAAGTGAAAATGTCACTATTATACCTAAAACAAATACAAGGTTATCATATTTGCCAGTGCCTAGATATATGACAAATATGACAGGTGGTTAAGAGTCATTAGTGCTTGTGTGTTTAAAAGATGTTAAAACAGAGATTCATGCTTGCTTCACTTATATAATTATGTGATTTCTGACAGCATTTGATGCCAAGGTATTTTCAGCTTGAAATGACAATAGAAGAGAACATATCTTCTAACTGATAACAAAATGCTGTTGCTGATTTAAAATAATAATAAAATACTTGTCGTTCTTTTTCCTCTACTTCACCAGCATTGCTACTGCCACTCCCATATGAAGCGTATACATAGTTACAGAGGTTACTTACTGGAGAGTTATGGCAGAAAATAGTTGTCCTTTAAACATACCTTGTCTTGGAAACTCATCTGACTCTCTGTGAACCAGATCAGAAACTCGATTTCCATAATGCATTCTGGTGTCGTGATCATATGCCTTCAGTGTCTCACTTGAGCTATAGGACTTTTGAGTTGGTACTCTGCAGTCCTCACTGTCCAATGAAGAACTTGTATAGCGGCATTCCTTCCCACACCGACCTCTTGTCAAAGAGCGATGTCTTCTGTCTTTTATATCCATTATTCTGGGTATGGTAGAAAATGAACGTTTCCAGAATAGCCAATCGTTAATCTGGGATTAGTCACTCTACCACCTAAAAACATCAAAGATAATAAACGATGAGAACTGGGGCTATAATATGTTATCTTCCATTTTCCCCTCAATAGTTCAAAAACAAAACAAAACAAAAAACTCTACAGTGGCCAAGCTTTGTGGGAATGAAAAACACTGTTTGAATAACTGACATTAAAGAAAGCAAATAAAATTTAATTGGTATAGGTGAAAATTTTCTATTTTGTTTAAACTATTTTTTACTGAGATGTTAACACCACCCCCAAAACAAAAAAAATAATCTCTAACCTTTTGATTTCCAAATACACATTGGTAACAACCTGAAAACTTTGATAACCTATTAGCTTTTTCTATAAGACTATGCAAAGAAAAAAGATGCAGGCCTCCTTTAGTTGTTCTGAGATGTAATGTGTCAAATGAATCATGCAGCTAAGACTGAAGTATTAAAGACAAGTGGAAAAAAAGACAGCGATACTCAGTAGTAACGTTCTGAAATTATTAAGCTACATTTTATGATCATGTGAGCACACAAGAAGATCTAGAAGCAAGTAATGAAAATTTCCTTCAGTATCTAAATAGTCACCTAAAAGAGAATGTAAGAATTTCCCTGTTTGAGCAACTGAGAAAATCTTTATCTGCATCAAATGTGAATAGAGGAGAAGGAAGCACTGTTGTTATATAACATTTTTTCCCCAAACTCCCTAGACTTGATACAGCTGTGAGGTCAGGCACACAGAATTCAGGAGTTAAGTACCAAAGATTAGGTGCATCAACACAAGATGCAACGTCACTGTAGCTCATTGCGACAGCCACATAGTGTTGGTGGGCATGAACCGTGGCGCCAAAGCTACTGTGCAGCAGGGTCGTTCGTCGCTGGGACTGCCCAGTAACAGCTAAAGCAAGTACCACATGATGGCACAGTAACAACTGTGCAGTCAGGCATGCATGTAGATGCTCCCAGCATCTCTGATACAGACAGACAGATTCCCCATTTTTTAACTTAAGAACACCTAACAGTTTTTTTCCCCATCAGTTGTATAAAAGCATTCCTTCACATTATGCAATCGGGATATAGACATGTCTTAAACGCATTTTCTAATTAACTAATTGTTTATTAACTTTTCAGATTATCCCCAATCCCCCACCCCTTTTGAAGGGACACACTGGTTAATCTCATGTATGTTTTAATTTACACCAGGGGTCAGCAACCCCAGCAACAACACGTGCCAGAACATGGCACGTGAAGCATTTGCTTGTCACAAGTGCCTCAGGATGGATGGCAGGGAAGGGGCCGGGGCTGTGCTGCCACAACAAGGATAGAGCTCCTCCCAGCTGCCCCATCATCTACCCCAAGGTGCACATGTACCCGACACTCACAATAATCTGGGCCAGGGCTCCTTGGACTCCAGTGCAGCTGCTTGCAGGCTCCCTACCACCTACTGCAAGCAGCCTAGGTTCAATAGTGGGTGGCTGTGGTAGGCATCTGGGAGGCTACAAGTGGCTGCACCAGGGTCCATGGAGTCCTGGTCTGGCTTGTTGCCAGCAGTGGGTGCACATGCACCTTCAGGTGGATGGTGGGGAAGGGAACAGGGCTACACTGCCACAACAAAGATCAGGTCCCTCACAGTTCCCTTGCTATCTGCTCCTAGCATGCCAACATCTTACAAGTGAAGGTTGCAGGTGTTTTGGCAGTGTGCCCAAAAATGTTCCCAGACTTAGACTACGATCCTGCAAACAATCATGAGACTTGAGATTCATCACATAAGCAGTGTCCCACTGAAGTCTATGAATAATGATGATCAGGAAACAGTTTCCCTGATCTGCAAAAATATAATGATTAAAAACATTTTCTTCATTCTGCAGCACTATGAGAGGTCTTTCAGTTGTTTTATGAAAAGCTAGAGACACTCATATACACTCAAAAACTCACCCTAGGTTATCTGTATCGACATAAAAGGGGTCAAACCCAGGTGTCCTATCTCCCATCAGAGTACTCAAACCTCAAACTTAGCAAAACTGTTTCTCAATCATTCTTTTGAAACTACTGCCACTCATATAAACATGTAAATGCTCGCTAGGCCAGAAATTAAGACCGACTGTATAAACAAATGGCTAGAGCACTCAGATGCAGAAGGCCACAACAAAGAGCAACCTAGAAGTTGGGGAACTCATCTGTTTCTCTTACCTCTTTTCTGGACCCAAAAAGCCTTCCAAACCAAAGTTATTATTGAAATTTTCTGTGTTCTGAATTCAGATTTTCTTACAAAAAAACACTGAAAAAATCTAGTACAGTTCTTTCTGTGGATAATAAGTTCACGTATGGTATAAATGATTTAAGATCATGCAATGAGCTGCAGTAAATTAAATCAACATAAATCTAAAATAGAAATATTTAGCCAATGGAGGCAGTAAATCAGAGAATACTTTTTTCATAGCATGCTGATTCGGAAATTAATTACTTCTGCTGTCTTTTGTACTGTAAGCATAAGGAAATAAGGTAACTAGCAGAACCAGCTGTTTTAAGCTTACTACATGTAACTTGTAATCAGTGATTTCAGAAAAAAATGTTAGCATGCTTAATTTTTTTCTATATATTTGGTATTTTTAATTATGATGATAAATTACATATAACATAAATATATGTTTTCCACACAATATTTGTCCCCAATTCTGTTCCCAGGGCAATAAGACATCAGAGCAACAGAAGTTTATAAATGTTGTAAGGATTTCTTATTTTCCCTCCTTTATATATCCTTTATATACCTGATTTTTTAAAATATAGCAGCAGAGAAGATAGCAGCATGTAATTTCTTCATGAAAGCCCTCCACCTTGTAGTATATGCTTAAACACATTTATTCCTGTCCATGATACCAACATTGTATTGGTGTCAACAGGGTTCAAGATTACAAGTAGTCTGATGGAACCAGAAACAAGAACACTTCCTCCACAGGTCCCACAGAGAAGTGACTTGCTCAGGAACCTGACACACAAGATGAGTCTCCCAAGTTCCAGGCTAACACCCTCCCTATTTTAAGCATACAAACAATCACAAAGATGTTAATGATACAACCTCATGTTTAAGCAAGTTTTTATTTGTAGGCCTGAGTGCCTTCATTCTGCACATGGGAACCCAAATCACTACAACCTACTCAAATGCACTTCCCAGTGCATCAGAGCTGTAAAAAAATGGATTGGACAGATTCTTAGAGGAAACGGGCATCAGTAGCTATTGAGCATGGGAGTTAAGGATAAAGCCTCTGAATTAGAACTTCTTAAACCTTATGGGTACCTATACACATACTTTTTCATGCTGCAATGTGCCAGAGATCCAGCCCATTGGACCAGACTTGATTAATCGAGTTTGCTCCGCTTGCGAGGTGATGAGAACCACACTGCATCACTTGCAGTTGTGTAAGTGGCAAAATGCACATCAGCATGGAGAAAACAGTGGGGTGTACTTTTGAACTAAAACATCTCCAATGTGTTTCAGTTCAAAAGCATATGGCCACCATTTTCTGTGTGCTGATGCTCATTTTGCCGCTTATATAACTGCATGCGTTACAGTACTGGGTGCTTTTCACGTGTAAAAATGCCCTAAATGCTGAAGGCTGCAAGTAGGAGAAGAACAGTGGGAAAAAAAAACCTGGTCATAACAGGTTTACTCTCCCTTTCAGCATCCATTTTCTGCCAGTGTGACACAGGATGCTGGGCAAGATGGATGTATGGTCTGACCCAGTAAATGACAGTTCTTAAGTAAAGACAACATTTCCCAAACAAAAAAAAACACAGTTGAAAAAAGATATACTATTGAATGACACTGTGCCTTCTGGATGCATTGAGCTCAACATGCACTTAGGAAACTTGCTACTTCATTAAGATATTTCTTAACTATCTGTTCAGAGTAATTAATTTCTCTTCTTGAGGGTTCTCAGGCACTAAGTTCTCTTATTTGTTTTCTACTGTTTGTAGAAAAAAAATATTCTCCCCATTGTTTTAGTTAACAGAGAGTTATTATAAATGCATTTGCCAAGACTGAATATGGTATGTAAATATTTTTTATAAAATTAGCTTATCTGCATGATAGTAAGCCATCTTCTCAGACAGGCAGGACTTACCAAAAACATTCTTAAATAAAAACATTACTTAGAGCATTTTGGGTAGTTACCTGAGGCATACAAAAATAATGGGAAATGTTAAGAGAAATATTCTACCATTGATATGAAATGCAGTGTTTTTCAATTACCAGAATATTTGCAGGACATATTCTGCTACTGGTGTTGGGGATCATTATCATGAAAATATGCAGTATGTTAAAAAAAAGAAAATATTACATACAATGTCATAGTTTGAAGAATGTTCTGTCCAGCAACTTTATTCTGAATCTGCTTAATGAAAGATCTCATTATAGGGAACCAGTTCATGAACAGAAAGATGTTGCAATGTTTTAATACACAAAGGATTCTCTAAGAACATGAAATGAATAACTGTATTCAGCATTGTAATTAGGAAATAAAAACATATGCTACTTGACCAAAATAAAGGAGGCGGCACAATGACTTAAATATCTACATTTTCATTTGGTAAATTTAAAGTGGCATTTTGCCTCTACCTGAACGGTGAAAGAGCTCTGATGAACCATCAGTACAGAAAAGCAAAGAAGTCTTTGCACCAGCAGGAACTAATACCTACCCAACATGCCTCAAATACCATAAGAAAGAAGTACTTAAGTATACCCTTGACCATGAAACATCCCAATGTTTATAGAGAAGCTAATGCTAATTTTAATACATTCTATGTTCCTTTAGCACAGCCTATTTCTTTTACGCTATAACTTGTAAAATATAGTACCATTTGTTATTTGGATTAGTGCTCTGTACAGTACATTTTAGAGAACTCTTTAATTGCAAGTTATAAATGTACTATAACTGACAGAATGTTGGGGTCCATTTAGACCTCATACAGACATTCAGTTTCTCCTGTGAAAGTCACTACTTTCCCAGGAGAAATCATGAGTGTACACGTGCTCAGGCTTTTTCTACTGGAGTAAAAAAGGTTGCTCTGGAAGAAAAATAACCTAGGAACAACTAGGGTTAAATCACCCCTGGAAGAGTACCTCCTGGGAGAGTGAATGTCTGTACATGATGTGGCGTATCTCAGAACAGAAAATGGTCTTCCAGGATCCCTTCCCTCCCATCCCATGAAGACAGTATGTCACTCGCTGGACTCTGCTGCTTCAGCAGGGAACACACCACACCCTCTTGGCAATGTCCACACTGTGCTGCAGGGAAACACAGGCTGACCATGGGCACTCTGGAGCAGTGAATAAGGGCTTCCCTATGCATTCCTGCGATCTGTCACCAGATGGACTAAGGGAACCTACAGGGCACATTGAGGCGTGTTCACAGGTCCCCACCCTCCTTCTGGCTGCACAGTGTCAGCACTGAAAGCTCTCCTTTTCTCAGTATTTGAATGTCTGTACTCATGGCTCTGAGTAAGTTTCTTTATTACGAGAACAAAACTGGAAGAATTCTCCCAGGTTATTTGAATGTGTTTACACAAAACTGGCCATTAATTTTTTAAAAAGTGTTTCCAAAGACAGCACATCATTTTGGTGTAGATATGATCTTTAGCTCAAGAAAACAAACTCTGCAATCTAAACCCTTCCAAAAGAAACCTGATTAAAAAAATGTAAGGATCTGCTGTTTATAGTCAAAGAAGGATATAATGATGTGTTAGCAGAGCCATACAATACGTATTAAAGCAGACTGTTCCTCCACCCTACTTTGAAAGAAAAGCAGCTTCAACTTTTAACCTACTCAAAAGATATTACAATTCCTTTCACTGAAAGTATCTTTCAGGAGCACTTTAAAGTTCTTTAAATTTTAAGGAAAACAGCAGTGGCTGGACAAAAAGATTCTGATGACCTCTAACTCACATTTCCTCTCAACAGAGTAAACTACGGTTATTTCTTAAACATCTACAATGATAATTCAGTTTTGTGATAAACAATTACAAATAGTGTGTAACTTTATACAAACCTTCATCTACCATGATATGTAAATAGCAAGATGGTTTATTATATAATACAGAAAGGTAGTAACAACTAGTTACTAATAGAAGTCATTTGAAAACAAGTTACCCTTATTAATGAAGGAACCTGTTAGTTATCTGCTAAGACTTAAAACAGCCTCCTTAACATACTCTAAAAGAAAACCAACACATTTCCAAAGACTGTTAAGAACAAAGAACGCTTTCTTTATTGATTATTCAAATTAAATGTAAATAGTAAAGTAGTAAATATCAACCTTCCTGAAGGCAAATCCAGATATTTGCTTTAAGGCAGGGAGCAGGACTAATTATTTAAAGACTCTCTATATAATTAAGTATAAGAAAGACAATTTGAAAGTTTATATACAAGGAGAATTGCTTGGATTTAAGCTCTTGTTAAATATTGATAGAACTAAAGGGATATTTCAGAAAATGGACTGAATAAAAATAAAATTCTGACTCTAAATATGCATATTCATGAGATAATGATGTTCCTCAGATGAATGAAAGAAGCTGCTGTGAGGCAATAAACATATGAAATAATCTTTTAGGTCAGGTCCCAGAGGACTGGAAAAGGGCCAATGCAGTCCCTCTTTTCAAGAAGAGGAGGAGGGAGGAACTGGGAAACTATAGACTAGTTAGTCTCATGTCTATCCTTGGGAAAACTCTGGAAAAATCATTAAGGATCAAATTTGTGGGAGCCCAGCAGGGGAAATAATGCTGAGATTCACTGCAGGTAGATCCTGCCTGACTAACCTTGTTTCTTTTTATGACCAGTTCACAAAATGCTTAGATGCAGGAGTTGAGGTAGATATCATCTACCTAGACTTTAAGAAGGCCTTCTATACAATATCTCATTCGGTTCTCGTACATAAAGTGACAGGCTGTGATGTAGATGATTACACTGTCAGGTGGTGCCAAATTGGCTTAGGAGACACACCCAGAGAGTGGTGGTGGGTGGGTTGATATTGACTTGGAAAGATGTGGGCAGTGGAGTCCTGCAAGGCTCGGTCCCAAGACTGGTGCTATTCAATGTCTTCATCAGTGACTTGGACGGGGGCATGGACAGCACCTTGTCCAAGTCTGCAGATGATACCAAATTGTGGGGCAAAATTAACACACCAGAGGGTAGGGAATGGATTCAAGTGGAACTGGCCAAGTTGGAAAAATGGGCAGAATGAAATAGGATGTAGTTCAACAAAGACAAATGCAAAGTGATGCACCTGGGCAAAAAGAACCACCAACACACTTATAGGCTGGGGGATGACCTTCTTAACAGCACAGCAGTGGAAAGAGATCTTGGAGTCATAGCTGACTCCAAGATAAACAAGAGCTGTCAATGTGACAAAGTGATCAACAAGGCTAACCACACTTTAGCATGCATTAGCAGATGCATGACAAACAGGTCCAGGGACATGATGCTTCCCCTCTATGCAGCACTGCTATGCAGTCCAGTTTTGGGCACTGCACTTGAAGAGGGATGCGGAGAATCTTGAGAGGGTTCAATGGAGGGCCACTCATATGTTCAAAGGCCTGAGGGCAAGGCCTTATGAGGAGAAACTGAGGGCCCTGGATCTCTTCAGCCTTCATAAGAGAAGGCTGAAAGGTGATCTTGTGGCTGCCTATAAATTCATCAGGGGAGAGCAGCAGGGAATAGGAGATGCTCTATTTAATAGGGCACCCCCTGGTGTAACTGGAAACAATGGCTACAAACTGATGGACAGCAGATTTAGGGTGGACATTAGAAAGAGTTGCACAGTAAGGGTTGCCAAAACTGGAATGGGTTTCCCAGGGAGATGGTGTTCCCCCCTACCTTGGAGGTCCTTAAGAGGAGACTGGACAAACATCTGGCTGGGGTCACCTGAGCCCAGCGCTCTTTCTTGCTCAGGGCAGGGGGTGGACTCGATGACCTACTGAGGTCTCTTCTGACCCTAATGTCTATAAAATCTATGAACTCATTTCAGTTGCAGTCAAATGTGAGAGGTTATTTTCCCTTCCCTGTGAACTTATGTAAAGAGACAACTATTGAATAAACTGTCACTGTTCCTATCCTCAACTTTTCAACACTTGATGTCTCAGCTCTGCTTAGTCTGTTTTTACAAGCAAGCAAACAAACAAAAAAACACAAACAAAAAGAAAACAAAAAAAGTAACGTTAAGAAAAAGAACCCTTCCAGTTCAGCTGACATTATGACACTATTCAACGTTACTACGTTCCAGTGCTGGGACATACATAAGCTAGTCAATATGATCTGAATTCTCATATGAAGTAAGAATAGTTGAGCTTTCAGCAAGGACTTGCTGGGAAAAAAAAAAAAAAAGAAAATTCCCTGGACCCTGTATAGGAATTACACAAAGTGTTTGTGTCTTCTTCTGTGCTTTGCTCTTGTCAAGGGTAGTAGAGATGGGAAATGATGTGATGAAGGGCCAATGGCAGACTTCCTGTGATTTCAATTTGTATAGCATTGGTCATCATTGATCAAAATGAAAGAAGAGGCTGCATGGGATTGAGATGGGGAGGGGTGGAGGGGAAAAGAAGAGTGCAGTGGAGCTTGGATTTGAAATCTGTGAGGCAGACAGATCTGTGCTTGATCCCAAATGATTACTAGTATATTATAGGCATAACATGAATTTGGCTTTCTCTTTTCTACTAACATTATGAATACCCTCTTCCTTGCATCTACCCTATTTGTCTTCCAACTAATCCTTATGGATCTCAGAGGAAGTATAAGATCTGATACTTCATTTACTTAAAATAGCTGCCAATTTATCTTGATTATCGAAGAACATTGGATAGTTCTGAGAAATGCCACTTCCTATACACTGATGACTAAGCTAACAAAAAGGGTAGTTAAGGAAGCTCCAGCTTGAAAAAAAATAGCAGCTTCTTTTTTCTGTGCTAGCTGTACAAGTAAATCAATAAGAGGTATGGAAGAGAAGAATCAAAATGTGTTCTAATAATTTAGAATGGCTTACACTTAAACTCTGTAAATTTAAGTTAATTCTTACACTGATTTTTAGTTACAGGCCTGTTTCTTGCATTTTCTAATGAACCTGTATACCACTATGATGTATGAAACCATTAGAGGTACCACTCAGAATAAACAGAATGCTATAATTATCTCAGGTTTGGAGGAGGGAGGGGGAAAACTTCATATTTCTTTAGCACCCCCATATAGCCTAATTCAACTAGATAGAAACATTACATTGGTGCATAATAAATGAGAAACAGACTGTGTTCAAAATGTACACAATGTTTCAGCTGATAAAAACCCCCAAAACAAAAAACCCCATGGTTCTCTTACATGTGTGGTCCTCTTTTCAACAACAATTAGAAATAAACTTGTGATTTACAGATTCTAGTGTACTTCATTATTTTATGCAAATCTATTTTTAATGTGGGAAAAAATTCTGATTTAGCACCGGCACTACACACATTTTATGTGAATAATTAAAATGTAACTTCTTTCATATGATTTCTTCCTTGTGCCACCCCTTAGAGGTAAGCAGGGTATTCTCTTAATATTATCTGACCACTAGACATAACATGCCAAAACCAAGAAATCAATAAATAGAAAAGTTATGTTATGACATACCTGTACCAGCAAAGGAAATGGACAGAATTAGTATCAGAAAAGCAAAAGGCTAACTTCTGTTAATGAAGCATAACAACACCAAAGGCATTTTTACAAGTGTTCTGGGAGTGAGGGGGTACTTTAATTAGAGCAGGTCTCTAATTAAAGTGCCCAGAGTGTCTCATGTATCAGTGTCCCTTCGCTTCAAGATGGTGGGGGGGGGGCACCTTATCTAAAGTTTGTCGAACAAGCTTTAGTTCAAGTGCCCCTGCCATCATTTTGAAGCATGGGGACACTGATATGTGAGATGTGAAAGCCAGGTGGAGCACGGTAATTACTTGATTAATCAGGTCTGGTCTGATGCATTGTAATTACGATGCATCAGAGCAGCCTCCCGGCTCATGTATAGGCACCCAATGTAACTAATGTTAATAAAATAACTAACAATACATTAACTAAATAAAGCAGTCCACGTATAGTAAAAATGCATAACTGGCATTACAATAATTCTAATACTAAGAACACTATTCAAGATAAGGCTGAATTTTAACTCAGTGGTTATTAGCACAGCACCCCTATACACGTTAAAAAATGGAGCAGCAGCTGTACATTAATTATTAATATAGGTTATCAGGTTACAACCCTGTATCAGTTTTGCATTGGATAGTAACAAATTATCGGTGCCAAAAAGATGGTCAGCATTAAGTTCCTTTAAGCCACTGGTTCTCAACCTTTTCAGTTATGACACTCCACCACTGTTTTGAACATGGTGGCACCTCTCCCAGTTGAGAAACACTGATGTGCTCAGCCTACCTCAGTAGTTCTCAACTGGCTGCCACTGCAAACAGTGAGAGACTGTCCTGCAGCCCTGATGCCCTTGCCCAGCTCCTCCCAGCTGGGGCACAAATGGAGCATGGAGTTGTTTTGGCTGAGGATCTCACTGGAGGACCAAGCCTCTGTTTGTTCCAGCGCACACTAGTGTAGCATGTGCTATGCCACTTTTTTTCCCAGCACTTTTTTTTGCTACTAGGAAATCCTGATAGCGAATTTTGAGCCCAGTCTGAAAATTTGTAGCGAAAGGTAAATTTTAATGTTCTACATGAGTGGTTTGTGGTGCCACAATTCTCACACCCCTGATTGTCTGGATGTGACCATAGTATCTTTCATCTGAAAAAACTCAAAATGACAAAACACTAATTAAGTTTTACAGCTGCCTTGAGAATGAGATATTCATTGTCCACATTCAACAGATGAAGCAATGAAAGCACAGAGGAATAAATTTGTTCCTCAAGGTCACAATGAGTTGGTAGCATAACTGGAGACTGAACTCCTGAGTTCTGAGTCTCAAGTCTCTGCTCACAGCTGCTATCTGTATGCTGATCATTAAAAAGAGGAATAAAGTCCACCTAACCCAATGCAAAAGCTAACTATTCTTTTAATATAATTTGGTTGAATGCATATAACTTAATAAATCCATGAAAAGATTTAAAAGAGCAATTGCGGAATGGCCATTCTCAAACATTACTTTTGTTAAACAATTGCCTTAAGAAAATGAATACTTTTCATCTACTAAAAAGAACAAACAAACAATGGTATTATCTACTGCTTTTGCTACAATGTTAATGAAGAAAGAATAATTTATCATTGCATAATTAACACAATATAGTTAAGTATGCTTTAATGATTCTGTATAATGACCTAACATCACTAGAGAATACTTTTGAGTCAAGAAATAATTGTCTAAATAATTTTTATTAAGACTTTGATCAAATTGACCAACATTTATAAAAGTGAGATGGATTTAAATGTCTGTGCAATGAATGATAGCTTTCTTTAATTGGTAACCATTCTCCTCCTCTTTTTTTCAACATTGAGGGTGAAATTGTGATCACAATTAAGTCATTCAGCAATTTAACTTTAACGTCAATAGAGCCAAGATTTTATTCCCGTTTCTTCTACTCTTTTCTTCCCACTTTCCCTCCTCTTTGCTGAATGCTCCTTCGATGGCACTTCAGTACGTTCCTCTTTCCCCACTCTTCCGTTGACATTCTTCAGTATTTGGCATAGTAATATGTGCAGCTCCACAACATTCAATATCTGCCCGTCTCACTTTTTAACTTCTATTCTTCCTCTTTTATACAGGGAGATTCAAATTTTCAGACACAAGAATATTGAAGATGAGAGTAGTCAACTTGCACACCCATGTGCTCCTTACACTCCTACACATTGGATATTTGCATATACTTACATCTATGTACTTACCCACATAGTACATAACAGTATGAAAAAATGGCATATACATACAAGTAAGAGTTTAACCTCCTTCATTAATATCACCAACATGAAATTCCCCTCTCTAACCTTACTACTAAAACCTGTGTCTGTATGTATACACCTTTGATTGACCTTTCCTGGACCTTCTCCCTTCTACCTACTCCTGTTCCTAATACACTTGTCTTTCTTGAGTTTCACTTCTTCTTTTCTCTTTCTTTTGTTATCATTTTGCACCTTCATTCATGCTAGCATCACAGAACCAGAGGCAAAAAAACTTAGACAATTAAATTAGAGCGTATGCATCATTCATTAGTACTATAATTAAACAGGTTTTTGTTAGACGAAGAATTCATAAAGGGACAGATTGCTCTATTGCTCCAGATTGTGTGGGCTGATGTGCACATTACAGTACAAGCTCTAATAAAGAAGCAAAGCTTCACTGAAGATATTCTCAGCTACAAAAAAACTACCTACAATTGTATAATGTAATAATCATGCCAAGAGGTACAGAATATGCCCCACCTCAATTTCCAGTTAGAGCCACAACAGATGTATTCTTTTTCATTCTCTCTCAATTTGTACAATAAGCAATTCCTTTCTTCCTTTAAATCTGCTTCTATAAAGAATTCCCCATACTTTATTTTTGCTTCTCAAGGATTGCCATTTCCTCAATTAACTATGAAGTCATGGTGCATCTTGTATTAGTTTGCCTTGGCTATCTTTGATTTTGTTCTTTGAGGCAGGGATTTACTTGAAACTACATACACAGACACACATACACACACATGCACACACACACACAGTGCAAATATTAGTCAGAATAGTAATTTACTGCATTTTAACACTTAATAGGGAATCTTAGATTTCAATAGAATAGAGTGAAATACCCACTTACAGAAGTAAATGGAGCCTGTTCAACTTGTCTTTGAAAGCAATGAAAACCATGCACAAAAAAACCTTTTAAGTATATATATCATTAACCTCATTATACCAAGTTCTCTGCCCCTTAGACACATTATATTTATCAGAAATAACAGAACTTCTTCTGGGGATCCTATGTTCTAAAGGTTCAAAGTGGGCTAACAAAATTTTAATGGTGAAAAAAGGAATGAAATACAATGGAGTGTCTTATTAATGTATATGATTTTATATATCTTAATAACCTCAATACAAGTTTTCAAAAATCAGATTTACTAAATGGAAGCATTACCTAGATTTTAAATTTTAAATCACTTCAAATAGCAATGAAAGCATGCCTACTGAAATTAAAAGTAGGCTTCAAGGGATTACATGCTCAATAGTATGACATTTGACATAGGTGCTACTCAGATGGGAAAACAGCAAAGGACAATAAAGTGCTTCACAAAAATTAAGCAAGACTCACAGCAGTGGATCAGATTCAGTAGAACCATTTGACAGATGGGTAAACTGTAACCTAGAAATTGTTAAATGAATTCTTCCAAGTTACACAGGAAATCAGTGGCAGAGTCAAAACAACCTATATGCCCAGGCTTCTCCCTGCTCTAACCCAAAAAGACCAATAACCCTCCCCTTGCTGAAAAAATTGCATAAGACCACATCATAAGTCTATGAGGAAGGACACTGGAAGTCATATTGATTCATATGAATATCATTACATAAAGCAGAGCAAGCAGACACATGCCTATAGCAAATTACCCATTCATTTCTGTTCAAGAGCTATGGAAGGAAGCAAACATGTTAACCAAGAAAAATCTGCCCAGACACAACTGCAGGAGAGAAACAGTAGCATCTATGCCAAGCCCAGAGCAGGAAGCATAAAAAAAAAAAAAAAAAAAAAAAAAAATAACACTGCTCCAGAGGAAAAACAGGGGCATGGGGGGTGTGCATCAGGGGATGCACATCAAGAATCTGTGTTCCTACAACAAAGTCACTTCGCTTGCCCTGGGGTGGGGCCATCATCCTGTTCATCCCCAATCCTTGTCTTTTTACATGTTATTAATACAACTAAGCAGAAGCACAACCACTTCTTGTTCACCTATAGCTGAGGTGAACTACTGCCTGACAGATGCCAATAGCTTCTCCTGCTTCCCCTGGACCAGAACATCTAAAATATAAGAACAATGGCAAATTAAGAAAACTCCTATATCTATTTAATTGTATTTAGCTTGATATATTATGGTTGACTTAAACTGGAATACAAAAGTAGACAATAAACACAAGGCTTCAGCATTTTTACTATTTAGTTCATTGTGAAGAATGGGAGAACAAGTGTCCAAGAGATCTTTCAAGATCTTCAGAGAGACCTTTGTCTCTTTTCTATCCTCTACCACTTGACAAAAGTACCATTTCTGTGTTATTTACAGCTTTGAAGCCTAATAAATCAATCAAATCTTCCCAGGTGATTTTCAGCTCCAAACTGGAGTTAAAGTCATAGGAGTCTAATGCAAATAATGCCGAGATCCTGGGGTGATCATAGAGATGCATTGTAAGGTGTGGCGATACCTCAGATCTACAGCAACCAGGGAGATCAGTCCTATGCCATGAACATGACATTTAGCACATATTCTTCCATGAGAACTTGGCAAGAAAAGTTTGTCAAAAACAAAATTCAAGGCTCTCTGTTTTCCTTGCAACAGATGGCAATCTGATTAATATATATAATGGTACAAGACCTTCATTCTTTGTGTTAATCTGCTTAGCTATTAGAGATGTCATTGCCTCTTGCAAAAGAAAACCCCTGATTATGAAATAAAGAAAATATTTTAATTTTAATATTTAATATTTGCAACCTTTAAATCTGCATACACTTAATTTCTTTAACCATCTGAGAATTAAAGATTTGTTAAAGCTTTTTGTTTAAGTGCAGGTACTCATTCCATAGGGGTCCAGTTTGTTAATAAGCCAGATATGGAAGTGAATTTAGGGAAGGTATCCTCCACAGAAGCTGAGAAGATCTTCATGATGTAGCAAGAAGATAACGCTTGGACTCTGGCTCAAAGAAAGAGAGGGTGGTAGTGTCTTAGAATGGGCTAGAGACCAGCTGTGGAAAGCCACAGACTGACAGCAACACTCCACCCACAATGAAGAAAGGAGTATAAGGACCTGTACTGAATGAATTATTGGTAATAGTTCCCAGCTAAGCCAAGTAAACACAATTATTTCCTAATATACAACATCCTTTGTATCTGGTCTTTCTTCCTGCATATTCAGGACAACCTGCCATTAACTTTCATGAGTAACTGTGTGTCAATGGAAGGTATATGCACTGCACACCTAAATAACAATATAATACTATATATATGACCCATATACCAAGATACCGGAGCCACATTCTATTCTACCCACTAGGCATGTAAATGGATTTAGGTGCTCAAGACCAATCCTATTTCACCCTGACTGTCATGCCAGGCTGTGGGCAACCAGATCTGGGAGTCAGGAGAAGACAGGAAGTCAGAAGCCTGGAGATCTGCCTAGGGAACCAAATCAGGGATCCAAAGGGTTAGGCAGAACATGAGACCAGGAAGCTAGCCAGGTCAGGTATCCAGTTGGTCAGACCAGAAGCAGGTCAGGTATCTGGAGGATCAGGCAGAGAATGAGGTCAGGAAGCTAACCAGGTCAGGTATCCAAAGAATCTGCCCATTAGTAGCAGCACAAGCTAAGGGTGCAGAAGTCCAAGTACAAGGTTGAGCCTTGTTACCCAGACACTTCCCCTTTTGGGTCAGGGGTTTATATAGGAAGGGGTAAGAGGACTGCTGGCAGGGAGTGGATGCCCAGATGGTGGGTTCTTGCCACCTGCTTCTACTCCAGCATTCTACTGGCAAAATGGCAGAACAGGATGAGTTGCTGCAGCACCCAACAAGCAAAGACCCTGGGTTCAAAGCCCATCCTAACACTGAGTCCCAGAAAAAACATTCATACCAAAGATATGCGGGCCATCCATTTCCTTGCTGAATTCTTATGACCTGCTATAACAGGGTAACTGAAACGCCCTGCTATGAGCAGTCAGGAAGAAAACTCAAGGAAGAAAACTTACCTTATGGAGCCGCAGGAGCTCTGGCAAACCTTAACGCAACCTGGATGAATGGAAAAGCCAACTGGGACTTTGGCGGATCAAAGGCTGCCGCAGCAGACCCAACCATTGGAATCCAAACAGGAAAAAAAGACCAGCATGGGAAAAGAACAAAGGGAAAGAAAGAAGAACCATGCTGGCAAGCAAAAAGGGAAAAGTTGGGTCAGTCAGGCACCCAATGGTGAACTGCCATGGGGAACCCAGCTGGAGAGAGGGAGATTTAAGGGATGCCAAAGGAGCATCCCAAGAGGTATGGAAGAAGAAAGAAAACAGAAGGAGAGAGATCCAGCAAGTGAACATGAATGGGTAGATGGGCCAAAGGATAAGCCCTGATCCTACTACTTGTCAGACAAGGTCCAGCCGAGAATGGGAGCTGGCGAAGAAACCTCAGTGACTGGTGAGTCTGTTCCGGGGGATGAAGGGAACCACTCCAGGGAGCTAAAAGAAGAGGAAGGCAAAGAGAAGGAGGATCCCTGTTACAAGAGAATGA
This sequence comes from Crocodylus porosus, assembly GCF_001723895.1. Lineage (NCBI taxonomy): Eukaryota > Metazoa > Chordata > Crocodylia > Crocodylidae > Crocodylus > Crocodylus porosus. Next base: position 11,956,073 of record NW_017728914.1, read on the forward strand.
TGGGAGGAGAACCAGAAGAAGAGGTAGCTGTCTTGGGACCTGTAGAGGGAAGAACAGGGCAAGCAGCCAACTAGGTAAGGTCCTTAGTCAGGATCCTTGAAGTAAAGATAGTAACAAACCTTAGAGGCAATCAACAGCACCCAGAAACATCAGAAGTGGTGAAGGCAGAGCATAGGGATGGTGGATCCCTGCAAAGAACCACAGACTTTCTGAGTCCATGACCACTATCAGCTGTCTCCCAGTAATGTCTAGGTACATCTCCCTTAACATCGAAAGCGTGGCAGGTGATCTATTACAACAAGGCACTACCATTCCAGCCGGAAGGTGATGCGATGCAGGGCGGCACAGGAAGCTCCCTTACACTTGCTTATAAGTGTAAGATGACAGAGTATTGCAAAGGGAGATAATCACTGGACAAATGGCAGAACTGCAACTGAATCCAGGTACTGGCTGGCTATAGTATTTTACTGACACTGGAAATAGCAAAGTCTCCAGCCATAACTCTCTCCTAAACAGAAAGAGAATTAGAAGAAAACGTTATAAACACATTATTAGTCTGAAATGAAATCAATACAACTATCAACAGTTTTAAACCATCTAATTTACTAGGAAAGAGATTGTGCAAGATATCTGACAAAACTTTGTTTTGTTTTGTTTTTTAAATATACAGTGACAAGCCTCAGATGGCAAGATTAGGTCAATATTGACCTGAAAGTCCTTCTTTAGGTCAGACTAGGTATCTGGAGGGTTAGGCAGAGAGTGAGATCAGTACATAGGGAGCAAAAAGAAGGTGCATGGCAACACAGAACCCCTACAGGAAAGACTAGGGCAATTGTTAACAGATAGGTGGGACAAAGCTAAGCTCTTAAACAAATTCGATGCATCTGTATTCCTAAACACGGATAAAGACATATCTCCCAAAGGGGCTATAGACAGGCACAAGAGAAACTCCAATCCACCAACAGCTAGTGCTGACCTAGTAAAGGAGCATTTGGAGGGGCTAGACATGTTTAAGTCAACAGGCCTGGACAATCTTCATCCAAGAAGCCAAAGGAATTGGCCAATGTCATTAGAGAACCACTGGTGAGGTTGTTTGAACACTCATGGTGCTCAGAAGGGGTCCCAGAGGACTGGAAAAGGGCCAATGTGGCCCCTATTTTCAAGAGGGGACGAAAGGATGATCCAGGTAACTATTGGCCGGTTAGCCTAACCTCTATCCTTGGGAAAACCTTTGAAAAAATTATTAAAGATCACATTTGTGGGAGTCTAGTAGGAAAAATAATGTTGAAGGGGCAAGATCCTGCCTGATTAACCTTGTTTCTTAACCAAGTCAAAAAATTCTTAGATGCAGGAGTTGAGGTAGATGTCATCTGCTTGGATTTTAAAAAAGGTCTTTGATATAGTGTCACATCATATTCTTATAAATAAATTAAGCGGTTGTGGCATAGATTACTATACAGTCAGGTGGGTGGAGAATTGGTTTATGGGGCACACACAGAGAGCGGTAATTGATGGGTCATTTTCAACTTGGAAAAATGTGAGCAGTGGAGTTCCCCAAGACTCGGTCTTTGGACCAGTGCTGTTCAATATCTTCATCAGTGACTTGGATGAGGGCATGGAAAGCACTCTGTCCAAATTTGTGGATGACACCAAATTATGGGGCAAAGTAAACACGTCAGAGGGCAGGCAGCAGATTCAGGTAGATTTAGACAGGTTGGGAATATGGGCAGAACAGGATAGGATGCAGCTTAACAAGGATAGGATGCAGTTTACACATGGTAAGTGTGGCTAAAATTGGGAATCGGCTTCCAAGTGAAGAGGTGCTCTCCTCTACCTTGGGGGTCTTTAAGAGAAAGCTGGAAAGGAATCTGCCTGGGGCCATCTAAGGAGATGACACTTCCCCTCTGTGCAGCATTGCCAAGACCGCAGTTAGAGTACTGCATCCAGTTCTGGGCACTCACTGTACTTCAAGAGGGATGTGGATAACCTCGAGAGGGTCCAGAAAAGGGCTACTCATATGGTTATGGGTATACAGGTAAGATCCTACCCTTGGGATTACTAGGAACAATGGTCATAAACTGACAGAGAGCAGATTAAGATTTAACATTAGGAAAAATTTCTTTACAGTGAGGGTTGCCAAAATCTGGAATGGGCTTCCGAGGGATTTCATCCGTTTCATAGACGTTAGGGCTGGAAGGGACCTCGGAAGATCATCTAGTCCAGCCCCCGAACAAAAGGGCAGGAAATCAGCTGGAGTCATAGGATCCCAGCAAGATAAGCATCCAATTTGCTCTTGAAGGTGTTCAAGGTGGGTGCTTGAACCACCTCCGATGGCAGGCTGTTCCAGAACTTGGGGGCTCAGACAGTAAAGAAATTCTTCCTTATGTCCAGCCTGAAACAGTCATGCAATAGTTTATGACTGTTGGACCTCGTCATCCCTTGGGGCGCTCTGGTGAACAA
>NW_017728914.1:11960837-11969289 GCF_001723895.1 Crocodylus porosus
TTGAAGATAGGCACCACATTGGCCTTCTTCCAGTCTTCAGGCACTACACCAGAGCGCCAGGAGTTTTCAAAGATCCGTGCCAGGGGCTGAGCTATGATGCTCGCTAGCTCCTTGAGTACCCTGGCGTGTAGACTGTCAGGGGCGGCTGACTTGAAGGTATCCAGCTTCTCAAAGTGTTCCTTCATGAAGTCAGCATTAATGGAGGGCAGGGGATCTCCCTCACCCAGACCTCCCTGTCCTGTGGTGGGCATGGTCATCCCCTGGGATTGATGAAAGATGGATGCAAAGTACTCATTTAATAGGTTGGCTTTTTCCTGGGCGTCAGCTATCAGTTGCCCCATCTAGTTCAGCTGGGGTCCAATGTTGCCCTTGCTTTTCCTCTGGCTCCCCACATATCTGAAAAAGGAACTTTTTATTGTCCTTGATACTCGAAGTTAGTTGGAGTTCAGTTGCAGCCTTGGCTTTCCTGGTTTGCTCCCTGCAGGACTGGACCAGTGCAGAATATTCCTCCTTGGAAATGAATCCCATCCTCCATCCTTTGTAGGCCTTTATTTTTAGCTTCAGGAGGTCTGCTAGATCCCTGGAGAACCAAGTGGGCTGCTGTGCCCTCTTGCTGCCTTTCCTCTGAGATGGAATAGGATTAGCTTGTGCATTGAGGATCGCTCCCTTGAGGAGCAACCACTCTTCTTGAACTCCCCTCTCCCTGGGGTCTTGGTCCCTTAGGGCCTCACTGACAAGCCTCCTGAGCTTGTCAAAGTCAGCTTTCCTGAAGTCAAGGTTTTCCGTGTTACTGACTGATTTGCCAGCTTTACGGCAGATGGTGAAGGTGATCAGCTCATGGTCACTGTTACCCAGCTTCCCATCGATTACTATGTCACTGATTAGGTTATCCCCAGTAGCCAGTACCAGGTCGAGCAGCGCTTTGCCTCTCGTTGGCACATAGACTTCTTGAGTCAGGTAGAGGTCATCCACGCACGAGAGGAAACTTTGCGACCGCTCAGATTTTGCTGAGTGATCCTCCCACGATATGTCCGGGTAATTGAAGTCACCCATGACAGCCATAGTCCTGGAGTATGCGGCCTCAGCCAGTTCCCAGGTGAACTCCTGGTCAAGCTCTTGACTTTGGGTGGGAGGTCTGTAGTAGACTCCCATCGTTGTGTCCCCTGTGCTGTGTTTCCCACTGATTTTAACCCGGAGGGTCTCCAGTCATCCACCCTGGTCGCCAGTATCAGCTTGCAGAAACATGTAGCTTGCCTTAACATATAGAGCTGCAGCCCCACCCCTTTTATCTACACAATGCTTCCTGTACAGGGTATAGCCATCTATACCCATGGTCCAGTAATGGGTGGAGTCCCACCAGGTCTCCATTATCCATCTGACATCATAATTATTTGCATTAAGCAGGAGGACGAGTTCCTCCTGCTTATTCCCCAAGCTCCTGGCATTTGTGTACGGGCAGGAAAGTGTCCCTTTGGGTGCTCTTACCTTGCCCACAGATTGTACCATGGCTCAAGCAGGGGTGGGCTCTCTTAAGTGCCTTGACCTGCTGGCTTTGCAAGGGTTGCTCAGCGGGCCAGCAGTGGCAGTAGTCCCCCATTCTCCAAGCGGGCTTAGGTTAAGGCCCAGTGGAGCAGGTCAGCCAGTCTGGCTGAGAAGAGCCTCCTCCCCAGAGGAGAGAGGTGGAGGCCAACTCTTCCCAGCAGTTCGCTGCCTCTCTCGCCAAAGAGTGTGCTGTGGTCATGGAAGCCAAAGCCTTCCCGATGACACCAGCTCCGCAGTCTTTGGTTCACTATGTGGATCCTCCTCTCCCTCAGCCCACAGCCTGAGACTGGGACAGAAGAGAACACCACCTGTGCCCCCAGACCCTTTAGCCCCGCTCCCAAATCCCTGTAGCGCCTCATGACCTGGCTGGGAGTGCTCTGAGCCATGTCATTGGTGCCCACATGAATAAGGAGCATGGGATAGTGGTCTGTGGGCTGGAGGAGCTTAGGGATCCTCTCCGCAATGTCTCGGATGTGGGCCTCTGGGAAGCAGCAGACTTCGCAGGCTAAGGGGTCAGAGTGGCAGATTACCCTTTCAGTCCCCCTCAGGATGGAGTCTCCCACAACAAACACCTTACATTTTGTCTTGGTTAGAGCGGGGACAGTAACTGCAGTTGAGCCCATGTTGCTTGCGGGAGCTGGCAACTGAGCAGGCTCTGCTGGAGCAGCAAGAGGTGCATACCTGCTGCTAAGCTCTGGCGGGGCTGGGGCCTTGGTGTGGCGGGCCTTAGGGCCCTTGACTACCTTGGCCCATGCTGCTGACTGGACAGGGTGGGAGGTCCCAGAGTTCTCCAGGAGGTGGTGCTCTCCCCTACCATGGAGGTCTTTAAGAGGAGACTTGACAAACACCTAGCTGGGATCATCTGACCTCAGTGCTCTTTCCTGCTCAAGGCAGGGGCTTAGACTCTATGACATGAGGTTCCTTCTGACCCTATAAACCTATGAAATTTATGACCCAGGCAATAATCTACAGATGAAATGATTTTGAGCTATCCAGGTCCCATGATAATTTAAAGTCTTATATGAAATCTTTCAAGAATTTATTAAAAAAAATAAGCAAAAGAAAAGAGGAAAAAATATCCTTCTTGATTCTAGTTCAGGATAGTGGCTTTGGCTGTGGATCCCAATATTTCTGATAATCTTAGCCTGATTTGCATGAAACTTCTAGTGTAGGGACCAGAATATTTTCTTAAATCTCTGTGCCAACTTATACAAATGCTTAAAAGGAATTCATTGTGTATCTTAAGTAGTGTAGAGGAGGCCATTCACATAGGCCTCTGCCAACCCTCTTCAGGACATTACTGCAGGCACTATTTTGCACACTTCACCTGACAAGTCATTTACCTGTAGGAGTTGTTTTCTGCCAAATGTAAATCGAAGCAGTTCCTCCATTGACTGACACAAATCTACTGAGAGTTTATAGAAGCAGAGAATTTGGCCCTACTAATTCAAAACCCTCATCTTAGCATTCTCATGTCACTGGTAGACTTATAACCAGGATCCCACTGCTTGTTTGGTTTCTCCCATTTTCATTTTGAACCAAAAGGATTTGCAGTATTTAGGATATCCTTTCCCCCAATTATCAGTTCCTTCTGTTCTCGTACCCAAGATGCAGTGTGTAACTCTAGCAGGTTTCTACCTCAGGGCCTTTCAACCAGACTTTGTCCCTCCCCCAGGAGTCTCTCAGCAGCCTTAGTACTAGACAATCTCTTATCCCTTTACTGCCTGGAGTGCCTCTCAGCCTGTCCCAGATATATATTGTCCTTCACCAAACAGAGAAAACAAAGAGAAACCTTACTGTTTTGTCCCCAGAGATGGGTCTGCTGTAGCTTTAGTTTTCCTTCCCAGGTTTGTCCTCTCTTAGGATAGGGGTTTCCTGCCTCTGGTGCTTTCCCCCCACTCCTCTCCCTGGTTTTGCTGTCTAGGGTTTTAATTCCCAGCAAGCCATGCCCTACTTAGCCTTCCCCCCACTGCAGCCCTTCAGTCTAACTAGCTGCCTTCTCAGGAGGGGACAGGTGACCCTGTTACAGTAGCCCAAAAAAAGCAAATAGGATGCCAAACTATTTTGACTAATTTCCATACTTTGCAGATGATTGTTTCTTCTTTTCTGGTAGCTTCATTGATTATTGAAATATTTTTCAATAATCAGTTCTTCATCACTAGTTACTTTCATCTTTGGTGTCTTCATGGACCATGACCCTTCCAGAGGCAAAATACCAACCATCACCCAGTAACCAAGATGAATTAATTCTTAGAAACTTCCTTCCTTCTCATTTTTTCTGCTAAGTCTAATCCAATCTTCCTTAGTTCTTGTTCTTAACTATCCCATCTGTTGTTTCAGCCTGAAAGATCTTTGACAGTGCCTTCTTTCATGTTTCTCTAAACTGAGCTTTTGCAAATGGCTAAAACTGCTGCTCAAGCACCTTTATAGTCTCTTCTGGAATGGAAACTGCTTTGCATTTTACTTTTGGGTCTCTCTTTTATAAAAACAGATACCAGAGAAACACATTTTAATAACTTCCCATCCTTAGAAAAAGCTCTTCTATGTTGCAATAGAGATCAAGCTTGGTTTTGCTACACTTCAACCGTAGAGACTGCTTTCCATAACCACATATTTCAAACAAAAAATCCAAATACTTTTTTTTGTTGTTGCAGATCTTGCAGGCATTTTCCAAGCATCATAGTTCCATAGATCAAAAGTCCCATTTGTTCTCTCTCTTTAGCTATCAATGATACTTCCAAAAGAGGTGGTCATGGAAACTAATCTGGTCATAACACTACTCAAAGTTTCAAGGGGCGGGGGGGGAATTGCATACATTTTATATAATACCAAGTACAAAGGATTGTGGTTGTATTTCCCCACCAACATGCTCACCAAGATAGTGAGCTTTTCTATTCTATGATCCTTTTATTTCCTGCCAATTCTCATCTTTAATTATCTATTGTTTCTCATTCTCATTATGTTTAATGTATTCCATGTTATCTTATTGCAAACTTTGCCAGCCAAATTTCTCTCTATTTTTTTAAATTATGTTTGTGTATTGGTGTTTGTCTAATGAACTATTCAGAAGAAAACAGATGAGTTTATTTTAAAGAGTGTTTAATGTATTAGTAAATTAAAAGGTAATGCTAGAAAGCTGTTTTATTTGAATTCCACAGAAGACTTAATTCATTGTTGACTCTCTGTTGACTCGTAAAGCTCCCAAATGTACAGTATTTCAATCCTGTTGATTTCATCCTTGTTTCAATGGTTTGCATGGAACCAAGTTCAAAGTCAGGAACAGCAGAAATTGAGGGTTCCTGCAAAGGCAACTATGATTTTCCTCTGTTGTTTCATTTTCTAAAGGTTTACATTATCCATGGGGTATTACTTCATTCATTATGTGCACAGTAATATGAAGAAAGTGGAGTATACATGAAGAGCTAGTATATTAATATCATTGTACCACTCTTGACAATTAGATAGTCCACCTTCCTATGTTTCAGGCTTCTCAGTATTCTTTGTATGTAATACAATAATACAGTGACTGTAACATGGAGCAGGCCTCAGTTATTTAAAGAAATTTAGTTTTGTATCTTCGTGTATTGCCAGAGGCATGTCAATACATGATCTATTGGTGACTCAGTAGACTACCAAAAATCTGTAGAAGCTGCATAAAATTAAGGAGTCTAAGATAACCAAGACGTAGTTGTCGCTTTCTTCAGTGAGGTACCTGGCATATAAGGTTGCTGAGCAATTGGAATAAAAACAAAAAAGGAGTGAAAAAGAAGAAGATTGAAGAGCAGATCAAAACAATTCACACTCAATCTCAGAAAGTCAGAAGCCATGATGAGAGGAGGCAGGATGGATTGATTTAAAATAAGACGATTAAATCACCGAGTGGAAACCTCCATTTAAATAATCAATTTTAATCAACTTTTCCATTTTAACTTCAATTATTTTCTAAAGAAAGGTACAATGTTGATATAGATAAGGGGTGTCAAATTCACTGTGTCCCAGAGCCAGATCTGGACCTTTCAGCTCCTTGCACTTCAAGGGGTAGAGCAGTGGTGGCAGTAACAGCCATTATGGCAGCAGTGGAGCAAGCAAGCTCTTGTCATGGCAGAGACTTGCAAACAGTTGTCAGCCAGGTGACTGAAGGGCAACTGAGACCACAGCAAGCTCTGCTATTGATGGCCATGTCCAGTGGGGCATCAGAGGCTCAGATTCTATGGCAGGCCATGGATACTCCTAACCACACTGCCAAATTCTCTGGCCTGGAAGGAATCCCAGTGGGTCAGACAGAGCAGCATCATGTGCTGGAATCCAGCCTGAAAGCCATATTTGACACCCCCAAAACTGATATTGGAATATGTAAGTTTAGAACTATACATAGAACCTTTATACCAACTGTGGTACTAAATACTGTACTTAACAGGCACGCAGGATAAATATAGTTTGCTTAACTATATAACAGTGCCCTTCCCAAATCATTGCCCATTCTTACATTATAACAAATTCTAGTTATTGGAACATCAGCAAAGTCCTTAAAATGCTTAAATGCATAACCTCTGAGCCCCGCTGTCTACTTTGCAACTCAGCTGCACTTTCTAGTTGTGCCAGAAACATAGGGAAGCAGTTGTCAAAAGGCTGGCATTAGAACCTTTGAAACAAATTACAGGACCTACTCAGTTTTAGGGGTTGTTATCTCCCCTCAGTTTCAAAGCTTCTAACAGCAGTCCTGATAATAACTACTAGAAGCCCCAAAATGAGGGCTAATCAGTCTTAGGGCTGCTATTGCCACATCACTGATAGTACTGTAAAGAATGCTCATTAAGTAGACAGTAAGCTTGTGCGAATAGGTAAGTATTCAATTCGGGTTCGGATTTAGTCAATTCAGAGAACAGTGATTTGATTTGGTGATTCAAATCACTGGCCCCATTCGATTTGGCGGAATCAGAAAAAGCGATTCAGCACTGATTCAGAATGGCCGGGGAGAGGCAGGCACAGCTGGGCAGCTGCAGGTTCTTGTGGCTCTTCCAGCTGTGTCTACCTCTCTCCGGCTGGGGAGAGCCGTGGGAGAAGCCCCCATGGCTGCCCTGCCCGGCCCCATCCCCCGCCCACCTCCAGCCTCCCGGCACTTAAAAAACTCCAAACAATCCTCCACCCCCTACACACACACTTTCCGGCTGCAGCAGTGAGGATCGGGGCCTCTGAGGGCTTGTGGTAGCATGGGAATCCCCCCACCCGGCACCCATGTGGCAGCTGCCCCTAAGTGTTGGTGCAGTGTAACTCAGCAGGGTGCTGTGCACTGTCTGGGAGCAGGGGCCACTGGGGCTGAATGGTGCTGGAGCCACCCCAGTTCCCAGACAGCATGCAGAACCCTGCTGAGCTGTGCTTCACCCTCTTGATGTGGCAGCTGCCGTGCAGGTGCCAAGTGGGGGAGGCAACCCCCACTGCTCCCCACTGCACAAGGATGCTCTGCCACAAGCCCTCAGAGGCCCCAATTGCCACTGCTGCAGCTGGTGAGTGAAGGGGTTTTTTTGTTTTGTTTTAAGTGCTGGGGCCTGGCAGAGGATGGGGGCAGGCAGGGCAGTCATGTGGACTTCTCCTGCAGCTTCCCCTGCCTGGGGAGAGGCAGGCACAGCCTGAGAAGCCACGGGAGAAACTGCAGCCACCTGGCTGTGCCTGCCTCTCCCTGGCCAATCCGAATCTCCGAATCTCTCCAAATAGTTCCTGAAACAATTTGGAGGCTTTCAATTTGATTCAAACCTTTTAATGGGTTTTCCGATTCAAGTCGGATTCAGAGATTCAGCTTCTGAATTGGGCCCAATCTCCAAATCAAATTGGCAACCAAGGCTTCGCACAGCCCTAGTAGACAGCACTATTGGGACTATGGTATTGGCATCCCTGAAGCTGACTAGCTTCCCCTCCTTTTCAAGGTTTCTATTAGCAGCCCTGAAACCAGCTATTAGAAGCCTTGAAAATTGGGGGGAGCTAGTTAGTTTTAGGGCTGCTATTTCAAAAGCAATGACAACAACATATACTTGACAAGCATTCATTGTTTGCATTAAGTTTGGATTAAGGCATACTCTAAATAAGTCTTTTTTTCCAGACTCAAGGCTATGCCCTTAAATACAATGCACAGTATTTTTTTCTCTGCTACCTACAAGGGCACACTGTAATTATATGCATTTGCTTTAGCAGTTATATGGCTTAATATTTCCAGATCTTATTACTTTTATGGTTTTAGTATATTAGAAAAAGACAAATGATATATTGCTTATTTACTAGATAATTAACTTTTTGCTCATGACCTTGTGTCAAACAGCTGTATTGGGATGGTAACAAGAATTTAATTAAACATACCAAAAACAGCACATAACATTTAGCATAATATCAGGTAGGGAAAGGCTGCAAAATGGGTTACTGAGAGTACCCAGATGGGGTCAGTGGATAATTTGGATGGTTCATCCTGCAACTGTGTTATTCATTTCAGTGCTTGTGATAACTTCTTCAGTCCTGTCCTTCCAGTAGCACAGCCCCAAGTCTTGCAGTCTGAATCCCTCAGTAAAATTTGCCATATTTTTAATCCTTGACTTCAGAAGTCAGATGGTTTTCCCCTGATGCTTTCTTATATAGATAAAGTATTTGGCCTCTTTTTTACAAAATTTTGACAGAGGCTCATAGATTCAGGGTATATATTTTTGAAGTAATATAAGAGATTATAAATTTAGGCCCTAACATATTTTGTATTAAATACACATTTCCTTTTAAAATAATTTATTATTATAAGTAAAATATAAAACAAAACAGACCCATGATTTTTATTAACCTCAGAGGAAGAAATAAAGGCTTTTAAGAATTCATTGAAATCATTAACAAAGATCTTAGCGGCATGGACAGCTAGAGACCCTCTGGGTAAAAATTC
>NW_017728914.1:11969624-12007155 GCF_001723895.1 Crocodylus porosus
TGCCCCAGCCAGCCCCAGTCACTGTACACATGTGAATTGCATCAGAGCAAATAACTACACCGTAAGATAGAACTTATATCTGGCAGTAATAACCTACAGTGGAGTAATTAGTTTCGTGTGGCCTAAGAGGGCTCTTGTGTAGACAGTGATGCTTTACTACTGAGCTAATTAGTCAACTCTGCAGTAAGGTGCATGTATAAATGCCCCCAATGTCATGTACAATCCAAGTAATATATTATAAATACTATGGGAGCATACAGTTGAGTGAAGATGTGTGGTATGTAGTCCTGCAGATCCATCTGCAGTGCAACACTGCAAGTGCAGGTGTTCTTCATGTTGCTACTTTGCAGTGCATGGTGGAACCGGAGCTTGCTCCAGCCACTCCATGCATTGACCTGGTATTGCAGTGCTTCCAGGACCGATGCAAAAAAAAAAAACTGAAAAAAAAAAAGGGGTAAAAAAAAACCCATGCCAAAAAACAGCACAGGGCAGTAGCACATGGTGTCCCATACAAGAGCTTGGCCAGTTGGAACCATGTTCCACCTGCCAGCCAGAGGGCACGTGTCACAGGCATTCAACTGGGACAAGTGACAGTGGCACAAGGTGTACTGCTGCTATTTGTACCCAGGGAAATGCACATTCCTGCTCATTCGGATGCACCATATGGGTGTGTCCAGATGAGTGTACACGTGCCTCTTGCAGCATCTCAAAGGAGTTTGAGACATCACAAAATGCATATCAGGAACAAAAAAAATTCCCCGCACCGCATATTTGCAGCGTGGGCTCAAAATTTGTTATCTGGACATCCAGGTATCAAATTAAAACCCAGGCAAAAAAAGCAGGGCAGGACATGGTCTCGGTTCAGCATGTACAGAGCCTGGGTCACACAGCATCATGTCACCACCAGCTGTGCCTACAGCAGAGCCACAGCCATACTGCCTGCTGCCTCTGGCACTGTGGGGGCCGGGTGGGGGGCAAGCATGTAGCAGCCCCTGCTTGAGCCCCTCCATAAAGTACATGGCAGGATTCAACCCAGCCCAGTCCGGCGCGGCTTCTTAGTGGGACTTTCCAGCAGATTGGGAGGCAGGGCTCCTGTGCACAGGCACACTACCTGCATGGCCTGGGCAAGGTCGGGTCAGGCCAGCAGGGTATGTTTTCCATGAGGCTCAGGCGGCAGTGCATAACTGCAACCACAGTGCATCACTGCCTGAACCTCATGGAAAACACGCCCTGCTGGTCTGACCCAACCTGGCCCAACTTGCCCCATATCAAAGGACATGTCTGAGCACAGACATGCTAAATGCTAAATTAATTTGTAACATGTAACAAAGAAAAAGTTGCTAGGGCAGAAATCTGATAGATACAAAATTGTAAAATAAAGTTTTTGAAGGGGGCAGCTGCATTTTTAGGCACTGTTTCCATGTTTGTTTGTTTTGTTTTTTTATTTGCCTGAATTTTGTGCAGTAGTACTTAGGAGATGTTCAAGAGCAATTAGAGTAAGATAAGTTTAAGGCAAACAAGTGCAAAAGCTCAGTGTGCATTTGAGATATGTAAACAGCATTTCATGAGGCAAAAAGCCCCAGCTCAAATTTGTGCCACCCTTGTTTGAGCTGCAGCAAGCACATGTGCCCATAAGTATGTATGTGCCCTGTATGTCCATTTTAATTTGCTATATCATGAGATAGGAAAAAACAGTTCCCAGGAGCTCATCTAAACTATTACTTATGACCCAGAAATTAGGATTTTCCATGAGGATGTTTATTAGGGCTGTGCCATGCTTTGGGTACTGATTTGATTTGGAGGAGATTCATCATGATACAGTCGCCAATCTCCGAATCTGAATTGAATCAGGGGACCAATTTAAAGGTCCAACTCAATTTGAAGCATTTGACTAGATTCAGAAAAGATTAGGAGAGCTTTGTGATTTGGGCAGCACCTGCTGGCTGCAGCACAGAGCTGGATCCAGACCCCATGCCAGTAAGTAGGGGGTGGGGGACGGGACCGGGGGGGAACTCTGCCAGGCCCCATCCCCAAGCACCACCTGCCTGCTCTTCCAGCCCCCCCACAAGCCCCCCTGACTCCTGCGTGCTGTCTCAGCCCCACCTGTGGATGCCCCATCTGGCCCCAGCTCCCAGTTGTTTTAAAAAAAGCCCCTATTCCTCAGGCAGGGGGCAATCCCCACTGCCCCCACTACTCCACATTGCATAGGAGGCTCTGCCAGGAGCCCCCAACCCCTGCCCGCTCTCCCAGCACCTCCATGGCTGCCCGCCCCAGCTCCCAGCCCTTAAAAAAAAATACTGAAAAAACAAAAAGCCCTTACTCATCAGCTGCTGCAGCAGCCTTGGGGCTTCTGGGGGCTCATGGAAGAGCCCTCCATGCAGTGTGGGGCAGTGGGGAGCCATGGGGATCACCCCCCACCACAAGGCAGGAGCCAGGGAGTTCAGGGCTTTTTCTTTCAAAGAGCCGGGAGCTGGGACAGGCAGGACAGCCACTGAGTGAATTCAGGCGGGGGACGGGGCCTGTGTGATTTGGAGATTCGGCTCATTCAGCAGCAGCTGGATCTTCAAATCAGATTTGGCCGAATCAATCTGGGACAATGATTCAAATCATCAAATCAAATCACTGTCTCCCAAACTGGCTGAATCCAAATCCGAAGCAAATACTAGGTGCTTCACACAGGCCTAATTTTTATACTGGATATTTGAAAACTCATCACTGGGTAACGGCATCTTTGGGTATTTTGCCAGTTACACAAAACAATACATAGAGAGGGGTATAACTAAATGTATGGAGTTAAAGAATGAGCATGTATTGTTCCTGTGTTATACCCTGTGTTGTATCCTGTGTTATAGTTTCCCTTAAAGGATAAACCTATTGCCTCAGACAACTCTAACTGATCTCAATAAAATGTTATGCTCATACCAGAAGGCAGAATTTAGCCCATAGATAATAATAAATTAAAGATATGTTCAACCACATGTAATTAAAATAAAAACATATCTAGCACAGCATGCATTAATAAACAATCTGGGAATCTATTAGCAAAATAAATCATTGTATTCTGAGGCTATATACTTAAATGAACAATGATCGGTGCTCTTCAGGAAAAAATATGAAAAACAAAACAAAATTTAACCTTTATCACCTAGTCATTCAGTGTTGTATTTGCAGCTGTTGACAAGAAAGCTAAAAAGGTGACATAATCACAAGGACTGAGCAAGGTGGCTCTAACTAAGCCAAGAGTAAATAATCAACACTAGTAAAGCAACAGAGATCAAAATTCATGACAACTGAGCAAGGTTGTCCAAAGCTCTGCATGCTACATGAAGTATTTACTCAGAGGGCTTTTGCTAGTGGCTACTTTTAGAGGTAGTTTTCAAAAACTATTCAAATTCAATTTAAAAATTAGTTTCAGTGAGAACAGCTCTAAATATTCAAGTAACAACTTTACCTGTTTGTACATTGAGAATATCTAGGAATTTATTACATATAGCTTATTTAAAATTTGATTTATACTTATATATTTACACTTCCTATGTGCTATTTTTGCATGGTAGTCCCCCCTTCCCTTTTTTTTCTTGGTTTTTTTTTTTTTTTGGGGGGGGGGGGGAAGTAAATAACCATTATTTGGTTCTTTTCAAATTGAATTTAATGCAAAAGAAATATGCCATACAAATAGTCCTGTTATTAGCCACAGTTCTGGTTTAGTACAAGTAAAGTAACTAGTCCATAGAGGTACATTATGATTTCTAAATATATTTCTGTGGTAAGAACGATCCAGACTCTATGAACCATTTTATATCAGTGGTTAAGTCTTTGCCCCCCAGTAGTAAATGGTAAGACTCTGAGATTCACCAGGACTTCATTGAAGTCAGCGTCCTGTCCTGATCTCTCCACCAGCTACCAAGCAAGAGTACCACCAACTAACTGCACCAATACAGACAGAAATTATTAAACTACTTTGCAAACACCACCAAAAATCCACTCAGAGCACAAAGACTTTTAGTTACGCCTGATGTAGGCTGCTTTGAACGGATACATTTTATGTTAAGTCCACATCCTTTCACCTGGAAGAGCACAAAAAAAGTAAAAAAATTCAGAGCGCAGGAACGTTCTGTCCACAGCGTAGGTGTAGTGGGCGGACACTCAGTTCATTCCAGAGTGATTGAAACTACCGGCACTTTCAACTGCTGTGCCCCACAGATACACTGCCTAAGGTTCCTGCAGTCACTACTGAAAAAACATTAAACAGTTTTTTTCAGAATTATCAAAACTGTCTTATTCGTTTTTTTCTAATCTAAACAACATAAAGCATAATGATTAATTTTCTTTAAAATTTCAAAAAAATCAATATACCCACAAACTGTTTTTATGTCATCAAACCAACTTTTTCTAATGGAAACTATTTTGTTGGAAATTTTTCCACCACTTTTACTGAGCTATCAGTTCTCAGAGATTCCAGGTTGAGCATGACATTTACATGGTTTCGCCCATTCAGTTTAAAAGACATTATAGATTTGAAACCCATTTTTTTCTAATGTCTTTCTTTCAACACTTTGGCAGCCTATAAAAGTTATATTAGGTATCAAATAATAAAGTAGGGTTATTACCATACTTCCCAACAGCCAGACCCCAGTATTAAAAACCTGCCCTTTTTGGAATTGGATTACATGCAAGAACAAAATACACTAGCCCAAATTTCCTGCCTCAGCTATTGTCCTCTTATTAGTTCCAACAAACCGGCCTGCTTGGTAATCTGGTCAGCCACATCATTCAAATGGCTCTGATTCTAAACTTGTAATTTAACATAAAATTTTAGAGATACCAGTTAGTTAATTTATAAATAAATAAATAAATAAAATACTTTGAAAAGGCTGCATCTTTATATTTGAATCATCCACACTTCCAAAGCATGCTAGAAATCTAGTAAGTCTTATGGAAAGGCAAATATACTTCACTAAGACTTAGAATCAGGCTAATCCTCAGTTTTCTATTGTTAGCACCAAAATATTGTTTCTTCTCAATTTTCAAGGAAAAAAACAACTAGAAATGAGTTGTTATAATACTTAAACTTTAGACATGTCAACAAATTAAAACAAATAGCTATGACATATATACATATTAAGAAACTGTACAGCATTCTATGTGGAAGTAGTTCAAATAAATGGTATAATAAAACTAGTGTGTTTATATTGTACACTTGAACCAAAAACAGTGGGTTGTCAGTGGAGCCCTGCTGTAATAATTAAAAATTTGGACAATAATCAGGGGAAAGAATTTGAAACAGCTGAGAAATCTGTTCGGGACTGGTGAGCAAAGAAAATAAAAGTTAACAAGAGGGAAAGAAGCAATCTACAATTACCTCACTAAAGAAAGAGCAGGAGGCTATTCACCTAGATTTGCAAAATTTAGTCATCCCCAGTGAATATCTTAGCCATTAGTGCAAACTAATGAGGTTGTACTGTGTATTTTTAGATACAATCCTTTGCAGTAATAATCATTAGTCAGCATATTTTCCATGGAATGAAGTGCAGATTATCAGATTTTTTAAAAAAATAAAACAAAACAAATACATATTTCATATATAAGATTTATAATACTACTCAGTAAAGCTTGTATCATTGGCCTAGAACCCAAAATGCCTTTGTAGATCTCCTGGTGAGTTTGAGTCTCCCCACCCCCCACCAAACCTCCAAAATAAAATAAATGAAAAAAAAATGCTGAAAATGCCTTAAAATGTGAGGTATAAAGATTTATCCTAATTGAAAGTTAAGTTCTACTGCATAGACTCAGTTTCCTTTTGTCCAGAAATAAATAAGATTTCATGCTCAATCAAGTTTATCTACCTCAAATCAATAAAGGCATTAAAATAGATGTAAAGGAAGTATAGTTAAGCAGTTTAAATATTATTGGAATTCTTGTAGGACTGTAGGTAGGCTGAATATGAAATTTACTAGTTGAAAGGTACCTTGAAAGGTTTTCAGGCATTACTAGAATGCTTTCAAATGATGTGCAGTCACTTATGAAAAGCATTCAGGTACTTTGCCCAGTCTGAAAAGGAGTGCTTTTTCATACCATTAGTTTTATAGCAAATCTTTTCAGGCAAATTTCTAAGGATGTATGTTTCACACACTTTTAGATGAATTCACTCATAATTTACTATTTGACAAAGCTAATGTCTAATTGTTTCTAAGAGTCTATAAAGAGAAAATATTTTACTTTATTTAACCAATATTGAACTACGTCTTCAATGCTTTGTTTCGTTTTCATATGCAGAATTGAATTCAACAATACAGTGGATACGGGGAAAAACAGAAAGTACATAGTAATGCAATTGTAATTATGATAGTCACAATTCTTCATATCTATTAGAACTAAATAATAATGTAAAAGATGGAATGCAGTATTAATGCTGATAGAGGAAGCATTCTTGTAGTAAAGCACTATTGCTAACTTTTGGCATTTTAAAGAACTATCAACTCCTGAATTAAATGTTACCAGTCAAATAATGGCTTATTTGCACTCAAATAAGCCAGGCATCTATATGTTCACTAAGACATCAGTAGAGTGCTTTGGGTATGAGAGCTTTGTTTAGGGCACAGGTAATGCTGGTTAAGAGAGCCATGTTATTTCCTTCTTTTCAGAAATGGTGTAAAGGTCTTGTTACACAGTAATGTTGAGTGGCTCCTGGAGCTCTTAACAACTGGATTGTCTGCACATTAACACCTGAATCTAGTTTTAAGTACTCACTAGGCAGCTCATAGTTATGCCACTCCAGGGCAAGATTATCTGTGATCCATGTAACCCACTGCATGTTACACTAAGGTGTAGCCACTTCAGGCTACTTTAGTTTAAACACCCCACCTGCCCTCCCTCCTCTGCTAGCCTGGATAAAAACTTCTGCTCCCCCTGCCCTCCCCAGCACCCCAGATCCCTGCTTACAGCTCTCCCTCTCCCCCGGCCAGCCCCATTTACTTGCATCTGTCCACACTGTCTGTCCCAGGAAGGGTTAACCTACCTGCAACAAGGAAGGGTTAACCTACCTGCTCAGCTGCTGCAGCCACCACTACTCAACCCAGAGAAGAGCAGTAACTCAGCAGTGAGGCCCCAGCAGGAAAGTTAACCCTTCCTTGCCAGCTCCCCTGGGATAGACAGTGCAAGCAGCCTCAAGCAAGCAGCAGGAAAGCCTGGAATGGGAGGGGCAGGATTTTTACCTTTCAGTCATCCAGGCCCCTGCTAGCCTGAACTTGTGTCTGCTCCAAACTCACGGTAGCACTAAGACAATCAACATTTACAGTGTAATATGTAAGAAGGCTTGAAGATCTTAGTTTCCACCTGGCTACTGACAGATTCTTTTAGAAAGGCCTTCACTTAAACAGTGCAAGATTAACACAGTATTATAGTTAAAGAATGTCATATTCTCCGTTGTATACAGTTAATCCTCAGTT
This sequence comes from Crocodylus porosus, assembly GCF_001723895.1. Taxonomy (NCBI): domain Eukaryota; kingdom Metazoa; phylum Chordata; order Crocodylia; family Crocodylidae; genus Crocodylus; species Crocodylus porosus. Next base: position 11,977,073 of record NW_017728914.1, read on the forward strand.
ATCTGAATCCCTTTGGAAAGTACCTGCTGAAAATCCATTCAGATAGCTGAATTTGTCTGGAGAAGTGGAACTGCAGCACCTTGCATGGATATACATTGTATGTAATGTAACAATCACTCCAAGCTGAATAGCAGAGATATTAAATACAGGAAAATGCAGAAGAGAACAAACTGTTTATCATAAAATACCAAATTATATGTTAGTTAAAAAAAAAAAGGTTTAATGTTTAGATAACCAAGTGTAGATGACCAAGGATATACCATAGACATTCAGAGTCAATTTTATTTTGAATAATATAATGAAAAAGATAATAATCTACTAGCTTTGCAGTGATGTAAATCAGCTCAGCTTCATGGACTTCAATACAGCTGTGTTGATTTGTATCAACTGAGAATTTGTCAAAGATGCATCAAAAACATATTACCAGGCATGATAGGAGGTAATTTGGGAATGTTATTGCAGTTTTACCTAAAAAAATAGATGCAGAAAATAAGGTCTCATTTTCCTTCATAAGTAAAAAATACAAAGTTATATTACCAATATGGAATTTAATACATAATTACTGCAAAAACACAATATTTTGAAATACCTTTGAAATGCATTGCTTATCATTTAAAACCACTCATCCTACAGCAGAGAAGTGGCCCCTCTACATATAGGGCCCCCTGTATATGTGCAGGTAGAGCTACCATGGATTTAACTTGTCATCTATACAATCATGCCTCATGCCATGTCACACATACATGGCAGGAGACATGATTGTGAGATCATACATTAGTTCCTTTCATGACTTAATGAACTTAATGGTACTTAATGGTTCCTTAATGTACTTAATGGTACAGAAGGAGCCTAATCCTGGGCTACCCCAGGAACAGCAAGAATCATGCTTCCACAGTTGGAAGCACCCTCTGCTGAGGGGACTCCCAGCTGCAGGGACCACATGCAGCTAGGGTCATGAGTCTCACACCTGACTGGATGACAGTCCCATCAACTGCAGGACTATGGGATGCTGCTGTGATCACCCATCCCTCGGGGTATATGGAGCATCTGCTGGTTGGAAAATCATAATAGTTGAGAGAGTACAGCAGCTTAGATATCCTAGTGTAACAGGGAACCCAAACGCTGCTACCTCTGTGCAACAGAGGAAGAGCAGAGGGGAGCAGACCCCTTCTGGGAGCTGGACTTTTGGGACTTATGAGGAAAGGGAATGCAGCAGGCAGCTCAAAAGAGTGCCAAACTTGGAGGCCAGGAGTGGAAAAGGAGCTAAGAAAGGCTGCAAACAGGCATTCTATTAAACATGGACAGCTCTTTCTCCCATGGGGCAGCAGCCAAGTGACACATAAAGGCAGGGCTTAAGGTAGGGGTGGGCAAAGTCCAGTCTGTGAACCAGATCGGGCCAAGGGCAGACTCCATTTTCCAGCATCCCCTGCCCACGCTGCTGTGATTGGTTTCCATGGACACTCCAATAGTGGTGGCCCCTTAACAATTGCAAGGCCAGGTTTTCCACGGAGACCAGCCCTAGCAGGATACACAGCTGGGTGGGAAGCTGTTCCAGGGCTGGGATCCTGCTTCAGTGAGTGTGGTCAGGAGCCAGGCAGAGCTGCAATCCACTGGCCACATGCCTCAGTCAGGGTCATACAGGCAGCAGATCACGTCTCTGTCCTGGCTCCAGACCATGCTGTCACCACTGCAAGATCCCAGCCCCAGCCATGGAGCAGCTCTCCGCCTAGCTGCACACCCTGACAGTACTGCTAGGGCTGGTCTCCATGGAAACCCCGGCCCTAGCTGTCAGGGTACCACTGCTACTGGAGCCTCCATGGAAACTGGCTGCAGGAAAGCGGGCAGAGGCTACTGGGAAATGGAGTCCAGCTGCTGGCCCCATCTGCCATTTTGCCCATACCTGGCTAGGGATATAAGCCCAGGGCCTGAGCTGAGAGAGAAGAAAGATCCTTTTCTAAGCATCAGATCTGCAGAAAAGGACCTGGGGGGTTACAGCGGACAATAAGCTGAATATGAGCCAACAGTGGGCCCACTAGGAGGGTAGTAAAGCAGTGGAACAGGTTACCCAGAGAGGTTGTGAATCTCCATCCTTGGAGGTTTTTAACATAGCCTTGGCTAGGATGACAGTATTGGGGATGGTCCTGCTTGAGGAGGGGGTTGGACTAAATGATCTCCTGAGATCTCTTCCAGCCTTAGTTGTCTATGATTTCATGAAGGTTTTAGCCTGAAGGTGGCAGGCAGGGAAGTGAGAGGAACTACCAGGATCTGGAGAAGGAAGCCTCAGTAGCCCCACACAGCAATAAACTTTGCTTTAACCCCGGAGAGTTAGGAGCGAGTTTTAACAAGGTGATTAATCCTTTTTTACTGATTCTTTGTTCTGGAATTAAGTTAAAAGACTGGAGGACTGGGATTAGCAGTAGGGATGGAGGAGTCTATGAACCGGTTACCTGGCAGGCACCCTCTGCTGCAGGGCTGAGACCCAGAGAGCCAGGGCCCTAAATAGTGGACAGGAGCTGAGGAGGCACAGGTAGAGAGAAAGGGGTGAAGCCTCAAAAAGGGTTGGGGCCTGAGGGGCCCACAGGAGACTTTTGTGTCGAGAGAGAATGCAAGAAGGAGAGTCCCTACAGAAGGGGCAGATAGTGAGTCATTACAGAGGTGTAGGTATGGCTATGGAGATGGCAAGGAGGCCAAGATAATAGCCCTAAGGCACCAAGGAATGAACTACCCTAGTCTCAAAGGCAGCCTCCCTTTGAATACATACCAGTTACCATTAAGTTGTGGAACGGGAGAAGCAGGAGGCAGAGTAGATTGAGGAATAATGACAGGAAGAGGTGGGGACTAAAGCCCAGACCTGTCACACCCAGCCATTGCGTGGTGCACACCCATATTTGGGAGATCTCAGTGACCGTAATCTCCCAGCCTCAGGGGTGCATCATGTTCCTCAGTGGTTGGAAGATTACAGCAGTTGCAGTATCCCAACCTCAGACTGTTTACATGTGTAAATTAAAGCTGGATAGAAACCAGCTATAAAGTTATTACACATTTTTAGCAATACCTTTATAGCTGGTTGGACCTTTTTAAGGTTCCATAATTAATTATATGCGTAGCCAGTAATTACATACTAGATATAATGCATACAGCAGGTACAAAATCTGAACAGGGTATAATATCACCACTAGAACTCACATCAGCGTAGCTAGCTCCACACTATGCTTGCAAACTGTGTCAACATTACTTTTAAACACACATTTACAATTCTGGAAGTGGGGGCTGGCAAGAGGACATGAAGGACATTTGTCATTGGAGGAACATCTCTTTGGAAAATGAGTATTGCTCAAGAAAAAAATGTATCTCATGATTTAATCCAGTTTTAAGTAGCTGTTGTCAAGCCTCTTTTATTTCTCACACATTTTAGATGCACAAATGGACATGGTGATCTTTTAGAATCAGAAGTCTATAAGTTTTAGATAGTCTGCCAACTTGTCAAATCTAGTACCTAGAAAAGACTTTTAAATAAAATTGGGCATTTGGTAATTCTATTCAGCACAGGACAAGACAAAAATTGATGTATTCCTAATAGTGAACTTGGCTTTCTTTGTTGTTACCTAATTTTGCATCTCATCATCATCCGCAGCTGGCAGTCTTATTCAGAAGTTTAGAGATGTGTAATGAAGGAAGTACATCTGAACACTACTCTTTTTGTTTTGCACAATGATAAATATATATGACTTCTTACATAGCTTCCATGACACGTCTTATATAACTTCTATAGGAGATGGTAACAAAAAGCCATTATGCAATTAGTTACAAGGTATGGAAAAATGGCTAAATACTGGAGAAGGAATGGGAAATCCTATTATGGTTAAGAAAGGATGCAAGAGGACAAAACAGCAGGGCAGTCTGCAAAGCATCTTCAAATGCCTATATATCAGTGGATGAACTGGAAGCCATAGCTTGTAATTGAAATGATGCCTGAACTGGCATTATGGAGACTTAGTAGGATAACTGCTATGTTTGGCATACCAGCACTGAGGATTTTAGCGTCTTTTGAAAGGACAAGTATAAGAAAAAAGGAAAAGGCATTGTGCTGTGTCAAGAACTTATAATGGATTGAGGTCAAACTAGCAAGAGGTCTCAAGTGGGATTTCCACAGGGATCTGTTCAGGGTCCAGTCCTGTTAAATTTTTTTATCAATGCCTTGGATGCAGGCATTGAGAACATGCGGATCAAATCTGCAGATGACACTGTTTGGGTAGGTTGCAAGTACTTTGCGGACACGATTAAAATTTAAATGAATCTTGGTAAACTGGAGGCAACAAAATGAAATTCAACAAAGACATGTAAAGTGTTACACATAGGGAAAAAAACCGAGCAAACGAACACTTACAGAATGGCTTAACTGGCTCAGCAATACCTCCTCCAAGGAGGATCTTGGATTTTTGGATAATCACAAACTCAACTTCTTGAGTCAGCAATGTGAGGTTCATGTTAATAAATACATACATATATACATACATGGATAAATAAATAAATGCATTTTTGGATTTCATTAACAGAAGCACTATATTCAAGACCCAGCATGTGATACATATCACTTTTCTTGGCATTTGGTTAAGTCTGAACTGAAGTACTGTGTCCTCCAGCTTAGACCCTAACTAAATGCCAATAAAAGTGTCATTTGGACAACACATTACAAGAACGTAGAGAAACTGAAGAGGAAGAATGAAGATGATACAGGAGCTGGAAAAAACGCTGTATGGGGAAAGTGTGAAAAAATTAGCCTGATAAGGAGATTAAGCAGTATCATGATAGCCATTTTCAAATCTTTGAAAAATTGCTATAAAGAATACAGAAAAAAATATTTTCCCCTGCCACAGACAGCAGGAGACAGCAGGCAATGAGTTTGAATGACAGTAAAGCAGAATTAGATTAAATACTAGGAAAATCTTCTTAACTGTAAAATCAGCAGGACAATGAAACAAACTGCGAAGACAAATTGGAGAATCTCCTCCACTGGAAGCATTCAAGATGAGGCTGAGTAGTAGGTGAAAGGAAAGTATTCAATTTGGATTCATATTTGGATTTGGCTGATTTGGAGGACAGTGATTCCATTTGGATCACTGTCCCAAATCGATTCAGTCAACTCAGCGCCAATTCGGAGAGTTTGGAGACTTGGCCATAAACTATAATGGGGAACCACTGAAATACCTATAATGCTGTAATTTTTTGGATGATCTGGATAAAACTTTCAGGGCTGGTGGCCCCTTCTAATGGCATGAAGCCTGCCAAGTTTCAAGGGGATACACGCAGGAGTTTCATTTCCAGGAAAAACATAGCTTTCTTTTTAAAAAGTGTGCGTGTGGGGTGGGGAAGGGGAACAAGAACAAACATGAATTTAAATAAATGGATTGGATAGGGATAAGTAGAGGGATTCTAGTTAGTAAGCTGTATCCAATCCTTTCCAAGAACACAATGTAACAGGAGACTGACTAGGTAGGAAACAAAGCCAGTCCAGTACCTTTCAGATGCTATTGCTCAGGCAGAAACAGCTCACAAAAGGCACAGAAAGGCTGCAGGCAGAGGCTCATATGCTGTTTCTATGTCTCTCCCCCAGAGCACTATGATTGGAAGGGACTCAGGAAAAGATCACACTCACTGGCCACCTACAGAGGTCAGTTCCCCCCTCACCCCCGTCACAACCCCTCCTTCCTCTTCTCAGTTTCTGTTCACCTGCAAGACTGCTTTCTGAATCTCCAAATGTTTTTCTGAATCTTTTCCAAATCAATTTGGAGTTTTTTCTTTGTCCCCCTATTCGATATGGATTCGGTGATTCGGCCTCCGAACTGGGCCAAATCTTCTCCGAATTGAATCACAGACTGAAGCTTTGCACAGCCCTACTGAGCAGGTATCTGGACTGAGCAGGTATCTGGACAGTTTTAGACTCCTCCATCCATGCAAGGGTGGAACTAGAGAACCCTTGCAGGTCCTTCAGCTGAAGGATTGCCTAACATCCAGCTGAACAGAAAAGACATTCAGTAGGAGTGAAAGTTCACTGAATGTAGCCTCTGATTCACTGATTGAATTCCAAAGTCCTGAATTCTCTATCAGTAAAAATCCTGAAGAGAAGGAACCACACCAGAATTCTCTGGTAGCACAGAAAATGGTTCATCTATCAAAATGCTTTATGAAAAATGGAATAAATTTTGTGGACCTCCCACAAGCAGTTTTTCTATTGACAAACAGGCAACAGATTGCTCCTCCATTTTGCTCTATGAAACCATCAAAAAAACTATTAATCTACCTTAACATATCCTATAACTATACTCCCTTCAACATTTTTACTACCAACTAGATAAGCAATATATAAAAATCAACTATATCTACCCAATAGTGTATTTTCATTACAGAACATAAGGGGTCAAAATTAAAATTGGCCAGGCAGCATATATCACGTGATCTATTATGTAGAGAACTATAATTAATTACATAGTACTAGACATCTTTTTTTAGGTCTTTACATGGCCACTTGGATATTTACTTCTTTGTTTTAATGAGTATAATTTTTGGAGTGTTTGGGAACCAACACTGAATCATCTCTTTGTCTTTAGTATTTTTTCAGACAAAGGGGATTTTTATTTTGGGGGTTTGAAAAATACCTCTACAGAATTATCTTTAGACCAATAAAAAATACATTGTTATCCCAGTTGTACCAGCGATAACTAACCCCACTTAAGTCCTTTTTCCCCAGAGTAGTCTGAGGTCTGAGTAGTTACTGTAGATTTACTCCTAAATTATAAGTAAACTCTCATTTAAGACAATCCCAATGACAATTTACAGATTTTCAGGGAGGGGGGGTTTATCCCTTGCCATTGTAGTGGAAATCTGCTAACAGATAAAGTAGAATATGGGAATTAATTCCATCTTGCTACTAAAGTACATGAGAGGAAAAAAATCTAAATACATGTTCATTATATCCATATTCAAGTCCACCAATCATTTTAGATAGGCAAATTAGCCAGAAAGAAGAACACAGTAGCTATAGTAAATGATAACATCGCATCACAGGCTTCACAACAAGTTATTTGCTTTATAAAGGCTAAAAAAAATACCATCAGATCACTTTGTATCTTTCCTAAAATATTTGTAAATGGTATTATACAGTGAGAGATGGCCTTAACTATCAGAGCACCACTTGATATTTGCTTTATTTTATTACACATTTTCTCAAGTAGCTCTGCTTGAATCTGTTGAAAAGAATAAAAGGAAACACTGTTGCAAAGTGTTTTTAAAATCCTGAGTAATTTCCATAATTGTGACACTCAGAGGAATTTGATAGTATCTCACATTGATTTTTATGTTTTAAGACAACAATCATTACATTATTATCTGCAGCCTAAGCAGTGGAGCCTAGCCTCCTAATTAGGATGAAAAACTGTGCCAGTTGCAACCCCAGTAAGTCACAACAAGTCAATAATTTTAATAAGGATTAATTTAAAAAACTCTAAAAGGTTGTATTGGAAGCTATTCTGGCATGTCTATTGATTAACATTTGGCATTACATCTCATAAAGGACTCATCATATAAAGCATCAGTCTAAGTGTAATGTTTCCCCTTCGTGAATATTATTGAATTATTTTTGTAGCTCTCATTAAAAAGGTATATTTAAAAGGAACAGAGTGTTAAAATGCTGAGATAGCATGACCATTTCTTTTGACATATTAACTTACTCTGAAAGTAAGACAACGGAAGATTTCAGATCAAGCTCAATTCAGAAAGCATATGATTAAAAAACCTGTCTATAATTGGAGCCACTTTTTTTAGTACTTTCTTGCATGTCAGCATGAATTGTCTTTACAAATCATATAATTTGTGAATGTGACAGAGTTTTAGGTGCTATCCGTTATCTCACAATTACAGTGAACATGTTCATTAGTTATCACAAAAAGATTGTTTTGTAACATGTGAAAGAAAGATCTGCAACAGAAAGAGGAAGGATCCTTCACTTGCCATTTTGTGCTTGCTTTGAGAAGGACACCACTAATTAAAAGAAAGTTATGTACATTATCTTTGACAGCTGCTAAAATACTAAAATCCTAAAATTTATTAATAAGGCAGCTCCCAAGACACGTCTGAAATACATGAATATGCAGTTCTGTCAGCTGAAACTATTCAACATCTGACAGAAAGTTTTCCTTGTTGCTTTGTTTTCCCTGTCCTGAATTGGAAGGCTTTTCACGTAAACAGCTAATTAACCTTCTACGAGAGATGTTTTATGTCATTTTCAGGGAGAAAATTACTTAAGAATCATAACAAGGTACCATTGAAATATAAATCTCAATACAAACCGCAGTCTAACTTGGAATCTACAGATGCATGCATACAAATCTATGAGTTGATGCTAGGTGGCAGTACTGTGTAATTAAAACTCAAAAGATTTCTTCACTGTGTCTGACTCACTCCAGGCACTCTTCAAAACAAGCATCTTGCACATTCTGAATAATAACTTAAACAACATCTAGTCAGTTCCCATATTTTCTTTAGTTTTAAACTCTGGAGCACTGTATTTTTAAAACAAAAGCTTCAACATTAAATTCCCTGCCTGCAAAACAGTCTGATAAAGAAACTGCAGCAACGCGTAAAGGACATCTTCAGCTTGACACTTAGGCCCTGTTCCAGCAATATGTAAGGGAGGTCACAGACAAGTGACTACCATGCTCTTATTCTTCAGTACAACACACCGTATGCATTCTGACCTTGTTCTACTGTGCTTCTCAGAAATTCAAATTACCGATGTTTGAAGTTACAACAAAATGCAACTAAGATTTTTTTTTGATAAGAGTAAAATGCATTCAATTCAAAGTTTGATTTCAAATTCTGAATTTTCAAAAACTTTACAGATGCCCTGAGAATTTATTAAATGAGTTATACGTATCGTAAGTGGTCCAATGACATCAGACAATGACTATCACAAATTACTTCTTGTTGAGAATTTTCAGAAGCTAGCTCACTTGTCAAAGCCTGAATTAGCCTCAAGAGAGGAAACTTGCTTCATTCACAGAATCTTATAAACATGGAAAAGACTTCTTCCTAGGTCAGATGGTCCATCTCCGGACTAGTCACAAAGATATCAAGAACAGGATACCAACATACTAGGTTTTTAATTATTCTGTATTGTTTGTTGACTACAAAGGCAGAGTTTCATTACAAATTCTGTTCGTTACAACAATTTGCAATGCTGTATTTAAATTTAGTTTATTCATAGAAATAACACAGTGTGTTTATTATACGGCCCTACTAGAGTTCTACAATCTGATATTTTTTTCCACATCTCAAAATCCCACAAGTGAGGATAGGAAAGAGCTGTTAATATGACAACTTTAATACACAGAACAACATATTTGTTTTTGGTGTTAAATATATAAAATATAAAGGGATCTAAGAAGCACTGGATATCTACAAACAGAAATTACACATCTCTCCCCCAGATTTTACTAATGATGAAAACACATTTAATGAATTAATTATACAGTATTAACTGAGATATTCGGCTTCCCAACACAATAAAAAAAGAGCATTGCAGTCAATTAGCATGCCTCAGAATCACAGCACTGAGAATTACAGATGAGAGAAGAGCACATGTAGTCCAACTCCCTGTACTATGGGGTGATTGTCCTCCAAAAGTTCTTTGTCTCCGTCTGAACACTTCTACTGTGGCTGCCTCAGTTATGTCCCCTGGCAAATTATTCTCTTGTCTAATTGACATTACTGTTAATTTTTTGAGAGGTTGCCTTTGTGTTTTATCATTCTATGCAGCCTCTTCGTTCTTGAGTTTCATGGTAAAATGCATGTCTCCATTCAGAAGTGTTTTTGAGCATTGTTTATGTTAGGTTTATACTGTCACCCATCTCTCAGAAGCTGAACCAGTCCCGTAATATGTACAATAATGGTTTTCCCACCCATGCCAAAAGAATGTATGGAAGACTAATCTATAGCAGGCAAAACCTCCTCCCCAGATTTTTCCTTTCTCCAACAAAGAAATCATTGCAACTTTAGTAGGATGAACCCTGTCACTGTAAGAAAAAGCGTATTTTAAAGTAAATTTGACTGTCTAAAATAAACTTGGAAATGTAGAAAGGATTTGAGTTTGCTCTCCATTGTGCAAGGGAGTAAATTTACTAAAATCAATGGAGTTTATTCTGCTTTTTAGTGAAAGGAGCAGATCTTTCTCCTATTATTAGCAGCCATTACCCCTTTTCCATTAAATGTATAATTAGCATCAAGACCCCAAATCTTTTACTTAACAGCAAAAAAAGATACCTTCTAACAATGAGGGCATGCTAATGTGGCTCTGTTTGGTGTTCTTATAATGCAATAGCTGATAAGTGTCAGTTTATTTGATAACTGCTCTACTTATAGTGCAATTATTTGTATAATATAAATGATTGACATAACTTGGTATTAATGACTGAGCTGGGGTTTATTTCCTGTTGAAGACCTAAATGCATTATATTTTCCTTCTCAAAGGACTCCTGTTCTGGGCTCGGTGGAAGGTATTTACTCACTGAAATACTACCCATCGCTTTTGTGTGTTAAGTATCAAATCTGTGCATCTAACAAATTAGAATTTACTAGTTATTCAAATTATTTCTGTGGTATGCTCTTTTGCATCAGAATGCCATAACCTTTTCTTTTGTAACTTGCTATTGCAGCATTTTGAAGTTGGAGCATGTCCTTTGAGAACTAACACTCATGGAATATTTTCTGTAAATATTCTGATTGAGCATGTATTACAAACCTTTCATTCTGAAAGGCAAAAAATATGCTATGCTCTCAACTGATTAAAGTTTAGGCAAAAGAGAACTAAAGAGATGGACTTTAAAACATGAGGAAAATAAAAGGAAAGGGAAAGGAATAGGAAGGGAAGGAAATGTGTGCACTCCCTGATGCTTTGAAAAATATGTTATCAAGGAAAGGGATTAGCACCAGCTTCTAGACCACAGAGCTCTGTATTCATATGTGGAAAGAGAGACTCACAAAAGAAGTGAAAGACTAGGCTTGAATTGTAACAATCACCCATATTCCCCTTGAATAAAATAGGGTTAGACAAATGAAACTAAAATGGGCCCCATTCAGAGAAATCACTGAGACCCCTGTTATTTCCATCAAGCAACATTACTTGTTACCTGCTTCACATTTACAGGGCAAGCTATCCAGGGGGACAGGAAGGGAGTGTGTGGAAGTGCCCTAGGTATTTTCCCAGAGAGCCCTTGCCACAAAGGCAGGGATAAAGAACTGCTGGCAGGGGCTGACATTCCCCCAAATCCTACCCTTCACCTGTGCTGATAATGAGAAGTGAGCTCTGTGTTCACCAGCTGAGTTCCCCCTGGGTGAAGAAGCTGCTCTCCTGACTTTTGCATAGAACAGGGGAGACTTATGAAAAAAGGTAGGGGAGAGAGAAAACAGGAACAACAGGGCTTGAACTATTCTGAAACACTCTATGAAGTGCTTTTACATATGCATTTTTATTATCTTAATCTTGTTTCTCCCTATCTCCAGCTTTTCAAACAAATTCCCTCTTTCAGATTCCTACTGTGTGCAAGAAAAGCATGGCATATTGAGTGTTTATTTATACTCTGGTTCACACAGGGAAGAGATGGGATAAAACAGCCTTGAAGGACAATTGGGGAAAGGGAGGAGGGGCAGCAAGTCATGAACTGCTGAGGCACTGTGGGACAGCAAAATTCAGAATGAGGTACAGAGACTCCCTTGCAAGAAGGGGGCAGGAAGGGAGAGAGTAGCTCATTCTGGAATCCTGGAGGACCTGGCCAAATACTCTCATCCTATGTGTAACATGTCACATGCTCAAATATAAGCATAATACAAATAAGCTGCAAAGATACTCTACATAAGGAACATCTTTGTGGCTGATTCACCAGTTTTGTGGCTCAATATTGGGTGATATTGCTTGAATGTGTGGCATGTTACAAATTATCACATGATTAACAAATAAGTTGCAAGAAAAATGTAGTGTGTGGCTTCTGAGGAAGAGTTTATGAAGTTACATTCAGTTAATCTTGGGTTGAGATGGTATACATGTCAAGAGCTTTATTCTAAAAGCGTTTCCCTTCCTCAACAGAGATCTTCATACTTATATTTCACTTGAGCACAAGAAAATGCAATATCTATCCTGAAAAGTATTCTTATATTAGTTATGCAATATCAACCGAAGCACAATGTACTTCATGAAAGTGATGATGGCTTGAAAATGAGGACCATTAATCCTAAACAATCATTAATTCTATAGGAGAATGGTTTATTATTCACAACGGTAACAACAACAATAGAACCCTGTGATAAATAGAGGGAAGGGAAAACTGTCTTTTCCCCCAACAGAATTCTTGTTTTACAACTAACGGCCATATTTCACTGGCAGTGGGTTTCTATAGTACTACTGCTTGATACAACTGAAAAATACACTCTTACTTTCATTTTGAAAATTTATACAGGGATGCTGAAATTGTATGGGGGGTCAGGAACCCTAATATTGAAGATATTTATCATCATAGGTTAATGCTTAACTTTCTATTCTAAAAGTTTACCAATAAGTTCTAATACCTCTATTGTTTTCAGAAGACCTTTTAATTCAACTGGGAGACAACCCTAACATTAGAGGAAAGACTTTATTTATCAATTTCTATTAAATTTAGCCAAGATAAATATGTCCTTTACTTCTTTTGTGTTCATCTAAATATTTTTGGCAGAAGGGGTGAACATTTCATGGATGCCCCAAATACCACAAGGAATGTGAAGCAACTAGTGAATACCTGTAACAACTGGAAAAATGGTGGTAGAAGAAAGGGCTGAACCAGTCAGGTCAAAAGGCATACTACTCTTCTCCTAGATCACATATATGGCCCCAGTGGATATGATACTATACAGGGCAGAAACATTGCACATCTTCTAGGAGCAGCAGGGAGGAAAAAAGAGAGATGAACCAGGACCAGGCTCATTTCAACCAGCCTTTGCAACTAGTCTCTGGGGTCAGCAATCCATCTCCAGTCTGTGATAACACCATGGCTAGGGACAGACATACAAAAGTCTTAAGCCTGAATTGATTCAATCTTTGCAGGTTAGTTCAAGCTACACAACTTAAACTGGTTAATAACTTGACAGACATTCTCAGAAAATGCAGCCACATCCCTGCAGTGGCTCAAGCCAAAAGCTAAGGAGGGAAGAGAAATGCCCTCCAAGGCTCTCCCTCTTCCCTGCTGGACCAGACAGGGCATGGCCAGGCACCAGCTGGGGCTAGCACACCACACTAGATGCCAGTCACCAGCGGGGGAGCGGGGGGAGGAGGGGCACTGCTGCCAGACTTGGGAGTGGCAGTGGGGAAAGAGTCCTCTCTCTGAAGCAAGCACATATTGAACACAGCAATTTGCAACCTCAAGCACATAACTGGGAACTGCCAGAAATCTTTGCCTAAGCTAAGATACATCCCAGAAAAACACAGCATATACAACTTAGTCTAACTTAAAATGTAAATCAGAAAGACAAAAGAAAGCCTTCGGTAAGTCTGACTGCAGAGCCTTTCCCAGGCATTCAGAAAGGCTTTGTTTAGGTATTCTCACCTTTTATAGATTCTGCTTCATAATGTAAATGTAGCTCTCTGCATTCTTTGGTCAAGCTGTTTGCAACCCTCTCCTGTTCCCTTAACTCCATCTCCAACACATACATGTCATGTCTGTGCCAGGTCTTTGCCAACACCTCCCACCTCTCAATCTGGTCCTGCAGGTCTTGGTTCTGGGCTCAGAAGTGCAGGGCTTGGTTCTGGGCACCAGGGACTAACTTGCTTACTCAGCCTCTTCCCCCTTCCCCATGGCCTGGGGGAGTGGAAGGGAATCACACCCACTCCGCTCTCCCTCTTCCTTCCCCCTCCAGGACCACTGCAGAATTAACCCCCTCCCTGCCTGGCAGCAGGCAAACCACAGAAGTGAAGCCAGGGCTGGCAAACCTCAGCTATGGTCTGTGGAAGGGACAAGGGATGGAGGGACAATTAACCCCCTCCCTGACTCCTTTGCCTTAATGGGGCCATGCCAGGCAGTGTCTGGCTATGCCTGAGGTGGAGGCAGTTAGTTCATGGTGAGTTCATGGTGACTAAGGGTTGGAGACCACCACCAGTCCAAGTATGGTGGATCAGGGCTTCGGTGTTAGGTAGGATCATCAGAGATCCCATGTCATGATTTACCAGGGCATCTGGCTTCCTTAGTCTGGCCCAGGGTAGAATGAACAGTGCAAAATGAAGTTATTTGTTTAATACTTATTTTTACCTTTTTTGTTGAAAGAGTGGATTCTGTCTCGCTCAGGACATTTCTGTCAGTAAATCTTCAGCATGCACTCCAGAGACACACAAACCACTCAAAAACACAGCAGACAAACAAACAGGAAACTATAAATTCATCAAACTATTTCACTTAAGGGCCAAGAAAGAAGAAAGAGAGATTATTATATATAATTTTAAGTACTTGGGAGGTGCTTGGGGATTACAGTTATGAAAGCCAATATATTACCCAAACACTATCCTTCCTATCTATAGTGACCTAATGTTTTCTCACTCACTTCAGTGCAAATTCTGATTCAGTCAGTTTTTTCACTGAGATAAATGCAATTAAAATTAGGAAAAAAAATAAGTCACACAAATCCATAGAACATGCTTACATTTAATATGAAACTCTGGTGCATCAATTATGCATCTTCCAACTAAAATAAATAGTTCTTATAGAAATTAGCAACCTGTATTTTGAATATTTATATTTGCCTCTTTCAGAGGAGGAAGAACAGCATTGCTGTCATGTATTTGGTTTGAAACTCAACCATCCTGAAGATCAAACATGAGAAACTTGGGCGTACTTCAAAGGGCACTCTGCTGTTGGTCAATGAAGCACTAACTGAAGACTTACACTTCAGATATGGAGCTGATGACATCTGCTGAATTACTCTCAGTAGTGCTCAACATTCACGGTAGTCTAATTAATATTAGGCCCGTGTGAATAGGGAAGTATTCAATTTGGATTTGTCCAATTCGGAAGAGAGTGATTTGATTCAGAGATTTGGATCACTGTCCTGAATCAATTTTACTGAATCAGCTTCAGAAGATTCGGCGCCGATTCGAATCAACTAGGGAGAGGCAGGCACAGCCAGGCAGCTGCATATTCTCCCCTGGCTTCTCTGGCTGTGACTGCTTCTCCCCGGGTGGGGGGAACCATGGGACAAATCCCCATGGCTGCCCTGCCTTTCCCTGCCTGGCCCCATCCCCCACCTGGCCCAGACTTTCAGCACTTTAAAAAAAATAATAAAATGAAAATAAAAAAGCCCTGCATTCACTGGCTTCAGCAGTGGCAATTGGGACCTCTGGATGCTTATGGCAGAGCCCCCCATGCAGTGTGAGGCAGTGGGGATTGCCCCGTCCACCTGGCACCCGTGTAGCAGCTGCCCCATGGCATGGATGCAGCACAGCTCAGCAGGGCACCGTACCCTGTCTGGGAGCTGGGGCCACAGTGGCTGAGCACTGCCAGGCTCCAGCTGATGCATAGCCACCCCAGGTCCCAGGCAAACAGAACTGGGAGCTGGGGAATCAAACCGGTTCTGTTCCCCAGCAGCCTGCTTGATTTCTCAGCTCCCGTTTTGATTCCCCAACCCCTGGCTCAATTCTTTAGCTCCCTGTTCAATTCACCTGGGAGCTGGGGCAGCTCCACATGTCAGCTGGAGCCTGGCAGTACTCAGCCCCAGTGAGTGCACAGTGCCCTGCTGAGCCACGCTGTACTTGTGCCATGGTGCAGCTGCTGCATGGGTGCCAGGCAGGTAGGGAATCCCTGCTGTCCCCACTGTCCTGTTCTGCACTGGGGGGCTCTACCACAAATCCTCAGAGCTCTCAATTGCCACTGCCAGAGCCACCGAGTGTGGGGCTTTTTATTTATTTATTTATTTATTTATTTTTAAGTGCTGGAAGGCTGGGGATGGGCAGGGGATGAGGAGGGGCAGGGCAGCCATGGGGAATTCTCCCGCAGCTCCCCCAGCTGTGCCTGCCTCTGTGGCAGGGGGACCTGCAAGGGCTCCACCCTGCTGCTGCTTGCCCAGCTGGCATGGGGGAGGGGTGCAATGCAAGCATGTCTCTTAGCCCCTGCTCCCAGCACTGCCAGCCAGCATGGGCAGCACAGGATGCGGGTGCAGCCCCTTCCACCTGGAGTGAGCTGCACACGCATCCCACCCCTCTGCCCCAGCTGGGCAAGCAGCAGCAGGGCAGAGCCCCTGCTCCCAGTGCTGCCATGCCTGCATCCTGCACATCTCTCTCTGAGTAACACGCTCCCCCACCTCAGCTGGGCAGCTTATCCCAGCCCCAGCCCCAATCCCTCCCTTCCCCACACCTTTCCCTCCCTCCTCCTCCCACCCCAACAGATTTACCAGCTGGAGGCAGCTGTCAGCTGCCTGTTTCATCTATGGCAGGATCTCCATGTCAGCCGAATCTTTTTCTGAAGCTTTTCCGAATGCATTCAGATGCTTCAAATTGATTCAGAGCTTTTACTTGCTCTCTCAAGTCGATTCGGATTCAGCGATTCAGTGCCTGAATTGGGTCGCATCTCCTGTGAATTGAATCAGCTACTGAAGCTTCGCACAGCCCTAATTAATATATGACCCAATGTCTTTGGGTGTATTTTACCATTAACATCTATAGGCATTTTCCTAATCTCATTTAAAAAGTAGGAGAGGATATACTCAGCACTACTGCATTTACTTATTTTTTAAGACAGTAGCTATAGCATTCCTAGCTCCTATGTCAAGATGCTAGTTAAAGGGTTTTTACAGTTTTACCCTATGCCTTTTTATTCAAAAAGACTTCTAATCCTGAAACTCGTCCTTTGTTTTAAATCAGGTATATATTGATTAACTGTGAGCCTGAACGTAGCTCACCAGTAGTTGAGTAGAGTATACACTATGGAGTTAGGACAGTTAAACACTGGAATCGATCCTCTCATTCTACAGCAACTACTGCTGCAGCAAGCAGTTTCTCTAAGCTATTAATTTTATTATTAGCATACCTGGAGACATTGTTTCCCTGAGGGAAAAGCAATTCAACTGTGTGTGGTACAAAGACTAGTGGCATATGATCAATGTGACAGCTAGGACCACAAGCTTTCCTTTGGAATTCAGGATGGGATCAACAATATAGTCTGTAAGATAGTAATGATGCAGAGTGATATCACTTGAGTTTTTAGTTTGCATCGCATCACCTTATGCAGACCTTCTGAAAAGGAGTCATGGTACAAAGAGATAAAGTCCCTGGAATAAAGGGATATTCTAATGAACAAATATAGTCTTGAGATCTGGCAACTAAAAATTGTTATTAATTTATAACACGATTTTCTTTTTAGAACTACTAGTTCTAACTTATCACATGTGACATTAGCTACAGGCCAGCTAGCACGTTACTTCTCCCTGAACTCCCTTCTCTTCTATGTGAAATAAGACTTTAAGTCCAAGAGAGCAGTAAGTCAGCCTCTTTAAAGGTAATCACCACTCTCTACTTGAGACAAAAGAGGAAAAGGGAAAGGATAGAGAAGCAAGCAATTATGATGATTTGGGGGAGAGGGGGAAGAAGAGGAAGAAGATAGAAAAAATAAGAAATGAATGAGGGTCATGAAAGCTGAAACTGCAGTAGTGTCATAACGAACAGCTCAAGAATCATAAAAAATATATATATATATATATATATATATCTATATATATATATATCCGGCATCATGATACAGGAGAAGAACTCATTATAACATTTCTGAAACATTTACTTTCATTTCATGGGCATGTTAACAATGAGAACAATGTTAATGATAAGCAGAAAAACCCAACTGGCCAATGTATGTTGAGGCAGCATATCTGCAGTAGTTGACTTTATTTGGTTTTAGCTATTTTATTGTGACCCTTGTGGAAGGAAATTAAATTTCACATATGATGCTGTGAAATTTAAGTTTGCAAGTACTTTCCATTATAAATTTATTTGTGACCAAAAACAGATTTTTTGCAGAACAACGTGGGACTCAGAATGTAGAGTATACCATTTATAGTCTCTGTTTTGAGGATGATTTTCCAGTAATGCTAAGGGACTTGTCCATCAAATTGAAGAGTGACATTCTGAGATTTAGTAAAAGATTTTTCTTTCTCACTTTTAATATTGATTTTTTGTTTCATTCATAACTTAAATGACACTTACTGTAAAAATCTCAGTGCTCAGTAAGATCACATCTTCAAAGAGAATTAGGATACAGATTTTTTTTTTTTTACCCAGGTTGGAAAGGCTTTAAAGGGGAAAAAATTGATGGTTCATAAATGTTCAGAGTCAGGATAACTTGAAACATTCTGAGTGTTATCTTTTAAATATAATAGATAATGTGAGAAATGAAACTGTTTAGTCATTATTGATACATACTAACTATACACTCAAAAAAGAACACCATAAGGACAAAATTCTTATAAGGAAAGTAATAAAAGTTGAGTCATATAAGATTCAATCCAAAACTCAGAGCAACTGATCCCTATCCACTGACTTGAGGTTTTAGATGGAGGTTCAGTTACTTTTTTATGTCCAACTAAAATCAGCGGAATGTGATGGTATTCAGAACATTGAAAGAAGAACAAAGTGTATGGTCAGAAAGGGTCTAGTATTATTGGACCATAGAAAAATAGGACTAAAATGGACCTAACAAAGTCACCTAGTCCAGCCCCCTGATCAAGGCAGGATCATCTCTGACTAAACCACCCTAACAATGGGTCTGTCTTAAAACAGGCTACCACAACTTCGCTAGGTAGCCTGTTCCAACACTTGATCACCCTTCAGTGTCAGAAAGTTCCTTCTAATTTCCAACCTAAATTTCCTGTGCTGCAGCTTGAAGTTACTGCACCTTGTTCTGTTTCCTATGTCCACAGGAAAACCCCATATCCATCCTCTCTACAGTCACCCTTCAGGTATTTAAAGACTTTTCAGACCCCCTGCGCCCCTCAATCTTTTCTTTTCCATACTGAAAAACTCTAGCTGTTTCAGCCTTTCCTCCTAAGTCACGTTTCCCAGGCCTTCAATAATTTCTGTCACTCTCCATTGGACTGCTTCCAAACTGCCCACATCTTGAAGTGTGGGAAACAAAACTGGAAACAGTACTACTGGTAAGGACCAGAAGTGAACAGAGAAGAATCACTTCTCTTGATTTGCAAATGGCAGTCCTATAAATATAGCCCACTATGCTGTTGGTATTTTGTTGTTGTTGCAACAAGAGAAAACTATTGGCTCATATTCAGCTTATGGTACCCGTAACCACCAGGTCCTCCTCTGCAGTACTGCAGCCTAACCAAACATTCCCCAGTCTCTATTTGCGCGTGTAGTTATTCTGTCCTAAGTGCAGGACTTTGCACTTATTGTGTGGCATTTCATTTAACTGTTTGTCACCCATGTCTCCAGTTTATTCGGGTCACTCTGTATTCTAGCTCTACCCTCTAGAGTATATGCGACTTCACCTAACTTGGTTTTATCTACAAATCTGCTAAGCATGTACTCAATCCTATTGTCCAATTGATTAATGAAAATGTTAAATAACTAGGCAAACTTTTTAGTAATATTTATTTCTGAAAACTGTAAATTCAGGCAATTTGCTGTGAGGCAATAAAAAAATCTGCTCTCAGTAGCTCAATTCAGGGTGCCTGTACACAAGCATGGTGGCTGCTCCAACACACTGATTACAGCATGTCAGAACAGACTCAGTTAATCATGTCTGCTGGAGTGTGACAATTACTGTGCTCCAGCAGCCTCCTATGGCTCATGTATCAGCATCCCCATGCTTAAAATAGTAGTGGAGCACTTGAACTAAAGCTCATCGAATGAGCTTTAGTTCAAGTGCCCCCACTGCCATTGTTAAGTGCAGGGACACTGATACATGAGATGCTGCAGCAGCACTTTAGTTGGAGCAGCTCTTGGGGCTACTCTAATTAAAGTGCTTCCCTCCCTCCCCCACTCCTGGAGCACATGTAAAAGTGCCATCAGTTTCTAGTGATAGGCCATGTACCTTGTTATCTTATGACATTTATATTAACACAGACTAAAACAGTTGCTGCACATGTACTGTAAGAGATATGTAATGTTCTGGCTCATTGGCTGAACTAGGAGGGGAAAAGAAAGGAAGAGTGTGAGCATAAGAGCAAGAGGGAGGAAAGGAGGAGGGGAGATGCAGAGAAATAGAAGGGGAGGAAGAGAGAATTGAAATGATTTTACATACATTTTTAAGAAAAGCAAAACTGTGTAGAAATGAAACAGCATTTTGAATTAAGAGCACAAAACATTTCACTTTGAAATGTAAAAATAATTTTATTTTATTGGAATATTTTGTAGCATTTTTAAAAAGCAATCACTCTGTTAAAATTGATAACATGTTGTTAATTGTGTTTCTTAAACTGAAAACTTATATTTGATAAAAGTCTCATCCAGAAAATTCTGTCCAAATCTACATATTAAACATCAAATAATCCACCTACACATTGCCACATGCTTAAAAATACAATTTATTATCTAATTAACCTTTGTGTACTGTAGTGATGTGACAACTTCTATTATTCACTCTCTCTAGATAACCCAGAAACTCCAGCTCATGCGCTATATAACAAATTATTAAAGTAAATATGATTTTAGACCATTCCATCTGTTTACTAGCTGCACACCCTGAAGTTTTATATCTGCTTTTGGACAAGTATATTCTTCAATTAACAATTTCCTTAAAACCAGGTTTTGTCCATTCCTCTCCACCATTCTTTTTCCTCCTGTTGTTCAGTGTTTGGCCTAACATAACCCAAGGGGATGGTGATGCATCTATTATATTTCATGTTCTTCCGCATGCTCAAGTTGGGTTCTGCACATTTGACTGGCAGTTGGCCATCAGCAATCATCTATTAAATGCTTCCTGACAAGTCCAAGGGCCCTTTTCAACATGAGGTCTGTATGCCAAGAATGCAGGATCTGCTTGTTTTTCCCACAAACCCTTTCCTAGTGAAGACAAATGTCTGCATTTTTATTATTTGTTTCTGTCATTGTTTATCCATCTCTTGGTAATTTGTCAAGTTTGTCAAAGGAAAAAGAAAAACTTTTTTTAAATTTTTAGGTACTAAAAAACTGCTAACGGTCATTTAACAACCAAACTACTTTGTTGGGGTGTTTTATAAATTATTCTCTGATAAAGGTTGAAAGGGTTATATCATAGATTATATTAAAGCATGCTGAAAACAGACCTTTAAGATTTATTTTTTAATAAGACAGAGTAAAGTTGTGTGTAGCTATTGGCTAGCTTAATATAAGCCAAAGAACTACTGATGGTAAGAGATGTTGAAATGGACTTACAGTTGGTGAAAGCCTGCAGTGGAATTATTTAATTTGATCAGGGTTTCATTGACCCAAACATATAAAAGACATTTAATCCAGACTCTAAATGCATCTATACTGATTAAACCACTAGCTACATCACTTTAAAATGAACTTACTTACATATTTTGCTTGATATGGAGAAGGCTAAATTTGCAAAGTGACCTCTTAGAGGATGAATACCACCATTCTACAGAGTCAAAACAAAGCTTAAGGAAAATTTAGGCTGTATCAACAATTTGATTTACTGTGCCCACAGATGAACCCTCAAGCATTCCTCTCCTAAACCAGAGTCAGTGTAACCACATCCTTATGCTTTGGGTGGGGCCAATTAGCACACTCACTAGCCTGCACCAAATGCTGCACAAATGTAGAGAGAGACCCTCTTTCTAGATTAGGACTATACACGGTAAATTTACCACAAGGCCTTCATTCCTTAAGCCCTTAACACAATCTGAATAGTACTAAGAGATGCACAACTCCTGAAGCAGTTTATTTTATTAAATGCAGTTTATCTATCTAAAAGAGTTTGATGGGAGGTGGTTTGGCCAGAAAGCAAAGTTAGAGACAGAAGGAGAAACAAATTAAACCAGTGCCACAATCACAGCATACCCCTGGCTGAAACTGGGAACATTGTGAAAAATTCTATTCAATTCTATCGTGTTAGAGTCCCCTTATTTTGTATTCAGGGACAAAGCAGTTTGAAAATTGTTACAGAAACTTTCCACTGAAAAAGGGACATTTTGACCATGAAATACTGAAGAAATTGTCCACAACAGATTCTAAAATGAAAAATATTCTATTCTAGAAAGAAATGGAATTTGTTACAAAAACATTTATATTATTTTATGATGTGCATTATTAGAGAGTAGTGGTGTATATGTGACATGACGTATTAAGGCATATTATCAGGTGACATGATGTTACTAAAAGTAAAAGTAACACACAAATTAAACAATTTTAAAAGAAAATTTTAAAAAATACATTTATAGTAGTGTAAGAGTTACATTGTAGCTGTTATGGTCCAGAAATTATGTGAGGAAAGAGTTTCTTGGGGTGATAACTTCTATTGGATCCACTAAGTGGTTGGGATAGAATTAGACACGCTTTTGAATGAAAGTTTATTCTTCTTCAGGTCTTACCAGAAGAAGCCAGGCACAGCATAGTAAAGAGCAGAGAAGGGGGAAAGAAATCCCCAAGGAGAGCAGACACACAATTAGCAGAAGAAAAGAAGTTGATTACTGGGAAATGAAGGCTTATCAAAAGGGAGGAGAGTCATTCTCACCTTTCATGTGTGGAAAGAATTCAGGAGTCTGATAAAACAGAATGTGTCTTAAAACCAATGTCAATATTTAGATTTTAAATTAGACAGATTTTAGATTAGATAATGAAGCCAGAGAGGGAGTGGCTGTTCTGTGAGAAAATGTGCTCCTAATGGCATGTGTGTGCTCTGTTCTTTATATTTATTTCTGTGGGTTTACAAATCCAATAAAGGGCTAAATTTACATTTAATCATAATTCAACCAGATTTTTCCCCTGCAGGAAGGCTTCCTCTTGTAATATAAAATAAGTATTTTATTACATATATATCTCTTGCATTTCCCTGTATCATTATTCTTCCAGAGACTAGAAATAGGAAGAACTAAAGATTTTTTTTTTACACTAGGAATACTACCTTCCCACCTTATTCAAACTTCGCAGTAATTTTGTTGTTGTTGTTTTATATTTTTCCTGCTAAATGACTAGTATTAAGTGAAAAGCAGAGTAATAAGAATACAAAATAATTTCCATCTTTACAGTCATGAGCTACAGAATAATGCAAGTATTTAAATAATACTAATGCCACATTCACTTGGTAAATGTTGACTACCTCTTAGTAAGCAAGAAACTATTTAAATCTTCATACCCATTTAACCAGGGGCTTGTTAAAACTGACTACCAAGTATGCTGAATTTGGTACCATACAGTGGGTTTGTGATCCTTTTTATACTATATTAGGGACTCATATCACCAAGGTCTGAGTCCTCCTAAGACCATGATCTCACTGCACAAATAGAGAAGCAAACACAACTTCCTTTCAGGTTCATATCTTTTGTCTTGAAGGGATAGTAACTAGATTCTCATAGGTAAGTAACAAAGTATCTTTTTTCTGTCTAAGGCTGTGGGCCTGTACATTTTTTGCACATGCTTGTTTCAGACCATAAGAAAGCCCTTTGAACTTAGTAGGACTATCCATGAGCTTAATGATAAGTATATGTACAGAATTAACACAACATTTACTCAAAACTAAGATGATGTTGAATTTAAGGTGCTTGATCTAAGGCATTCAATAATTCTATAAAAGGAAAAATGATAAATTTGTTATAATGTTCCATGTATAGCATCTAATTATTGGAGGGTTGTGTTTTATTTCATTCCTCCCACTGCTGCCGAGGCAGGCAACTTGGGGTCAGGTAATATGGAAAGGATGCCTCCTGCTTGTGCCTGACCCCCCACTGCTACTTCTGCCCCCTGCCTGCTGCCACCCCAGCCTCTGCTCCACAGCCTCTGTGACACCATTTCTCCCCAACCTCTTCTCCCCACTTCTGCCCCAGTCTTTGCTCCACACCAGCAGACTCTGCTTCCATTCTAGCCTGGGACACTGAGCATAACCCCAGCCCAATCCCCATAGCATCCATACGGGCTCAATGCTGCTGCTGTGGGGCCAGGTTGGGGCTGTGCTCAGTGCCCCAGGCTACAGCATGCACAGAGCCTGCCAGCACAAAGCAAAAGTAAGGGTGGGGAGGGAGAGGGTCAGGAAGGGGAGCAGAGGTTGTGTAGAGTGAAGGGAGATAGGGGAAGGGGCAGGGAGGTGGTAGGATGTGTGGGGTGGGGCAGGGAAGAAGGCAGCAGCTGCAGCTATGGCCAGATTTCTGGCAGGGGCTGGAGACCAAGCCACAGTAGATGCCTGCCCTGCCACTGCCCTTGTACCCAGTTCTAAGATGAGGGACCCCCACCTTCTAAGTTAAACGAGGGGGAAAACTTCACCTTTGTATTGTGTAAATATGGTATTTGCTAGATTGCTGAAGATAAACTATATAACAAAAGGAAGATAATATTTTTTTCTAGATATTATATCTCAGTATCTCTAAAGAATTCCTAAGATGTAAGTTTAGTCCTGAATTTAGAAAAAAAAAATCCCAAACTTTGTAAGCTAAGATTAATGCATCTAACCACCCTTTGCTTTAACAACTATGCGTGACCCATGAGGGGGCCTCAGAAATATCATGGGTGAGTTCCAAGAGTGCAGGAGGCAGGTCAACAGATCAGCCAACATCCCCTAACCACTGCAAGACATTCTTGTGGGGTCAGATAGTGTTGAACTTAAAGTGCTACAAGTGAGATACTATACAACTTCTAGTTTGGCTAGAGCACTTTTGATTCTAGAGGTTTGTAAGTGGCCATGGACCTGTGGTGGGTTTCAAATTGTGTTTAAATGAAAGCTGATTACTTTAGCCAGAAATCATTTCCTTGACTCTACCTTAACAATTGCCATGAACCAACTGTGTGTTGCTATATCCAAAGAGAAAAAAATGTTCAGAATCTTTAAACGCTAGTATATTTTGTGGGATTTTTTTATTTAGAATTCCTCTAGTTTGGAGCAACAAAACCTGCCTCCTAGTTTTTAAGGTTACTCTTAATCCAAAGGTGAATGGAGATGATTTATTTATAAATTTGAGAAAGGGATGCAGGTTATGCTGTGTGAATACTAAGAAGAAAACCCAAGTGTGTTAGGAAAAGTCAAATGAAAAATACTGACCTGCTTGATTCATAGATGTTAGGGTCAGAAGGGACCTCAATATATCATTGAGTCCAACCCCCTGCATAGGCAGGAAAGTGTGCTGGGTTCAGATGACCCCAGGCAGATGCCTATCTAACCTCCTCTTGAAGACCCGCAGGGTAGGGGAGAGCACCACCTCCCTTGGGAGCCCATTGCAGATTTAGGCCACCATAACTGTGAAGAAGTTCCGCGTAATGTCCAGTCTAAATCTGCTCTCAGCTAGCTTATGGCCATTATTTCTTGTGACCCCCAGGGGCGCCTTGGTGAGTAGAGCCTCACCTATTCCCTTCTGCGCCCCCAAGGTGAATTTATAGGCAGCCACAAGGTCTCCTCTTAATCTTCTTTTGCAGAGGCTGAAGAGGTCCAGGTGTCCTTGTCTCTCCTCGTAGGGCTTGGCCTGCAAGCCTTTAACCATACGAGTGGCCCTTCTCTAGACACTTTCTAGGTTATCCATGTCCCACTTAAAGTGTGGTGCCCAAAACTGGACACAGTATTCCAACTGCGGTTTGACCAGTGCCCGATAGAGGGGAAGTATCACCTCCTTGGTTCAGTTTGTCACGCATCTTCTGATGCCTGATAAAGTGCCGTTAACTGTCTGATATTTCACTCAGATTAAGATGTTTTTTAATCTACACTTTTGTACTAATAAACTTCTAATTATGATAACAAAATAGGAGTGCCAATTTAGACAGACACCAGCATTACCAGTACTCTTTCCACTTGCTCAGAACAGAGGTAAATGACACAATGATAAAAAATATAAGCCTCTTCCCTACTCTAATAATCTCACCACAGCTATCACAGATAGAATGTATTTGCTAAGATCTCCATGCTCTGACTTTCTCAAAAAAACTGTAGCTTGAGATATTTAAAGTGACTCAACAATCTGGATACATCCAAAAATGGACATACCTAATAATGTACCTTACAGTATCATGACAATCAGGGCCCTTAGATATATTTCAAGCTGAGCAGTGAAAATCCAGAAAAACCTGAAATCACTAGTCTTTCTTGAAAATCTTGGTACTAGCACAGATACTTCTATAACTGCAACATGAATTATTCTATTCTGCAGTGGATGGAAGTTTCACTGATTTAACTTTCTGGCAACTTCCCAAAACTTCAGTTAAATCCACTTTGCCCTGTTGGATAGCCACACTGAAAGGGAAATGAGGAGAACCTGGCTTTGCTTAATGATGAATTGATTTTAATGCACATAAAATTGGGGAGGTAATGACACTATGGTTGTAAACATAGGACTCCGATTCCCGCAAAGGTGTTTAAGACTAATTTAGGATGACCTGGTTACGCCCTAAGTAAGCAAAGGGTGAGGGACAAATTCTGCATCCCTCAACAAACCATAATTTCCACTGCACTAAGTAAGAGAGATTCTCGACTGAGGACTGCAAAGATTTGTCCCTATATCTGTGAGATGTGAACCAAACAGCCAAGTTGTTAAGCAACTGCAGCTAGGATACGATTGTGAACAAATTTAGGATTATGGATTAAGGCCACTGGCAGATAGGATCTGATCTGTGATCCCAACAGTCATGCCTCCTGCCATGCTACACGTGCATGACAGGAAGACAGATTTGGCATTGGGCATTAGAATCCAGTTATGCCCTATTTGCTAGTACTGGGTGAACCTGAAATTATGCTGCTTTGCTGTGCATTGGCAAAGGTGCTGGGAAATCAACCGATTGCCAGCTGGCTCTGGGGGCCTGCCAGATTGGCTCAACCCCCCAGAGCCAGCAGCTCATCAGCTCCAGCGGGCCCCAGTGTGGTTTGAACCTTGGGGTATTATTTCTTTTTCCCAGATAAAGTAGGGAAGTATAACTTCAGCAAAATGAACTCAGAAGTGTAATCTTGAAAAAGGCAAAGAAACTGACACCTCTATAAAAACAAACAAATCCTTTAAAGATTTCACTACACTTGTGATAAGAAAAAATGACATGCTTTGCCATTTGCAGGATTCTTTTCTGTTGTGATTTTTATCAGCTATGCAAAGCTTGAGCTAAGCCAGTGAGACATGCAGAAATCTAAGAAAGAGGAAAAAAAACGAGGCCATTGCTCTATGCAGTCTGTTAGCGTTCTGCCAAATCATGCTGTGATTCCCATACTAAGAAGGGGAGAGTATGGTATCAATAAGAATAAAATATTAGTCAAAGTAGTTTCATTCCAGCATGCAGATGAAACCTAGGTAAACATACAAGGGACTATGCAAAAGCAAACACAGATATAGGGAAGGCTTATCTCTTGTCCCCTGATAAGGCTTGTAAAGTTTCAAAGAAGCTGATGAACGTGGTTAATTAATGCCATCTACCAGCAAGGAAACTAAAGGAGGGGCATAGATAAGACCCTGATCTGCAGAGACTTATGTGCAGGCTTAACTCTACTGCTGCCAGTGGCTTCTCAGATTTTAAAGGTACTACTTATGCTAGGAAAAGTTAAGTACCTCTGTAAGCATGTACAGGATTAGGGTCTATGTGCATGTAGTTTTACATATTGAGCCTATTGTATTGTATAAAAATGTTCTTTACCAGACTTTCATTTGATGGCCTTTATAGCAGTAGATGGCAAACAGTCAATAAAATCTTTATAAAATCTTTTGAAATATACTCAAATGTATTTGGCACTTAAAACACATATTATTGAGGGATACTATCACTGTTGGTATAATTGTATAATTGTAAATACTTTCAGATTTATATTTTTTCTGACACTAATTTTTTTCTAGTCTATCGTGGTACTAAAGTACTATGTAATAAAAAGGATCAATAGCATATTAAAGAATATTTCTTAAAGCTTATCTATGCATTATTTATTAAGTGTATCCTCTTATTTAAAGACATCTCCTCCAGGAGAAGAGAAAGTAAATAACATTCTGAACAGAGAGGAGAAAAAACAGGTTAGACTCTTAGAAGCAAGTGTGAACAAATTAATAATATAAAAACCTCAAAAGAGTTGTCCGTCTCAGGTGACAACAGCATCTATGTCTTCCTTCCCTTTCCTACCTGATACAACGGCATGTTCTCAGAGTGAATCTCAAGCATTCTCTAACACTCCAGAAGCACATCTCCTTGGAGAAACATGTAAGAAATATAATTCCTATTGAAAATGTTAAGAGTATTATATAGCAAGTTAAGTGTCTATAACAGAAAGCACAAAACATAAAGGCTAACCCTTAAAAGTACTTATCCAGAGGTAGGGATGTTCAAAAAGAGGTGGAACTGGGCCCCATGCTAAAAAAAAACCCGGAGGATTTGGTCTTTTTACCAGACGTCAAAGGAAAAATTATAAATAGTTCATGTAACAAATGTCAAGCATGCATTTTGGATATTCTTTTCTAATGGCAACATGCATACTGGCCATTTCCAAAAATGTTAAATAAGGCTGGTCTTTTCCTATAATGAATCGTGTTTATATGGGCTGTAGCTAAGTTTGCAAACTGATCAGTCTTTGTACACAGTTCTCAGCCCTGATTAGCAACATTTTTTTATATTTTGCTCCTAGGACTTTTCTTAACAAAATTTGCATTTCAGTGTTTCCCAGGTGTGTGCTGATTTTTTTTTTGTTGATGTTCCCAAATAAGGACACGGGGTTGAAATGACAACGCTCCTTTTTCCTTGACATCTCTGAGGGACAACATAATAAAGTGCCATCTATTTTTTAAGATACAGGAAATGCTGCAATTGCCTAATATGGAAGTAAAACACTTACAAAACTCATGCTAATAAAGTCTTAGACAGACAGATAAAATATATTAGGTGTAAAATAGGTAATTATGAATGCCACTACATTTTGGCATACGAATAATAAAGACCTCCATACAATTAGACAAACTGCAGCTGGTTCTCAGATACAGCCAACTCCTCTAAGCACTTGAAAAGGAAAAGGGAAAGAGAGAAGTGTCTTTAAACCAACTTTATCACTTTCTAACTCTGGGGATGGCTGGTTCACCTCCCCCAGTGTCAGAAGAGTGCCAGTGTTAAAGTTGCTATATTCTCTGGGGCTGTTATCACCTAAAAATAGGCAAAATACTTAGTCCCTCTGACCATGCCATCATGATCATATCCTTGCATTTTGTGCTTCATAAGGTATTGTCCAGCACCACTGCACTGGCTCTCTTAGAGTCCCACCATACCAGTCCATGCCTAGCATTTGCCCTGCCACCATATTTCTAGACCCATGGTGAGCCCTGTGAGCTAAATGCATGGCTCTTCATATGCAATTGAGTACACAGACAAACTCCACATGCCTGATCAGGCCTACAGATCAATCCCATGCACTGGATCAGGCCCACAGATGGGCCCTGTGCACCAGATCCAGCCTGTGGACAGGCACTGCATCACTCATCGGGCCCCTGGAGTCAAATGACCTGAGCACCATTGTGCTAAGGTAGAAATTCAATGCTATCTACCATTGATGCAGAGGTTCTCCTGGCAGTTCCAAAGCAAGGCTGGATGCCTTGGAAGCCTCACAAAATGCAAACATATCCTGCTGAGCACGTAGTTCAACTCTGTAGTACCCCTGCAGAGCAGCATACAAGGTCGATAGCACAACCAAGCTTGTAATAAATCTCAACAGAAGATGGGGCTTATTATTATTATTATTTTTAGCAGTGTAGCAAAACCCCCAGGTTTTTTTTTTTTTATTGCATTCACTCCCCTTCCCCAACCATTTCTGACTTTTTCTCTCCCTCTCTATTCCCTATAGATAAGTATAAGTAAGCTAAGATGTAGGATAAGCTTTAAACATTTTTATTTTGGTAGCAAGTTTTTGGTTTTGTATCCACTGTTTTATATTGTATTATTATTA
>NW_017728914.1:12007760-12012010 GCF_001723895.1 Crocodylus porosus
CCTTTCCAGCCTGGATAGGTTACTATTACCTGCACACCTCCTCCTACAATTTGGACTCTCTCTCTCTCCTCCTGGACTTCAGTGGACTTCAGCCCCTGCACCAAGCCTGTCTAATCCCTGCTGCCATTGTGCGTGTGGGGGGGTGCAAGGGAACCAATAAGACATTGCGTCACCATCTTCCCTGTTCAATAAAACCACTGTCATTTGCAACCCCGAGTTGGGTCATGTTTCACAAAATCCCAGTCTCTTCCTTATCTTAAATTCCAGCCTCATTCTCTCTTTCTCTCTCAGCTCTAGTCTCCACCCTCTCTGCTAGTTTTCCAATCTCCTCCCAATTCCATCTCCCCTTTTCTGCCACCTCTCAGCCTCCCCTGCTCCTACTGCCTTTACCCTGCGACTTTCTGCTGCCTTTCTCTGCTTTCTTGCTGCCTGCCACTTTTACTGTGATTTTCTGCTGTCTGTCTCTCTGTTTTTAGGCTTCCCCCACACTTTCTGTAACCCCACCCCCCCAGCATCCTCCTGCAGCTTCCCAGCTCCTGTTAGCTGTCCTGCAGTTTTCTCCAGCAGCTGGAGCCTTTCTCCAGATTCCACCACCTACTGCCTCTCCCTGCAACTTCTCTAGCTGCCCTGGAGCCATCCTCTGGCTCCCCACACTTTCCCTTAGTCCCATTTTCCCTCCTCTCCCCATCTACCTTTTCAGCTCCCCTGTAGCTCTGGCTCCAGTCCCAGACTCTCTGCCAGGATGCTTCCCTGTTCTGCAGGCTTTGGGCATTGTCTTTTAATCAATTAAGATCAGTTAACCTAAAGTTACCCCCAAGCCTCAGTTCTTCAGCCCAGGCCCCTGTAGTCTACCAGTTCTAATCCTGGTTCTGGTAACTTTAACCCCCTACACTTCTACTTTTGTACCTTAACCTTTCCCCAGGTATCCCAAGTACACCAAACACATACATACATACACATCACAACACCCAACTTAGGAACTCACCTGTGTGTATGTGTAGGTGTGTGGTATGTGTGTAAATTAGTGAATATACACATATATATGTATATAGATATCATTGTGTGTGTGTGTGTGTGTGTGTGTGTAGTATATAAATTAGTAATCCACATATGTGTATTGAATGTGCAGGGGTTGGTAACTGATTCTGTCTAAATTTGGTGTGTGTCGCGTGTATGGGCTTAAACTGGTGATAGGTGTGCATGAACCTAAACTAGTTATTTTGAACGTGCGTGTATCTGAGTTGCTAGTGTGTGTGTGTATGTGTGGCACTGTGTGCATGATATATGAATTAGTGATCTGTGTCTAACTACTGGGGTGTATAGTGTATGTGCTTGAATTGGTAATAGGCATTCATGTGCCTAGGCTGGTTTGGATGTGTATGTGCCTGAGCTGGTAGTGTGCGTGTGTATGCACCTGATTGATTTGTGTGTTTGTATATGTGCAATTATGTTACACCCTCCTGTCTAACAGCGCAATATTGAGATCCTGAGTGTTGGCCTGACAACATTAGCAGACTTGGAGTCAGGATGGAAGCCATGGAGACATCCCTATAAAGGACAGTTGAGCTCCCTTCAACATAAGGTTGGATTATGTTCAGTACAATGAAGCAGCCATTCCATGCTCTGTGGATTTGCCTGGCTAAGGTCTATATTTAGGCTGGAAAGTTTATAAAGAGGGACCTATTTAAATCATGACAAGACACAGGGCTTTTTTCTGGCCTGCTCACAGTGCCCAGAGCCAATTTTGTGGGCATTTCACAGTGGTCCTAACCCTGAGCACTGATGGGCTGAAAGGCCATGGGGAGGGGGGAGAAGGGATGAAGGGGCGGCTGCCATCTTGATTGCTAGCTGCTCTTCATGCCACCCTGCCCCTCAGTGCAGATTGGTAGAGATGCCCCAGTCTCTCTGCCATCTTGGGGGAGGAGGTACAAGGGGGCAGCTGCCATCTTGTCTGCTGCCCTTCATGCCACCCCACCCCACCAGCTGGTACCTTCCCCTTCCAACAGTGAGGATCACTGGCTCCCACTTGGGAAATAACATTTTATTTTATTTTATTTTATTTGTTGATTTTGCAGATGTTCACAAATTCTGTTTCTGTGAAATCTGCAAAACCACAAATTAAGTAGGTTTCTTGGTATAAAATATGTGTTAGTTACTGTAATAAGCACAGGAAGAAACTACAGCATGTATTAACTATTTTGGTTTTCAAGTTATAATGTTAAGGCTTTTATGAACGTATAGGTTGTAGCCGTGTTGGTCTAAGGACATAGACAAGTTTTCCAACTATTTGAGTTGGTATAATAAAAGATATCAGATTTACCCAAAGAAACATGAAGGCTTTTATGATACAGTTTCTTATAGATATTACATACTTTTATTTCAGTACTATATATAATAGTGACATAATTATAACCATAGATCTTCACTTTTTGGAATCCATGAGGCCATCCCCTGTTCACATATGCAAAAATGTTCAGCTCTGAAACATTTATTGCATTTAATAGCACCAAAAAGAGAGGAACATAAAAGCAAAAGCCATGCATAAGAGTTCAAAAATATTATAACAACACAAGTATAAACTGTAGTACAAAATTGTGGACATACACAAGTATTCATGTTTTTACATTTCTAGGGATCAGACTGGGAGTTCATATCATCCAGGTATTCACGTAAATGGGATTCACATAAACAAGGGTCTACTGTGTTCAAGAAACATTATAAAAACCCTTTTCCTGCTAGTGAACAGTAGATATGCTTGGGATACAAGGGAGAAACAGTTTAATAGCACACTGCAGTACTACACTAGCTACAGACAAGAAATGGTGGCTTAAAGTGCAAGGGAAATTTGTACAGAATTTAATTACACAGTTGGAATTTGGCCAAGTTATGAAATGTAACACCCCTACTCCTGTGAAAAGTGCATGGCATCCTTAATGACCACAAGTGGTCAGGACCTCAGTTTTAGATCTCATCTGATAGACAGGCTAATGACATTTTCACTACTTCTTGCTTCAGCTTAGACTGACAGGTACCTGTCCTAAGTACTTCCCCAGTTCCATTCCCTAATGGAATCTGAAATTGCAAAGCTTGGCAAAAGTGATAACCTTTTATTCAAATATCAGAACAGGTTTGGCTCAGATCCAGGCTGAGTTTTAAGCATGCACTGAGTCAATTATTTTATCTTAAGTTTATTTAGCAACATTTACACACCAACACTCAAGGTAATCTAACCACTACCACAACAGAAAAATGTAATAGTATTTGATACACTGGCCCCTGACATAACAGAATACTCATTTTTGTAATTGTTACCATTTTAAAAAAAATAAGACTTATATGCAACATATATTTTCTTGTACCTCTCTCTGGACAAAGGGCTTTGTGCATTTGTCTGTGTGTCTATCTGCCCATAATTCTCTTTAAGCATTCCAGGAGCCTGGCGCAGCAGGGAGGGCAGAGGCAGAGGCAGAGGCAAGCCAGGGAAAAGTGGGAGCTGGGCTCCTTTCTACTGTGAGGCTACTGTAAGAAGACAATTAGACACACAACGCCATCTAGAAAGTAGCCCCATAGTAGCCAGAAGCCCGGTTCCTACTCTTCCTTAACTGGCCCTTCTCTTTCCCCTGCCCACTGTGCCTGGTTCCCAGCACCCTTAAAGAGCATTATGGGCAGACAGACAGACAACCAAAGCCCTGAGGACATGAACAAGGTGATTGGACTTGAGGTGACATCAAGAGAGCTATGCAAATGAGTCCCAAGGGGAGGCTACTGTGAAAAGACAAGTAGATGAACAACGCCATCAAGAACGTTGTAAAATGAATTGCAAGGGGAAGCCGCTGTGAGAAGAAAATTAAATACACAAGATAATCAAGAAAGTCATGCAAATGAGTCCCAAGAAAATGCCACTGTGAGCAGACAATTAGATTTACAATGGCATCAAGACAGTTGCCATTCACCCGTCATTCACTAGTAGATGGCTTTTCAACCTTGTTTGGTTGGTGTACCCCTGGTGACTGGTCAAGAAACAGGGAATCCCGCAGCAGCTAATCAATGAGAAGGGGTCCCCCAGTGGCCAAATCGAGTGCAGGGTGGGGGGAAGGAGGCCCCCTGCACACAGCAGAGAAACCAGAAGCACTGGCAGCAAAACTGGATGTGCTGGCAGCAAAACTAGAAGTGCCCCCAGTTCCCTGTGCTGCTGCCACATATCATCTGAGGCCTGCCCAAGTACCCCCCCAGGGTAATATTAATACCCC
>NW_017728914.1:12012110-12014405 GCF_001723895.1 Crocodylus porosus
GCTAATACCAGTGCCTTCAATCTGCCACTGTCTCAGATGATATGCAAACCTTAAGAAGTAGGTAAAAATCACATATAAAAAGAAATGCATATTTTGCCTTCAGTTTGACAGATCTTTATTCTACACTGCACAGCTTGAGCATTGTTGCTGCTTACTGCTAAAGTGCTGAAAGATGAAAGTTTCATCCAAGGGCAGCCACAATTTGGCACTAAACTACCCAACAAACTCTGAAACTCATGTAACTGATATGGACTACTGTAAACCCATGTTTGAATTCAGCTTTGTTTTTAATACAGTAGTGTACCTTTATTTTTGTTAGAATTTCATTTTTAAGGCATGTAACTTAAACTAAAAACCTAAGTGCAGTTTTATAATGCAACTAAGACTCTTAATTTGAATACCATGTGTTTTGGGTATTTTACTGATAGTTACAGTATAGTACAAACATATGTTGTGACTTGTTCATAGTCAGACTGTTAATCAAAGCAGAATTAGGAAAAGAACACAGGAGTTGAGCCTCCAGTTACCATTCAGCAACACTAACCTCTATATTCATCAACAAGTTATTTTTATTACCAGCGTTGGTTAAAATTATTTTTTAGGCAGAATTCATGTTCTTCACCCAATGCCTGTTTTCAGAAGGAAATAAGGTCATTTGTGTGCATACATCAATATTCAGTGCTCACCTGTTCAGTTATCCATCCAGTAAACAGAAGCAAAAAGTTACAGTTTAGACAAGCAAA
Source organism: Crocodylus porosus (assembly GCF_001723895.1). NCBI lineage: Eukaryota > Metazoa > Chordata > Crocodylia > Crocodylidae > Crocodylus > Crocodylus porosus. Next base: position 12,012,854 of record NW_017728914.1, read on the forward strand.
CCTATACCATGAATAATGGATGGTTTAAGCAAACAGTTTCATAGCTGAATTTTCATATATTAAATAATTATGAATAATAAATAAGCTAATAAAAATAAAAAGTCATGATTAATTCCTGGACTGAATGTAAGGCTGAATTCATACAATAAAGTATTTCTCGAGAGAAGTTTAGCTTAGCATTTTTAATTATCTGTTAACTGCCTCTAGTTTTCCAAGTCTGAGGGTCTCTTCTCCAGACTCAGGCACTTTCATTTCTTTGCTCCTATAGATAGTCAGCTATTCACTACTTCTTAAAGACCCTTCTTTCTTGAGTCTCCTTGACTCAGGGCTTTCCTGGTTCTACTTTCTTTCAATCATGACCTAATGATTCATTGAATTATTTGGTTTTGGTTTATAAAACTAATTCAGATGATAATCTTTTAAGAAAAGGGCTAATGTCATTTTCTAAGAAAACACTATAAATTGCCAAAGAGGCTATACTACAGGGGTGGGCAAAATACAGCCCTGGGGCTGGATCTGGCCTGTGAAGCCATTCTATCCGGCCCATGGGGCCCCTAAAAAATTTACAGAATTAATATTTCTCTGCCCTTGGTTCCTGTCAAAATGACAGGAACTAAGAGCAGTAGGACCCAGGGGAAGACCCGGTGGGCTCCCACAACAGCAGGGCCTGCTTGGACCCATCCCCCCAACCGGAAGCTCCAGCCATGTGGGGCCCAGGATGGTAGTGGGGCTGGGTTACAATGTGGTGTTGAGCATGAGTGGGGGGAAAAGCAGCCCCTTGCCCACCCCATGGCCGGTGCCCCATAGTGCAGCTGCTTGCAGCCTGCCTGGGGCTGCTTGTGCCTGCTCCAGACAGCCCCATATGGACTAGAAGTGGCTGCAGCAGGGAGCACCAGCAACAGGGCAGGGGAGGGGCTGCTTCCCCCATCCCCCGTGCTCAGCTTTTCCCCAGGCTCCTTTAATGCTCCTTCCCAGTGCAGAGGAAAGTGGCCGGCGCTCCCCGCTGCAGGAGCTTGCAGCCCATGCAGGGCTGTCTGGAGCAGACACAGGCAGCCCCAGGCAGGCTACAAGCAGCTGCAGCACAGGGCACCAGCTATGGGGTGGGCAAGGAGCCGCTTTCCCCCCTCCATGCTCAGCACCACCTCGTAACCCAGCCCCACTACCAGCCTGGGCCCGCATAGCTCCAGGCTCACCTGTCAGGGCTGCTCGTGGCAACAGCAGCTGCAGCCCCCCTCTTGCTGCATCAGGCAGTGTTTGCCACCGCCACCTGTGGGCTGCCCAGCACTCACTCTGGGTGGGCAGAAGCAGCCAACACTGCTTGGGTTGGTGAGTGGGGGGCCACAGCTGCTGCTGCCATGCACAGCCCCGATGGGTGAGCCTGGAGCTGGCACAGGGCCCAGACTGGCAGCAGGGGGGGGTTACAAGCTGGTGCTCAGCATGGGGAAAAGTGGCCCCTCACTCACCTCGTGGCTGGCACTCCATGCTGTAGCTGCTTGCAGCCCTTGTGGAGCTGCCTGTGCCTGCTCAGGACAGCCTTGTGTGGGCTGCAAGT
>NW_017728914.1:12014950-12036091 GCF_001723895.1 Crocodylus porosus
CTATACTACTATATATATATTTAATAAAAATAAGAATATATTTAATTCAACAACGTAGGTTGCTTACAGATATGAAAAACAAAACAAAACAGCACTTTACTTTCAGCTCAGTACACCCCCATACTGAGCACAACACATGCCCAAAATAGGCATTGCAATAGTTTGACCCAACTCACCGAATGTCTGTATACATTGTGCACCTTAGTGAGGCTTTTTTGGTGCTTTTATCTAAAACTGATTGAATCAGCTTTAGATAAAAGTGCGAAAAAGCCCCACTAAAGCTACACAGGTGCTGGGGAGCTGGATCAAACTAACACAATGCCTCTTCTAGTAAAGCAGTGTTTGTTTTTTTTCACATCTGTCAGTGGCCATAATGATTTAGCCAACAACAGTAAAAGCTGGCTGGACAATTTAGTATCTATTTACTGATTACAGAATATTGAGGACAGTGAGGCACAACTGTACTTTTGTTAAACATTCTGGTAAAATCATGTGGGAAAATCACAAATTTTACTGTCATTTATCAGATTTACTTCATAACAGACATTATTTCCTAAGCACTGTAAATGTGAAATATGCATACTTAAGATCTTTTGAATCTGCCCATGATTAAAGTAATGAGAAACACAATTACATGCTTTTCTCCCAAAAGTGATTTTCTAACAACTTCCTGTCTTGAAAGTTCTTTCTAAAAATGAATCTATATCACATGAAACAAATGGAATACATTATGCTGTTAAGACAGACTTTAGTTTACAGTTCTTCTCTGTTTACTCTTCTTTAACTATACTACAGCAAAGAGCTACTTAAGCAAATAATTTGTTCAGTGCTCACTATACTGAAACCAATGCAGTTCACTATTTTCAATAAATCTAAAATTAGATACATGGGATTTTGCAGTAGTTTACTCACATTATTCATTGTACTACTTTATAAGCAGATACATGTAAGCCTGAAATATCCTCAAAGACAAATCAGAGGGGGATATTTAAAATACTAATTCCTGACGCAAATTTCCTACTACTGTGATCTGTAAGTATCCACTGGCCCCATCCCAATTTATTCATGAAAATCCAACCAGATTAAAATGCTTACAGGAGGGATAATCTTGTGGTTATGACACAGGACTATGACTCAGGAGACCTGTATTCCATTTCTGACTTTGATACACATTTCCTTAGCTATCTTAATAAAGTTTTTTCAGTTCTTTGTGTCCCAATTTCCCAATTTGTAGGTTGGGGATGCTATTTCTTCCCTTCTGCACAAAGAAGTTTATTATTGCTTGTGAACTACTGCAAGAGTCTAGGCTGAAAGTACTACTATATTCATGGAGAAGACTGCAGATAAAGGTGCAATGGGATACAGATTGGATTTTAAAAGAAGCCTGCAAGAATTAACACCCAAATCCCTCCAAGTCAATGGAAACCAAGCACCAAACTCCTTTGCCTAGGCAAAGACTAAAAATCAAACCATGTATCACAGTCAACAGCAAAGTAGATTTATGCTCCATAGGACTGAGGAAAAGGCAGATGAGATGCTGATGACTGGAATTATGGAATGAAAATTCAATCTTTCAGGTGTATCTTTTTCCTTTTCCAGATTAATCTATAGGGGTCTGAAGACTCAGTCCCTCATCTAGTGAAACGTTTAAGGACAGATTTTAGCACCTTGCCACACTAAGCCTTAAAAGCATATCACGGACCAGAAGAATACATTTGTTTCAGGAATAAAAATACAACACACGAAGGAACTGACAGGTAGAAACCATGCAAGCAACAAATGCTACTGGTAAGCTGACAGTCCTTTGCAAAGTATCCTTTTGAAGGGCTGGAATCTCTATTCTAAAGATATGTTCTTGTGAAATTTTAAATAACTTACTTTCTTTAATGCTTTCATAGAAGCAGAAGTGCCACAGCAGGTACATCTAAGAAAATCAATGTGTTGGTCTCTCTCCAATTCTTACCAAACCTTTGCTAAACATCTACAGCATATATTATTGTATTTGTGGTTAACAAGATTGGGAACAAAATGAGCACAGAAGCTGATGAAAAATGCTGCAAGAAATACAAATATTATGTTACTACATAAAATGGATTCAACAATACTGCCTATGTTCATAGATCTAATGCTCAAAAATAAATAATTATTAAAATCAATGTGACATTCCTCTCTGTCGTTCTCTTCCATTTTTTATCATGTATATGCTAAAATGCCAACAATATGTCATGCCTAAGAAACATCCTTTTATCCAATTTTTAAAGTCAGTATTCAACCTAAATGGTAAGTTATATCTCCTGATCTTGTTTTGTAAAGGTTGTACTTGCCACAGGCTTAACACAACTGTTGGAGACGGTATGGAAGGGATCGATAACGCAGTATTACCCTTTGTGATACTGAATCTCTGCAGGACATTCTGGCTTAACTCTGTTGCCTGCACGATCACTCCATACTTTCCCACTGGGAGAGTGGGCTAAAACATAGAAATGGAGTAACAAGACAAGGACAGGTGTGTAAAAATCCACTCTCCTTTCTTGTACTTCACTTGCTTCCATTTTTATAAAAGCTATAGATGATATGTTGTTCTTAAGATACAGGGTTTAAATTGCTAAGACAACTATGTGCTTAAACCCCCTGAAGAACACAGGCCCTAGCTTCATCACACAGTGTAGATGCACTAGGTTGGGATTGTAATATTAGCAATAAAGTTGCTAATATTAAACAGGGATTATGCATTATTATTTATTGTAAAATAGTATTTTCTAAGTAGGGGGAGAAAGATTGCACTAAAGAATAAAGGCTTTTCCCCCTATTTTCTTACACAAAGTTGCAAACTGATGCTATTAATCAATCATATATTGGTGCAATTTACAGTCATGTATGAATCTGGTTAGGCTATGCTAATGAAAGGCTTTGCAGAACAAGGGGAAAAGGATGGGGACCTGCTTGTGTTTTGAGAAGGGATTTTAAAAGAAAGAAGAAGCATTCTTATGCATATAAAGAAATATATATTATATTTTTTTAAGCTGTAAAGGGTAACATAGAAAACAGACAGGAGACGAGAGGTGATAACAAAATCAGCAACAGAGGAATAGAAGACATGAAAGAAGGCATGAGCAGGCTTGTACAAAGCCACGAACATGAAGAAAAGCACCTTAAACTAGAAGGAACAAGGAAAATGGGTAATGCTGAAGATATGTAGGTGAAGGGGAAAAAAATCACTACAATGGGGAAAAAAAACCACCACGCTTTGGTGTTCAGTATATCATAAAATTACCTCAAAGGATATTCAAGTGTTTGCTTAAAAAAACTTCAGGGTAGGGGGCAATTGTGAAATAGTGCTCATATAATTTATCAAATTGACTAGAGATATAAATATTTATGTATTCTAAAGCAAAAATAAATAATTAAATTTTAACCTTGACATTCTAAGCATAGTATGAAAGATTACAATGAGCCATTCAGATATAAATGCTACAAAGATTTTTTTCCCCCTACTTTCTCTCCTGGATACATAGCACTATAAGGTTAATAGGATTTACACACACATTGAGAGGAGACTATGCCATCAAGTAATTCATTTACCACATCAGGGACAATATTAATCTATTATAACTACTTTTTTCTTTTAATAATATGTGCATTAAGATTTAATTTTAGTTTTATTAAAAATATCTCAATTTACTCTATGACTCCTCTAATTGAATGATCTAATCATATCAGTGTTTTTGCACATCTACAGCACCTTTCATCTAAGGCTCTCAAAGTGTTTTACAAACACTGATTGAGCTCCATAACACTCTTGTAGAGTAGCTAAGTAGCATTATATTAATTGGTAATTATTGGTAAGTTTGGATACAGAGAGGTTAAAGTGACATACCCATCACAGAGTAAGGCACCAAGCCTGCAAACATTCATGCACTTGATTAATTTTGCTTTTCAATGAGATTACTCACAGTAGTAAATTTAAAGGTACTTCACTTTTTGCAGAACCAGAGACCAGGTCACAAACACAGCCAGAAACAGAACTCAGTCTCCAGCTTTAATATATTAATGGGATATGTATTTTTTAAATGAATACTTTTTCTAATACAAACATTGCAATAGACTTTAGTATCCAAGGACTAATTTTATTTTGGAAAATTGCATAAAAAGGTTTATTAATATTTTGTATCCTAAATTCAAGCATGCTTGAAAACAAGCTTTTGTTGATGTCTGGAACATTCTCTCAGTTTATTTGAAGTTTAGGGTGACTGAACTCAGCTTCTAAAACTGTGCAGACCAAATGTGAATGAAACGGGGAGGAAAATTTGTGGGAGAAAGTTTTAGCTGATGAGATGATGTGAAAGAATGTGAAATTATGACAGTGGCTGAGATTCAAGCAGATGGAGTAGCTGAGAACAGGGGTAAACAAACCCCAAATTGTTTGAGTGAGAACTGAGTAGTAAGTGAGATCTGATTAACCGTAGGGTGAGGAGACCCCACTGAATTTTGGAATGAAGGGTGTCTGTGAATTCAGTAATTTTTCAAGAGCTGCTGTTACTTCAGTCAGGGATGAAAAGGGAAAAAAAAGTTGCAAATCTTTTCCCCCTTTTCTATTCCCTCTGTCTTCCTTACCACCTGTTCTGCTCGTGTGCTCTTGGCCCTCTAATTTTAGTCACTGTCTATGCAAATGTATGCAAATAGAAGTAAATCATCTGACCTAATGCAAAATAGAAATCTAGTGAGGTTTTTTTTTCCCCTTTAAATATTCCAGCAGATTCATGGTGTCGTATGCAAAAAGAAGAGCACCATGTTTTATCTAAACTGTCCAATTTACCTGCATTAAAAAGCTGTCAACTTCTAATTGTATTAGGTGATATTGCACAGCGTGTGTCATTTCAAGAACTTAACATTTTACATATCAGTCCAGTTATTTGTAAATTAGTTTTTAAAGTATTTTGTTCTCTTCAACTCTTTTCTGCTGCTCCTTTAACTTTGCTTTATTTGCAAGATACTAAATCATACTCTATACTCAAGGCAGTCCCTGGACACTACTACAATGACCCTCAGAGCAGTGATCTGCTGACATCAGATGCAACTTCAAAAATGGTAAAGCCAGATTTGGGGGGGGGTTGGGGTTTGTTTGGTTTTTTTACTATAAAACAGAACAATTTTCTTCCCTTTGGCCCCTTCTGACAGATAACACAATGATTATTTTTCATATCTAAATAATCAGTTTTCCTATACCTTTCTAGCACAAAATAATTATAACTTTAAATTCTAATAAGAGGAGTTTAAAAATCAGTGTCCTACAAAAAAAGCCATCTTTTACAGTAATTACCCATAAATCTAAATAGATCTTTGGAGAACTTTAGATTTTTCTGTTTTTGCTCTATACACAAGATTTGAAACCCTTGCTTCTTCTCAAAAGAAGCCATGTTGTGGATATTCCAGATTTTTTCATGTCATAGGTAACATCTTGAATTATTATTTTGAAATAAGTACCATACTCATTCCCTTGGTTAGAAGTATACAACAGTAGAATGTATTGCACAGTCTGACCTGCAGTTCCATATTGAGATAATGAAGAATGAGCAGTGTGGACAAACACTCTGCATACCATTAGCTCTCCCCTTAAACCATACACTGGACACACACTATTTTGTACGTAACAAAAAACACAGGGGAGAGACTCAAAGGTATATGAGACTCCCAACTTCCTATCTGGCATCAATAAGAGTTGAGCATCCAGCTGCCCATTTGTGCTTTTGAAAATCCTCCCTGCCAAGCTTAGGACCTGGTCCAAAACCCTATGTGGGGGCCTTCCATTGACTTTGAATTAGCCTTTACAATTTAGTTGTTAAAAAACTACTTCATCCAACACCAGTGGTGGTCAGCTAAGACTTTATACCCACTCAGTTTCAAACTGAATCAAAGATATTCCCAACCTCAATTCTCTCCAAAATACCCAATGCAGCTCTGAACCTTCATTTCTCTTATCCTGGAAACAAAATCTTTAGTAAGATGGAAAGAAATGAAAACAGTTTATCTGCTTTGCACTAAACAAGTCTTCAAAACGCTTTCATTACCAGGTGTTTTTACTGAGAATAATTACTATAACAATTATTATATTCTATATAGATTCTGGGATTATTACAAAGATCCTGAGAGTTTAAGTGTATTGGCTTAGATTTCCTCTAATAAGTATAATTGCACAATGAATGAAATAAAATGGAGCAATACATTGATGAAAGGCTCAGAACTAACAGGTTCAATTAGATCTAAAACATTGTAAGTTTTTAATGATACATATTAAGCCTGTGCGAAGTGGCTAGTATTCACTTCGGATTCAGATTTGGTCGATTCGGGGGGACAGTGATTTGGTTCAAATCGATTCAGCAGAATCTGATTTGGAGATTCAGCTGCTGCCAAATCAGCCAAATCTCTGAATCACACAGGCACCATCCCCTGTCTGTTCTTCCAGCCCCACCCAGCCCCAGCTCCTGGCTCTTTAAAAAAAATTAAAAAACAAACAAACCCAGCACTCACCAGCTCCTACCCAGCAGAGGGTGATCCCCACTGCCCCAGTCCATGTGGGGGGGGCCTCTTCCACGAGTCCCTCAACCTTGACCACTTTTCCAGCCCTCCCCAATGGCTACCCTGCCTGCCCCTGCTCCCGGCCCTTAAAAAAAAAGAAAGAAAAACCCCTAAACTCACTGGCTCCTGCCTGGTGGGGAGCAATCCCTGCTGCCCCCTACTGTCCTGCACTGCATGGGAGGCTCCTTCCCCCACAGCCTCCCAAAGCCCTGAGGCCCCTGCAACAGCCAGTGAGTGCAGGGGTTTTGTTTTTGTTTTAAAGGGCTGGGAAAGTGGTCGGGGGTCAGAGGGTTCTCAGGGGGGCTGGGGGAGCAGGCAGGGGATAGGGCCTGGCAGGGGTCCCCCCAAGGCCCCCATCCCCCACCCCCTACTTAGCAGAATGGGTTGATACGGAACATTTTTCAATGGTTTGGTGTGAATAACTATCATGGACATTAATGAAATGAGCCAAAAATTAATTTATCCCTTATGCAATGAAGCTAAAGATTTTCATAGTGTACAAGTCAGCACAGGATTTTCCCCCTATAGAACTGAAATATTATATGTCTGGAATATAGATTTGAATAAACAGTAATGTATTATTTTAGTATAATGCTAACAACACAAATTGTAAAACAAAAATATATTTATACATCATAGTTACTTGATTCCCACCCCCATTCAACATGAGAAAAAAAGCCACTCAGCTTCGATTTGAGTACAAGGAGAGGGGCACAGAGATTATGGCTCTCACTCAAAACTGAGCCTGGGGTCAGACACAGCTCTTCCCATGCCCCCTGCTCCCCAAATATCCTCCCCAACCCCTATCTGCACACTGCAGCCTCTTTTCCCTGGTGTCAAAGAGCCTCCCCTGTAATGTCACTGCTACCACTGCAACCCCATCACTTACCTTCCAGTTGCACCTCTGGCTGGGGCCAGAGGCAAGGAGAACAGACCATATGCTGCCTACAGCCCTGGCCCAGGTATTCAGCAGCAAGTCTGGCTCTGGCCCTGACTTCAGGGCCAGTAGCAGATCTATCATCACTGCAACAGCTGCTGCATGGCAGAGCTGATGCAGGAGGCAGCATATGCTCTGTGTTCCTGCCTCTGGCCAGAGGGGGATCCCAGCTGAACTGGAGCTGCAACAGGAACATAAGCAACAGAAGGGGAGCAGCTGGAGGCTGGAGGCAGCAGCAAGGATCAGGCAGCAAGAGGGAGGCAGTGTGGGGATTAGGCAGCAGGGAGAGAAGATGGGAGGGCAAGTGATGTGGGGAAGACAAGTGCCAGGGGGTGCAAGTACAGCAGGGAGGGAAAGTTCAGCGGGCACTGGCATGGGTGGATAGGTGGGAGGGTGGCCAAATGGCAACAGGGACCAAATGGTTGGAAACATGTTCTAAAGAGGAGGGGGAGTGATGGGGGGGGGGCAGGCAGCAGGAGCTAAGGTACTATAGGGGGGACAAGCATGGCCACGTGGCCTGTCCCGTGACCATTGCCACCTGCCCCCTTTTGCCCATCACATCACTTCGCTCCTCTGCCACCTGTACCTCCCCCACCACTGCTTGACCCGATGCAGTGGTTGTGTGTGGGGGGGGGTGGCAGGGCATGAACTTAAGGCAGCTCTCCAATAATTAGATGGTACATATGGAAATTTATAACATTTATAACTTTTCTATGTATAGAAACTAATTACTGGGGAGTCATCTTAAGTTTGAAGTCTTGGATTTGGGTAAATATAGCAGATTTCAATATATTCCAATATATTATATGTTCAGAAGTTTAAAAGCATCTGATTGTCACCAAGAGCTACTTGGACTGGAAAATGCAGCTGGTTAGGGTGATAAGTAAATCATAGTTTATCTGCAGATATTTATGCTCAGTGGTAAGCCATGCTTTAGTTTCAGAAAGATATGAATGAGTAAGGATCAATTTTATTATTATGTAAAAAAAAAGATACTAAAGAAATCTTGCCACAGTCTATAACCACTTAAAGCTTTTCAAATAATTTCTCAAATCTTAACAAACATAAGATGTCTGATGAAATTTCAGCAAAAAAGTGGTTAACATATATCATAGCTTTTCAAAGCAAAATTGCATTCCACTTTATCAGAAAATTTTCAAATGCAATATTACTTTTCCTTACATACACAGCCTGCAACTTACCTAGGGCACTATTTATCATTCAGACAACTTAAGTACAACAACAAAAAAATCACCTTGAGACAAACGAGAAATTCTCTCTTGGGAAACTCAAAACTGTATTAATATGATAAGCAGCAAGGCTTCACTTTTCCTTCATTAACTTTAGCAGACATGTATGATGTATACTTAAAAAAAAAAAAAAAAAAAAAAAATCAAGGCTCAAACATGCTCCTGGTCATAACAGTCATTGTTGGCTTCTCTAGTTGAACCAAGTTTATTCACTGTTACAATGGTATTAAAATCAAGATGGAAAGAAGTTAAAATATTCAGTCTCCAAAAAGAACTGCTGCACAGATAATCTAATTCAATTGGGACACAAAAAGTACAGGTCAGGTGTTTAGTACCCAAACCAATTATCCAAACATCACTGTTGAAATTGGACCAACTATTGTCTCATCGGCTTTTAGCAACCTTGTTGGAGTCAAAAAGAGACGTGAGGAAGGAAAAAGAAATGCTAAAGTGATTGAGATAAATGGGAAGAAGTGGAGGGGAGGAGGTGGGGGGAGATGCCAGAACTAACAACCTCACTCTGTTGTTCACCTTCTCTCTTGCTAAGTTTATATTGTAGATCATTTTTAAACAAGTGAAACATGCACATCCATATAATCTAGTATACTATTATATTTATCTGTATTTTTCAGCTGTATTATATATACATTTCTTTCTCTGCCTCAATATAAAAAAAATTGCATGTAGAGAAATCTGTCACTATTATATGAAAACAGACATCAAATAAAACAAATAGCATAATAAGTAACCAGAAATTAATTGGTCAGTCATTTCAGGGTAAAAATAAATCAGTTCCTTTCATGTAATTAGCAGGGTAAAGGGATAAAAGTGTGTTAGTTAGCACCCAGAGTTGTACAAATGAAGTTTGCTTACTTTTGGAGATGTTGAAATGTCAAGAAAATGAACTCTCAAAATTAAACTTTTTAAATATTTCATTAAAAATGGCACCATATTCAAGCAAATACCACACAAAGTTCTAGTTTCAAAGTTTTAAATAGAAATTTGTGGCATATAAACATCAACCAGTATCCTAATAAACCCACAGTGTGTTATACCAGAGATTGAAAACACATGGAGCAGTGGGCTGAATGCAGCCTATGAGTCATTGGATCTAGCCCAGAGAAATGAAGGGCTTTGACCCATGCCTGTGCCCATACCAAGGCCAGGCAGGGAGGAGTTGTGCCAAGGATGAGCAGCTTCCAGCCGCATATGTACTGCTGCTGCTGCTTCTTTTTACCCTCCCAGCTTCAGTTTGACATGGACTGGGTTGTTTCAACAGCTTGTCAGTGGTGGGTAGCTTTGCCTGCACCCATGCTACTGCCACTTCCCTCAGCCCCCCTACTCCCTGACTGCAGTACAGGTGCAGCTTCCAGCCTATGGGGAGCTGCACCAGGGCTGGGGAACTGCAGACTGTGTTGCTGCTGCTCTTTCCTCTCCAGGTACAGCTGATGGGGAGCTGGGCTGGAGCAGGACAGCTTCCGGGAGTGGTGGATGAGGGGATAAAGGGGATACAGGAAGACGCAATGGCAACATGGCTATTTTAAGAAACCTAATCCTAGTGCATTGCCCTAATGGCTGAAAGATATAGCTTCGTGGCAGCTGGGGACTGGAAGGTTGGGAGAAGGGGTGGCAGTGTGGGCACAGCTCCCAGCAAGCTGGCACCAGCATGGGCATGGGAAATGTCCCTGCAGCACTAACACAGCTGAAGCCACCTGGCCTGAAGCTTGTAGAAGGTCCCTGTGTTACACTGTTTATTATAACCACACATCTAGGAATTTTTAAATCTGAATATTGTTTTGTAAGGTAGGTTTGATATTTTATATTCTTCAAAAAACTACACTTTAAAAATACCCTCTCTCTCATGTGTATCGTCGGCAGAGGTACCTCAAAGTTGAGGATGATGTCCATCAGGCGTTGGTCTCCTTCTCCTTCCTCCACTGCCACCATTCCTCTTCAGTATCAAGTTGTTGGGCCTCAAAGGGGCACGCGCCTCGGTGGACCAGGTGGTGACATACTGAATGGCCAGCAGCTTGATCCTCCCAGCTGTTGGTGTCAATGCCTCTGTGCTTGAGGGTGACCTTGAGGGTGTCTTTATACCATTTCCTTTGGCCGCCCTTTGAGCACTGCCCAACAGAGAGCTGGGAGAAGAGAATCTGGTGAGGGAGGTAGTTCTCAAACAACCAGAGACAGTAGCCAGTCCAGTGGAGTTCATTTCTCAAGAGCAAGGCTTTGATGCTGGTGGACGCAGCTTCATGGTGGACGCCCATGCTGGTCCAGCAGTGCTCCCATTTGATCCCCAGGATACAACACAAGTACCGCTGGTGAAAACTCTTGAGGGTCTTAATGTGGCATCGGTAGATGGTCTAGGTTTCACTGAAGTAGAGGAGGGTGGTCAGCATGGGCATAAAACCTTATAAAACCAGGACCTTCATCGGCTTCCGAAGATCTCTGTTTTTGAATACACGGTGTCAGAGTTTGAAGAAGGTGGCACTGGCACAGTTGACCTGGTGCTGGACTTTTTCATCGATGGTAACCCATTGAAAGAGGTGGCTTCTGAGATATGGAAAGTGCTCCATATACTCCAGAGCCTCCCCATCTATGTAGATAGTGCAAGGAATGTTCAGCTGGCTTGGGGAGGGTTGGTGGAGAACCTTCATCTTGGCGACATTCAAAGACAGGCCAAGTCTCTAATATGAAGCATTGAAGAGATCTAGGGTTGCTTGCACATCCTGTGCAGAGTGAGCAATCATGCACCAATCATCTGCCAACTGAAGGTCATAGATGTCCTTAGTGGTGAGTTTCACTTTTTTCCTGGAAGCACCTAAAATTGAAAAGCTTCCTGTCTAGTCGATACTGGATACTGATGCTACATGGTAGATCATCTCAGATGAGGTGGATGATGACGGCCAGGTAGATGGTGAATAGGATGGGGGCAATCATACAACCTTGTTTGACCCCAGTCTGGATGCAGAAGGCATCAGTTTCAGATCTTCCACTCAGGACAGTGGCGGTCATATCAAGCAGGAGTCTCAGCATGGTGACAAACTTCAGCAGGCAGCCAACACATTGGAGAATGGTCCACAGAGCTTCATAATTTAAGGAATCAAATGGCTTGGTCAGGTCAATGAAGGTGAGGAACAGTTCTGGATTTTTCTCCCAACGTTTTTCTTGGATCTGCCTGGCAATGAATACCGCATCCACAGTGCCCCAGCATGGTCAGAAACCACACTAGTTTCCAGAAGAATCTCCTTGGTGACGGGGTGAAGTCAGTTCAAGAGGATGCAGGCAAGGATCTTCCCTGAAATGGAAAGGAGGGAGATCCCCCTGTAGTTCCCCACAGTAAGATTTATCCCCCTTCTTGTCGATGGTCACAATGGTTGTGTTCTTGAGATCCATGGGGATATCCTCTTCATTACAAAGGTGGAGAATAAGCTGGTAGAATCATGATGAGAGCCAAAAGCCACCAGTATGGTAGAACTCTGTGGGTATACCATCTGGCCTGCAGGCTTTGTTGGTTTTCATCTGTTGAATGGCCTGCTTCAGCTCTCTGATAATTAGTGGATCACTGAGGGAATCCACTACAGGACATTGCAGGATGACTTGGAGGGTCTCCTCTGATATGGTTAACTCCTAGTTAAGGAGGAGTTTGAAATGCTCCTTCCAATGCAGATGGATGGCATCATTGTCCTTGCAGAGCTGGGAGCTGCCCTGTGATCAAAGGGGTTTTTTTACCAATGGAGCAGGGTCCGTAAGTTGTCTTGGTAGCCTGAAAGATGTTATGCATGTCATGCTGGTCAGCATAGCCCTGGATCACACGCACCTTCACCACCCACCAGTTGTTCTTCAGGTCACGGATACATTACTGGACCTCAGCCTTAAGCTGCTGGTACATTGCCATCTTTTGCCAAGTTTGTGAATAGCTTTTCCAGGCAATGAAAGCTGCATGCTTCCACTCAAGGAGATCACAGATCTGAGTGTCATCGGCATTAAACCAGTCCTGGTTCCATCATGATGTCAACCCAATAGTCTGAGTGCAGGTGTCTTGGACAGTGGACTTGAGTTGCTCCCAGTGTGCCTGGATGAAGATGTCATCAGCGGTAGGCACTTGCTCCAGTGCACTGTACAACTGGGTTGGAATTCCTGCTGTCCAGGGTCCTTCAGAGTTGCAAAGTTCCTGTCTCTGGGCAGTCTTCTGGTTTCTTGGCACCAGGTAGATGTTCATCACTGAGTTCACAAGTTGGTGGTCCATCCAGCAGCCTTCAGGTCCCTCAATGGCACTCATGATGAACACATCTCTTGGGTCTCTACCTCAGGTGATGATGTAGTCCAAGAGGTGCCAGTGCTCTGGCCTCAGATGCCTCTACGTGGTCTTGAGCTGGTCATTCTGGCAGAAGATGTTGTTAGTCATGATCAGGCCATGCTGGGCACATTTGGTCAGGAGCAGAATACTGTTGGCATTGGCCTTCCCCAAGCCATTCTTAGTTTCACTCCAGATTTGATGGTCACGTCCAATCTGGGCATTGGAAGTCACCCAGAGAATGACCTTGTCATCCCTGGGGATGAAGTCAAGGGCATGGTCAAGATTGGAGTAGAACCTTTCTTTAACTTCCTCATCTGAATCCAGAGTCTGAATGTATGTGCTGATGACAGTGATGCATTGGTTTTGGCTGAGCTACAGGCAAAGGGTCATCAGCCTTTCATTGTCACCCACAGGGAGCTCAGGGAGCACATCAGCGATCTTGTTCCTGACAGTGAAACTAACTCTATGGATATGGGGTCACTGTCTGGTTTCCCTTTCCAAAAGAAGGTATACCCTCTGCTGACCACCCTCAGATGGCAAGCCATATTTTGGTGAGAGCAGCAATATCACTGTTGTACCTCGCTAACTCCCAAGCTGCAATGGTGATTTCATCTTTCCGGGCAATTGCTCTTTGGGTTGTCAGTGAGCTCTCAGCTTCAGAACATTCCAGGTTCTGAAGTTTAGCATTTTGTTATTTTGACCACAGGAATGGTGATCCTGCTGGGTGTGGTTTCCCAGCCAGCAGAGCTAGGACAGCTTATTTTTGGGCACCTCTTCTAGCCCCCTCCCCATCAGGGTGAGCAGAGGGTATCCTAAAAAGGTCTGTTCAGTTGCAGATGCAGCTGCTGAAGGACACCCCTGTCCTGATGTAGGTGCCCAATGACCATTGCACATGCATTACCTGTGTGCAGATTTTTGACTGGGGGCCTCCAGGTATCACAGCCCTGCCCCTGTCACCAATCCTCCATCACCACATTGTCATTCTTTGTCTGGAACATCTCCCTTGGCTTTACAACCAGGGGTGACCCTACCACGAGCATATGCTCCAGATGGCATCACTCTCAGGGTCATTGGAACACGCAAGCCTCTCTACCACAACAAGGTGACAATCCTCAGAGTAGTCATGCACATATTGAAATAATGTGAATACAGTAGTGCTAACCAATTTAATTAATTTGTTTAGCCTCATTTATCACAGGACATATATATCAAAAGGTAGGTAAGAAGTAGATATATAGGCAGATAGGTAGACTGATTCCTAGGAGATTTACTTGCCTCCTTTATGGGTCCAGGAGCAGCAGTCTGTCAAGCTGCCTGCTGCAGATACTTTTCTTTCTTTGGTGTTTGAGAAGGGTGTGGGGGAAAGGGGGCAAGAGTGGGGCATTATGAAATGCTGGAGAAAAGAAAGACCCCCTGTAACACTGTTTGGACATTACATACTAAATGTTGTGCTGGAGAAATTCTTGTTTCCTCATGGAATGTTTCAGTAGCACTTGTGCTGCTTGGAGTCCTTGTGCCACTTTTGTCATACTAGAGGTAGGATGCTCATTTGTATACCAGGATTTTGGAGTGCTATAAGGACTCTAAAATATGATATTCCCATCAATATTTTAAGATTGCAAATGGACAGTAATTAGAAAGGGTAACCACATGGTTTTCACTACCTTCTATAAACATTTTAATGATCTATGCCTACGCAAAATGTTAAAAAGTAATGTCAAATTATTCCCTTAGAAGTGGTTGTGTTCTAGTGATATTGTAGCCATGATAGTCCAGGAATTATGCAATTGGCAAGGCTAGTTGTGGTACCTGATAAAGAATGTTTTGCATTCAAAAGCATTTGGGATAGTTTAGGTCTATCCCAATCATGCAGTTGGCCCCGTATCACCCACAACAATCCTTGCCTCTCCCTCAGATGTCAGTATTCAGTAAATATTCTTATTAGAATCTTCTCTTTTGTCTTTCAGAGACTAACCACACAAGAAAATGCAGGATCTTAGTACTATCTACACTACTACTTGTTGGTCACTGATGGACATGGAAGAAAACAAACAAACAAAAAATGTTGCTTTATCAGGACTGGAGCCATGTCAGTCTGGCCTGGCTCCCCAGCATCTGTATACATTGTGCACTTCAGCAAGGCTTTTTGGCACTTTTAGCCAATAGCTGATTCAATCAAGCTGTTAGACAAAAGCACCAAAAAGTCCCACTGAAACATGTGATCTATACAGATGCTGGGTGAGCCAAGTCAAACTGACATGGTTCCTCTTCTAGTCATGCATTGCGCTCAGTGCACGGGTGCACCAAGTTGAAAGTAAAGCACTGATTTCCCCCCCACAACGTCTGTCACCAGCCGTTGTTCCAAACAAGAAGTGTGTACAGATACCTTAAAATGGCAACAGCAGGTGTTCTGACAAATGTTACATGTTCCGTAGTTGTGGGATGGCGCACCTCATTTTGTAGCAACTGGAAACCAAACACTTTTTGGCAAAATACTGTTTATATGCCATATCAGCACAACAACACTTTTATTTTATTTTATTTGGCTTTTAAATTTCACTTAAGGTTTTCCTATTTTTACATAATCTGATAACGATCAAGTAAATGAAGAAATAGCATGATTAATGCATTTCTTATGAGTCATATTAATTACATTACTTTTCATCACATAAGCAAATGTTTGCAACAAAATCATGTTCAAAAGAGAAGGCTGTCATATGTTTCAAAGACACTTTCATGAACTGATATATTTATTAGAATATTAAAACATTTTAGGCAAAGTGTTAGTCTACAAAATAATTTCATGCATGAGAGTAATCACTTTCAAGATATCTAAACATCTTCCTTGAAGAATAATTCTTAGCTCACAATTCACAAGTTCTCTACAGAAAATATTGCAGTGTATGAACTAATAAGAAGCCAATGTCAGGATATTCATGGCTTACTAACAAGCATAGCAGGGATGGACAGAGCTAATTTAACTCTGCCCCGCTGAGTCACTTTAGCTGTCCATCTACACAGAATGAACCTAATTAGTTGGTATCAAAAATACCACAGCTTGAGCAATGGGTAAAATTTATGAGTAAAAAAAGGAATCCCATTAGGATGAGACATTCTAATTTCCATTTACTAAACATTAAGTGCAATATTTTGTTCCAGATTAACTAACGACTAATGAATGCCTTATTTAATAGTATTCTCATAAACTTGGAGTGAAGAATTCTTTCTGAGTGCTCAGTAATATCTTTTCATTTGAAATTCTCCCATAATAAATTATACCATAACGTGCTTCCACCTGCATATATAATGGAATATTCAACTATAAAACACCATATTAAAGTAACATTAATGGTCTGTCTTCAACCCTTAACACATAAAAGTAGGAACAAAAATCCATGCTGACACACTGGTATTGGCTTTTGCTATTGTGCACACATAAAAAAACCTTCCATCAGACACAATGGTTTAAATTAAAATAAGAATATCAGTCCAGATTTTCAGCCTTGACCCCAAGTGTCCTTGCTGCAGTAGGTTTAAATAGACTCCTTAGCAATACTTTAACAGTTTTTGTACTTATATCTCTCTAACTTGAAGGAGAAGGTGTGGCCATAAAGAAGAAGAAAAAATGTGCAATTTCCTCCTTTTCAGCTGTATTAAAATTCCGATTTTCTCTATAGTCAGTAAAAATCTAAATGTACCTCTTAGTTAGGATATAATTCACCAAGAATATTATAAAGGCATAGGTATCATAAATCCCAACAGCTGCTTTAGCTTGTTCAAGTACTGCAGGCTTGTACAAATATCAATTTAAAGTACGTCTTAATCTGTGTTCTCACCTGGTTTTAGCTAAAATTTTTCACCTGCATTTGGAGGCTCTTTATGCCATACTTAATCTAGCTTACCTGGCTCGATACTAGTTAGAGCCCAAACTTCACTGCAACTCAGACTGGATCCCAGCCATTTTGCACCAAAGATGCAGGTGTGCTCACTCAAGTTCTTACGGTTTTCCAACATCCTTCCTATAGTTCCACTAAAGGAAAGGCAGTTCCTCTCCCTGCTACCCACATTTTACTGTTGTTCTTTTGTGTTTAAGAGTTCTTCTGTTTTTATTACTGCATACAAGGAAGTCTTATGGGGGAGAGCATGAGAATAAAGGAAATGCTTGTAAAAAAGAAGCTCCGGAAGCAGTGCTGGGGTGGTGAACAGAATGGTTTCCAGATTTGAGTGGGTACTGCAAAAGCAGGACATGAAGATTTCATTGAGTAATAACATAATAAAATAATACGAACTTTCTTGGAAAGTCATTTTTGTATAACCTTTACATTCTTGAATAATCACTGGTGACTATCACTGCTGCCGTTACAGTGCTGGAGAGCCCCAAATGTCATTTATCACATTCAAGAAAGTTGATATGGAGAGTTAAGAAGAGGGTGAATGGACAAATTCAATTACACTGGAGGGTCATTTTGATTTTCATGTCTACCCTCTGTAATTCTATTTGCTACAAAGTTCATATATTAAATATACAATGTGTTTAATGAATATCTATTCACATAAAGGCATGATTAAATTGTGTTAAGAAGTTAATTTCATAAAACATATAACTATTTTTAAAACAAGTTTTCTATTCTGTTTGTAGCAATCCTTTGGAAACTTAAATCTATTTCTTTACCAAATTATGTCCCTGTCTTGCATTTGAACACATTGGTTGGCTATAATAGGTTTGCTCATGAGTGTCAGGCTTCTGGCATTGATCTTTTTTATAATAGAAAAGAGAACACTGAAGCATTTGTTCCCGAGGGTGAAAAACACGTATAAAGAATTGCATGGTCTTTGAGAAGAACTATATAAAAAAGGAGTTGGATCAGAACTGTTGTCAAATCAAACACGACAGTATCCCTTTTCCACTCATGACACAAACTGTCAGAAGCTGCAGCAAAATTCAGTTTTGTTGAATAATCTGTCTTTGACTCTCAGTTATAAAAAAATAAATGTTAAATGTTTAGAATTAAGACAAAATACCCATTTTGGAAGAAAGAGTGTAAAGGATATTTTTGGTTCCAATTTCTCTTTTTTCTGTGGATTTGTGTCATGACCCTGTTAAATCTCACCTATTATTAAATAACATTTAGAGCACCATAAATTGGACTTTGCAGCAAACTAGAGAGAAAATATTTTTGTATATAATATTTTTGGTTTCTTTTAAAGAAAGGCCTATTACTAAATATTACCACCTTAGAATAGTTTTGCAGTGCTTCTTATCATTGTTTCGCAGAAGTTCATATAGGTTGACAGCTTAAACCCATGAATACAGTATTATCTCCACTTCAAAGATGTGAAATGACCAATTTTCACACAGGCAATCTGTGGCAAACTAGAGAAAAACATTCCCAGTTCTCTCAATTCCTAGGCTTCTTTTCTTAGCCACCTTTTTAGTGTGGTTATTAAAATTACACATAATCACACTGAACATTCAAAAGCTTTAACTTGTCTTTTGTACACCAGTCCAGTTTCAACCTATACAGCAGAAATCTGACTTACTCATCTCCCCTCCCTCATACTCACATGCAGGCTACTAAGCTTTACATAACACCATATCCCATACAGGCCACTTTCCTATTCATCTATCCATTATCTTCTAGGGAAAAATATCAGTATACTGCATGTGATAGTCCAAAATTAGCTTTGACCCAAACCTACATCCAATATCTAAGTTTGAACAAAAAATCATACACTCTTAGTCTTAACATCAGATACCTCGAGAATGCTTTCCAGAATTAAACCCCATTCTTCCATTCATAGTCATCTTTAGATGAGAAGAAACCCCTACAAAATAAAGATCCATGTCCACAGTGCACAGATTTGGTCCTCATCATAAAAGTTTGTTACTTGTATAGATATATTTATGCTCCGTCTCCCTAACAAACAGTCCTCAATTACCAACCCACTTTCTATTCATATAAGAATTGTGATGATACTTTAATATACATAAACCTCCTTAATAGTTCAATTCTGTACCATTCAAAAAGCTGGAGGTGGAATTTACCAAAGTTACATGGTTTTCTATAAGTGTTGTAGTTTAGATTGACAGCAAACAGAACACACATTTGCCTTTTGGTGGGAGGCAAATCTTAAACTGGGTTCTGCCACTTTAAACCAGTCTGTGAATGCTAAACTTCTGTTCTGTTACAGGTATAGCCTGGTTTTCGATCACTTATAGTACCTGGCCCAGATGTTCCTCCACAGAGTGGTGTCTTCACTACACTACCAAGCAGAATTGAGATCAATGTACCCAAAGAAGCTTTACACCCTAACAAGATTTCAAATTAGTATAATTTTAATGGCATATAAATTAAATACTTAGATCAACTTCTTCTTAAAAATATTTCCTTACTCTGAGCATATCTGGCATTTTTGAGGGAAAAAAGAAGAAGTTGTTATAAGAAGGAGATCTAGTCAGCTTATAACAGAATCAAACTGTAATATTAACAATGGAGCTATACTGACAGGTCAGTAATTAAAACTAACATGTAAACCCTGGGATTTCTTCAAACAAAACTAATCTTCCCATCTTCACTTTTTTCCATAAATCTCTCCTGAAAAAACACATATCCCCTATAGATCTTTTTTCTAAAATGAAATAATCAACCCCAAAATGCAGGGTGCCTTCGGCCAAAAAGTGTTCAGATGCTTCATAATTAGGGATAATTATTCCCAGCTTGTAGCATGGGAAACAAGCAGGAGGAACTTACCCTCCTGCTAGCTGACACCAACACAGACATAGTAGGGCTCACTGAAACGTGGTGGGACCCAATGCTGGGTGGTGAATATCAAGGGCTATAAGCTGTACAGGAGGGATAGGACAGGGAGAAAAGGTGGGAGCGTGGCACTCTACATTAAGGAGGAATACCCATTGTCATCAATTAGCAAAGAATCAGGGGAGGGGCAATCTGAAGTGCTCTGGGTTAGAATACAGGGTAGTCAAGGGGAAAGAGATTTAATGGTGGGGGTCTACTACAGACCGCCCAACCAAGGGGAAGAGCTAGACCAGGAATTCTCAAGTCAGCTCACTGAGGTAGTTAGGTCAAAGGACATGGTCATCATGGGTGACCTGAACTTTCCAGACATCTGCTGGGAAGAGCAATCAGCCAGGTCTGACCGTTCACATAGCTTCCTAGGCCAAATGCAGGACCTCCATCTAACCCAGGAGGTGCACAGCCCCACCAGGGGAGATGCCTTGTTGGACCTGGTCCTGGCCATGGGTGACAACCTGGTGAGGGGTCTGCGGGTGCTCGACCACCTGGGCAACAGCAATCATCACCTGCTGGAATTCATCATCCAGCGCAAGGTGGCAAAGGCCTACAACAAGGCAGAAGTCCCAGATTTCAGGAGGGCAGACTTCAATGAGCTAAGGAGAATAGTTGGGGAAGCACTGAGGTCCCGTGGGGGGGAAGGGAGCCAGGTGTCCATGAAGAGTGGTTGCTCCTTAAGGAGATGATCCTCCAAGCCCAAAGGGAGATCAAAGGGGGCAGGAGGGCACAAAAGCCCCCATGGCTCACCAAAAGCATCCGGGAATGTCTCCTAGCTAAAAGGGAGGTGTACACCCAATGGAAGGAAGGGGCCATCACTAGGCAGGATTATACTGCAGTTGCTTGGGGATGCAGTGGGGCAGTCAGGCAGGCCAAGGTGGAGATGAAACTGGGACTAGCTTCCCAGACCGAGGACAACAAGAAGTCCTTTTTTTAAATACACAGGGGGTAAAAAGAAGGTTTTGGGTAACATTCAGCCCCTGCAAGACAAGCTAGGAAATTTGGTAGTCACACCAGATGACAAAGCTAACATATTTAATGATTTCTTTGCCTCCATTTTCCTGGGCAGGGACCAGAACAGCCATCCTCCCCCTCTGGGCCCCCCTTAGACTCCAGGGAAGGTGCACCTAGGCCAAGGGTTAGTGAGGAACTAGTTAGGGAACTTCTGGAGGGACTGGATGTATTCAAATCAGCTGTTCCAGACGATCTCCACCCTCGATTACAGAGAGAATTGGCTGAGGTCATTGCGGGACCCCTGGCATGGCTTTA
>NW_017728914.1:12036191-12064179 GCF_001723895.1 Crocodylus porosus
CTTCACAGTCAGGGCGGCTAGAATCTGGAACCAACTCCCAAGAGAAGTGCTGCTGGCTCCTACCCTGGGGATCTTTAAGAGGAGGCTAGATGTACACCTTGCTGAGGTCGTTTGACCCCAGTACTCTTTCCTGCCATGGCAGGGGGTCGGACTCGATGATCTGCTCAGGTGCCTTCTGACCCTAGAAACTGTGAAACTATGAGAGGTTCAAGTGAATTTCAACCACCTCTACACAGGTATCACAGGAAGATTAAAAAGATGGAAACAAGCCTGAATCCACAATTCAGTCTGAATATCCAAATATTTTGAATAAATTTGACTAGGATGGGCCTAACTTAGCTGGTGGCCTGTAGAATAAATTATTCTATTTTGTAGCATTTCTACACATCCCAGTAGTGTACTAAATGATGTAAAATATTTATCACATGTGGTCTCTTTCTGTGTCTCATGTTCTCTCTAGGAAAAGAAGGAAGTTTTGGTTTATTAGTCAACACACTACTATGGAGTTATGGTTGAGAAAGCAAAGAAACAAGTCGCCCTTTCTCCAAGACCAGAAGGTGATTAACATTTGTGATATTTCTTTGTCAGAGAATGTACCAAAGCTCCAAATTTAAATATCTCTTAGTGTATTTTCACCCTAGATATAAATTAATTGGACCAGCATGTTTCCAAGTAGCAAATAAACAATAACTGAAAGCACTAAAAATGCCATGTTTGTGGCCTTAGTGAATGTACACAGAAAAGTTTGGTGTAGGTCCAGTGCTTATGCAAAGTAGCTAATTTCTAATGTTATTCAATCATTTCATATTTGCTTATTTGTGTAAACTTTTCACATTTTCATGGCAAAATAAGAGTGGAAACTGGATGTTTCACATCTAAGAATGGAAAAAATCAAATCAGAAATTGTTAAGAGAAACTGGCTTCAGCAATTTTGATTGCTGTTATCACTAAACAAACCACCTTCATTTCACTTTGATTTACTCCACCTGTGAGGTATGCAGCATCTTTTTCTTATCTACAAAGAAAGACCCTTTGAAATACAAACCCAGAAGGAGTAGTAGGATGAAGGGCACTCTGCACAACATAAATGGAGCCCGTGTAAGTTTTTGTCCTGCTGGAGCAAGCTGCCAAATTATCACAGCACCAACCCTACAACAGTCAACAAAACACTTCCATTTTCTAATAAATCTGGATATTATAAATCATTTCATTGCATAAATTCACATTATGACAGTACAGATATACACATATAATATACATGACAAAGTGGTGAAATATAAGGGTGTCAGTTGGTACTTGTTTAGGATGAGAGCATTATTCATGACTGACAAAGTTATGAATGAGCTTTACATATTATTCCAACAGTGTCAATAAAACCTTTACATCACTACACATCTTCTTGTATTTTTCCTATGCCACTGTGATAGCTTGTAGCACTAGGAAGCAGAGATTTAACTGCCTTGCCAAATCCAACCACTAACTTGCAAACATTAATATGAGCTGGAAGGAGAGCACCTTCAATTTATCTACTCTGTATGGCCTTCTTGGATTGAAAACTACACGGTGAACGGTGGGCAGGGGGAGGAAGGGGGTGAATCTGAATTCTGCTTATGGATTCACAATTGTGGGAGCTAGTGCCCTAACGCATGTACATTACCCTTAGGAAGAGTAGAATGGCAATGCCATGCTGGAATCAAACATATAAAGGAAATATGTCACAAGGGGGAAGATGAATCATAATCCCACATTATCTGTGGAACTCCTCTTTCTAAACCTAGTAACTCAATATTTCTACATGGAGGGCTGTCTTCAATCTTCAGTGTGGACATCTGTAGTAAGAGTTAGTGTCCCACCTAAAATTCTCAGCTATACCCACCACTGATAGCTGACTGTGAGAAGTTACCTCCTCCTCTTTTATAAGATGCACCAATTATAGGTTCCCCAGCACAATTTATATATGCTTAGAGCCCATTTTAGGACTAGGTCTGGTGTGTTTGCCTGCTGGAAGGTAGAACCAACAAAGCAAGAAAAGCTGTTCATGTAAGCAGAAAGATCCAGGGAAACAAAATTCGAAACAGCCTTCAAAGGAAGTTGCTCTCACAAAACCTTATTCATTTAAAAAAAACAGAAAACAAACCAGAAGTTTCTGCAAAACCAGAATACTTGTATTAGACAGAGCATTGAATTCTGCCTTTAAAGGCAACTATCTATGCCTAGATGGGATGTCTGGATGGAGTACTATGCAGCTCTTGTTGAACAGCCACTTCATAAACACCTTAAGGACCGAGCGATCACTAAACAGTACACAAACAGCTCTAAAAGACTGGAAGGCCTGTGAAGATGCTCTTCAGGTCTCATAATCACAGTGCAGTTCTACTTAGGTGGAAGAGGTTCCAATAATCAGGACCACATAATACCATCTCCCAAAGCCTGTGCACAGACAAATTATACCAGATACTATGGACTATGTAAGACGTGGACACAGTTTGTCAACAATATTTAATTTGTGCTGCAGGAAAGCCTGTTACAGTTTAAATTAACAATAAAAGACTAAAGTAATTGTTCTCCAGTGGGATTACCATATTTATTTCAATATAAAACAAGTTTTTTCCCTCTCAATCAGCATAGGGAAAAAAGATCATCATCTTATATTTGCACACAAGGAAACCTAATTAAATATATTGCCAGTCATTAAATTGCTACTAAAAGCAGCATGTGCTCAATAATGGAAACCAACTATTAAATGGATCAAATGCAGCCAGGACTGAGCATGACTATAAGACATATGGCCCATATTGGGAAAACATGCTGATGAACCTTTTTTAAAAAATTTTTTAAGGAAATTTTTTTGTCCCCCAAGTCAAATCAGCCAAATCCCAAATTTGTGAGTCATTCAAGAACCATATGTGCCCTTTCTACTGGGAAGCATCTTCCACCCCTGCCTAGGGCTTCAGATGCTTCCAAATCCTTTGGCTGGCTTGGAGTTCAGATGCTCCTGAGTTTTGCTTGCCCTCAGCCATATGGCTGCAGGAGCAAGCTAGTCATCCATTTCCATAACATCAGCATATTGCCAAGATCTCAGTAGGAGTGAAAGTGGGAGGCGAATTATACATTACCTGAGTCAGGTTACTAGCCCCTGCCAAGAAACTTACTTTCCACTGCCAGTAGGAAAAACAGCTTGGTCATGGTATTTCCCCTGCCAAGTAAGTATGATGAAGCTGCTTTTTATTTTTTTTTCTGTTTTTTTTTGCACCGGTCCTGGAAGCACTGCAATACCAGGTCAAGGCATGGAGTGGATGGAGCAAGCTCCGGTTCCACCACCCAACACCAAAAAGAATCTGCTCAATATAGACCTCAGATGGAGGACATATCAGAGACAATCACCTGCCCTGGGCAAACCACCTGGGTGATCATGGTGTCACCTCTCACTACACTTGATCTGGACCAAAAGGCCGAGAGTAAGTACGATGAAACTAACACAATGACAGGTTAGTGGAGCCTATCTATAAATGAAGACCTAGGAGTGGTTACACTCAGTACCCCTCAGCACCACCAGTTTTTTAAGTTATGGTGAACCACTATATTGAAAACATTTTGACTTCCTCTGTACTCCCAAAGCTGACGTGTGCCTTACTTGCCCATTTCCAACAAATTCTGTTTCTTCAACAGCTTTAAATGTGTTGCAAACATCACCAAACAGGGCCCCAAACAGTTCAGTGAGTACCCTCTGTCATTCCCTCTCAAGCCTGGCACATATGTTTAGTGTGACCCCACCCTCCATGAGGTAGAGGGAGACCAGGTTGCCCTGAGCCTCACCTGCAAATAAATTTTTGGAGGGTCCCAGGAATCATGACAAGAATACCCAATTCCAGTCATGAGTGGGGGGTCTAATTAGCACATGGATCCTCTGTAGGGTGTATTTCAAGTACACACACATACTGAGCTGTGCTGAGCTATGTGGTCACCACGGCTTGAAACGCTGCTGGGCTCAGCCCAATGAACTATATAGTAAATCAGAAGCATTTGACTTTGGATGACTATAATGCATAGTTTGACTGGCATGAAAAAACCATAACCACCAATGTGGTTTTCCTACTGGCTAGGGAAATCCATGAACATTGCAGGGGGTAGTACTCTGACTGAGGTAATTCATAGTTAGCATTACCTAATCTTCCAGTGGGAAGATTCTGGTGGTACACTGATTTTTTGGAAATGGAAGACTCCTCCCTAGCTTGCTCATGTAGCCATGTGCCTGAAGGAAAGTGAAACTCAGGGGCATTTGAGCTCCAAGCCTCTAGGCTTGGGATCCATGTAGGATGCCTGCCAAAGGCTTTGGAAGCATCTGATACCCCAGGCAGGCGGGGAGGATGCTTGCTGGCAACAGGGCCACATGGTTTTTGAACAGCTCAGGGATCTGGAACTGATTTGCTGATTTGACTTGAGACACAAAACATTTCCTTAAAAAAAAATAGTTTGGGCTAGCAGTCTGCTATGAGGACGAGCTTGGAGGTAAACTGCTAGCTTAAGGGGCCTGGGAGCAGGCTACAAAGGTTCCAGCCCAGCTGCAAGTGGTAACCCTAATTACAGGCTGTTCAGGAAGACTGACCTAGCTGAGGAGGATAAGTAGCAGGCACAGGAAATCTAAAGGATTCCAGGGAGGGGAAGCCAGACAGACTCCCAGAAAAAAACAGGGGGCTCCAGGGGAAAAAGCCAGGGAAGAGAGACAGCTGGGGTCAGATGGAATTTAGAAAAGAGAAACACAGCTAAAGAAACTCCCAGAGGGAGACCTGCAAGAGGCAGAGATCTCAGGAAGTGAGATAGACCTGAGAGAGTAGAGTCAGGATCCTGAGAGCTGGAAGCTAGAAGATAGAAACTGACAGCTGAGAATGAAGTCAGAGACCAGCTGAGAAGGAGGACTGTGTGCAGGCTGAGCAGCAGGAAACCTGAGGCTCCTTCTCAGAGTCTGGGAAAGATTCAGCACCATGAGTTAACCCTTGAGGGACTGGATGGATGGTTGATGCTGCGCGCGGACTGAGTTATGTGTCTGTATGTGAAACAGAAGACTGTTTGAGAGAGCAATCCCCAGACCCTCTTCGGTCCTATCTGTAAGTAGGTACAAAAGTGCTGCTTAAAAGTGTGTTTATCAGAGGTTCACTGATATATCAGTCCATGGAATATTGGCACCAATAAAAGGAAAATTGACATTATTGGCAATCTGCTTTTTTTTTTTTGACTAATATGACTGATAATGTCACCAATAAATGCCATGAGTACGCACACAGAAGCAGCATACACGTGACCAGCAGTGCAACCCAGCAGCTGGAATAGCAGTGTCCAGTTGGTAAGTACATTAGGTGGAAGGGCTGTGGGGGAGGAAAGAGGAATGGGGGGGGGGTCTGATCGAGGCCCCCGTGGTAAGGGAGGGAGTAGGACTGGGGCAGGGTAAGGCACTGCATAGCTGGGGTGAGGTAGGGTGGAGCTGGCAGCTCATCCAGGTGGTATGGGGGTGGGGAGGGAGGGGTGGCTCCTGCTGCTGCGCACATCCCCGGGTGAGACATGGGCGCACATGTGTGGGGTGAGGGCAGGCTGCCCACTGCTTGCCTGTGTTTGGGGGCTGTGCTCTTTATGGCATCTACACTTGGGCTGGGGGGAGGGATATGGGGAGGCTAGAGCCACTGCTGCAGCCCCACCCATAGCCTCCTTCCCAGTGCCACTGTTTCCCATGCTGGCCCAAGTGCAGCCAACAGGAAGAGCCCAGTACAACCAAGAAGTGTGCAGTGGCAGCCTGCTCTCACCCTACACACAGATCCCGGAGGCACATATCCACCATGCCTTCCCCTGGGGTGCAGGCAGTGTTGGGAGCTGCCCCTCCCTTGCACCCCATGGACAAGCCGCTTGCTCCATCCTGCAAGCTGCCCTAGCTGGGCAGCACCTGCTCCAGCCTAATTGCTCTCACTATGGAGGGTTTGATCTGCTCCCCGCCATGTCCTTTTCTTCCTCCCCCATCCCTTCCCCCCAAAAAACTTACCAGCCACTGCTCTGAAAGCTGCCGGGCTGCATATCGGCAATCAGATCAGTATCGGCTAATATAGCTGGTAAATAATCAATCATCGGTAGCACCCCTAGTGTTTATGGAGCACCTATGTTAACTCTTGTAGCAGTTTCAAAAAAGGTAAAAATGCCTTGATTCTGCACGATATAAGTCTATGAATACCCAAAGTACAAATTCAGTTTGTTAATTTTTCCCTCACTTCTGTGTGCTCAGGGAGAGCAAGGTCTGACAGTAAGTGGGGGGAAGAAATGGCTGCAGGAAAAGGAAGTTGGGGAAAGGGAGCGAAGGGAAAGGGGGCTACTTGAACTCCTCCCTTTCCACCCAAAGATTTATTTTCCCTTCTGGAGCAGTGTATGGGGGACAACTTCAAGGCAAACCTCCAATAATTAGATTCTATAGCTGGAATATCATAACAAAGTATGTACATTTTTCCATATATCAAATCTCATTATTGGGGGGGGTTATATGTTCAGGATTGCCATATATTCAAGTAAATGCACTATACTACTTGATGTTCTTGCTGAGATCAAAAGCTAAGGTAAGAGGAAGGTTCTCTGCATTCTCCAACAGAAAAAGTTACAGCGTTTTTATTAGACTATTTAGCATTATTCAACTCACCTTTAACAAAACTACTGGATCTGGAAACACTACGAAAGGAAGATAAAGGTCAAGGCTTAATGTTTCAGGGCCCCTCTACATGTGCAGGTAAAGGCGCAACAGGATCTAATGCATAATCCACACAATCATGCCTCAATGCAACATGTACATGGCAGGACGAATGATTGTGGGATCATGATTATATACCACTGCACCTTATTACCAGTAGAGGTGCACTGATATATTGGTTGTACATTGGCTCAGCATCAATAAAAGGAAAATTAACATAATCAGCTTTTTTTTGGCCAGTGTAGCCAATAATGCCACCAATAAATGCTACATACGTGTGTGCAGCCACAGCCAGGAATGCAGCCTGGCAGCTTGCACAGCAAGCTTATCTAGGTGGTAAGTCTGTTGGGGGGGGGGAGGGCGCGGGAGTAGGGAAGGTGTGTGGAGGGAGCAGATTGAGGCCCCTATGTTGAGAGAGGGAGTGGGGCAGGGGCAGGCTCTGCCCAGCCAGGGTAGTGAAGGCAACCTTGGGGCTAGGTGCATGGGTGAAGCCATGGGTGGCTCATCCAGGGGACCCTGGAGGGAAGAGGGCAGCTCTCTGCCCCTGTATGCACCCTCAAGAGAGGTGGGGGGGGCATGTGCCCACTCAGGGCAGGCAGGGGCAGGATGGACAGTGGTGACACTGGGTGGGGTGACTATGGGGTGGGTTACAGCCACTGCAAAACTTGCTGTAGCTTCCTGTAGTCACCACCACCTGCCCACCCGCCTGCCTGCCTCAAGCACAGCCCCAGATCAGCCCCTTGCCAGGAAGAGGCCAGTGCAGCTCCCAGCCCCAAGCTCGCCCTTATGTCACACAAAAATCCGGGAGGCACATGCCCCCCCACCTCCCCTGGGGGTGTGTGCAGCAGTGGAGAACCCCCCCCCCACTCCCCAGATGGGCTGTCCGCAGCTCTGCCCTGCACCCCAACCCGGGATTGCATTCACCACCCTGGCTAGCCAGTGCCTGCCTTTTCCCCTGCCCCACTCCCTCCCTCACCTTGGGGGCCTCAATCTGCCGTCCCCACACCCCATCCTTCCCCCATCTGCCTTCCCCCCAGAGACTTACTGGCTAGATGTTCCTCTCCAAGCTGCAGCACTGCATATCAGCTATTAGATCAGTATCGGCTGATACAGCTGGTTAATAATCAGCCATCAGTATTGGCTAAAAAGTCTTTACTGGTGAACCCCTAATCACCACTGCAGAATACCATTGTGTCTTATCACAATTCCAGGCTCCCCCACTCCAGCTACCCCTCGGTTGATGGGACTCCTAGCCACAGGAGAGCACTTGCCATTCAATTAATGGCTTGACTAGAACATGCTACAAAGTTATTACACATTTTTTAAATAACTTATTTTAGCTTATTGCTTGTTTTATCACAACCTTAATTGGTTAAATGTGTAGCTGGGTTACAACTTAAAGCATGCTTACCTGGTTAATCATGCCTTATGTGCAACATGTAGCACAGGCCAACGACACACTTAAGTCAGGTTAAAGATTCACAGAAGGGACCTCAACAGATCATCGAGTCTAAACCCCTGCCTAGGCAGGAAAGAGTGCTGGGGTCAGATGACCCCAGCCAGATTCTTATCCAATCTTCTCTTAAAGACACCCAAGGTAGGGGAAAGCACCACCTCTCCTAGAAGACCATTCTAAATTCTGGCCACCCTTACCATGAAGAAGTTCTTCCTGATGCCCAACCTAAATCTGTTCTCTGTCAGTTGAGACTACTGTTCCTTCTTAGCCCAAAAGGCACCATGTTGAACAGAGCATCTCCGATCCCTTGTTGCATCACACTAATGAATTTGTAAGGTTGCCACAAGATCACCTCTCAGCCTTCTCTTGTGGAGGCCGAAGAGGTCCAAGTCCCTCAGTCTCTCCTCATGGGGCTTGTATGGTTAGGGCTGTAAAACCCTAACCATACAATATGCTATATGTACATTTGTCAGTTCAAATAAATACATTTATCTTATTTTCCTAGTGACAATGAATATAAACTACAGCATGAAGATCTATAGTTCTGTACATGTCACTGGCGCAGCACCTTAATCAATTTACAGCCTTAAACACAGATGATTTGACCCCCTATGCTTATAGAAAGTGCACCAAAAGAAAGACCTTTTAAACATTTAGATGTAACAAAACTTCTTTCAAGACAAACATGGAACTCTCATTACTGTTAACCTAAATTGTATTGTTTTATACATTTTGATTTATCAAAAAATACCTATCCATAACTCCAAAAGTCTCTACAGCTAAGTGACAAAAATAAGAACAAAGTACAAAATATAAAAACCAAAAATGGCTGAGGTGAGAAAAATACATACTTTTGAACTCTAATGGGCCATGAAATTATGTTTTGAGACAGGGCCATGTTTGCAACTTAGATGCGGGCACACAACTAAGATTCATAAGCCTCAATTCTCTTGTACATTTGTAGGGGTTTGGGTCCTCTAAATTTGATATGTACATTACTTCATATGCACACTTTAAAATAGGAGCAACGATTTATACCTTCACTTTGTGACGTGATAGAAGATTGTAAGACTGTAAATGCAAGCAGGTTTGTACAAATGCCCTGTGTTTATAATAATAAAATATCATGCACTTGAATGGCCAAGGCAGGCTGAATCCAGCTGATCTTGTTGGAAGAACAGTCCTGTATCTGGATGGAAGACCACCTTAGAATCCCAGATACTACAGATACAAATTAGTATGTTATACCTGAATATTTGGTGAATACTAGACCATAGAAATTTAGTGACGAAACTTCATTTTGTCCTATTGCTCATGAAACAATGGACAAAAGCAGAAGGAAGGCTATAAACTACCATATTTACTCAAATCAAAGATGAGGGGTTTTCCCCCATATTTAACAAGGGGAAAAAGCCCCTCATTCTGGATTTGATTACAAGGCAGTAGGATGACAGACATGGCTGCTGCCTGTCCCCCCACTACCTCTGCCCCGCTCCTTCTCCCACTCACAACATCTCTCCCCACCATGTATAGAACCCTTGTAGGGGTCTTAAATTTTGGGTCACCTTGGATTTGGATAAATACAGTATGTGCCTGGCCAGAAAACTGACTTAAGTAAGGTCATGCATGTTTTTTAAATATAGTTTTATAACTCCATGAAGTCAGTCCTGCTAAGCTGACAGAGCATGTACATATCACTCCACTTGTGCTGGCTGGGAGCTGAGATGGCTAAATGTGGAGCCTCTTATTGGACGTCTTGGTGGATTTTGCATGACTTTCCAATACCATGCATCAAGGGATATTAAGACAGCTCCAATGAAACTGGTTCTGATCAGCATCTTCCTCCCATAGTGTCATTCTCTTTATTTTTTCTGTTAATTTACCTGCCCATTTTTGAATGCCTACAGTCCTCTATGATAATCTTTCCCACTGCCCACCAGTATGAATTCTGAAGGGTGCTCTAATATGATAGAATCCTTCTTCTTTATGAACCATGCCATTCCTTTCTATCGATACCACCTGACTAATAAGAGGAAGAAGCAGAGATACTAGGCAGCTGTGGAGGAAGAACAGGCAAAAGAATCAGTGGCTGCTATAGCAAACAGGAGCCATGGGTTGAGAGACATCTCCACACCACATGAACACTAGTTCTAGGCTTAAGATACTGGAACAGACTTGTAGAAAAATATTGTTTTGTAGATTTGAAATGATCAGCAGTAACTTAAAAAATATTTAATTAGACAATAGCAACTTTTTCTTTAGCTGTGTACTGAACTGGCTCCTGATTTTGAGGCTAGGGAGAGAAGTTACATATAAACCAGATTAAGTCATCAGAAAATGTTTAAAAACCATAACAGAACAGAAGTTCAGTGCACATAAACCCGTTCCAAAATGGCTGAAACTGGTTTAAGATAAACCTGGTTGAACATAGCAATCAGACTTAACTGATTAGGGTCAAACCAGTTTATGAAATTTCTGTCCCAACCCCTTCCTGGTTCAAGTTGAATCAAAATCCACCAGCATCCCAGTGTGCTTTCCAGGCCTGGGCTGGGCTGTGACATCATGCCCAGGGATCCAAATTTTATGTTTCCCACAGAAAAACTGAGAAAACCATGAAAACTGAGAGTCCAGAGGAGAGCCACGCGCATGGTCAGAGGTCAGGAAAACAGATCTTACGATGACAGGCTGAGAGCCATGGGACTCTTTAGCCTGGAAAAGCGCAGGCTCAGGGGTGATCTCATGGCCACCTATAAGTGTATCGGGGTGACCACCAGGATCTGGGGGAACGTCTGTTCACCAGAGCGCCCCAAGGGATGACGAGGTCGAACGGTCACAAACTCCTGCAAGACCGTTTCAGGCTGGACATAAGGAAGAATTTCTTTACTGTCCGAGCCCCCAAGGTCTGGAACAGTCTGCCAGCGGAGGTGGTTCAAGCACCTACACTGAACACCTTCAAGAGTAAATCGGTTGCTTATCTTGCTGGGATCCTATGACCCCAGCTGACTTCCTGCCCTTTGGGCAGGGGGCTGGACTCAATGATCTCCCGAGGTCCCTTCCAGCCCTAATGTCTATGAAATCTATGAAATCTATGATTTACCATTTTTATTAGAGAAAATGCAGATGTTCCCTCTTAGCAGAAAAAGTCATGGAGTTCGCCTTTTGCAAAGAGCTCTTCAGGCTGGCAGAGCTCCAGCCTGCAAGAGCTGATTGCAAAAAGTGTGGGGAACCTCCAGCCCTGTCCAGGGCAGATGGAGGGGGAAGGATGGGACCTGAGGCTTTTAGACAAGCTCAAGGCTTAGCTCAGACTCACTTTCCTTCTCAAGCCTGAAACATTAGGTAAGCGGGGCTTGTAAGGGGAAACCCTGGAGTGCCTAGGCAGCTGCTTGTGGACTGCCAGTGGTGCTATCGGCACAACCAGGCTTGGTGCCTCTGTGTGCAGCTTTCCTGAAGGGCCAATACTGCCACTTGCAGTCCATGTGCAGCTGGCCAGGCACTCCGGCAGAAAGTGGGGAGGTACTGGGGGAAGCCCTGGAGTGACCACCCAGCTGGCGGTACATAAAACTAGAGCAGCCCTGGAGTGGCCACTACTGCCACCAGCACACCAGTAGAGCCATGCATCCGTGGAGCTGGGCCCATGGAGCTTGCCCACAGAGCCATGCAGCCAGCTGCAGGAAGACAGTGCAGAACACGGCAGGCTGGAGAAGGCAGCGCCGGTGTAGGGGTGGTCTCACACGTGGCAGCCGCCACCACACCACCACTGCCAAGCTCCTCACTGCCTTCCCATAGCAGGCTGCATGGCTCCATGGGCAAGCTCCATGGGCACAGCTCCACAGGCAATCGGCACAGGGCAGCAGTGCCCCTCTGCAGGCCACACACAAGCCAGATGGGGGAGTCATACTGTCTATGTAGTCTTTCTGTCAGCTGCTGTATGGCAACAGAAGCCTTAAGTCAACAGAAACGTGGGGTTTGGTAGGCACAGGGCATTTTGTGTGTGGATACAAGCAAAATTCTGCTGACAAAATTTGGACTCGGTTGACAAAAGATTCTACTATAGAGCAGGCATGAGCTCCAATTAAAAGAACAGGTTACTAACACATTAATCTTCTTCAGAAACCGTATTTGCATAGAAATATTTTTGTCTCTTATTTATTGTCACTTAACTCTCAACTGACATATTGATATTGGCAGATCATGTGTAGTCTAGACAATACAAACACAAACATCCACATAAAGAAGCAAATCATTGTTCATTCTCATTTAGAGCACAAAGAAGACTTGCCTTTGTAATTCACAATAGTGAAAGCTGCTTGGTATTGATTTTATGTTAGGCTGAATTTGTTACAGTTTCCAAATCACTGTCAGAAATAAGTACCAGAGAAAATATTTTCATGGTTGAAATCATACATGTAAAATAGAAATATACTTTTGTTTGAAAATTATTACCAAATACACTCCTCCATGACTTATATCCACCATAAGTTAAATTCTGCAAAATTTAGACACTGAACTGGTAAGATGAGATTTTGAAATCCTATATAAAAATAGTATATTCCATGATAGCTTTCTGCGCACTACTGAACTTGTTTAGGAAGGCATTAATCAAGTAAAAAAGGAGTGGAAGAGGCAATTCTCTGGTTTAAAACAATATGTTATCAATTTCTGTAACTGACATAACTTTCAAAATTTCTATGCATGCATCCAGTCTTAATATGGCTTGCAATACAATGGAAGCAATGGAACTTTTTTTTATATATATACAACCTGCTGCAGATATCTGTAACAGAAAAGCAGGGATCTTCTATTTTCCCACATGTCAGTAGGTGTTGGAACCCTCCAAGGAGCTGCAGAATAGTTTTCAGTGACTCATGGGTACATATGTGCTCATTAGACTCACTTTGAACATAGGGGAAGTGGGAGCAGTCCCCTCAAAGGAAATTATGGTCTGGGATAGACAGATGCTCAGGGAAGGAGCTGTAGCAGAAGCCTGTATAAAAACAAAGGATTCAGTTAGGAAATGAGCTTCTAACTCATTTCTGGAAGTGTTGGAGAAAAGATTTTGGGGTAGTGTAATGTGACCACTGTTCTCCATGTCTGAGCCTTTTAGATAGGACAGGGTATAAATCTAAAAAATAAATAATAATAATTAAACAAAAGTAAAAATAAAGCACAGCGGAGACCAATGTCAAAGAAACAGCAGGGGTAAATCCCCAGTTGTATCTTACAGACATATTTATAGGTTTAGAGTGTATGAGTGAACATAAGTGGGTGTGGTATGTTTGTGAACATATTGGTTGGGGCAAAACACCAATAAAGTAAAAAAAGGTTTACCACATAGCAAATATGGCAGTTGACCAGCCTAGTTTAGCACAGAACTCTTCAGTGAGCTTAAAACGGAAGCTTAAAAAAAAGTGGAAGCTTTGATAAATGATTAGGGAGGAGTATAAGAATATTGCTCAGGCATGCAGGGATGAAATCAGGAAGGCCAACCTACATTTGGAGTTGCAGCTAGCAAGGGATGTGAAGGGTAACAGAAGAATTTTTATGGGTGTGTCTACATGTCACTGTATGGTGATGTTGTTATGGTGTCATGCTTTAGTACTTCCTTTTGGAATTACTAAAGCATGGCACAATATGGGCAGTCACTGCACCATGCGCATGATGCATAGTTTGATTTTGCTGCTATGTCACTGTAGTGACACACTATACTAGGGGAGCGCATCAGTACAATGATGTAGTTGACGATCATGTGTAGACCTGCATGATTGCTACATCACGGTCCTGCACCATACAGTGAGGATAACATGTTGCTACATTACTGTAGGGCAATGTGTAGATATGCCCTACAAGTATGTCAGCAACAAGAGGAAGGTCAGTGGAGAGGCAACCTAGTGACAGATAAGGAGGAAAGTATTCAATGCTTTCTTTACCTCAGTCTTCACAGGAAAGATCAGCTACTAGACTCAGTAGTCTGTCCCATGCAGAACAATTTTGGAAGAATGTGAGCAGTCCTCAGTGGTGAAAGAACAATTTAGGAACTACTTAGAAAAGATGGAAATATACAAGTCCAATGGGTCAGATGCAGTGCATCCAAGTGTGCCTGAGGGAACTGGCTGATGCGACTGCAAAGCCACCGGCCATTATCTTTGAAAACCCGTGGTGGTTGGGAGAGGTGGTTAGATGATTAGAAAAGGCCAAATATAGTGCCCATCTTTAAGAAATGGAAGGCGGAGGATCCAGGGAACTATAGACCAGTCAGATTCACCTCAGTCTCTGGAAAAATCATAGAGGAGATCCTCATGGATCAATTTCTAAGCACTCCAAGAGGAGAAGAAAATGATCAGCAACAGTCAGCATGGAGTCACCAAGGGCAAGTCATGCTTGACCAACCTGACTGCCTTCTATGGTAAGATAACTGGCTCTGTGGATGTGGGGAAAGCAGTAGACGTGATATACCTTGATTTTAGCAAGTCTTTTGATACAGTCTCACACAGCATTCTTGCAAGCAAGCTCAGGAAGTATAGGTTGGATGAAAAGACTGTAAGGTGGATAGGATGCTGGCTGGATTGTGATGTCTAACTGGCAGCTGGTATCAAGTGAAGTGCCCCAGGGGTCAGTCCTGAGGCCAGTTTCATTCAATATTCTCATTAACAATCTAGAACATGGGATGGAGCACACCCTCAGCAAGTTCATGGATGACACCAAACTGGAGGTTAGGGCCAGGGTTCAGAGTGACCTAGACAAATTGGAAGATTGGGCCATGAGAAATCTTATGAGGTACAACACGGAAAAGTGAAAAGTGCTGCACTTAGGATAGAACAATGCCATGCACCGCTGCAGGCTTGGGACCACCGACTAAATAGTCACTCTGCTGAAAAGGACCTGTGGGTTATAGTGGACAATAAGCTGGGTATGAATCAACACCATACCCTTGTTGCCAAAAAGGCTAACAGCATAGTGGGCTTCATTAATAGGAGTGTTGTCAGCAGATTAAGGGAAGTAATTATACCCTCTCTATTCTGCACTACTGAAGTGTAACAGGATGGCCTTCCCAAGGTCAGTTAGAAATTGGCCCATCCACCTGCTTCTGGGCTAACCGTCTGCCTCTCTTTCCTGCCATGACTTAATTAAGATATTACCCAGTGTGACGTCTGTAGGTATTATAGGGCTTGCTAGTACTGCCCTGTGCTCATCTGCCTACAGGTGGCAACAGGGTAGATAGACCTTGGCTCTGGATCACCAGGTCTGCCAGGAAGTGGATCTTATGTTTTCCCACCTGCCACCACTTTGATGACCTATATATTCCCAGGAGGCAATGCCCATGGTGATCCTGCCTGGTTTTGACTCCTGTGTCTTCTATGGCGTTCCAAACCTCCCCTTTACCCAAGCCTAGTTTCTCCAGATGGTGTTTTACAATATTCTTCCGTAGCCAGGTTGCAGTGCTGCCTGTTGTGACCTTATTTGCCCCTACCCCAGGGTGTCCTAGTGCCTTTTTTGGGTATACCCTTCCAGGGGCTGGTCTTGGCTTGTGCTCAAAAAATAAAAAAGAAATAGCAAAAAGAAATCACAGAAAACCCTGGCGGTTTCTCAGCCTTCTTGTCAAGCTCTAGCAATGTCCCCTTTTCTCGTGAGCAGGTGCTCAACCTCCCAATCACCATAATTCAGACAAACAATCCCTTATTCCATTCTTTGCTGTATGCTAGCCTGCCCTGCTCCCCTATGAATGTTCAGTCTCTTTGGGGTTTCCCCGCTGTGCAGAAAGACTCTACCTGCGACTGTAGATTTCTTCCTTCAGGCCCTCCTCCAGATCCTCTGCTGGAAAAACTCCAGTCTGAAGATCCCCTCAGGCCTTGTGGACTCCTTCGCTCCGGACCCTCAGCTGCAGCTCTGGAGATTACCGCTAGCTGCTTGTTTTCAGGCCTCTGCCTGCCTCAGGGTCACTCCCACAGTGTCCCTCAGGCATGTTCTGCAGTTTCTGGCTGCTGAGATGATCAGCCGCTCCTCCCTCCCTGTGGCCTGCAGGGAACTGACCCCTCTCTGCCCCTCTCCACAGCCAGAAATACCTTTGAGCAGCCTCCCTCCACCAATCCCAAGTGAGATGCTGTTCCGGAAATCAGGTGGGTATTTTCCTTCCTTTCCAGGCTGCAGCTGCAACCCTGCTGGCCCTCCATGCCGTAAGTTCCATCTCACTCCTTCACACCCAGGTGGGAGGCTGCCCATTTCCTGCCCCAATGCCAGAGGGCATTATCTGTGGCTCCAAAACTCCCCTAACACCACAGTCCAGATGCCATCTAAGTTCTTAACATCTCCAGCCCCACAATGGGCCCCATAACCCTCCAGTTTGGACCCTAACTAGATCCCTCCTAATCAGAAAGCCTACTCTGCCTTCATTCTGGGCTGCCAAGCTCCCCACACTCTTCCTACTCTCAGGTGTGGCCCCACCAGGACCTTTGGCCTCATAGGCCCTGGCCTCACTTCCAAAGCCAGTCAGAACCCCAGGCCCCCAGCTCTGGGTGTCCCTCATGATGGCCCTTTTGACCCTTCTGGTCCTGGTCCTAGCACTGACAAGTTGAGGATGCCTCAAGCCAGGCTTCTGAACAACTAGCCCACACTCTCTTACATGAGTCCACCTTCTTGGTCCCTACTACAAGGTTACTCACCTAGTTGTAGCAGCTTGGGTTTGTCTTGTACTCCCCCTGATGGTAGTGCCATAAGCACAAAGTCTCTCACCCAGTCACCCCCCTTACTAAAAAGGGGCGCGAAAAAACAACATACCATCTGACGTCAACAGTGATGGGGGGAGAGAAAGGGTGAAACCTTTAAAAACCGCGACAGCCTGAACCCAGCAGAAGCCATTTTGGGACTCAGTGAATCAGTCCTGCCTGTCGTGGTCCGGCCAACCATGACAATCGCTTCTCTGCCATCGAATTTCCCCAGCGTAACCCCTCCCCGTGCATCAACCCAATTTATGATCCATTAATGAAGAGAAAATTAGCAGTCTGCTTATAACTTAGATAGCTGAAACAGAAAGTGTTTAATCAAGCTGCTGTGCCTACGCGTCTCCAACATTGGCATGTAAGTAAACAAAAATAAAAGCTTCTTTGCTACAACTCGTAAATTTTATACCCTAACCTGCACTCAACAAACTCCGTGACCAGTAGCTAGACAAAATCTTACTCCCTCTCTTAAAGGCAAAACGAACCTCTGCACAGTGCCTCAGGTTTTAACCCTGCAGCGCATGACAGGGTTAAGGCACCCCGACCCGCCTTTCACCAGGGTGGTAATTGGCCTGGCATTTGTTGGGGACTATCCCACCATGAACAGCCCTACCAAGCCACCCAGCCCTGGCAGGGTGAATTTTTAGATTATGCCCAGGACCAGGAACCTCCTCCATCCCCATAGCCCCAGTCCCTAAACCTCCAAGCTGTTCCTAAGCCTCAGCTCTGCCAGCTATCTCTTTCACAGCTACCAGCAGCAAACTGCTGCTTTACCCTATATATATCTCCTGGGTCTCAAAATGGCCACTATACTCAGGCACCTGGCTGCTGCCTCCTCCAGCCCTAAGAGTGGCAGGCACCAACCAACTCCCTGCCACATGAAGGAGTCCTGCTTCCAGTTTTGGGCCCCACACTACATAAAGGATGTGGACAGGAGAGAGTCCAGAAGCCAAAAGAAATTATTCGGATGCTGGAGCACATGACATACGAGGAGAGGCTGAGGGAACTAGGCTTATTTAGTCTGCAGAAGAGAAGACCAAGGAGAGATTTGATAGTGGCCTTTAACGACCTGAAGTGTAGTTATAAAGAGGATGGAGCTAGACTGTTCTCAGCAATAGCAGATGACAGAGCTAGAAGCAATGGTCTCAGGTTGCAGCAAGGAAAGTTTAGATTAAATATTAGGAAAAACTCTCTCACTAGGAGGGTAGTACAGCACCAGAACAGGCTACCCAGAGATTTTCTGGAATCTCCATCACTGGAGGTTTTGAAGACCCAGCTAGACAAAAACTTGGCTGGAATGATATAGTTTGGCATGGTCCTGCTTTGGCAGAGGGTTGGACTAAATGACCTCTTGAGGTCCCTTCCAACCCTAATTTTCTCTAATTTTATGATTCTATGATCAGTGGGCACAGAGTCAGTCCAATGCTCACCATCTGTTGAAAAAGCCTACCTTTGCTGATAACATCAAA
The DNA here is from genome assembly GCF_001723895.1 of Crocodylus porosus. NCBI lineage: Eukaryota > Metazoa > Chordata > Crocodylia > Crocodylidae > Crocodylus > Crocodylus porosus. Next base: position 12,054,549 of record NW_017728914.1, read on the forward strand.
CTGAAAGACAGGAGTAACTTTTTGGACTCATTTCTGAGAGTGTGCAAATGGATGAACCAGCCTACAGATCATCTCACTTTCAAGTCTGCATGAGTACTTGAACAAATCTGAATAAGTTTTTGTTTTCAGTCTCCTACAGGGTTCTATCTCAAGACTTTCACAGAATAAATCTAGCAGCAATATTGTCATAGCAGCAGGAACATCATTCTGGTGATTGAAATGTAATGTGTTAGTTTTTACACAAATATCCAGACTTTGATCCTGTGGTGGGCTTGCCCATCTTTGCCTGGTTCCTTGGGCTTAGAAAATTGCCAAGCCATTGATGAGGCAAACCCACCAATCAGAGACCAGCAGGAGAGGAACCTCAGGAGGAGTCTACCCTGCCCATATCCCGGGACAAGGTAAGGAGCAGACCTAATTGAAGACTGTGCTACACCTCTCACCTGACTGGTTTTCAATCTTGTGGCAAAGCCCCAAAAGGGTATATAACGAGTTGCGTTCACAGCATGCAGGGGAAATGATGAGGAATGGAAAAGAAAGAAGCAGCTGGGGCTGAGAAAGAATAGAGGAAGAGCTACCCAGGGGGTGCTTCCAGTTGCCCTGAAGAGCCCGAAGACTCTGCTGCAGGATGGGGATGTGGCCATCTGCCACTCCCAACTGATCGTTGCAAGTGAGCACAGTGAGTCGGCACAGGCATCACTGCATGGAGGGTCTGAGTGGGACCAGGACCTTGGGAGTCACTCAAGGCAGCTCGAGTCTCCAGTCCTGGCATGGGGCCAGACAATGCAGGCATCACTGCATGCTAAAGGGACCAGGACCTTGGGAGTCACTCAAGGCAGCTCGGGTCTCCAACCCTGGCACAAGGCCAGCACCGATGTAGACGTCATTGCACAGCGAGTCACTGACAGAACGAGGTCCATTGGAGTGGACAGGGGGTGGTTCAGTAACCATTCCTGCTGCCAGGAGTGAGGGCCTGTGTGCAGTACAAGCTCTGCAGTGTGGTGGGCCTGTACTGGAGCCCTGGTCCTGGGCATGCACAAGGTGGCCCAGGCCCACAACCTGCTGAGAAGGCCTTTCCACTTAGCCATGTGAATGAGCCACACATCCCATGAGGGGACTGAGACAGAGCAACCTATGCAAGAGCTGTTTGCTTAGCTGGGAACAAAATACAAGGAACCCTTGTTGGACCCCTACGGACCAGGAAGCATGAGTTCTTGGGCTAGGGGTTTCCCACTGGGAAGGGACATAGTGGATAGCCCCATCTGAGGGGGTTTATGCTAGAGAAAGAGAGACTCCTCTGGGGGAGGCGCATTTGGGATTGCCATATATACTGGAGTGTTTATTAATTGTTTGCTGCATCTTATATTTTGGAGTGTTTATTGACTGTTTGTTGTGCTTTATATTTTGGGGTGCTTACTCATCAATTGTTGGGACATACATACCCTCTAAAGATCCATGGGTGAGGTTTCTCTTGTGCATCTTGCTATACTTATATGCTTCTCTTATGGGTCCTGTTCTGTTACTTGCTGACTTGAATATATGATATGTAAATATTTATCTTCATCACCTATCCAGTTATTCTATCCCTTCCCTTTTTATTCTGCACCTGAATAAACCATGTATATAGTTAAGCTATCGTGTCCTGGTGTTTCTCTTTAGAGACAACCAAGGGAAAACTGAGCAAGCTGCAGTTTTCATCTCCAGCACATACACCCTGCTGATTATCTCCTTCTATTAGTACACACACTGTTACACCCAGGTTACACTCCTTAACCAGGGGTTGGCAATATTTTCTGGCAGTGAGCCAGAACAACCCAGCTTGGGTCCAAGGTAGGCCAGCACTAAGACCTGGCCACTGCCACTGCTGCTGCTTATTGGCACTGCTCATGGCTTGGGCAAAGCCTCATGTTGCTGAATGCCACGGGCCATAAATTGCCCACACCTGCTTTAAACTATACCTTGAAAAAGTACATGGGTAGCATCAACATTAGAGCTCTGAGTTGAATGACATCATCAAAATAAGCTGCCTAAGTGGGGTAGGTGGAACTACTGTGGTTCCTCCAGGAAGTCCTCTAAAAGAGGCCAAGGCTTACACTCCATTGTGCATGCTGATGCTGGCTGTATCAGTGAATTAAGTATTTGGTCTACTTTACTTTCACAATAACAGTTGCCTACAGTCAAATGGAGACATATCCCTATCCTATGACCCCAGCTGACTTCCTGCCCTTCGGGCAGAGGGCTGGACTCAATGATCTTCTGAGGTCCCTTCCAGCCCTAATGTCTATGAAATCTATGAAATTAAACTTAAAATCCTTGCTGAAGTAGCTAACCCGAAAGTAAACCTCATCAATATGCCAGTGGTTTCATTTACTTACAACAATGTGATCCTGAAAAAATGCAGTAGTCAAAGTTCTAATGGCAGTGATGTACAAAATACCTTGTAGGGAAAAATTACATGGTGGATATTATATACCTTAAAACAACCTGAGTATAATACAGTGTGGTATGGCTCTTTCCAAAAAGATCAATTATATTGAAAATTAAAAACCAAATCTTATCTGCTCACCTCAATTAACTAGTACCATTTAAAAAAAAAAAAAAGACCACATGAAGGTAGAATTAATTGCAAGGGAAAGGTTATCTACTCCCTTATACCTATTGCAAAATTACAGTTCTTCCTGGTTCTCAAAGGAACAGAGCTAATAAGGGAACCACAAAATGGTATCCAAAAAAGCAAACATCTTATAATGAAATGGAACAATTTAACCCATATGTGGAATAATCTTTTCCACAATTCAATTTTTTTCAGTTGTAAGTCTAAGAATTATAAAATTTATGGACTTAAACTGTCGGATAAGCTCTAGGTGTAGTATATCATTATAGGTTATCTGCACTGCAGGAAAACATGCTTGTCTGGTGTTTTTACAAACTTTAAAAAATGTTTTGACTTTGAATAATAATAAAAAAACCTTATAGGGAAAAAGGAAAAAAAAATGTTTTTTTCCTTGGTCTTCTCTTGGAAAAAATCTCTCCTTGGTCTCCCCGCCCCCAGCTCTCAGGTTATGCCCATAAACCTATTTTCCAAACATGTATATGAATCTCATTTCTGAGCACTCATAAAGCTAATATATGCAAATGGTAATGTTCTCAGTAGTATGTAAAAGCACTTGTACCAGAATACACAAGTTCTTATGGCTACAGTTTTTGTATTCAATGAAGAAATAGATCTCCATCAGTATGACCAAAGCTACATTAACTTGATCCTTTCAACATAAAAATTAGGATACTTCCGCTGCTTATATATTGTGTGTGTGCTGGTTACCACTTGAGTAAAAGTGCTACAAGAATGGCAGTTTTTTTAAAAAGTACAGATGCAGGAAAATCTTATTAGTTATTCTATTGGCCTTTTAGTAGGAAGTGTGATAAAAACCATATCTGATGTTTTGGAGATAAAATCCTGTAATGTTGTGGAATAACTTTAAATACATGGACTAAATGCACAATTACAATTGTTATACAGAGAAAAGACTGGGAACATTTTGTGATTTTCTTTCTTCTTTTTTGACACATTAATTGTTCGTCTATACACAAGGAGAGCAAAAGCAGCAGCATGTCAAATTTATTAAATAAAAGTAGAGCCACAGGGCTTATGGTACATTCTTCCTCCATCACTAGCCAAATTATCTCAGTGCCCAGCTTCTAAGAGGCTACAATAATACTCCATCATTTGCGAAGGCTGGTAGGCTTATGCATCATTTTAGCAGCATGATGGCAGACTACGATCATCTCCGCATTATTCTAGGATCCTAGAGACAAGTAGTAGGTTTGATGAATCATTTTCATACATTCTTATTGTTAACAGTAATCTTAAAGATATCCTAACATATTATTCAACCCCAAAAAGAGTTATTAATATAGCATTCAATTCTAATTCTGTTTGTATGCATGCACATGTGTGTATTAACTAGTTATTTTAAAAAATCAGAAGACAAGTCTGTGCTCTTTCTATAAAAGTTGTTCTATTTTCTTTATTTTGTTTAGAAGTATCCCTTTGGTGATGTTCTCCGAGAAACCGGCAGTCTAAAAAACTTTGGCATAATGATTATAGAAACGAAAACAGATGATATCTAGAGGTTTAGCTTCCTAATCATTAATTAATAGAAATATCTGTAGTCATTCATAAGGATTAATGAAAATTCTATGTGGAGTGATTATTTGAATGTCCTGAATTATATTTTAGATGCATCTACCTTATCATGACAGAACATTTCAGGTGAGCACTTGCTCCTGATCTCTGTCCCCCTCCCTCACCCCACCCCACCCCACCCAACACTAAATCAATGAGGTTGTAAGTCGTAGTAGGACTTGAATCTCTGGAAAAACACCTACCTCATAAAAATAGATGTCTGCTAAACTTGAATTGGTTCAGCTGAAGTTCTGTGCGTCTGTGTGTGCATGTGTACTTGCCTGGGCAGGAGAAAAAAACTGGGCTCAAATGATCCCAGCTAGGTAGGCATCAAGCCTTCTCTTAAAGACCCCCAGGGTAGGAGCCAGCACCACTTCCCTTGGAAGTTGGTTCCAGATCCTAGCCGCCCTAACTGTGAAGTAGTTTTTACGGAAATATTAAACAAGGCACATTCATATTACACATTAAACTCAGGAAATTAACCAGTCACTGTTATTGTGTTTGAAATACTGTATCTATAATGATAATAATAGGTTTATTCGGTCCGTCCAGAGCATTCTGATTAGTTGTCTCTGCAGCCAATCACAATGGTTACTGAAACAACCACAGTGGTCCGGACAGACAGAATAACTGTGTTATTATTATAGATCCTGAGGCATTTCAAAACAGATACACAGGCAAGTCAGACCTAAAATGAAACACCGGGTCCACACCCCACTACGCAGAAGGCAGGCTCTGCTTAAGGGGGAAAAAAAAGTGGTGAGGGAACCTGATCCTCCCCCTCCCCCCTCCCCGAGCCTGCCTGCTTCTCCTGCAGCTGGGGTGGGGAGACAAGTTGCTGATGAGCCCTGAGCTGTGGGTGGCCCTGGATGCTTCCCTCTGTGGTGGTGGCACTCCCTGGGACTGCCCAGGCATGGTGCTAGCAAGTGGGTGCTGCCCGAGAGATGTTGCCACTGCAAAGGGAAGCACCAGGGTCCACCATAGCTCAGGGGGTGCATGACCCATCAGCAGCTTACACCCTGGCTGTAGAATATGCAGGTAGGCTCCAAGAGGGAAAAATAATACCCGTCAGGACCCTTGTGTGCTCCCCCCCCCCGCAGTGAAGCATGCCTCCATAAGCTGCCACTGGGTCATACAGCCCCTGAGCTGCAGGGGGGTCCAGTGCTTCCCTCTGTAGTGACACTGCCCACCAGGATGCTAGCTATGCAGGTGCAGCTGCAGCTCTCAGGAAGCACCCACTAGCTCCAACAGTGCACAGGGCATTGGAAATCCAGGTGTGCTTGGGGAAGCCCAGCCTTGGCAGCCTTCCAGTGACCCATTTACTTTCCCCAACAGTAACATATCACAGTAGACTACTGATCCTTGGAAGCCAATCACAATGATTACTGACAGACAGAATAAGTATGTTATTATAATAGAAAATGTTAGAATTTTGGAATAAGATTTCTGGGAAGAAAATTTAAAATATCTAAAAGACTATTAGTGAATGCAAACACGATAGAATGTGAAAAAGACAAGAGAAAATGAAACCAACTGAAGAAAGAATCACATTTTTTTGCAGGTTTCAGCTAGTTTTTAATAACGGGTGATTTAAAAATATATTTATTTTCATTATACTTATATGCTTTATAGTAAAAGCAGAGGTAAGCAACCTGTTGTTTTTTCCAGATTAAGATACAATGTGCACAAAGAATAAAACAGTGGGAGGTAGATTGACTGATTCTGTGTTGCTCATTATTTGTGTCAATGTTTATAACTTTTGCCTCCCTTTTCCTAAATAGGTTCTCTTTGGCCCTTTTTAAAAACTCTGTTCTTTACACCATTATGTATATATTGGCTCATCTTTTTTCAAAATCTGTAGACCATCATGGATTTCTATGAAAATAAAAACTGTTTTCTGGTGGTAAACTTCCTTAGCAACCTGAAAGATCTGCATGAGGGCACATATATGATACACCACAATATTCCCAAAGAAAGAGTGCAAGACTTCAGCCAGAAAAATACACGAAAATCAAGAATTTCCACTTCCCAGCCATCTCATTAAAAAGAAAAATGTCTCCAGCTCTGGTAAGCAGAGGTTCAAGACATGAAATACGAGGCGAGCATACAGTCCTGGTGAATTTCATCTCTTGACTATGGAAAAATAGCTTTTTCTAGAGCAGGCAGCATTTATTAACTTGAGTTAGAAATTCTTTTATTTCAGATTCTGCTAGATTCTGCTTCAAAGTCTTGAAAACCAGGGTGGAACAGAGCTGGTTGAAGTTCCCAGAAGTCTGTTAACCTCTAGGAGCCAAAGCTCTGTTGAGGATCTCCTCTTCTATCACACAGCAAGTTATTATTCTGCTGTCATATCAACACTACATCAGCACACTCATCTTCACATGAAAAAATCCTTACTAGCAATAACTTCCAATAAAACAATCTCCACCTAAAATACAGAAAAAAGCTTTTGCCTCACTCCTGTACTGTTCTAGTGTTGTAAACAACCTCCTAGTAATTCCAGCAAAATATAGTTTGAAAACTAACATTGACAGCAGAAGTGGATACAGGGCCAGGTGCAGGGGTACAGTTGCACCCCACTTTGATTTCTGCTCTACCCAAACTTTAAAACCAATTGTGTGGCAGTGGCATTTCTAATCAGGTAGCAATAAAGTCAACTGACTTCATGACTCAGTCTACCCAATTTCTTGTAAACTCTTCACTACCCAGGTCTTAATGACCGCCTTTTTAATGGTCTTAGCAGTTCTTCTAATTAATCTATTCTTTCTTCTGTAATTCTACTGTTTGTTAACTGATCCTGGTAATTTAATCCTATTTCACAGGTCTACAGACTGTTTTTATCTCTAACTTTCAGTAAAGAATTAGATGCTCAAGAAGGCTAGATTTTGTTTTATGAATCTGAAAGAGATGTACATTTAAGTCTAATGACTACAAGACTAATGTAACATCTTTGATTATTTTTGAATAGTCTGCTTTTATACATAATATGATACAGGAAATTAAAACTTTATTGGAATGGGCGTTTTCTTTCGCTTCCAACTTAAACTGAGTAATATAGCCCTGGGCCCCTAGCATATTAGTAATGCTTCTAGTTTCTTTTTAAATGGAGAAAACTGTGTTGTAGTATGTGATGATACACCACACCATCTGCACCCCTCTCTTCAAAATCCTAAACACACCCTAACCAACAGGCAGTATATTTAGCTGGTATAAATCTGGATAGCACTGGAATTTGGCCTTCATCTCTACATAATGAAATAACAACAGGGTCTGATGACAGGCAGAAAAGGAATGAAAGAGTACATGTATTATACATCCCTTTAATGAGCATCCTGAACACAAGTAACACTGAACAATAGGCTGTGGGAAGCAGCAAGTATTTGATTTAGATTTGGCCGATTAGAGGCACAGCAATTCAATTCAGTGATTCAAATTACTGTCCTGATTCAATTCGGCTGTTTTGGATTCGGAGATTTGCCCATAGACTATAATGGGGAATCAGAAAAAATACCTATAACTTTGTCACTTTTTTGCAGATTCAGATGAAAGCAGCAGGGATGGTGGCCGCTTGTGAGGGCATGAAGCCTGCGAAGTGTCAAGGAGATAGGTGTAGGAGTTTCTGTGAAAATGTACCTCAAGGTACTGAAAGCAAATTAAGAAAGCAAATAGGTGTGGAGTGAGGTGGGTGGCACTTACTCCATCTACACATGGAGCTTGGGGAACTCCAGCAGCAGGAGGTTCACCTTCAGGAACACCAGTTGCTCCACCAAGCCACGATCCAAGGAGATGCAGTGGGGTGTCACCACATCTCCAGCAATGCTGAACACCCTCTCACTTGAAACACTGACCAGTAGACAGGATAGGTATTCCCAGGCAACAGTGGCCAGATCCTACCACACCTGGCTGTGGGTTGCCCAATAGACCAAGGGGTCACAGTGCAGCGACTCCACATCCTCAGCAAGATAGCTAGCCACTAGGGCTGTGAGAAATGGTACTGTTCCTTTCCAATTTCTATTTCAAGGTTTGGATGGAACAGTTTTTTGTATTGAATTTCATTTCGAGTTGAAACAGCCTCACTGTTTTACTTTGTCAAAACAGTGAGGCTGTTTTGATGTTTTACCTGACCATCGCATTGGGGAAAGGGACTCAGCCTAGCTGGGCTGAGTTCCTCTCCCCAGTGCGATGGCCATGCTGGGGTTGGGAACTGGACCAAGTTCCCATCCCCAACGCTAGATTGGGCTGGGGATGGGTTGACTTCCCATCCCCAGACTGATCTAGTGCAGGGGATAGGAATTCAGTGCAGCTGGACTGACTTACCATCTCAGGCTCTAGATCAAGCAGGGGACCGGGAGTAAGCCCAGCTGGACTGACTCCCTGGCCTGATCTAGCACTGGGGATGGAAAAATCAGCCCAGATGGACTGACTTCCCATCCCCAGCACTATGGTCAAAATGTTTAGACTTTTAAAACATTTAATCTAGTCTTGTTTTGTTTCAAGGCTGTTACGCAGCCCTTTGTTTCATTTCAATTTTGCTGTTTTGACCTTGAAATAAGTTGAAACAGTATCAAAACAAAACAGCCAGTGAAATTTTGCACAACCCTAGTAACCACCAAGGCCCCCATGCTACCTGACTGCTGGTGGGGTCTGGTGCCTCTGGACCCCAACACTGAAAACATGCCCTTGGCCCACATTGGCAGTGGCTGGCATGGAGGAGATTGGCCTGTGGTTGGAGTGCTGGCATGGGAAAGTGGATCTCCCCCTCTTCCACATTCCCCTGCCTCCACCCTTCTCCCTTCCCAACTCTTCACCAACACCTCTATCAAGTGATTGAGGATTTTGCTGCTGAAGATGCTCCCTTTCTCACTCTGGTTACATATGCCCAACAGCATTTGGACTGGTCTAGACTGGACTGCAATGGATTCAGCTGTTTTTTGATGCCCTCCTTCAGGTGCTTCAATCCCCTGGAAGTTCTCCATTTTATTCTCAAGCTCCTTCACTACAGGGATCACCTGGCTAAGGAGGGCATTGCCAGTGTTGAGCCTCTCAGTGGTCTCAAGGAATGGTTTGAGGGCCACCAAGATCTGGGAGACGGTATCCCACGCTGTTTATGTCAGCTACAGTTGTCAATATCAGAGTAGTCTTTCCATCCCTCTCAGCCTTTTCCATATATGGAAGATTGCCACATCTTTCTCCCTGTTCTCAGTTTCTGTTTCCTGCAAGCCTTCTGAATCTCCGAATCTCTCCAAATCAATTTGGAGGCTTCCAAATCAATTCAGACCTTTTAACAGATCTCCCAATTTGATTCAAATTTGATGATTTGGCTACCAAATTGTGTACCTTATTGACTTACTGGGCAGCGGAGGCAGCAGCAGTAGCAGAGCAGTGAGAAAGGTAAGAGGGGCAGGGGCCATCGCAGCTGAAGATGATCCAGAGGGGAAGCCCCCC
>NW_017728914.1:12064279-12073658 GCF_001723895.1 Crocodylus porosus
CTTTGTCAAAACAGTGAGGCTGTTTTGATGTTTTACCTGACCATCGCATTGGGGAAAGGGACTCAGCCTAGCTGGGCTGAGTTCCTCTCCCCAGTGCGATGGCCATGCTGGGGTTGGGAACTGGACCAAGTTCCCATCCCCAACGCTAGATTGGGCTGGGGATGGGTTGACTTCCCATCCCCAGACTGATCTAGTGCAGGGGATAGGAATTCAGTGCAGCTGGACTGACTTACCATCTCAGGCTCTAGATCAAGCAGGGGACCGGGAGTAAGCCCAGCTGGACTGACTCCCTGGCCTGATCTAGCACTGGGGATGGAAAAATCAGCCCAGATGGACTGACTTCCCATCCCCAGCACTATGGTCAAAATGTTTAGACTTTTAAAACATTTAATCTAGTCTTGTTTTGTTTCAAGGCTGTTACGCAGCCCTTTGTTTCATTTCAATTTTGCTGTTTTGACCTTGAAATAAGTTGAAACAGTATCAAAACAAAACAGCCAGTGAAATTTTGCACAACCCTAGTAACCACCAAGGCCCCCATGCTACCTGACTGCTGGTGGGGTCTGGTGCCTCTGGACCCCAACACTGAAAACATGCCCTTGGCCCACATTGGCAGTGGCTGGCATGGAGGAGATTGGCCTGTGGTTGGAGTGCTGGCATGGGAAAGTGGATCTCCCCCTCTTCCACATTCCCCTGCCTCCACCCTTCTCCCTTCCCAACTCTTCACCAACACCTCTATCAAGTGATTGAGGATTTTGCTGCTGAAGATGCTCCCTTTCTCACTCTGGTTACATATGCCCAACAGCATTTGGACTGGTCTAGACTGGACTGCAATGGATTCAGCTGTTTTTTGATGCCCTCCTTCAGGTGCTTCAATCCCCTGGAAGTTCTCCATTTTATTCTCAAGCTCCTTCACTACAGGGATCACCTGGCTAAGGAGGGCATTGCCAGTGTTGAGCCTCTCAGTGGTCTCAAGGAATGGTTTGAGGGCCACCAAGATCTGGGAGACGGTATCCCACGCTGTTTATGTCAGCTACAGTTGTCAATATCAGAGTAGTCTTTCCATCCCTCTCAGCCTTTTCCATATATGGAAGATTGCCACATCTTTCTCCCTGTTCTCAGTTTCTGTTTCCTGCAAGCCTTCTGAATCTCCGAATCTCTCCAAATCAATTTGGAGGCTTCCAAATCAATTCAGACCTTTTAACAGATCTCCCAATTTGATTCAAATTTGATGATTTGGCTACCAAATTGTGTACCTTATTGACTTACTGGGCAGCGGAGGCAGCAGCAGTAGCAGAGCAGTGAGAAAGGTAAGAGGGGCAGGGGCCATCGCAGCTGAAGATGATCCAGAGGGGAAGCCCCCCAGAGCCTCTTAGCTGAGAAGACTGGGAGCCATGCTCCCGAGCCGCATGCTAACAGAGCGTACAAACAGGCACACCGGCATTTGCACCGGCGTTAGTGCAGGGCGGGGAGCAAAGGGGGCCAGTGACTCTCCAGGGGAAAGCATGTGTGGGATCTTGATGGGGGTGGTGACTTGGAGTGCAGCCAGGGACCCTGCCCCAATGATGCCCACTGCCCGGGGTGCCCCCACCCAGACAGAGCCTTGGGGTCAAGCGGTGGCACCTGGGCCCCCTGTGTGCAGGGGTTGCCTGGCAGGTCCTCAGAGGCCCAGGGGCAGGGGGGAGGCCAGGGGTCCCCCCACCTGTCCCACATGTGCCAGGGTTGAGGCACTGGAGGGGCAGGTGGCGGTACTCCAGGGAGAGATTGAGGGGGATCAGGGCAATTGAGGAGAAGATTGATGGGTATTTCCTTTCTCTGCAGAGCCAGACACCAGGCAGAGGAGTGGACTGCAGAAGCCCTGAAGCCGATACAGAAGGATGGATGACGGTCACCTCCAGGGTCAGGCTGCTCGCCGCAGAAATGGATCCACTGGTGCAGCTGGGGAACAGATATGAAGCCCTGGCTGCACTGGAGGAGAGCGCGGTGGAGGAAATGGCATGGGAGGTACCCCAATCCATCCCCGAGCAAGTGGAGGGCCAGACAAGCTACCAGAGGAAGAGAAGATGGATCATCATAGTGATCCCTACTGAGAGCAGCAGAAAGAAACATCTGCCACCCAGATCCCATGGTGTGTGAGGTATGTTGCCTGCCAGGGGCCAAGATCCAGGATGTCACGACAAGGATTCCTGACCTGATCTGGCCCTTGGATTACTAACCCATGGTCCTCATCCATGTGGGAACCAATGATGTGGCCAGGAGTAGTCCTAACCATGTCATGGGTGACTACAGAGCTCTGGGGGCCAAGCTTAGGGAGACGGGGTTGCAGGTGGTCTTCTTGCCCATTCTCCTGGTCAGAGGCCACAGCAGGCATCACAGCACCTGCATCAGAGAGGTCAACCTGCGGCTTAAGAGTTGGTGCCATACTGCAGGATTTGGCTTCCTGGACCACGACCCATACTTCTTGGCAAGGGAATTCCTGAGGCGCAATGGACTTCCCCTCTCAGTGAAAGGTAAAAGTCTTTTCTCCAACAGGTTGGCTGATCTCCTACATCAGGCTTTAAAACTAGCTCAGATGGGGGACGGGGAGGCAGAAGGAGATCATCAGGAACCTGCATTCCATGGGATGTCCAGCAGTACAGCACAGGTAAGCAATAAGCGGGTAAGCAATAAGGGGCCCATTGGGCAGCAGAGCTGTGGGGCAACAAAGGCTCCAATCACAGGGCTCAAGTGCCTATACACTAATGCTAGGAGCATGGGGAACAAGCAGAATGAATTAGCACTCCTGCTTGCAGAAAACACTTATGACTTAGTGGGGTTAACAGAAACCTGGTGGGACTCTACCCATGACTGGGTGGTAAACATTGAGGGCTAAAAGCTTTACAGAAAGGATAATGGGGAAGAGAGGGGGAGCGGTTGCGTTCTGTCAAGGAGCTTTATACATCAACCCTTATCAAAACGGAATCAGAGGAGAAAGTAGGATTATGGGTTAAGATACATGGAGGTCAAGGAGAAAGGGATTTGGTGGTAGGGGTCTGCTACAGACCCCCACACCAAGGGGAAGAACTAGATTTGGAACTCCTGAGGCAGCTCCTGGAGACCATAAAGACTAGGAAGGTGGTAGTCATGGGGGACCTAAACTACCCTGACATCCGCTGGGAGACAAACAGCAAATTCCCACCGTTCATGCAGGTTCCTATCCTGTGTACAGGACCTCCACCTGATGCAGGAGGTATATGGTCCCACTGGGAGAATGCCTTACTGGACCTGGTATTGGCAACAGGGGATGACATGGTAGGGGACCTGCATATCAGGGGTCACCTGGGCGACACTGACCACTAAATAATAGAATTCATCATAAGGCGTAGAGTGGGTAAGGTAACCAGTAAGGTGGAAGTGCTAGACTTTAGGAAGTCTGACTTCAGTGAACTTAGGTGTTTAGTCAATGACACACTGCAGAGTAAGGGATTTGGTGAGATGGGAGCCCAGGAAGGGTGGCTGTGCCTTAAGGAAGTGATCCTTTGGGTACAGAGGGAGATGATTCCAATGTGGGGGAAAAGGGAAAAAGGGGCCAAGAGGCTGCCTTGGCTAACCAGAGAAATCCAGAGCAGCCTAAGGGCAAAAAGGGGGACATATATGCAGTGGAAACAGGGAGAAATTACTAAAGAGGAGTATACCTCCTCAGCTCGCAGTTGTAGGGAGGCAGTTAGAAAGGCCAAAGCTACCACAGAGCTGAGGATGGCATCCCAAGTTAAGGATAACAAAAAATTGTTTTTTGAGATATATAGGGAGTAAAAGGAAGGCTCAGGGTGGTCTAGGACCACTACTGAATGGGCAAACGCAATTGATGACAGACAGGGGGGACAAGGCTGAACTCCTCAATGAGTTCCTTGCCTCAGTCTTCCTAAATGAGGGCCAAGACAAGTCTCACAATGGGATTGTAGAGGCAACAGCTCTCCAAGCGCTGACCCTGAGGTATTGCAGAGTCACTTGGAAGGACTGGATGTGTTTAAGTCGGCAGGCCTGGATGAGCTCCATCCAAGAGTAGTGAAAGCACTGGCTGATATCAGTGCACAGCCACTGGCAAGAATATTTGAGCACTCAGGGCACATGGGACAGACCCCAGAGGACTGGAAAAGGGCCAATGTGGTCCTTATTTTCAAGAAGTGGAAGAAGGAGGATCCAAGCAACTACAGGCCAGTCTCATCTCCATCCTTGGCAAAGTCTTTGAAAAGATTATTAAGGCTCATATTTTTGAGAGCCCATCAGGAAAAATTATGCTGAGGGGAAAGCAGCATGGGTTCATAGCAGGTAGATCATGCCTAACTAATCTAGTCTCTTTTTATGACCAGCTTACAAAACACCTCGACACAGGAATAGGGGTTTATATTGTTTACTCAGACTTCAGGAAGGCCTTTGATATGGTATCCCACCCCATATTGGTGAACAAGTTAAGAGGCTGTGACTTGGATGATTACACAGTCCAGTGGGTGGCAAATTGGCTAGAGGATTGTACCCAGAGAGTGGTAGTGGATGGGTCAGTATTGACCTGGAAGGGAGTGGGTAGTGGGGTCCTGCAGGGCTCAGTCCTTGGACTGATACTCTTCAACGTCTTCACCAGGGATTTGTACAAGGGAGTGAAGTATACTCTATCCAAGTTTGCGGATGATACAAAACTGTGGGGAGAAGTGGACACACCGGAGGGCAGGGAACAACTACAGACATACCAGGACAGGTTGGACAAACGGGCAGAAAAAAATAGCATTCAATTTAACAAGGAGAAATGCAAAGTGCTGCACCTAGGGAGGAAAAATGTCCAGCACACCTACTGCCTAGGAAATGACCTGGTCAGTAGCACGGAAGTGGAAAGGGATCTCGGATGAACATGAGTCATCAGTGTGATGAAGTCATCAGCAAAGCTAACTGCACTTTATCACGCATCAGCAGATGCATGACAAACAGAACCAAGGAGGGGATACTTCCCCTCTATTGGGCACTGGTCAGACTGCAGTTGGAGTACTGCGTCCAGTTTTGGGCGCCACACTTCAAGAGGCATGTGGATAACCTGGAGAGGGTCCAGAGAAGGGCCACTCATATGGTTAAGGGCTTGCAGGCCAAGCCCTATGAGAAGAGACCAGGGCACCTGGACCTTTTCAGCCTCCGCAAGAGATGGTTGAGAGGCGACCTTATGGCTGCCTATAAATTCATCATGGGGGCGCAGAAGAGAATTGGTGAGGCTCTACTCACCAAGGCACCCCTGGAAGTCACAAGAAATAATGGCCATAAGCTAGCAGAGAGCAGATTTAGATTGGACATTAGGAGGAACTTCTTCACAGTTAGAGTGGCCAAGGTGGGAATGGGCTCCCAAGGGAGGTGGTGCTCTCCCCTACCCTGGAGATCTTCAAGAGGAGGTTAGATAGGCATTTGGCTGGGGTCATCTGAACCCAGCACTCTTTCCTGTCTACGCAGGGGGTCGGACTCGATGATCTATTGAGGTCCCTTACGACCCCAACATCTATGAATTGGGTCAAATGTCCTCTGAATCAAATTGCCTAGTGAAGCTTCACACAGCCCTATTGAACAATGATTCTCATCTTCCAGTTTCCCTACAGTTTAGATTCAAAATATGAAGTCAGAGGTTTTAAGGGGCTAAGGAAGTACTAGTTTCCTATGTGAAATCCTTAAAAAAAAAACTTGCTAAGACAAGAAAAAAGCCCCTACAGCCACAAATACAACATGAAGAGGATGTTGAAAATCCTGAAAAGTGATAATGAAAGGAAAAGACTACCTTGCAGTTTTTTATGACCTGAGGCTGTTAAAGATGCAAAGATGCAGAAGGAAAGATTTCCCTCTCATTTATTTGGTCATAAATCAAAAATGAGCCCACTATAGCACTATGAGCATGATTTCTTACAGCTCAATAGAAAGGGGATTAATTTTGCACAGACATAGTATTCAACCTCCTTTAGTCCATCCAAAGTTCCCTTTTGTCCTTCTTGAAGAAGGAATACAATCCTACTTGCTAAAGAACTAACTCTCATAGGCTCTTTCAAAGCAGGACCAATCAATGAAACATTAACACAGCAAATTCCTCCTTCAGTCAACAAAATGTAAGTTTGCTTAGGCAGATGATCCAAGTTCTGTAGAGGATAACTGGCCTACAGCCAAGAACTGGAAAACAAACTCTCCTGTCAATATAAAAATGATCTCTACAATTCTCATCCTCAAACCCCAATAGAAGAGATTAGGAGCAATGTGAAAGTATTAACCCCAAAACACCTATATTAGTATAAGAAATACCATAAGCACAAACAAAACAGACACAAGTGAGTCTCCACTGCTCACGAATGATCTGTTCAGATGAGAGCAGTATTTAACTATGTGCTACTGTCTAAAATGCCCACAGTGCTTTCTTAGTTTGACAGTTAATTTTTTGTACATTTCAATACAAGGTTTACAAGCCTTTATGACCAGTCGGAGAGCAGAAACTACTGTGTTTATCAAGCTGGGTAGACAAAATACGAAGTTATTCTACTTCCACCTCAGGTATCACAAATTACACACACACACATTCACATACATACGCATACTTTTATATTAAGGCTGTGTGAAACAGAACTGTTCCGTTTTGCTTTGAGTTTCGCTCGTTTCGAATTTCATTTCAATTTGAAACAGCTGTTATGTTCTGTTCCACTGAAACAGAAAGGCTGTTTCAACGCTGTTTGGACATTTCGCTGGGGACGGTAGACTGTTGGGCTGACTCCCCACCCCTTGTGCTGCCATCGGTTCATTTTGAGGCTGTTTTGAAGCCCTTCATTTCCATTTGATTGCATTGTTTTGAGCTTGAAATGAGTCAAAACAGTGTTGAATTGAAACGACCAGCAAAATTTTGCGCAACCCTAATACACACACACCTTCATTACGTTCCTCTGAATACATTTTCCACTAAAAGAGCTCTGTGGCAGATGCAGAAACATAAAAAGAAACTATACCTATACACCTAAATCTTGAAAAAATACGTTATATACTTTTTGATTTGGCACTGAATTTATCAAAACAGAATAAAAGAATGATTCTACAAGTTGTCAATATCAGACTGAGACACTGCCCCCACTTCCCTCACCTCTGTGCCACCCCCAAAGTCTGCCCCACCTGCTTGTGTGCTCCCACCACTTACTCTTGCTTCAGCACTGCTCCAGCCTTGGCCATGAAGCAAGTGCATGCTCTTGCCCTAGCCCAGGCCAGGAGCAGTGATGACAACATAACAGCTCCAGCCCTGGCTCCAGAGTCTAGCTAGTGCTGCTATGCTGATCATCAAGAACATCCACTGTAATAGAAATTTAGCTGAGAGAGGCCAAAAATGACAGAAAGCAATGAAAAAAAACTTCCTTTAATAATTTTAATTTTGTTGTGTTGGCTTATATTGTAGTTTCCTCTGTTTTCCATTTATATTAGTAAGATTTTGAACACACAGTGAAAAAAAGAAAAAGGAAAAAAAGTAAACAGGTTTAGAGGTATAATCTAAGAAACATTTCATTTCCTCTAATGTACGATATACAAAAAGTATACTACACTTCCTGTGTTAGTCATTTGGAGCTTAATGGTAAGTATTTATGTAGGCTTCTTTGAAGTATTTATTTTGGCTTTTTATTAAAGATAAAAAAGACATTATTAAATACAGACTATACTTAACATATTAATCATTCTCACTTTTCAGCGTGGTTATCTAATTAAGAGGCCAGTTCTCCCATGCACAGTTTGTGTCTGAGTCTTTGCACAATAGGGATTCACACATCTAGAGGACTCACATCAGAGTATGCAAAGTCCCCAAAAATGTACCAGTAACTACTACACTACCCCTCACAAATTCCTATGTAAAAATAATAAAAAGTAAAAAGGACCTCCTTGACTCAAATTATATTTTCATCTGAATCAAAGGAAAACCGCAATAATAGTCTGTGCCCTCACAAATTATTTTCATGACCACGAATTAATTTTCAAAATTGCACATACTAACAGACATATACTTTCCATTTATTGTTATTGGCACGAACACTGGGTTAGAGCTTAAATATTTTTAAACGCACTTTACCCTCTCATAATGATTGCTATTATAACATTCTGTAATATTGCAGTGCCTTGCTTTCTACTTATATTACATCCCTGTATAGTATCCCTAAATGAGCCACTCAAAATTCTCATTTGCTAAAGGCAAGGATTATGAGAATGTACAGCGCAGTAGAATGGTTACTGACTGCTTAGTCAAAATTAGTTCATCTTTTGTTTTTCTCTCTTTTCAAATGTTGTAAATTGTAGCTCAATGCTGAACAGTTTAAGTAATAGGACAGTCCAAAAATGTGGATTACAGCATACATGCAAGAGAAAGTACTTCACTCTCATCTTTTCATTCTTTTTCTTATAGAGGGAGAGTGGGTAAGGATTGTTAATCACTTCATAATTTTCTTCTGTCAATTAACTTGTACTATGTTAGAATTTTAGGGTAACAAACAGATTTTCTTTTCTTGACTGAATTTCTGTAGCTCAGAGTGTGAATTAGGTGAACTTTCTTGCGAGTTTATTAACACATCAAGACTTGCACGGCATCAAGCTCAGTGATGTCAAACAGGTATCTTCCTTTAAAAGAAACTTTTTACACCATTCTCCTTTGAAAACACTAACATTTGTTAACAGCTTAAAGTTAGTGGCCCTACCAATTAAAGTTAACAAGTTGGTACATCAAGAAACAAATATTAATCTCCCTGAAGAGAATCAGGATGGAGTTGATAAGGACTGTAATTCTTCATTTTGTAAAATAGCTCTTTACTTAGTAATAGAGGGAAGAACTCAGCATTTGCAGCAATGCAAGTTAAATTTGATCAGGAATATATGGATTTAAAAATTGATTAGTCTTCTAAATTCAGTACCTTCAGATGCACTGAATTTAAAACTGTTGGTTTCTTAACAAAATTATCAATTTTTTTATTAAATTTCAATCAGTCAATCACTAAATTTGGTACCTGTTTTCAGGCTTTGTGACTCCTGTAGCTGGAAAATCATCTGTGTGTGTATTAGTTTAAAAATCATAATAATTAAACCTATTTATTTTTACAACTTGTTAGAACTATAGTTAACTACCATAAACTTAGGTAGCTGCTACAGTCAATTCATAGGTCTTCAGTTATGAATTTTTATCATGGAATATAATAGTAAGCTTCTGTGCATAAAGAAATAAAGTTGCTCATCCAGAAGAGTAGACTACTGAATAATAACCATGAAAAATATGGCTTATTCTGAAATGTTCTTATATTGCTTTCAATTAGGCATTTTGGTCAAAATGTACAAGACATGTTCATTGGGGTTTAGGAACTGAAAGGCCTTGAAAAAA
>NW_017728914.1:12074155-12084234 GCF_001723895.1 Crocodylus porosus
ATTTCCCGGTAGCCAAAAAAATCCCAGAAAAAACAAAATAAGGGGTGCAAAGCACACTAAAATAGCATACTTGGGGACAAAGCATGACAAAGTAGGAAGGAGTGGCCTGCTGAGCCACAGCATGCCTCAAGAATGGGGAGTAAGCAACCCTGGGTTGGCTGCTCCCCTGTCTCCATGTACCTCAGCACAAGGGCTGTGCTGCGGACCCTCTACATTGGAGGCATGTGGAGGCCCTGCGCCAAGGCACACTGTACCCCAGCCAGCCAGGGACTCTCACATGGAGATAGAAATGCAGAGCCCCCAAGCTGGAGTGCAGTGAGCCTTGAGATGGGGCAGCAGGCAGCTCTGAGCTGGTTGCTTCCCTGTGTCCATTGTCTCAGCATGGGGCTCTGCTGTGGAGCCCCTGCACTGAGGCACGTGGAGCATCTGAGGCACATGAGGCACACTGCACCCCAGCCAGGTGGGGAGCAGCACATGGAGATGGGAGAGCAGCTAGTCCAGGGTTGCCTGCTCCTCCGTCCTTGCATGTTGCAGAGACCCTGAGCTGGGGTGCAGTGTGCCTCAAGACAGAGGAGCAGGCAGCTCTGGGCTGGCTACTCCCCGTCTCTGCTGGCTAGCCCCACGCTGGGGTAACCTGCGCTCCAGCCAGCCCCCCTCTCCCCTACATAGCACAACACACGGAGCACAGCTTGGGAGGAGCTGGGCATGGCACATAACAAAGGGCATGTGCAGGAATGTACACTATGGCACAAATTTGTGCCATTACTATTTGTGCTGTTGCAGGTGCATGCCCTTGCTCATCTGGATGTGCCCAGTGAGTAAGGTGTGTTGTATGTGCAAGTAGCTACATAGTAACTGAAGTGATTTTTTTTTTTTTTTTTTTGCATTAAGAGTTTTTCTTTAATTTTATCAAAGAAATATACCTGATACAGTGTCGATAATTTGAAAAGGGCATGAAATAGAATAACTCTTACTTTCTCTTGCTTATTGTTTCTCAGTAATTCCAAACTGTAACCGTTTAGAAAAACAAACGTTCAATATTCATATTAAAATCCTAACTTTTGTATGCGAGTGTGGTCCAATCAACTCACACAAAGCTTTACTACATAAGGCTATTGCATTTATTAAAAATATGTTTTTTTCTAAGAACCATACATTCAAGTCAAACAAAAATCTATTTTTTTAATACAGGGTTCATGATAAAGATATAAAGCTCAGTATATTAAAATACTACAAGCTAGCTAATAACTAACTTTTTCAAGTACAGAGCCATTAGTAAATGTTTAGCCACATTAACTGTCAATTTCTTTGTCAGTTTCAGATTAATGTGGTTATTGGATGGTCAGTCATTCAGATCAATACATCACGTTTTCAACCTTCATCAATTTAAGGTACCTTTTTTCTTTAAAGTAGGTCAGCTAAATTCAAATTTTTAAATTTTCAGCCATTTTTAATTATGATAATCAGGGGGTTCTTGATTTTTGCCATAACTACATTATTTTTGTAGGACAAACGTATTCTGTTGCTGTGGATTTAAGTATTGTATAAATGAAAGTTTTACCAAGACTTTGATATTAAGGAGAATTGCTCCATAAACTGAGTGGCAAAACATGCCAGGTTGCATGCTGCTGCACTAGTGCTAAATCTGTTGAGCTAACATGGGCAGAGGCATACCATCGGCAAGGAACAATACTTATAAAGTTTTTACCTTTAACAAACAGACCAAAAGTAAAAAACAAGTGTCTTTTATGTGTTTTTTTAAGGATATCTTGGTTAAGTATAATGTAATATGTAATTAACTTTGTATAGTTTTATGTGAAAGCAAAAAAAGATCCTGAGAAAGAAAAGTACCAGCTTACTCCTTCATCCCCAAAGAATCATATTGGATCATTAGGTCACTCTCTCTTTTGGTAAGGATGATCATACAGTATATTTAACTTTGAGCAATAGGGCAGTTGGAAAAGAACTTCTCCCTCTTTTCCACTCCTGACAGTCTTTCTAGATTTGGACAGCAACAATTCATCCGACACCACCAATAGATATATATTAGGGATGAAGATATGGCTTTATTTTCCATTTTATTCTAAACCTTGTGCATGTTCTTTTAGGATATTGAATAGGAGGTCTCAGAATGCCCTACATAAGAAAATCTATAGAAGTTGTGTGCATGGAACCATAGACAAAACTCTGGAGCAAGACAGATATGATCTAAGTTGTAAAGTGGCATTCTTTTTATCCTGCCTACATATTCAACAGTAGAGTAAAATGGCTACTGGTATCTGTCACTAAGTTTAACAGACTTTGTGCACCCAAAAAGGAACCTATCATAGAAAGATTGTACAACACATTCATTACGCTTTGCCATGGAAATTAACACAACTGCCCCACACCTGGATAGGGGATCAATTAATCTCTGTTTGAATATGCCTTAAAAAACTAGACTAAGATTATTTGTCAGCAACATCCAACAATTAAACTGTTTTAATGTTAACTAATGTGAACTTCTCAGGGATCACAAACGCATAAAAATTAGTAATTAGTCATTAAAGTTTATGTTTTCCTTTGACATGTTTATTTGTTTTTGTTGGCATAATTATTTATTGTAGGTTCATCAAGTTAAATTTAGGGTGGTGTTTTAATGGTTTTTCTAAATGATCCCTCAACAACAACAAAAAAAAAGACGACAGAAAAGACGACAGAAAAGAAAAGAAAAGACGACAGAAAAGAATGGGTAGTATCAGGGTCCTCTTCTAGGTGATATATTGACTCCTAGCTAAAGCCTTCTCAAATTACTGAATTCCAAATTCATTAATAATACTCACTGTAAAATAATTTGGGTAAAAAAACCTGTTGTTTGTACTAAAGCTATTTAACTCTGATAAACTGGATACAAATTGCTTTTTGAAACTACCACAGACATATGCTTTTGTTCAATTTATCAATAGTCTAATTCTCATTGAGAGCTTAATTTAAAACCATAATGTTTTTAAGTGTCAACTGTTTTTCCTATAATGTTCTTCCTCTGTAAAACTAATTCAATGAATTTTTATTATGACTTTCCATGAAGAAGAGAGTCGTATTTTTAATTATTTTTTTTTTATGCATACAAAATATGACTGGAACAATCCCTTGAAAGAAATGCTTATTCCACTTAGAAAATATCGAAGAACATTTGTAGTGCACAAACATTATACATTTTTTCACCATTTATCCCCTCAAATTTGACATTAAAGGAAATTAAATGCAAGTTTCTTTTGATTGTTTAACAAATTATTTCTGTCCCATAACACAGTTGCTTAAATTCAATAGTGAGAAATCAACAGAACAACCATAATACATGATATCCACTGATGTGAAAAGAGATACCAGTTACTCCACCTATCTACCTGCATGGTTAATTCTGGTTGGTTCTTCCACAATAAATCCATATGTTTGAAGTTCATAATTAAACTTCTAACCAAATAAAAATTATAACGACTGAATAAATATCTGCCCCCCTCCCTCCAGGCTGACCTAAGATATCCAAATCATTATGTGTAGACTGAAAAGGAAAAATGTATTAGTGCTGGAGAATAACTGAAAACAACTGTAACTATTAAAGCAAGATGCATATGTAAAATATGTAAAACAGGTTAGAAGGAGTATTTTGTGACCCTGCTAATGATATAGGCTGCTTGTATACATGATGGGGGTTTAGCCTCCTAAATTGAAACACTGAGTTTTCAATTGCCATAATTAAAACCCACCATTTCCATTTAGGGGCTTCTGTCATTATGGTGATGGGCCCAATCCTTCCCTCCCCCCCACCAGGAAGGGTGAGCTGCCAGGGCCTTGGTCCTTTCCTCCACTGTGGTGAACCCCCCACCCCAGGGCCACCTGAGTAGGCTACTAGCAAGTAGGCACTGCCACCATGGAGAGAAGATCCACGGTCCCCCTGCAGCTCAAGACCCACCAGCAGCTTCCTCCCCATCCACGTGAAAGGTAGGCAGGCTCTGGGGGGGGCAGGGAAGCAAGGATCAGTCCCCTCACTGCTTCCCCCTCCCCCCCATGGACTCTGCCTGCATGGGCTGCAGCTGGGCCATATAGTCCCTTGAGCTGCCAGGGGTCCCAGTCCTTCCCTGGCAATGGCACCCCCTGGGACCACCCAGGTGGGCTGCTAGCTGCACAGGTGCTGCCCCACATAACAAGCAGCACCTGCTGGATCCAACTCTTCCCCAAGCTAGCACCCATCTGGGCAGCTCCAGGAGGTGCAGCTGCTGCAGAGGGAAGGACCCCCCCCCTTCCCATAGTTCAGGGGCTGCATGGTCTGGCAGCAGCTCGTACATGCAGGCTCCACTGAAGGGAAAAAACAGTGAGAGGCCTGATCCTTTCCCCCCCTCTATAGAGCCTGCATACTTCTCCCGTGGGTGGAGGACAAGCTACCAGTGGGCCCTGGACCTTCCCTCTATGGCAGTGCGTCCCCTGGGGCCACGCAAGCAGGTGACTAGTGGGTGGGTGCTGCCCCAGCTCATAGGCAACACCCAGCCCAATCCAACTGTTCCCTGAGCCTGAGCTGGGGCAGCACCCACCTGTTATCTGCCACTGTGGAAGAAAAGACTGGGACCCTGTGAAGCTCAGGGACTGCTCAGTACACCAGCAGCTCACCCCCTGGCTGCAGGAGATGCAGGCAGGCTCATTGAGGGGGCAAAAGAAGCAAAAAGGATGGGGCCCCTCACTTCTGCCTTCAGCCAGCCTCTCTCATGGTGGGGCAGGGGGGCAAACTGTCAAAGGCTGCAATGTTACAAATTAGCCACATTCAAAACTAAACTACATGAGGATCTGTTTTAGTTTGCAATAGAATAAATTCATTTAATTTTTTAAAAAACAACAACCCTGCATATGTACAGCATGATGCAATAAAACCACAAATATGGCCAATTTTCATCACATGTAAAAACACCCTATGATTCTTACATTCACAATGAAGGAGAAATAATAAAAAGTTGTCTGGGCACAGTGGTAGATTACTGCAATAGGCATTCAGCAACTGAGAGCTGGATTCTGTTTTTCATGTAAGCTACATATTAAAACACACTTTAAATGATCCCTGTCATCCCTCTCACTTCCATTCATATTACAGTTTTTCTGTGCTTGTAAATTATACAAAGTAGTCCCAAAACAGTCAGACCATATTTTATAAGTGAAAAGTATTGGACTGAATACCTCAATGCACTGTGGTAAGGAATCACTGCGGACAAGCTACTAAACACCTTGGCAGAATTGTGTTCAAGCAAAATTTTACGAAGTCATACAATAGATAGAGAACTCAGTTCCTGGAACAATATTTTATGTCAGGACTAAGCATATGGATAAATGGATATTGAATGTCATCCGCTGGTAGGATGCAACAAAAACCATCCTCGTTATCATCATTACTACTATTATTATTACTATAATTGTCATTATACCATTTAAATTAACCTATTTGCACACATTTGTTACTGCTTTTGTACACAAGAGGATATACAAGACAAAGCAAACTATATACACTGTTGACTCTAGTGTTCTTCAGAATTTGAGATACGCTCCTGGCTTATTTCATACTAAAATACCTTTCTTAAGATTACAAGTGTGACGGGCTAACTGGTAATGATTTGGCCCAGGGGTTTTGAAGGGTAAAAGATGATTGGAGGGATTGGGATTCCCTTTTTTCACCAATCAGGCCCCAGAGACTCAGCCTCCGTGTCCCCTGATTGGCCCATTGGGTCATTCAGAAGGGGATAAAAGGGGCAGCCCAGCTGACTCAGAGGAGACCAGCAAGGGACCATGAGGAAGGAGTTTCAAAATGCTGGCAAGAGCTGGACCAGCAAGGGGGAAGCAGTAGCTCCAGAAGAGCCTGAAGGAGTAGGACCTGCAGGCAGCAGTTGGACCCCCAGCAGCACGGCGTGCGGCCGACAGGAAAGGCTATCCACTGGGCTCCACAATCCCCTTACAAAAGGCTACAACCAGCAGGAGAAGTTCCCTAGCTCTAGCAAGAAGCTGAGCAGTTTCCCAGCTCTGCTTTCAGCTCCTCCAGCAAGAGGCCAGGAAGCTTGACGCGAGGCAGGGCCTCCTGGAAGGTCAAAACCCCTAGCAGTTTAGGGACCATTACCAGCAATGGTGATAGAGTTTGTGACAACCATGTGGGAGATCTGAGTTCAAGTCCCAGCTGGGTTGAATCGGGATGAGTGAAGTGATAGGGAGAAATTCTTGTTGCATGGAAGGGGGTCATTGTGTTTTCCCCCTCCAGGTACCTAGGCCCTATATTTCTTGTTATTTGACGTTTTGTATTTTGTGCATTTTATATTTTGCCAACCCGTATTGTTTGTTGTGCTGTTTGTGTTTTTATATTTTGTTAAACCTGTCTTCTGTCAACTGAATGAATATGTCTATGAATGTAAATGCCTAACCTTTATTGAATCCTGCCCCCTCGGGGCGTTGTAGTCTTTCCTATACCCCCTGGTTTACACATGTTATGTTCCCACTACTGTACTGTTTTTCTCATTAAAAGGTATATGGTTAAGTCTCCAATCGGTGATCTGGCTCTGCTCTGTAGGGGAAGGAGAGTCCCTACACCTCCCACAGCACTTCTGCATCTGCTCTGATCCCTTCAATTGGAGAGGGGGTACATCTTGGAGTACCGCCCAGGTTACAGAAGTTAACAACAAATGTAAAAGGACATGCAACTTGTGAACTGCAAAGAGAAAGATTAGGGTACATTTATAAATTTAGAACAAAAAAATTATTTCTAAACATTATTAAAAAGCACAAAGTGCTAGTTGACTAGGGAGACAATTTACTGAATCATGCTAATACTGGCAAAAGATCACCTAGGGCTCAGACCATATTGACTGCAGACTACCAGGATCTCTGACTAGAAACATAATGCCATAGAGTGCAGACTGACCCTTCTCAAATTCTTAGCAACACCCCTTAGAATTGACAACTTTGAATGCTGCTGCTCAGGGAGCTACATCAAGAATCCACAGGACGCATAACTGAGAAGTAAGCTAATTCATTTTTTCAAAGGAAAATACCAAAGTGTGGCAAACTACTGAAATGGGAGCAACTGTGTTTTTAATGGGTGCATCTATATGTTCATTAATGTGCTTTTGCTAATGCATGCTAAATGTAATACCTCTAAGCATTTGTATAAATGGCAAAATGCACATCAACACTGAGAAAATGGCAGCAGTACACTTTAAAACTAAAACAGACGAAAAGTGTTTTAGTTTAGAAGCATACCACCACCATTTTTGGTGTGCTGATATGCATTTTGCCATTTATGCAAATGCATGTGATGCAGCACCGGGTGCATTAGCTCTATTGGCTGCAGACTCGATTAATCAAGTCTGCTCCAATGTGCTGGATTTCTGGCACATTGGAGCAGACAAAGATACATGTATAAATGCCCTACATTGTGAGATACTAAAAAAGGTAGATTAGCTAAAGCAAGTGGTTTTTTTGTGACAATTTAATGTGCATTAAAATAGGCTAATGCACATTCAAATGCACGTGAAGACCCACCCAATAAGATTTACTCAGGTCAGACACAGCAACAAAGGTGGTGAAACATTTTCCTTTACAGCTCTTCGGGCACTGAAACCTGCTGAGTATTTGTGTCTTGCACATGAAACCAGAACTGTAGTGAGAACAGAAAGCAGTACTTTAGAGAATACAGCAAAGTTTCCACTGAAAGACGTCTAAATCTGAAATTTTGCTCATGCTTCTGTGAATATGGACCACCACCATATGCCATGATTTCAAAATAAACATGCTTGTTCCATGTGCCTAATAAAGTGATTATCTAATAGTAAACATTTAATAAACTAGCTTAGAAAAAAGAAATTAAAAGACACTTTATGCCTACTGATATTAATAAAGGTACTAAAATTATAGTTGAACTGGATACATCTAAAAGTTATGTCCTCTTTATTTTTAAATTACTGATATACTGCAAGTTCTTATAAGTTAAACTCAAATACAGATTTTCTTTGATCAATATAACATATGTTGGGAAAGAAATTGTTATTTTTTCATTTCTTTGTGACACAGTACAAATATATAGCATAGCCTTAAAGAAATGTTCTCAGAGGCTGGATATAAAATTATCTAAAATTACACTACATCTTTACTGCCTCTGCATCAAAATAGTATCAGTTACTGTATACCATCACTTACAAGGTTTTCACCTAATTCATTTTATACTTTTCATGAAAGCACAGTATAACCATTATATATATTTCTATTAGTTTCCTACAGTGTGATGCAGAAACTATAAAAGTAGCAATAGACACGTTAAGAAAAATTTACAACAGAAATAATGAAACTTCGCCTCTTCCATTTCTGAAAAACAAACAATACCCAAAGAATAAACATTTAAAAGCCAAATCCCCGTCATTGTACTTGTCTTGAAATCTACCACAAAACCACATGGAATTAGTTCTTCCCAGTTGATAAGACAGACACAAACAGGTAGAGGTAAAAGTAGATAAGACTCACTGTAGTTTAATTTAAGGAGGAATACCTATCCTCATCAATTAACAAAGAAACAGAGGAAGGGCACTCCGAAATGCTTTGGGTTAGAATACAAGGCAGTCGAGGGGAAAGAGACTTAACAGTGTGGGTCTACTACAGACCTCCCAACCAAGGAATTCCTAGGTAAGCTCACGGAGGTAGTGAAGTCAAAGGATGTGGTAGTCATGAGGGACCTGAACTTCCCGGACATCTGCTGGGAAGAGCAGTCAGCCAGATCTGACCACTCATGTAGGTTCTTAGCCAGAATGCAGAACCTCCATCTAACCTAGGAGGTGCATAGCCCCACAAGCGGAGACGCCTTGTCAGACCTGGTGCTGGCCACGGGAGATGACCTGGTGAGGGGGGCTGCAGGTGCTCAACCACTGGGCAACAGTGATCATCGCCTGCTGGAATTCACCATCCAGCGCAAGGTGGCAAAGGCCTGCAGCAGGGCAGCAGCCCTAGATTTCAGGAGGGTGGACTTCAATGAGCTAAGGAGAATAGTCAGGGAACCACTGAGGTCCCAGAGGGGAGGGGAGCCAGGTGTCCAAGAATGGTTGCTCCTTAAGGAGACAATCCTCCAAGCCCAAAGGAAGGTAATCCCAGCATGGATCAAATGGAGCAGGAGGGCACAAAAAGCCCCCTGGCTCACCAAAAGCACCTGAGAATGTCTCCTAGCTAAAAGGGAGGTGTACACCCAATGGAAAGGAGGGGCCATCACCAGGGAGGATTATACTGCAGTTGCTCGGGGATGTAGGGGGCAGTCAGGAAGACCAAGGCAGAGATGGAACTGGGACTAGCTTCTCAGATTAAGGACAACAAGAAGTCCTTTTTTAAATACATAGGGGGCAAAAAGAAGGTTCCAGGTAATGTAGAAGGTTCCAGGTAACATTAGGAAATTTGGTCCTCACACCAGATGACAAAGCCAACATGTTTAACTACTTCTTTGCCTCCATTTTCCTAAGCAGGGACCAGAACAGTCACACCTCTGCTGGGCCCCCCTCAGGGGCCAACAGAGGCACACCTAGGCCAAGGGTTAGTGAAGAACTAGTTAGGGAACTTCTGGAGGGACTGGATGTATTCAAGTCAGCTGGTCCGGATGATCTCCAACCTAGAGTACTAAGGGAATTAGCTGAGGTCATTGCAGGACCCCTGGCACTGCTTTACAAGTACTTGTAGTGCTCTGGAGTGGTGCCAGAGGACTGGAAGAGGGCCAATGTGGTTCCCATCTTCAAAAAGGGGAAGAAGGAGGACCTGGGAAACTATAGGCCAGTTAATCTTACCTCGATCCGGGGGAAGCTTTTTGAGAAAATTATTCTGGTGCATATACATGAGGGGCCAGCAGAGGAGATCATGCTTAGGGGCAACCAACACGAGTTCATTAGTGGCAGGTCCTGTCAGACCAACCTGGTGGCCCTCTATGATCAGATCAACAAATCATGCAGGGGTAGCAGTGGACATAGTCTTCCTAGACTTTTAGAAGGCCTTTGACACTGTCTCTCATGCCGTTCTCATTAAGAAACTGTGGTGTCGACACCCACACA